>NC_057864.1:211805229-212436063 GCF_019393635.1 Dromiciops gliroides
CCACCTAGCTGCCCCAACAATATGGTTTTAAGAACAACTTTGAATGAATGTCATTTTCAGCATTATAAACACCCAAATTAACTTCAACGGACCTATGAAGGAAGATGCTATTTGCATCCAGAGAAAAAACTGATAAATAGAATTATGTATAGAAAGATTTTGTATGTGTGTGTGTATACACACACAAATTTGTACATAATGGTAGCCATCTCTAGGACAAAGGAGGGGGAGGGAATAAAAAGGGAAAAAATGTCACATGATAACTTTATTATATGTTTAAAAGGTATACTAAATTGTACATAATAGATTTTCAGTGTTATGTACAATCATCTTTTTTTCTATTCTACTAGAATATGGAAATTCTTGTGTTATTTCTTAAGTTCAGAACAAAATTAATAAAATTTTAAAAGACTCATTTTCATGAGTTCAAATCTGGCCTCAGATACTTACTAGCTGTGTGACCCTGGGAAAGTCACTTCATCCTTTTTCCCCCAGTTTCTCATCTGTAAAATGAGCCGGAGAAGGACATGACAAGCCACTCCAGTATCTTTGCCAAGAAAACCTAAATGGGGTCACAAAAAGTTGGATACAACTAAAATGACTGAACAATGAAGGAGTGTTTAGGTAATGCTGGGAAAGGATGGTGAAAGTATATTGGACTCCTTCCCATGTGAAAGCAAACTGTTCCTGACTTGTTTCAGCCACAGAAAAAAGCACTGGCAAGGATGATAGCCTCATATCACTCAACCTGGGCCTGGGCTACTTGGACTACAACATAAAAAAAATCAGGAACAGTTGTAAAGATAATGTATGATGACTTCATTCAGCTCCCTGTAGTCAACTGTAACTTGCCAGGTGTCACCTGCCTTTCTCACAGTAACACAGAGTCGTTGTGAAGGAATCTGGTATAACAGTACTCATTTCCTTCATCTCCATCACTAAAGGAGGAATAGCTTTCATTCTCCCTCACAGGGTTCCAATATTGTATAGTATTAACTATATGGAATAGCTCTGACCCTACCCATAGTAACATGCCTAAAGGTTAGCAAACAGGTACACACAAATAGTGGTCCCATAGTATCCCTTCCTTCCATGGTCTACCCTCTGCAGTCTCCCCTAAGTGATCCAAATAGAGCTGGGCTTTGAATGATACTTCTGGCTCAGTTGGGACTGAAGGGGTGCTTAATGCCTTGGTGCTTAATTTCCCAGTGTGTGTTTTTTTTTCTTCGTCTTTTTTTTTGGCAGAGCAATGAGGGTTAAGTGACTTGCCCAGGGTCACACAGCTAGTAAGTGTCAAGTGTCTGAGGCTGAATTTGAACTCAGGTCCTCTTGAATCCAAGGTCAGTGCTTTATCCACTGTGCCATCTAGCTGCCCCCCCCACCCCCAGTGTGGTTTTATAAGCAAAATTAATTCTCCTGTTGTCCATCAATTACTTTCTTATCAATTCCTTGTTTCAGGAGCTATACCCAGAGTTCCCTCCTGCAGTTCCCCACCTAGCAAGGGGCAGTCATGGAGGATTCTGTTACTTTTCCCTCCATTCCCAGAGTGACTATTTGCACTGACAAGCAGTATTTGCCCAAGTCACCTCTGTCCTAACATCTTGCTCAAATTTCACCAGTTGATCAACCAACACCTGTGTAATTGCATGGTGGGGGAGAGTCATAGCTAAAATCTGAAGCCACTCTGATGGGGCTTCACCCAGAAGGTAGGATCAAGTTGCCCTAGAGACAGCTAAGAATAGGATGTGGCAGGCCTGGTTGCTGGGGTACAGAATAAGTCCAATTTATCAAACCCATTTGAGACAGACAGACAACAACAGAGAGAGAGAGAGAGAGAGAGAGAGAGAGAGAGAGAGAGAGAGAGAGAGAGAGAGAGAACCCTCAGGAGCCATAGTTCCAGGGACTCATGTTTTTGTTTGAACTTCTGCAAAGACCTTACCTTCTAGGTGAAGATAGCTTGGCTTATTCTATCAGAGCAGGGAGTCACTGTCCTTCTGCAGGGAGCAGTAATAGGTTAAGCCAGGAACTTTCTAAGCACCAACGGAAATTCCCCAGTCTCTTCCTCAAGTTTGCTTCCCTTTTCCAATCTCATGGCTCAGTAGGAACCAGAGCCTCTGGGTCAGAGACCACAGGGTGGGTTCCTAGTTGGGGTGCCTCACTCCACACCTCCATCAAGAAAGATCTTTTGGGCAACTAGTTGGCATAGTGGATTGAGGGCTGAGGCTGGAATCAAGAAGACCCAAGTTCAAATACCACCCCAGATACTACCAGTTGTGTGACCTTGAGCAAGTCTATTAACCTCTGCCTCAGTTTCCTAATCTGTAAAATGGGGATAATAATATCACCTGTGTCCTAGGGTTGTTTGTGAAGATCAGATGAGATAATAATTGTAAAATACTTAGCACAGTGCCTGGCACATAGTAAAAGCTGTATAAATGTTAGCTATTATTATTATCTCTTCACTTTTGCCACCATCAGTTCCATTAGCTGACCCTTGGCTTTCATTGCATGGGATCTCTGTCCCAGTACTGTCCAACTTTACTTTCAGCCTAACTGCTGGCAGTCCAACTCATGCAGCACAGTCAGGAGCTTATGTATAGGTTTCTATAGGTATAGGTAAAAAGAGGCACTCAAACTAACAATGCATACCAGAGACAACACAGCCTTTATTTCAATCCAGAAAGAATGAAATAAAAAACAAGATAATTTGCCTTTCCTCTGTAAGTCCCAATTCCCTTAGAAAATGGTAGAAATACTATTAAATAGTATAAAACCTATAGCATGAGTTAGAAGTTCTTAACTTTGTTGTTTCAAGGAGCCCTTTGCCAGCCTGCTGAAGGCCTCAGAATAATGTTTTGAGGGGCAGCTAGGTGGCGCAGTGGATAGAGCACTGGCCCTGGAGTCAGGAGTACCTGAGTTCAAATCTGACCTCAGACACTTAACATACACTTACTAGCTGTGTGACCCTAGGCAAGTCACTTAACCCCAATTGCCTCACTAAAAAACAAAAACAAAAAAAATAATGTTTTGAAATAATTGAAGGAAATGTCAAATTTTGGTAAGAGGTTAGCAAAAAATAAAAATAGAAAAAGATATACTTTTTTTTTACATTCAAGTTCATCGATTCCTTATAAATCTATCTATGGACCCCTTAGAGGTCTATAGGTAGATCCTAGGTAAAGAACTCCTACTTTAGAAAGAATACACTTGAGAGATGATCTCTCTTCCTAGGGTAGGTAGGCCTCAGTTTCCCCCACAGACTTATTCAATCCTTCAGACTTAGAGTGCTACTCTAAGGTTGTGGCTTCCCTGAAAGAAAATATTTCACTTGGGGGTTGCTTTAGGGATAACTCCCTTTCAATAAGATGTGTAGTCCAGGGCAGCTAGGTGGTGCAGTGGATAGAGCATCAGTCCTAGATTCAGGAGGACCTGCGTTCAAATCCTGCCTCAGACACTTGACACACTTACTAGGCTAGCTGTGTGACCCTGGGCAAGTCACTTAACCCCAATTGTCTCATCAAAAGAAAAAAAGAAAGAAAAAGAGTCCAAGAAATTCACAGTAACAGTTACAGACAAGATCTACCTTTGCTTTATCACATTTTGGCACAGTCTCTTGCTGTTCTTACAACTGTAGGTATGCCTGTTTTTTCCTCTTCTCCCCATGAATTCAATAATTTTTTTTTCTAGGAGGTAGGCCCTAGTAACTCAATATTGCCTTTTACTTCCCTTCCCGCCTCCCACTATGAGTTTATGACTTGTAACTCCTCCATTTCTGCCTCTAGCTGCTACCATCACTGGGCCCAAACACTTCCCAGAGAAGGGGTTATTTAGACAGACTGACTTCCCCTCCCTCAGGAACCCCCACTTATTCTCTGATCACTTCTCTCTGCCCACCATTTCTCTCTGGATCTCTGATCTCTCCAGTTCTGTCTGTTCTGTTTTATAGATCCAAAGTCAAAGGCCCAACTCAGATTTAGATTAAACAGAACTCAGTAGAACATTCTTTTGGGGGGGGTTGGTGAGGCAATTGGGGTTAAGTGACTTGCCCAGGGTCACACAGCTAGTAAGTGTCAAGTGTCTGAGGCCGGATTTGAACTCAGGTACTCCTGAATCCAGGACCGGTGCTCTATCCACTGCGCCACCTAGCTGCCCTGTCAGTGGAACATTCTTAATGAATGAAAGAGTCAACAAGTACATAATGCATTAAGAAGATATTGTTTATATTCTCAGCTTGGTGCCCATCCCTTCCATTAGGAGATGTCATTAAGACCAGAACAAAAGCCCCATTCTTTAACATTATTAAGATGACCTGGCTACTATTAGCCACATTCCCCAATACACAATTCAAAAGAAAGAGGGCATTTTGATCTGGAGGTGAGTTTATGAATTGTGGATGCTTTCAGGGAGGCAGAGTATTCTCTCCGGCCACTTGCCAGGCATCTGGGGAAAAAAAGGTGGCAAATGCCATCTGCTGGAGAGTGATAGGACTGCAGAAGCCAGCAAGAGAACTAAGCCACAACAGTGTCAAAAGCTGAGGAGATGGAGGAGAAGTTCGGAGAACATCCAATACCAAGTAGGACCTGCAAAGAGCTATCTTAAATCACCAGTGGTTGAAGGGAAGCACCAGAACCAGGGAAAAGAATATTATGGAGGCAGCTAGATGGCACAGCGGATAAAGGACCAGCCCTGGATTCAGGAGGACCTGAGTTCAAATCTGGCTTCAGACACTTGACACTTATTAGCTGTGTGATCCTGAACAAGTCACTTAACTCTCATTGCCCCACCAAAAAATAAATAAATTTTTAAAATTAAAAAAAAGAATATGATGAGAAGCAGTGATCTTGGAAGTTTGGAGAAGGCTGACAGGGAAAGACCAAGGGGACATGAAAGGATGGAGTCAAGATGGCAGAGTGAGAAGAAGCATTTTTGTCTTAGTTCCTCCACCACAACCTAGGAAGCACACCAGACTGAATTCTTTTTTATTTTATTTTTATTTTTGTGGGGCAATGAAGATTAAGTGACTTGCCCAGGGTCACACAGATAGTGTCAAATGTCTGAGGCTGGATTTGAACTCAGGTCCTCCTGAATCCAGGGCTGGTACTCTATCCATTGTGCCACCTAGCTGCCCCTACCAGACTGAATTCTGATCAGAAAAGCTAAGAAGAAGTCACATTGAGTAATTTTTCAGCCCAGGGTAGGTTAGGAAGATAGAGAAATCTTCAGACAGGAAAATAACAAATGTTGGAGGGGATATAGGGAAACAAATACACTAATGCACTGTTAGTGGAGCTATGGACTGGTTTAATCGTTCTGGAAAGCAATTTGAAACTATTTCCCAAAAGCTATTAAATTGTACATACCCTTTGAATGAGAAATATTGCTACTGGGATTATACTCCCAGGATATCAGAGAAAGAGGGAAAGAACTCATGTGTACAAAACAACTTAAAACAACTTGTTTTTTGAAGCCAAAGAAGTAGAAACTGAGGAGATGCCCATCAATTGGGAATGGCTGAACAAATTTCTTACAGCATATACTGTAAGAAACTATGAAGGGTATGGTTTAAAAAAAAAGCACCTTAGTAAAATGTATCTGAGGGGCAGCTAGGTGGCACAGTGGATAGAGCACCGGCCTTGGAGTCAGGAGTACCTGAGTTCAAATCCGGCCTCAGACACTTAACACTTACTAGCTGTGTGACCTTGGGCAAGTCACTTAACCCCAATTGCCTCACTTAAAAAAAAAAGGATCTGGACTGAAACAAAATAAAAGTGAACAGAACCAGGAACTCAAGCTTATTCAATAACTAATATTGTAGGTTTTTTTCTTGTTTTTGTGAGGCAATGAAGGTTAAGTGACTTGTCCAGGGTCACATAGCTAGTAAGTATCACATGTCTGAGGTCAGATTTGAACTCAGGTCCTCCTGAATCCAGGGCCAGTACTTTATCCACTGTACCACCTAGCTTCCCCTAGTAACAGTAATATTGTAAAGACAACCAATTATGAAAGACTTAGTGGTTCTTATCAATACAATGACATCAAATCCCAGAAGGCTTCTGGTGAAAAATTCTATCCATTTCCACCTAGAGAACTGATGGACTAAGAGTAAAAATGGAAGCATTTTTCTCCCTTTTCTTTCTTTTTTTTGGGGGGGTGGGGTATAGCCAATGAAAAGATTTGTTTTGCATGACTCCATATTTGTAATGGGGTTTGTATTTCTTGCCTTCTCAATGGGTGGGGAAGGGGTTGAAAGAGATAGAAAATTTGGAACCAAAAATAAAATGATATTAAAAATAAATTGAAAAGTTTAAAAAAAAAGGGAGGTGTAATGAGATTATAGGGCCTTGGAGGGGAGGAGCAAACCTTGGCATCTCTTCTTACAAGGATCCCATCCTGGGCAGCACTGAAAGTCACAGAGACACCCTATGAGTATAGGGACCCTTGGGACAGATTTGAGAATTGGGAATCTCAGCCTCCCTCTAACCTTCTCTTTGAAAAGAAAGAGTTGTGGAAAAAGGACACTAGAGAATTGGCCCAAGGGCGTATTTGCTAAGAAAAAACTAAAGATCAGTTCAAATCTCCTGTTAAACGACTTATCTCTGAGAATACTATCTATTTTCACGCTCACCTCTCCAGTCCCTTCTTCTCAATTTTCTAGCTCTTGAATCTTCTCTTCCCATGCTAAAAATGTCATACCAATCAAACCACCAAAGAATCACTTTATAGAGCTATACATTTCTACTTCTACAAATTATTTTGTGGAGCCAGAAAAAAGTAAAATTCATCTGTAGGAATAAAAGGGCAAGGGTATTTTCTTTTTTCTTTTCTTTCATTTTTTTCTTTTCTTCTCTTTCCTTTCTTGTTTTCTTTTCTTTTCTCAGTATTAATTTTTTTCATTAAATTTTACTTTTATCAATTAGCAAAAATCTATTTTGTCTCCCTCCTATCTCCCTCTCCATTGGAAAAAAAACCCCAAACATTGGGGGCAGCTAGGTGGCACAGTGGATAAAGCACCAGCCCTGGATTCAGGAGGACCTGAATTTAAATCCAGCTTCAGACACTTGACACTTACTAGCTGTGTGACTTTAGGCAAGTCACTTAACCCTCATTGCCCCACCAAAAAAAAAAAAGAAAGAAAGAAAAGAAAAAAATAAAAACACAATTTTATGACAAATATGCATAGTCAAGCAAAATAAATTCTTGCACTGGCCATATTCAAAATAAGTCTCGTTCTACATCCTTGAGTCGTTCACCTCTTTGTCAGGAGGTAGGTAGGACACTTCATCAACTATCTTCTGAAATTGTTGTTGGTCATTACATTTATCAGAGTTCTTAAGTTATTCAGTGTTTCTACAACTCCTTTTCAGAGGAAAGAATGAGTTGAGCCTGAGAACTCCTTCTCTGAAGCCTCTCTGTCCCAAAGGCAGGCTATTCAGGTAGCTTGGCTGAGGGTAGCTCATTGGAGGTACTCCTGTCTCTTAAAGGCTTGGATGTGAATACTCCATTTTGTAAATAAAACTGTTATGAGCCTTGGTCACCTCTGTACTCATTAAAAGACTTGGCAGCTACCTTTGTAGAATTGCTACATAATGAAGCTCCCAGGTTTCACCTAAGTGAGTACAAAGAACTAGAGATCCGAGAGGTTCCCAAAGTATAGAGGACTCTTCAAGTCAGGAGGGGGCCTCTGAGATAAAGGGCCTTGGCTCTTACAAAGAGGTGACTGTATGTTCTGGAGAAGTAGCTGCATTTCCTATGAGGAATGATATAGTTCCATAGGTGTTGGCAGGTAAGAGATACCTGCTAAGGGTGAGAAGAAGAGAGATAAGCAGCGGTGGATGGAGACTCCCTTCTGATACATACTAAGGTAGCCTCTACTAGTTAGATCTAACAGCAGCAGTGGAAAGGTTAGCTAACCCTAACCCTAGCCCTAACCCTCTGGTCAGGTATCCAAGCTGGGATAGACAACCTTCCAAGACTTGTCAAAGAGGATTACTTCTTGGGGGGCAGCTAGATGGCACAGTGGATAAAGCACCGTCTCTGGATTCAGGAGGACCTGAGTTCAAATCTGACCTCAGACACTTGACACTTACTAGCTATATGACCTTGGGAAAGTCACTTAACCCTCATCATTCTGCCTCCCCCCCCAAAAAGAGGATGACTTCTCTCTACTTCTGGTGCATCCCATGGGTACAAATGATACTGCTGGATGGTACCTAGAAAGCATTGTTGAAGATTACAAAGTCTTGGGCAAGAAACTGAAGACTTTAGAAGGTACAGATGGTATTTTCATCTCTTTTTTGCAACAAAAGGCAAAGGATTTGTCAAATAGGATGAAAGGCAGATTTGGGAAATGAGAAGCTGGTCAGAATACTGTCTGAGAATGGGATTTTTATTTCTAAACCAGGCTTGAGGAATAGGAATGAGACTGGATTTGAACTCTTCACTCCAGGCCTAGCTCTCTACCTACTGTACCACCTAGCTGCCTGGAGGCCAACCAAAAGAAAAACTTAGAAGAAGACAGTAATTCCACAACAACTACAAGCAGATTTTCAGAGAAGAAAATACCTTGGCCACAAGGACTATATTCAGTCCATCAACAACTGCCCTTACTGTGTTCTAGGCACTGGGTATATAAAGAAAGGCAAAAAGACAGTCCTTGTCTTCAAAGAGCTCACATTCTAATTGTAGAGATAACACATAAACAACTATTATTATACTATATTTTGAAATATTATTATATTTCTCAGAGAGAAGACACTAGAAGTTGTAGGGGCAGAGGGGGAGGTGGGGAGACCAATTGGGAAAGTTCTCTTGCAGAAGATAGGGTTTGAATTGAGTCTTGAAGGGAGCCAGGAGACATAAATGAGAAAGGAGAACACTCCAGCCGTGGCAGACAGTGAAAAGGGACAAAGTTGGGAGATGGAGAGTTCTGTGTAGGATAAAGCAAGGAAGGCCATTGTTATTTGATTGTAGAGTATATGGAAGGGATGAATGTATAAGAGAACTGGAAAGGTAGGAATGGTCCAGGTTGTAAAGGACTTTAAAAGCCAAAGAGATGGGCAGCTAGGTGGCGCAGTGGATAAAGCACTGGCCTTGGATTCAGGAGGACCTGAGTTCAAATCCAGCCTCAGACACTTGACACTTATTAGCTGTGTGACCCGTGGCAAGTCACTTAACCCTCACTGCCCTGCAAATAAATAAACAAACAAACAAACAAATAAATAAAAACAACCAAAAAAAGCCAAAGAGAAGAATTTATACTTATCCTGGAAATAATACAGAGTCATTGGTGTTTAATGAGTAGAAAGGTAACATGATCAGACTTGTGCTTTAGGAAGATCATTCTAACAAGTGAGTGGAGGATAGACAAGACTGAGGAGAGACCTGAAGCAGGAAGACTATAAGTCTATTGCCATAGTCTAGGCATGAGGTGATGAGGGTGTGTACTGGGGTGGTTGCATGGGTGGAGAGAAGGGAACTTATAAGAGAAATGTTGTGAAAGTAGAATAAAGACAAGACTTGGCAACAGATTGGACATGTGAGATGAGTGCAAATGAATGGTTGAAGATGACCACATGGGTTGCTGGCCTGGTTAACTGGGAGAATGGTAATAACATTCCCTTGACAGTAATAGGGAAGTTCAGAAGAGATTATTTAAGGGAAAAGATAATGAGTTCAATTTTGGATATGTTGACATCCATGTTGACATCAATGTTGGATATGGTTTGGACATCCTGATCAAGATGTCCAATAGGCAGTTGGTGATATATATCTGGAGATTAGGAGAGCAGTTAGGGCTGGATAAGTAGATATGAGAATAATCAGCATAGAAATGATCATTGAATCCAGGGGAGCAGATGTGACAACTAAATGAAATTGTATAGAGGAGGAACAGAAGAAAGCCCAGGACAGAGCCTTGGTAGATACCCATGGTTAGGGGATGTGAACTTGAAGAAAATCCAGCAAAGGAAGTGGAATGGTTATACAGGAGGAGAACCAGGAGAGAGCAGTGTTACTAAAACCTAGATAGAAAAGAATATGAAAGGGGCAGCTAGGTGGAGCAGTGGCTAAAGCACTGGCCCTGGATTCAGGAGGATCTGAGTTCAAATACGACCTCAGACACTTGACACTTACTAGCTGTGTGACCCTGGGCAAGTCACTTAACCCTCATTGCCCCACAAAAAAAAATATGAAAGAGAGAATGATTGAAAATATTGAATGTTGCAGAGATATTAAGGAGTATGAGCATTGAGAAAAGATCATCAGATCTGGCAATTAAAAGACTACTGGTACCTTTGGTGAGAACCATTTTGATTGAATGATGAATTTAGAAGTCAAAGTGAAGAGAGTTTAGAAGAAAGGAGGATAGGATAGGAGAGACATGACTATGTTTATAGGGAGCAAGGAAATAGCCATGGAGAGACTGAAAATTAGTGAGAGAGTAGGGATAATAGAAAGGGCAATCTTCTAGAGAAGATGGGATGGAGTGGGATCAAAGCTACATGTAAAGGGGTTAATGTTGGCAAGGAGAAGGGCCACTTCTTTGTATGAGATAGGGATAAAGGAGGAGATGGTGGGATAAGGCATCTGAGTGATGTGAGATGAGGAGTAGGGGAGCTCTCAGAGAATGGCCTCAATTTTTAGTGAAGTGTGAGACAAGATCCTCAGGTGACATGGTGGGGGTGAGAGGGTGCCATGAGAGGCTTCAGGAAAGGTAAAAAGTTTGGAATATCTATTGTGGTGAGTGAGATAATGAATCAAGAGCTGTGAAAGTATCCCTTACTGAATTGAGGACCCAGATAAGATTACATAACATAAATATGTAGCTGATCTTGTTAACATGGCTTCATGATTTTCTCCAGTTTTATCAAACATCCATGAATGAGAATGAAGGCAATAGATAATGGGAGGCTGGTACTTGACAAGCCATGATCAGCAATAGAATAAGGGAACCAGGGACTTGAGTGTAGAGGATAGTGTAGAATTAAACTAGTTCACCAACAGGTCAAGAAAGGGGAGGAAAGTGTAGGCAGTACAGAGGTGATAACCCAGGGAAAAATTGAGAGATGACCAGATTGCATCATGGTGAGAATGAAGAACAGGGTTAAGGGTGGTAAGGCAGAGAGAAAAATTAAATGATAAAAGATTATGTTTGCTTGATTGCTTATCATGAAGGCCTACCAATGTCAATATCCCACTGCTTTGTTCTGATGATTATCATATTTGTTTGTATGAATATGCCTATGCTTTACTTTTTTTTCCTCTTTTTTTTTTTTTGTGGGGCAATGAGGGTTAAGTGACTTGCCCAGGGTCAGACAGCTAGTAAGTGTCAGGTGTCTGAACTTGGATTTGAACTCAGGTCCTCCTGAATCCAGGGCCAGTGCTTTATCCACTGCACCACCTAGCTGTCCCCAATGATAAAAGATTATGACCAGAGAAAAGAATTTCAGAATTCAAGAATGTGGAAGTAGAATGCTTGTAAGTGATGACCATCATTTTGTGTAACTGAGGTGGAGTGGAGTAGTAGGTTATGAGAATTCAGTAAATTGAGGAACAGGGCATTTAGAGTGTTTGAGAGAATATCAATATGTTTATTGAAGTTCTCTAGTATGAATGAGGACAAGAGTTGGGGAGGAAAGAATGGCTGTGAGTCAGGCTTTGAACTCACTGAGGAAGAAAAGAGTTTCCTAGGAGACGGTAGATAATAGTTACCAGAATCTTGATGGGGTAATTAATTTAGATTAAATGAATTTCAAAGGAGGAGAATGGTGGTGATAGAGGGAGAGTCTAGAAGTGGCAATGGAGAACAAGGAGTATTCCAATCCTCCCACTATGACCAGGGAATCAGAATGTATGAGTTAAAGTGCAGCTAGTACTGGAAAAGGTAGCCAACCTCACCATATCATGAGGAGGGGGGTCAAGTCTCAGTGAGAGGCAAAAGATGGATAATATTAACTAACATCTATATAGCATCTACTGTGTGCGGGGCACTGTGCTAAGCCCTACTGTTCAGTTTTTTCCTCACAACAACCCTAGGTGTTATTATTATTGCCAGTTTACAGATGGAGAAACCAAGGCAAATAGAGGCTAAGTGACTTGCCCAGGGTCACTCTGCTGGTAAGTGTCTGAATCAAGATTTGAACTCAGATCTTTCTGACTCCAGACCCAGTTCTCTATCTACTGTGCCACCTAAAGGGAAAAATCTTAACATTAACAAGTTTTTAAACTATAGAGCAGACATTCCACAGAACAGTGTAAGTGGCAGGTAAATCTGGAATGGAACATTTTGGGAATAAGGTTGTGGGGGGATGGAAGTTAGGGAGCAGCAGTTGGGAATGGGGTTGTACAATGATAGTCAGGAGTTCGGAATCAATGAGATGGGAGGAGTATGATAGGGAGGGAGAACAATATACATCAATGAATGAGTCCAGGTAGAATATCAATGGCTGGAGAGAGGTCCATTGAGCAAAGAGAACCTGGGAGAAATGAAGCAAGAGATTAAAAAATTAAAAGAAAGTTATTGAAAAAAATTAAAACCTTGGAAGACATGTATGAACTTATATAAGTGAAGTAAGCAGTACAGTAACAGCAAAAAAAAAAAAAAAAGAGAGAGAGAGAAGCAATCAGTCCATCAGTCAACAAGTGTTTGTAAGGCACATGCTAAGCTGTAGGCTCTCCCTCAGTGTAAAAATAAAATTAATGAAGCAATCTGCTCACAAAGAGCTTATATTCTTTTTTGTTTGTTTGTTTGTTTTGTTTTGTTTGCAGGGCAAAGAAGGTTAAGTGACTTGCACAGGGTCACACAGCTGGTAAGTGTCAAGTGTCTGAGGCCAAATTTGAACTCAGATCCTCCTGAATCCAGGGCTGGTGCTTTATCCACTGCCGGGGTGTGTGTGTGTGTGTGTGTGTGTGTGTGTGTGTGTGTGTGTGTGTGTGTGTGTGTATTTCCTAAACACTGGAGTGCAGCATGGACAAAGAACTCTTCTTGCCCCTTTGTGAAAATGGGTGAAAATTTACTGTGTCTATCTCCACTCACTGCAACTGCTACAGGGCCTGACCTTCTCTTAAGGTTTCTAATCCCCTTCCCCTTCTTTCTCTTCTGAGGGTGAAGGAAAACATAAAGACCTTTGGTGTGAAACTACCTGTCTGTTTAGAGATAAGGAGATTAACTCATGAGGGTTTTAGGCTAGGGTGAAGGATCAAGTTCCACATGTCTTCCTTTCTCTGCAAAAAATGAAACAAAATAAAAGCCTTAAAAATACAAATTGCAAATAAAAGTCATAAAATGCCCCAGGCTTCCAGGCAATCTACTGATTGCCAGGCTGAGAGGGTGCTTCCCAGCTAGTTGAATTGAGTGTAATCAGCTATCCACACAGGCTTCCCCTCTCATCACACTTTCTTTAGCAAAAACACATAGTGGGGGACCTTGGCCTTTCTAAATTTTGATAGATCATTTCCCAGCTTCCAGTTTGTCTGGGGCAAGAACAACAACAACGACAAGGTTGACAAATTCAAGATATGATTATTATGATCTCATCCAGCAAACCATTGTTTTAATAATATAAATAACCAATAAGCAAACTTTTTTTGTTGTTTTTTGTAGGCAATGGGGGTTAAGTGACTTACCCAGGGTCACACAGCTAGTAAGTGTCAAGTGTCTGAGGCTGGATTTGAACTCAGGTACTCCTGAATTCAGGGCCGGTGCTCTATCCACTGTGCCACCTAGCTGCCCCCCTAAGCAAACTTTTAAATGGCAAAAAACCCCCAACCAACCCTTGAGGAATGAATGCTTCTGTCTGTTGTGCCAGGTGATAAAACAAAAGAGAGAAAAAGAGAATGGCATAGATTCACTATTGTTCTCAGCAGTTTCTCTAAGAAATCAGAATTCAGTCACCCTTTGTTGGATTTTCTTTATAAGAGATGTTTTGAGGCAGGGAAAAGAAAAATTCTCATTGCTACAAGGCTCAGTCAGTCTCTTGGGAAGCGTCCTCCATCTGCTGATGCTGCTGCCCCTGCTTCTCACTGCTCCTGCCTGCTGCCTCTTTCCAGTTCTCACTCCCACACTTTTCCTTTATCCCTCTCTAGAGAGATTTTGTAAAACAACCATTGTAGTGGAAAACTTCACCCTCCAATTCTGATACTGAAATAGTCTTCTTTTCCCAAACTGGAAGAAACTCAACTTCCATGATCTTTAGTGACTTAAGCCCCCTCACAGGGCAGCCAATGCAAACCTTGCTAAGGACTGTTACATAAGTATATTCAGAATACATACAAAGTAATTATATAGTGGTTTGAAAGGAATGGCACTAGCAATTGGTAGTATCATAAGAGGCTTCATATAAAAAGTGGTGTTAGAGCTCTTGGGAAGGACTCCTAGAAGATCTGAAACTATGTTACAAAGTAGTAATGATCAACATTATTTGGTGCTGGTTAAAAAATAGAAAAGTCTATCAGTGTAGACATGTAGTTGTTCAATTGTTTTAGTCGTGTCTGACTCTCAGTGACCCCATTTGGGGTTTTCTTGGCAAAGATCCTGGAGTGCTTTGCCATTTCCTTCTCCAGCTCATTTTATAGATAAGGAAACTGAGGCAAACCGGGTTAAATGACTTGCCCAGGATCAGGCAGCTAGGAAGTGTTTGAGGCCAGATTTGAACTCAAGAATATGAGTCTTCCTGACTCCAGGCCCAGTACTCTATCCACTGTACTACCCATTTAGCCTGTACATGTAGAGGACTAGCCAATGAAGACTCATTCTTTAGAATATGCTTGAATTTGCCCTTCATGGTGGGTCATACAGAGCATGCTCAATATTACCTTCTTGGTTGCAATGTAAAACATGGATGCTTGGTGAAGCTGCTTCTAGCCACTTCCAACTCATCCATTATTGATGAATCGGTCCAAAGAAAACTTTCTGGAGCTTCACGAAAGGAGATAAAAACCACTAGGACCAGGAGTTATGAGGTTACCCTGGACCCTCTTTGTTTCCCATTTGAATATCTGATTACCTTCATACTTTAAATGAGAACTCGTTTTCTTCAGGAACCTTGATATGTATCACTTCATGGTCAGGGGATATTGTTTTATAACTAGTGTTCTTGTTATACTTTTTCAACTGTAAAAGTTAATTGATATAAACTGATTGATATTAGGGATCACACCAGGTGGGGGCTCATGAACATTACCAATAGAAAACCCAATTCTTCAGGGTTTCCCCTAAAATCCTGAAGGTAGGGGCAGCTAGGTGGCACAGTGGATAGAGCACTGGCCCTGGAGTCAGGAGGACCTGAGTTCAAATCTCACCTCAGACACTTGACACTAGCTATGTGATCCTGGGCAAGTTACTTAACCCCAATTGCCTCACCAAAAAGAAAGAAAGAAAGAAATTATAAAATCCTGAAGGTAACACTAGTTATTGACCTTTGGGGAACCTAAACTAATCCCAATACTGGTGCTAGTACAGTGAATTTTGGGAAAGGAAATCCAGGTAAGTGATCCTAGGAAAATGAATACCCTATGACCCAGGGATACCACTACTTGGTATATATTCCCAAAAAGAGCAAAGAAAGAGGGAAAGGATCCATATGTACAAAAATATTTATAGCAGTTCTTTTTGTCAGAACTGGAAATGAGGCAGGGGTTGGGGTGGGGGTTCCATCAATTGGAGAATGGCTAAATAGATTGTGTTACATGAATATAATGGAATATTATTGTTTTGAATAGTAGTTCCCCAAGACTACTAGTCCTTCTTGCAGCCCTTCTCCAAAAACCACTGTAGAGGAGAATGTCTCTTAGGGAGATGTTACTTGACAACACATTTTGCAGATGTTGTAGCCCTTGCCACCTCAGCAACCATAGCTATGAAAGACTCCAAAAAGAAAATTCTCATCACAAAAGTCCTTGGCACTGCCAAGTGGTTCAACATCAGAGACAGATATGGTTTTATCCATGAAAATGATATTTAAAAGACACATTACTATTTGCTTTGCTGCTGCACTCTTAAGGGGGGCAGCTAGGAGGCATGGTAGATAAAATATTGGCCCTGGAGTCAGGAGGAACTGAGTCCAAATCTCACCTCAGTCGCTTACTAGCTGTGTGACCCTGGACAAGTTACTTAACCACGATTGCCTTAAAACATCCGGGGCCATCTCCAGTTATCCTGATCTATATCTTGCCAGTGGATCCAGATGGTTCTAGAGGATAGAGTGAGGTGGTGACCTTGTGCAGCCCGCCCTCACTTAAATCCAATTCACTGCAAGTCATGACATCATGCTGATATTACGGTCCTCTTCAAGAGCATTTCCTATATATTTTGTCCTCTGAGAATAGGGACTGTCTTGCTTTTCTATTTGTATCCCCAGAACCTAGCACAGTGATTTGCACATCATAAATGCTTCATAAATGGTTCTTTCCCATTTGTAATGGGAGATTAGCCAATTAAACCATGCCTTGTGAATTTGAGAAAAATGCTTAGCTAATTAATTGCTCCTGCAATCCCCACATGGACTCTGAAGCACAAAAAGACACTCTATAACTACTTCTAGTCTGCTAGCCATGAGGTGAAGAGGGGCCATTTTGATTATCTGTGTAGTGGGAACTTGATGGGATAGGAGTAAGGGGGAAGTAGGGATCCAGAAGGCACTAGACCAGAACCTCTTCCTTCTCCTGGGTCTACCTTATTCCTACTTGGAGATATTCTGGTGAAAGAAGAAAGACAACAATGTAAGAAGAGGGTCCTTGAGGCCTCCTCATCCAAGAAAGACATGGCCCATGAATATGGTGGAATGGACTTTTAAAACAACAGCCTTTAAAATAAAGCAACAACCCTGATTATCCAGGTTGGGAGGATTCTCTCCCTGTGCTGTGTCACTGATAAATCAACACTATCTCAACAAGGAGGAGTGCATTCCTCTTCAGAGGTAATGTTTAACAATCAGCAATCTGGAGGGGGAAAATAAACACATGACACTTCCACAACTTTAATCTGCATTATTTACAATTTCTTCATCAGTTTCTTTTTTTCCTTTTTTCTTGCAGGGCAATGAGGGTTAAATGACTTGCCCAGGGTTACACAGCTAGTATGCATCAAGTGTCTGAGGCTGGATTTGAACTCAGGTCCTCCTGAATCCAGGGCTGGTGCTTTATCTACTGCAGCACCTGGCTGCCCACCCCCCCCCCCAATCACTTTCTTAAGTCTAGACAACCAATAAAATAATAAATCAAGTCCCAATTTATTGATTTCCAAGGTGTAAACGCTCACACTGAAAATTTTAAGATGTATTTTGAGATGTATCTGGCTTTCTAGTAACATGGTTGCTGTCCTTGGCCATAGTAACTTGTTTTTAAACATCAGAAGACCTAATATCAATGGATCCAGACAGTACTCTCACTTTTTAAGATTGTTTTTATTCTTTTGGTTTGATGTTATTATTTATATTAATCTCCTCCTCTAGTGTTATTTATGCATGGTTTGTTTTAAGATTATTTTAGTCCCTAGAAAACTTTTGGGACCTTGCCACCATTGGGTGGAATGTGGTAGGAGCAATGCATGTTTTGCACTATTGTTTTTCCATCTTTTTTGATGCTGTTCCTTTTGGTAGAGTTGGTAGTACAGGCATATATCATTTTATTACACTTTGCTTTATTGTACTTTGCAGATATAGCATCTTTTTTTTTTTTTTACAAATCGAAGATTTATGACAACTCTTTGTTGAGCCATTTTTCCAACAGCATGTGCTCACACTGTGTCTCTCTGTCACATTTTGATAATTCTCACAGTATTTCAAGTTTTCCTCATTATCATTATATCTGTTATGGTGACCTGTGATCAGTGATCTTTGGTGTTATTATTATTGTTTTGGGGCACCTTGAACCATGCCCATATAAGATGTCAAACTTAATTGATGAGTGTTGCGTGTGTTCTGACTGCTCCGCTGACCAGCCTCCTGTATCTTTCTCCCTTCTCCCACCTCCCTATTCCCTCAGGAACAATAATATTGAACTTAGGCCAATTAATGACCCTACAATGGCTTCTAAGTGTTCAAGTAAAAGGAATAATCAGTTGGTGGGGTTAACTTCATAGTTCTCTTACTGTAAGAAATTGCCATAGCCATCCCCATCTTCAGTAACCATCACCCTGATCCACCAGAAACCATCAACATCAAGGCAAAACCCTCCACCAGCAAAAAGATTACAACTCACTGAAGGCTCAGATGAGGGTTGGCTTGCTTTAGCAATAAAGTATTTTTAATTAAAGTGTGTACATTTTTTTAGATATAATACTGCTGCACACTTAATAGATTACAGTATAATATAAACATAATTTTTACAGCACTGGGAAACCAAAAGAATCCATGTGCATGTGACTCTATTGTGATATTCACTTTATTGCAGTGGTCTGGAACAGAACCCTCAATATCTCTGAGGTATGCTTGTATAGGGCTCTGAGACTGTCACTGGGGAGGAGCAGCTGGCAAGAAGTCCATGTGCCTCCAGAGACTAGAATGTTCTTATTCTCCTTTCACCACCACTGGAACAGTAACTGAAACCTCCTCCTCTGCCCTTCACTCCAGTCCTTTTGCCCTTTCTTTGTGTTCCCCCTCGATGACTCTTCCTGGTGTCTTGTACATCAGGCAGTGACTCCAGAACCATGTGGGTTGTGTTTATCCTTTAAAGAAGTGGGAGCACTTTAAAAAATAATTTTAAAGAAAGAAGTGGGGCTGTGTGACCCTGGGCAAGTCACTTAACCCCCATTTCCCTACAAAAAAAAAGAAAGCAGTAGGTACCCTTTAAAATAATTTTTTAAAAGTGGGAATGCTTTACCTCTACTTCCTTGGATTCCTAGCCACTCAAAGTATAAAAAGGCACAGTCTAAGTTGAATTGGGTTCAAAATGAGGGCAGCTCCTTCTGGAGAACGCTTCCCTGACCTGTACTGGCTAATTGTCAGGGTGGCTTTGTGGGCAGAGGACAGTAATGCCCTCATGCTAAGGGACTTCAACATATATACTGAAACTCCCTCAAACATCCTAATGCCGCAGTTCCTCAGCTTATTCATTTCACATAACCTACTCCTCCACTCCATCTCAGCGATACACAATGATGGTCATGCAATTGATCTTGTCATCATCCACACATACACCACTTCTATGTTCAGGAACTCTGAAATTCCCTTATCACATTCTATTGTAAATCCAACTCTCTCCCTGCCTTCCAACCCCAAACCTTGATTTTTGTCCACACTGTGACTTCCAACCTCTTGAACCCACAGTTCTCTCCCAGACTATCACCCCATAACTTTTTCTATATTGATGTTAACATATTGTTGGTTAGCATAGGATATTATATTCTGTTATTTTTGGCTGTTTCATTGAGCAAACCCATATGGGTTTTCCAAAGAAACAAAGGGGGGAATGTGTTATAGATTAATGTCACAAGTATTTAGCTGAATCATGCGCATGCTACTGAGCAGCTTTTGAAGGACCTCTCCTTATGGGGGAGGAAAAACTGAATGCTACCAGAAGAGAGGCAGCTTCCGGTAGGTGGGGTGTGTTCAAAAGTTCACTCTCTCTTGGCTTGGCGAGCAGTCTGGTGGTGTCCTGGACCTGGCGGTGGCACGTATTTTGCTCTGTTTCAGGCGACTGCTGTTCTGATGAGTAACTGTAGACTGACTGGGGTTGGTGAGTTTGATTACAGAAAACCCTAAATTCCTTTGAACTAGCTTAATTGGGTATGCTCTGGGATTGCATAGGCTAAGCTTAGAGTTAAGACTATCTATCTGTATTTCTACTTCCTTATTTCCTTAATTGATTTCACCTTTGTGGTTTAATTAATCCCAAGTAATAAAATCTGATCCTTTATGAACTAAAACTCAGAGGCTCCTTTTCTTATTGGCCTGGGAGGAATATATAAAAAGGAAAGTTCAAAGGGGAGATTAAACCTAAAAGAGTCCCTCATATTTCCGGGACCCCAATATTAAGGCAAGTCACACAAACAACACTCCGAATATCAAATTTTGGCCCTCACAGGATCATCTACTAGATGCCTCTAATTTCTTTCCTCTCACTCTCTTCTTTTTTTTTTTTTTTTTTAGTGAGGCAATTGGGGTTAAGTGACTTGCCCAGGGTCACACAGCTAGTAAGTGTTAAGTGTCTAAGGCAGGATTTGAACTCAGGTACTCCTGACTCCAGGGCCAGTGCTCTATCCACTGAGCCATCTAGCTTCTCACTCTCTTCTTAACTATCTAGAATTTGGCTTCTGACCTCATCATTCAATTGAAACTACTCTCTCTGATGTCACTAACACTCTCAATTGTCAAATTTAATAGCTTTTTCTCAATCCTCATACTTCTTGACCTCTGTGCAGCCTTTGACACTGTCAGTCACCTTTTTCCCTTACTATTCTCTTCTTTCTAGATTTTTGTGATACTACTCTCTCCAAGTTCTCCTACCTATCAGAGCACTCCTCAGTCTCCTTTGCTGGATCTTCATCCAGGTTCTACTTGCTAACCATAGGTATGCCATGGGGTTCTGTCTTGGTCCCTCTTCTCATCTCCCTCTACACTGCTATATTACTTGGTGATTTCTTCAGGTACCATGGATTCAATTATCATCTCTATATCTACTTATTCAGTCCTAACCTCCCTGCTAGCCTCCAGTCTTGTACCTGCAACTGCCCATTAGACATCTAGAACTGGATATCCTATAAATAACTTAAACTCCACATATCCAAAATTAAACTCATTATCTTTCCCCAAAACATTCTTCTCTTCTAAATGTTTTTATTATTGTTGAGGTCACCACCATCCTCTCAGGCACCCATATTCACAGCCTAAGTGTCATCCTTGATTCCTCTCTCTCTCTCTCACCTCCCCCCTCTCTCATTTTCAATCTATTGCCAAGGCCTGTTGATTTCACCTTTGCAACATCTCTCAAATATACTGCTTCTCCCCAGCCCCCAACATCTGATATTGCTAAAACTCTGCTGCAGACCTTAATCACCACACTCAGACTATTGCAAGAGCCTGCTAGTTAGTCTGCTTATCACAAACCTCTCTCCACTCCAGTTCAACTTTCACTAAGCTGTCAAAATGACTTCCTAAAGTGTAGATCTGCCCATCACCCCTCCTATCCAATAAACCCCAATGGCTTCCTATCACCTCCAGGATCAAATAGGATTTTTTCTTAGTATTTAGAGAGGTAGAGAGGTATTCAAAGACCTTTATAACCTGGCCTCCTATACCTTTCCAGCCTTCTGAAACCTCACATCCCTTCCCCACATAGAATTTGATCCAGTAACACTGGCTTTCTTTCTGTTCCTCATACCAGATACTCCATCTCTTGGCTCTGGGTATTCTTCTGTTGTTTTTTTCTGGGTATTATTCTGGGTTTAGAATTATTTAGAATTCTTTCACTCCTCATCTCCATCTCCGGGGTTTTCTTGGCTTCCTTCAAGTCCCAGCTAAACTTATCATAGAAAGCCTTTCTTGATCCCTATAAATTCTAGGGCATCCCCATTATTGATTATTTCCATAGTTATTTGCATGTTGTTTCCTCCCATTAGACTATGAGCTCCTCAAGAACAAGGATGGTCTTTTATGTTTCTTGTATCCCCAGCACTTAGCACAGTACCTGGTACATAGTAGGTGCTTACTGTACTTTATTCCCTGAGCCTGAATTACTGGACTGGTCTATGTTAAGCCTAAACAGTTGCCAAAGTTTGTCTATTCTAGTTCCTCAATATTTATCTCATCCATCCTGTCCTCTGTAATCACCATAGTTACCACCCAAATTCAGACCCTCATCACTTCTTGATGGAGTTTTTTCAGTAACCTCTTAGTTATTCTCCTTAATTCTCTAACTCATCCTCTACACATCTGGAAATCTCTCAAATGTACTTGTTCCTAGGGAATAGTTCTCACTATTTCATTCTCTTGCTCAACAAACTCCTGGTTTCATATTTATATAAATTCCTCTGGTCGGCATTTGAAGCCCTTTACAACCTGGCTTCAACCTCCTTTTTTTTTTTGGTAAGGCAATTGGGGTTAAGTGACTTGCCCAGGGTCACACAGCTAGTAAGTGTTAAGTGTCTGCTGTCAGATTTGAACTCAGGTCCTCCTGAATCCAGGGTCCATGCTCTATCCACTATGCCACCTAGCTGCCCTTCCAACCTACTTTTATAGCATTATTATATATTATTCCCTTTCACGCAATCTTTGGTTTAGACAGACCAGCTTTCTGCTTGTTCTTCACACATAATATTCCATTTTTCACCTCCATGCATTTTCAGGGGGCAAAGCAAGACTGTTCATTATCACCACTGTCATTTAACATAGTGCTATGTGAGAAAATAATGGATTTTAGGATGCCCAGAGGCCCCTGCTCAAGAGGATAATATTGAGATTGATTGGATTGACTTTGCTAATTGACTGACTTGGAGTTAACTTGATTGGAACCACACCTACCTGGAAGCCTCGCCCTCAGGGGGTGTGTTCTCTGAACTCTGAGCTCAGCAGAGCTGAGACCACCCTCAAGTCCAGGGAACCAATGGATTTGGGTGATGTTGGCCAATTAGCTTGGAGTGGTGTGTAGGGACTGCCTCTTGTCCAGACCTGCAGGAAGCTTCCATTCATAGAGGCATAGGGAATTCGTTTTTGGCCTGAGACTCATAGGTGGTGGCACCTTTTTCTCTCTCCTCCTCTACCCTAGCTAGGCTTTCCTAACTTTCTGAGCCATGTGATTTCTCTCTTTACTAATATCTAATATACTTTAATAAATGCTTAATGCCCCAAAACTGGTGCTAAAGCTTCTAATTTGTAAGTAGCTATATATATATATATATATATATATATATATATATATATAAATAAATATATAGAAACCCCAGCTAATTTTCCTCAAACTTGGGACAGAAATAAGGCAACCACATATAATTTTAAATGCCACAGCTTTCAATACTAACTTTAGAAATTTGATAAGAAAAAGAAATTGAGGGAATAAACATAGGCAAATAGAAAACAAAATGATGGCCTTTTTCAAATGATATGATGATGTGCTTAAAAAACCCTAAAGACTCAGCTAAAAATGAATAGAAATATACACACACACATCCAACACAACTCAAGAAGAATTAAAAAGAGAAATTCCATTCAAAATCCCTGCAGAAGCTATAAAATACTTAGGAGTATCAAATATTAAGAAATAGCCAATAAAAATGTATTAAGCACCTACTACGAGCACCTACTATGAGCCAAGTACTGTGCTAAGTGCTGGGGATACAAATAGGAAAGAGAAAGACAGTTACTGTTTTCAAAGAGCTTCTAATTTAATGGGGAAGACAATGAATAAAAGGAAACTGAAAAGAGAGGAGAGAAGGGGGAAACCACCAGAGGTAGTTAGAGAAGAGCCATGATATTTGTAGATTCAGAACCAAGTAGAATAGGTGATGGTAAATGAAGTTAGCTAGAAAAGTTTGAGCCCTTTATAAAGGGAAGCCTTGGGTGTAGTTCATTGTTTCTCCCTCTAGTCCTCTAGTCAGAGCAGAAAGGAAATTGAAGGTGCTGAGAAGGTTTTGAATATCAAAGCTAAATCAATTTCCAAGACATGAGATTTAATCATGCCTTCACCCACCCTCCCACCCCCCACATCCCCTTACTCCTCCCCAGAATAAGCTCATCACCTGAAATTTCATTATCTTCTTTGTAATTTAGTGGGAGATTTTGATTTGTTGATTGTTTTTTTTAAATTACATGATCAATACTTAATTTGTTCTTTCTCTCTTTTAGTGACAAAAAAGTTTACAGACAAATTTCCCCACAGTTCTGCTTTAGGAAAATATCATAAATGTTTATTTGTTGTCTCATTGTTATAATTTTGATGAAATTTTCTATTGTTTCAATAATTTGTTCTTTGACCTACCAGTCCTTGACATTATTTCATTTTTGGTTACCTTTTGATTCTGTTTTAAGGGCTCTTTATTGAATATATTTTTTCTTGCAGTTTGTTCAGTAAATGATATACTCAGTATTTTTGCTTTTCTATTTTTTGGTGAGGTCTCTATGCCTCAATGGATAGTCAATTTTGGTAAAGTTACTATATATTACTGAAAAATATGTCAATTCCTTTCTATCCCCATTCAATAACTCTCAGAGATCTCTGATCTCTAATATTTATAAACTCTATTTAGGTCCTTGGCCTCTTTCCTGTTAAACTTTTAGGTAGTTTTAGTTAGATTAAATTTTTAGTTAAATATAGTTGGTCTGGGTCTTGAAAAGACTCCATTAATATTCCTTATATTAGGGCAGCTAGGTGGTACAGTGGATAAAGCACTGGTCCTGGATTCAGGAGGACCTGAGTTCAAATCCAGCCTCAGACACTTGACACTAGCTGTGTGACCCTGGGCAAGTAACTTAACTCTCATTGCCCCACCAAAAAAAATTAAAATAAAAAAAATTATTAAAAAATATTCTTTATATTATAGTATTACTTATTTTTCTCTCCAATTTGATGAGCTTTTCCTATAAGCATTTAGATGTTATGTTATTAGGTAAATATATATTAAGTATTGATATTAGTAGTAACATATTATATTTTACAAATAAAAATTAATATATGGTCCCTTTGAAGGAAACAATTTCTTTGATTATCTTTTTAGAGTATGTTGTTTAGCATCTCTTGTTCTAGGAGCTCTCATACAGGTAGATTATGTAGTAGATAAGGCATTGGAATCAGAACGACATGAATTCAACTCCAGTCTCAGATACTTTCTAGCTGTGTGATACTAGGCAAGTTACTTAACCTTTATCTGCTACAGTTCCCTCACCTGAAAAATAGATTAAAATGAGGTATTTCTTTTTGTTGTTGCTAATAGATTGCTTTGTTAACATGGCATCCTAAACATTACATAAATACAATACCACCTGCACACACCATTTACTGTATCAAATATCACTTTGCTAAGAAGTTCAAGAGTATACTTAGGGCTGCTTTCAGAAATGTGAACATTTTGGATTATATTTTCATATTATTTGCAAAAATTGATTTCTTTCTTTCTTATTCTTTTTTTTTTTTTTGCAGGGCAATGAGAGTTAAGTGACTTGCCTAGGGTCACATAGCTAGCGTCAAATGTCTGAGGCTGGATTTGAACTCAGGTCCTCCTGAATCCATGACTAGTGCTTTATACACTGAGCCACCTAGTTGCCCCCTGATTCCTTTATTTAAATGGTTTTTGTTTCCTACTGGGATCAATGACACAGGTCAGTAGGAGGACAGACACCACCACTGTGGCAATATTTAAAAGGGGGAAAAATACTTGGAGGACTCTTCAAGGACTCACCAGCCCTAATCAAAATGAGGTGTTTCTAAAGTGTTTTACAAACCATAAAGTGCTAGTTGTTGTTGTTATTATTATTATTACTGCCTTTTAAAACAACTGTGTTCAGTGGTTTTTCTTCTATCTTTGCATTGTTGCATTCCAATTCAGATTTTTTTCAGAGAACCTACTGATATAGAGGTTTTCTCTATTTTCTGTTCTAACTTCTCTAGTTTTTATTTAAATTTGTTAACATGACAGAAAAGGAATCTGACAAATGTCAAAGGGGATTTGGAAAAATAGGTCCATTAATACACTGTTGGTGGAGCTGTGAATTGGTCCAAATATTCTAGAAAGCAATTTGCTTTCTATGCCAGAGAGTTATCAAATTCTGCATACCCTTTGACCCAGCAATACCACTACTAGACCTAAGTCTAGTACAAAAATATGTATAGCTTTCTTTTTGTAGTAGTAAAAAATTCCAAAATGATGTACTCCTTTTGAGGAATGACTAAAATTTGTTTTATGCAAATGTGATAGAATACAATAGAATTTGTGGTTTAAGAAATGATGAAATGGACAATTTCAGGGGGAATAAGAAAAGCCATTATGAATTGATACACAGTGAAATGAGAAAAAAACAGTTATGTACAATTTATGCACTGACAATTTTGAAAGACTTTAGAACTGATCAATATAATGATAAACCGGGACAGCTAGATGGTGCAGTAGATAAAGCACCAGCCCTGGCTTCAGGAGGACCTGAGTTCAAATCCGACCTCAGACACTTAACACTTACTAGCTGTGTGACCTTGGGCAAGTCACTTAACCCTCATTGCCCTGAACCGCTCCCCCCCCCCACCTCCCGCCAAAAGTTAGTAGAACCAGGAGGACAATTTATACAATGGAAACAATATTATAAAGACAAACAACTTTTAAAGACTTAGGATCTCTGATAAGCTGAATGACTAACCATGATTCTAAAAGATTCATGATGAAAATTTGCGACCCATTTCCTTACATTGAGGGTATGGACTCAGGGTATTGATTAAGACATTTATTTTTGGACTTAGCCAATGAAGGAGTTTATTTTGCTTAATTATACAAGTCCTTAATAGAAGTTTTATTTTTTTTTCTTCCTCAGTTGAGGTGTGTGTGTGTGTGTGTGTGTGTGTGTGTGTGTGTGCGTGTGTGTGTAGGGATTTTCATTGAAAAAAATTTAAAAAGCCAATCCCCACTCATGAGTAGCTTACATTTAAAAAATTATTGATATCTTTTGTTTTTTGCACTACCAAACTTTCTCCTAGGATTACTACCTCCACTGCCAGAGAGCTGTACTATATATTATTTTTAGATTTTAAAAAAAGGGAAAAAAGAAGAAAGAAAATCAGCAAAAATGATAAACATATAAAATGTCTGAAAATACATGTGATGTACCTTACCTTTGGACCTTCCCCTTCTGCAAAGGAGTGGGGTGGGAATGTCTTTTATTTTCTTTGAGGTTATGCTTGTTCTTTGTATTTTTGCAATTTCACTTTTTATTGCTTTGTGATTTGTCTTTGTGATTCTTTATCTACTTTGTTTCCAAATCTTTACTACCCCAAAAAGTACTGCTATAAATGTATTAGGGGTGTGCGGGTGTGTGTGTGTGTGTGCGTGTGTGTGTGTGTAGACTTTCTTCTTTTCAATGACCTCTTTGGATTACAAACTTAGTAGTGGAATCTCTGGATCAAAACGTATGGACAGTTTAGTCACCTTATTTGCATAATTTCCAAATTGCTTTCCAAAATGGTTGTGCTGATTCACAGTTTCACCAGCAATGCACTGTCAGGTCTTTCTGGCATCTCATAGCCACTCTATTATAAGATTAGACCTAGTGTTCTTGAGACCACCATGATAATCTCCCCTTAAAGGAAGCTGTAGCCTATAAAATCTATACATGGAAAAATACTGGCAATAATATTTTTTAAGTTTTTGCAGCTGTGTATCCAAAAATAATGTCTTTCCAATAATTAGCTTGTTTCTTTTCTCCCTGTACCTGTGTACCTCCAAAATCCCCTATGTGCCCTGAACCTTGACATGCAAAATGTCCAGCTCCAGGTGGCCATCAAAGTCAGCATATAAATATCCTATTCTCGGAAGGTCACCTTGGAACACACCTTTCCAGCTGAATGGACCCCTATCTCTGTGCTCCCCAATGCAACACGATCCTGATGTGAGTTATTCATCATGTTAATATGTGTCTGAATTTATATCAGGTTCCCTTCTCTCTTTCTCCTTACCCACTGCTTGCTAATAAAGCTTTACATTGAACTGACTCCTGTTTTTTTGTTTTGTTTTGTTTGTTTTTGTGGGGCAATGAGGGTTAAGTGACTTACCCAGGGTCACACAGCTAGTAAGTGTCAAGTGTCTGAGGCCAGATTTGAACTCAGGTACGCCTGAATCCAGGGCCTGTGCTTTATCCACTGCTCCACCTAGCTGCCCCCTGACTCCTGTTGTTTTACATATTATTCTCAGTATTTGAACTCATGAAGGGTGGTTTTTCTCTTTTACCAGTAGGTATGATAAATATAAAATATGCCTCACTTCTATTTTTCTTTGTCACATTTTAAAATTTTTACAGTACTATACCATTTAAAATTTATTGTGGAATATGGTGTAAGGTGTTAGTCTAAGCCCAATTTCTGCCAGACTACTTTCCAATTTTCCCAACAGCTTAAAAAAATTCTAATGGGAAGTTGTTTCCTAAGTACTTTGTTTTCAGGTTTATTGAACATTGGGTTATTGAGTTTCATTGTTTCTCACTCTCTATTGTCTATTCTGTTCCTATTATCTACTTCTTTTTGTTGTTGTTGTTGTTGTTTTGTTTTGTTTTTTTGGCGGGGCAATGAGGGTTAAGTGACTTGCCCAGGGTCACACAGCTAGTAAGTGTTAAGTGTCTGCGGTTGGATTTGAACTCAGCTCCTCCTGAATCCAGGGCTGGTGCTTTATCCACTGCACCACCTACCTGTCCCCGATCTACTTCTTTTTAACAAATACCCAGTGGTTTTTTACTACTCTTCTTTATAATATAGTTTAATTTAAGGTCTAAGGGTGCTATTTCCCCTTTATGTTTACTTTAAAATTTTTTTTTGCCCAGATAAGAATTCACTATTTGACAAAAACTGCTGGAAAAATTGGAAGATAGTATGGCAGAATCTATGCATAGATCAACATCTTACACCATATGCCAAAATAAAGTCAAAATAGGTACATGATTTAGATATAAAGGGTGATACCATAGGCAAATAAGGAGAAGAAGGAATAGTTTACCTGTCAGATCTATGGAGACAAGAAGAATTTATGAGCAAACAAGAGAGAATATCATGAAATGCAAAATGGATCATTTTGATTACATTAAATTTAAAAGTTTTTCCATATCTAATTGCTTGTTGCCTCAGGGATGGGTGAGGAGAGGGAGGGAGGGAAGGAGGGATAAAAATTGGAACCCAAAACTATAAAAAAAGTGTTTATTACATTAAAAATAATTTTAACATTTTTGTACAAACAGAAGCAAAGTAGTCAAGAATAGAAGGAAAGCAGAAAGCTGGGAAACAATGTTTACAGCCAATGTTTCTGATAAAGGCTTCATTTCCAAAATATATAGAGAACTGAATCAAATTTATAAGAATACAACTCATTCCCCAATTGAGAAATGGTCAAAGGATATGAACAGTTTTCAGATGAAGAAATCGAAGCTATCTATTGCCATATGGAAAAAAAATGTTCTAAATCACTATTGATGAGAGAAATGCAAATTAAAACAACTCTGAGGTACTACCTCATACCTATCAGATTGGCTAATATGACAAAAAAAGGAAAATAATAAATGTTGGAGAAGATGAGGAAAAATTGGAACACTAATGCATTGTTGGTGGAGTTGTGAACTGATCCAACTATCCTAGAGAGCACTTTGGAATCATGCTCAAAGAACTATAAAACTGTGCATACCCTTTGACCCAACAATACCACTACAAGGTCTGTATCCCAAAGAGATCATAAAAAAGGAAAAAGGACCCACATGTATAAAAATATTTCTTGTAGTTCTCTTTGTGGTGGCAAAGAATTGGAAATTGAGGGGATGCACATCATTTGGGGAATGGCTGAACAAGTTGTGGTATATGAATGTAATGGAATACTATTGTGTTATAAGAAATAATGAGCAGGCTGATTTCAGAAAAACTTGGAAAGACTTAAGTAAACTGATGCTGAGCGAAGTGAGCAGAACCAGGACAACATTGTACACAGTAACAGCAAAATTGTGTGATGATCAACTGTAATAGACTTAGCTCCTCCCAGCAATACAATGATCTAAGAAAATTCCAAAGTACTCATGATGGAAAATGCTTTCCACATCCAGAAAAAGAACTGTGGGATCTGAATGCAGATTGAACCATTCTATTTTTACTTTTTGTTTTTTTTTTCTTTTTTGAGGTTTTTCTCTTTTGTTCTGATTCTTCTCTCAAACATGACTAATGTGGAAATATGTTTAATGTAATATGTAATCTATATCAGATTGCTTTCTGTCTTGATGAGGGGGGAGAAAGGAGAAGGGAGGGAGAAAAATTTGGAACTCAAAATCTAATAAAAATGAATGTTGAAAATTATCTTTACATGTAACTGGGGAAAAAAGATACTATTAAGATCTAAATAAAAGAAAAGAAAAGAATTTCCCATAATATTCTAGATCTTGTTTCTCTAAATGAATTTTGTTATTATTTTATCAAGTCTGTAAAGTATCTCTTGTTTGATTGGTATAGCATTAAAATCACAAATTAACTTAGTATTGTTATTATTTTTATTATATTTGGCCCAGCTCAACAATGAGCACTGAATAGTTCTCCATCTATTTAAGTTGTTCTTTTTTTAAAAGTAATAAATATTTTTATTTATATTTCTGGATTCCAATTTTTATCCATCTTTTCCCCCCTTCCCTCCCCCCCTCCCTGAGGCTGTAAGCAATCAGATATGTATTATACATGTGTGATTATGTAAAACATTACCATATTAGTAATTTTGTAAAAGAAAATTTGAATGAAAGAAATTAAGTTTTCTTTAAGGAGCACTTTATAATTTATATAAGTATTCCATGTGTTTTGGTAGATTGATCTCCAAGTATTTCATGCATGTTGCAGTTATTTAGAATGGGATTTCTCTTTCTATGATTACTTCATGGATTTTGTTATTGTTATATAGAAATGCTGTTCACTGTGTGTGGATGTTGGTGTCAAGTTGTCTTATAGGTTGTAACTACTGATGCTATTGTTCCAAATAGAATTTTTGCTAATTCCTTAGGATTTTCTAAGTAAATTGTCACATCATCAGTAAATAAGGACACTTTTATATTCTCTTTTCCTATATTTATGTTGTTAATTTCTTTCTCTTGTCTTATTGCTACTGTAAGCATTTCTAGAATGATATCAAATAATAGTAGGGAGAGACTTACATTTATTAGGAAAGCTTTCCCCCTTATATATGATATTTGCTCTTGGCATTAGATAGATACTTTTTATGACTTTTAAAAAAAATAAGCTCAATCTATGTCTATATTTTGTAGGATTATGAGGATAAATGAATCTTGTACTTTGTAAGAGGCTTTCCCCCCCCCCACCTACTGAGATAAATGTGTTTTTGAATGTTTTTGTTTTTAATATGGATAATAATGCTGATTGCTTTTCTAATGTTGAACCATCCTTATATCTCTGGTATAAATCCAACTTGGTCATAATGAATTATTATAAATTGCTGCAGTCTCTAAGACAGGATTTTATTTTAAATTTTGGAATTGATTTTCATTAATGATATTGATCTATAGTTCTACTTCTGTGCTTTATCCTTTCCTGCTTTAGTTATTATCACTAAATCTAGCTCATAAAAGGAGTCTTATAAAGTGCATTCTTTACAATTTATGAGAAAAATTTTGTGTGGTATTGGGACTGATTGTTATTTAAAAGTTTGATAGAATCCTCCTACAAATACATGAGGACCAGGAATTCCCTTCCCGCCCCCCCCCCCCAATATTTTGTCAGCTCCTTTACAGCCAGATCTATTTCTTTTCTGATAGTTGATTTCTTAAGATCTCTCTTTTGTCTTCTTTTAGTTTGAATATATCCTTCTTTTAAAAACATATTCCTCTATTTTTTGTGTGTTTTTAGTTTTGTTAGCATATAATTGTACGTGATAGCTTTACATACTTCTTTTTATTTCTCCTGGTTTTGTTGTGATTTAAACTTGTTTGCTACTTGGCTGATTTTATTTTATTTTTTCTGTCTTTTTCTTAATCAGTTGGCTAAAGGTTTATTTGATTTGTTAGTCTTTTCAAAGAGCCAGCTTTTAGATTTATATATTATTCCTGGAGTCTTTTTGGTTTCCAGTTAATCTATTTCTCTTTTAATTAAAAAAAATATTAATTGGGTTTTTTTGCGGGGCAATGAGGGTTAAGTGATTTCCCCACGGTCACCCAGTTAGTGTCAAGTGTCTGAGGCTGGATTTGAACTCAGGTCCTCCCAAATCCAGGGCCAGTGCTTTATCCACTGTGCCACCTAGCTGCCCCTTCTCTTAATTTTTAACATTCAATCAGTCAGTCAATAAACATTTATTATGTCCCTACTATGTGCCAGGCACAGTATTAAGCACTGAAAATGCAAAAAAAATGTAAAAACAAAACACCAAACCAGTCTTCGTCCCCAAGGAGTTCACAATCTAATGGGGGAGACAACAAGCAAACTAATATGAACAAACAAGCTATATGGAAGATAAATAGGAAATAATGTCAAAAGGGAAGGAAGTAAGGGGCAGCTAGGTATCATAGTGGATAGAGCACTGGCCCTGGAGTCAGGAGGACCTGAGTTCAAATCCAGCCTCAAACACTTAACACTTACTAGCTGTGTGACCCTGGGCAAGTCACTTAACCCCAATTGCCTCACCCCCACCCCCCAAAAAAGGGGGGAGGAAGTAGAATTAAGGGGAGTTAGGGAAGGTTTCCTGTAGAAGGTGGTATTTTAGTTGGCACTTAAAGGAAGCCAGGAAAGTGAGTAGGCAGAGATGAGGAGAGAGAACATTTTAAGTTTGGGAGACAGTGGGACAAAATGCCCAGAGTCAATAGATTGAACAGCCAGTAGTCCAATGTCACTAAATTGAAGAGTATGTGTTGGAAAGTCAAGTGTAAGCAGCCTGGAAAGGTAGTAGGGGGTTAGAGTATGAAGGACTTGGATCACCAAACAGGATTTTCTATTTGATCCTGGTGGCAATAGGGAGCCACTGGAATTGATTGAGTAGTGGGGGAAATCATTGTATTTTGGGAAAATAACTTGGGTGGCTGAATAGAGGATAGGTTGGAGTGACTTAGAGAGGCTGACCCATGATTGCAATAATTCAAGTGTGAGATGATGAGGGCTTGTACTAGAGTGGTGGCAGTGTCAGAAGAGAAAAGGGGGTGTATTTAAGAAATGTTGCAAAGGTGAAATTCACAGGCCTTGGCCTATCAATTGGAAATGAGAGGTGAGAGACAGTGAAGAGTAGATGATGACAGATAGATTTTGGGCCTGAGGGACTGGGAGGATGGTGTTGCCTTCTACAATAAGAAGTAAGGTAGGTGGAGAGTAGGGTTTAGGGGGGAAAGATAATGAGTTCCATTTTGGACATTTTGAATTTAAGATTTCTATTGGATATCCAGTTCAAGATATCTGAAAGGCAGCTGGAGATTTTGGATTGGAGGTCAGCAAAAAGGTTAGAGTAGGATAGGTAGACTCAAAAATTGTCAAGATAGAAATGATAATTAAATCCATATCTCCCCTTTTGTCCTTATTTTGAGTTTATTTATAGATTCTATAATTTAAAAAAAAATGCATATTCAGTCATTAATCATATCCTTTTATATTTTGTTAAGCATGTCTTTAGGGATGTATCTTCCCCTCTGAAGACTACTTGAGTTGCATTTCAGAAATGTTGGTATGTTTCATTATTATAATATTCTTTCATGTAATTTTTAATTGTTTCTATCATTTGTTCTTTCATCTATTCATTATTTAGAATTTCATTATTAAATTTCCATCTGGGTCATGAACTTACATTCTGATGGGGGAAATAAGTATGTTTCTAACTCTATATAGAATAAATACAAAGAAAAGAAATTCAGTTAGATATAAGGTGGTTATTTTTGTTGTTGGTCCTTTGTTCTCAAAGTGGACCATGATGTGGGGGAGGTGATGCCTTGACTTGGAAGTGAATTGGATTTTAAGTGAGGAAGGGTTGTGCAAAGTCACTAACCTCAGTCTCTCCTCTGGAGTTATTTGGGTCCAGATGACTGGAGATGACAAGGTGGTTAAGGAGGGATGACACTAGCAGTTGTGGAGATCTGAAAAAGCATTATGCAGTAGTGTATGGGATATTCAGGGAGAACTAGAACCTCTGGTGAGAGGGCTTGCCAGCCTTTTTCAAGGCTGCTCATCTATCTTTGATGTCCACCTGTCACTCTAATTTGTAGCTCCAAGAAACTATAGCATGCATGGTCATCACACACAGGTAAAATTGTCTCAGCATTCCCAGTGGAATGGGTGAATGAGAACAATTTGTTCCAATGGCCATGAAGACACCTGAAGCAGGTACTGTAGAATGTTTAGAGCTTGATCAGAAATCAAAGATGTTAAGGTCATCTACTGTATCCCAGGCTATAGCCAGTTATCTTGATTTTTGTCTATGACTCTGGAAGACAGAGTGAGGCTGATGATTTTGCACAACTCTGCCTCCATTATATCCAATTCATCACCCAGTGATGTCATTGGCCCTCTTTGAAAATGAGCAACAGCAATGCAGAAGGTGGTGCTTGAGCTGAAAATTAAGGAGAAAGAGAAATTACGTGAGGCAGATGTAAGGAGGGATCATATTCTAGGTATTGGGAAGAGCCAGCTCAAAGATATAGATATGGAGTATCAAAAGTGAGGAAGAGAGAAACTAGGAATTTGGCTTGGATGGTTGAGTATGTGTGGGGAAGTAATATAAATGAGGTTAGAAAGATAAGTAGGGGTCAAGTTATGGTACTTTAAACTTAAGAGGGCGTGGGGATTATATTTTATCCTAGAGACAATAGGTAGACATTGGAATTTATTGAGTAAGGGAGTGTCATGGTCAAATCCCTTATAAGGAAAATCACTTTGGCAACTGTGTGGAAAAGAGGCTAGAGTAGGAAGAGACTTGACAGACAAATTAAGAAGCTGTTGCTATAAGCTAGGTGAGAGGTGATGAGGGCTTAAACTAAAGTGGTAGCCATTTGAGCAGGAAGAAGGGGTCAGATATTATAAAGGTAGAAATGACAATGACAATATTTGGTGGCTGAGGGAGAGTAAGAGGTTGAAGATAATGCTGAGGTTGTAAGCCTAGGTGCCCCAAAAGATAGTAGTGACCTTGATAGAAATAGTTAAGTTTAGGAGAGAGTAAGGGTTTTTTTGGAAATATTATGAGGTTTATGGGTTTTTTTCCAATATATTAGGACATCCAATTTGCCATGTCTAATAAGCAATTGAAAATGCCCAGTTGGGGGGTAGAACCAAGGTGGCAGAACAAAGGCAGCAACCCAGCTGAATTCTCCCAACAATTCTCTAAGCAAAGTTTTAAATAATGCTTCAGATTGAATTCTGGAATGGCAGAGTCAGCAAAAGGTTAGAGTGAGACATGTTTTCAGCCAAAAACAACTTAGGAGGTCAATAGGAGTGGTCTGTGACAGCAGGGGAGGGGACCCTCCCACAGTGCAGTGTGGCAGCACCAGCAGCAGGCCTTAGAGGTGACTACAATAGTTGTAGCACCAGCTTTAGGAGCTCTCATCCCAGAGATGGTAAGGGGGTTGGACAAGTGGTCAGACAGAGATTACAGGGGATCCTTTGTTGGCCTTAGATGCAGCTGGCACTGGTAGGCAACTCTATTGCCCATATGCAGTTTTTGGTCACAGTTCTTGGGTAGAGAGGGGCACTAGGGATCGTGGGCATAGGAAGGCAAGGTACTTTGTCACAGTTCCAGGACCAAGAAGAACAATAGCACTTGCAGTTGCAGAGAGGCAGGGGCCATTTCTGGGTAAAGACCAGAGAGCAGACCAGGAGAGAAATGGCCATACCTGTCCCTGGATCACATCACCTTGAAAGCATTGAAAACTTGCAGACTTCCAAAAGTAACTCTGAAAATAGCAGCACAAAAAAGCTTGAAGCTTGGCGCTTGGCACAGTGACTCCCCTCCTGCAGGTGAGCAGAGTCTAACTTTAACATAAATTCCAAAGTCAGTAATTGGGTGGGAAAATGAGCAAACAATAACAAAAATAATTTGATCAGAAAAAAGCTACTACAGAAACAAGGAAGATCAAGACACAAATCCAGAAGTCAACAGTGCAACAACAACTACAAGAAAATTCTCAAAGAAAAATGCTAATTAGAGCCAAGTCCAACAAGAATTCTTGGGAGAGATTAAAAAAAGAGATAAGGTAGAGTAAAATTGGGAAAAGAAATGAGTGATGCAAAAAAATATATAAAAAGAGAATTAACTGCTTGGTAAAAGAGGCACACATGCATGCACACACATGCACACACACACACATACAACCTGAGGAAAATAACAGCTTAAAAAACAAAATTGGCCTAATGGTAAAAGAGGCACAAACATTTAATGAAGAAAAGAACAAGAACTGAATTGGTCAAATGAAAGAGAAGTATTCACTGAAGAAAATAATTCCCTAAAAATTAGAATTGGGTAAGTAAAAGCTAATGATTCCATGAGACACCAATAAACAATAAAACAAAGTAAAAAGAATTTAAAAAGTAGAAGAAAATGTGAACTATCTCATCAGAAAAACAAATTACCTTGAAACTAGATCGAGGAGAGATATTTAAGAATTATTGTACTGTGATAAAAAAAAGAGCCTAGACAACATATTTCAAGAAAGTATAAAGGGAAACTGCCGCAATATCTTAGATCCAGAAGGTATAATAGAAAATGAAAGAATCTACTGATCACCTCCTAAAAGAGATCTCAAAATGAAAACTGGTCAAGGATTATGAACAGGCAGTTTTCAGAAGTAGAAATCAAAGCTATCTATAGTCATATAAAAAAACCCCTCTAAATCACTACTGATTAGAGAAATGCAAAATAAAATGTTGAATATGTATAACTATATTGAATTGCTTGCATTATTAAAGGGGAGTGGGGAGGGAGGGACGAAGAGAATTTGGAACACAAAGTTTAAAAAATTGACATTAAAATTGTTTTCAGGGGCAGCTCAGTGGTGCAGTGGATAAAGCACCAGCCCTGGATTCCGGAGGACCTGAGTTCAAATCTGGCCTCAAACACTTGACACTTACTAGCTGTGTCACTCCGGGCAAGTCACTTAACCCCAATTGCCCCACAAAAACAACAACAACAATAACAACAAAATTGTTTTCACATGTAATTTGGGGAAAAAATTAAATTCTAAATAACTAAAAAAAACCACCCAACATTGAAGTACCACCTCACATGTATCAGAAATTATAAATGCTGGAGGGGATGAGGAAAAATAGATACACTAATAAACTATTACTGGAGTTGTGAACTGGTCCAGTCATTCTGGAGAGCAATTTGGAACTATGTCCAAAGAGGTATAAAACTGTGCATACCCTTTGACCTAGCAATACTACTACTAGGAGTGTACCCCAAAGAGCTAAAAGAAAAAGGGAAATGACCTAAATGTAAAAAAAAAAATTATATCAGCTCTTGAGGTGGCAAAGAATTGAAAATTGAGGAGATACTTCTTAACTGGTGAATGGCTTAACAAGTTATGGCATATAATTGTGATGGAGTACTATTGTGCTGTGGAAAAGGATGGTTTCAGAAAAACATGGCAAGACCTATTTAAACTGATGCAAAGTGAAGTGAGAAGAACCAGGAGATCATTGTAATAGCAATATTGTAATGATGATCGTGAAAGACTTGGCTACTCTGATCAATACAATGCTCCATAGCAATTCCAAAGGACTCATGATGAAAAAAAATTCTATACACTTTCAGAGAGAGAGAGAGAGAACAAATTAATTCCAAGTGCAAACTGAAATATAACTTTGCCTTTCTTTCTTTCCCTTCCTCCCTTCTTTCCTTTCTTTTGCAACATGGCTAATATGGAAATGCTTTGCATGATTTAACATGTATAATTAATTGATAATTTTGTTTGTCTTTTCAGTGTGGGTGGAGTATATGTGACAGAGGAAGCAAATTTAGAACTCAAAATTTAAGAAGAAAAGAATGTTAAAAAAATAAATATTTTTTTTTTTAAAGAAAATGCACAAATGAAACTCAGGACAGAAACTAGAGCTGGATATATCATCTATGAGTCATGGGAGCTGATGAGGTCACCAAATGAGAAAATATGGAGAAAAAAAAGAGTGCCTAGGACAGGGCCTTGGGGAACACCCAAAGTGAGAGGGTGTGATATGGATAATGAACTAGCAAAAGATACTGAAAAGTAATTAGACAAAAAGAGAAGCAAGAAGGGGCAGCTAGATGGTCCAGTGGATAAAGCAGTGGCCCTGGATTCAGGAGGACTTGAGTCCAAATCTGGCCTCAGACACTTGATACTAGCTGTGTGACCCTGGGCAAGTCACTTAATCCTCACTGCCCTGCAAAAGAGAGAGAGAGAGAGAGAGAGAGAGAGAGAGAGAGAGAGAGAGAGAGAGAGAGAGAGAAGCAAGAAAGAGAAGTCACAAAAACCCAGAGGAGATACTATCCAGGAGAGAGTAATCAAGAAAGTGGAGGGTTCCCCCTGCAGGGAGGTAAAGAAATATTAAGAATGAGAAAATGTAGGGGCAGCTAGGTGGCGCAGCAGTGGATGGAGCACCGGCCCTGGAGTCAGGAGGACCTGAGTTCAAATCCGGCCTCAGACACTTAACACTTACTAGCTGTGTGACCCTGGGCAAGTCACTTAACCTCAATTGCCTCACTAAAAAAAAAAAAAAAAAAGAATGAGAAAATGCCTTTAGATATAGCAATTAAGAGATCATTGGTAGTTTCAGAAAGAGCAATTTCAGTTTAGTAATAAAGTCAGAAACCAGACTGCAAATGGCTAAATATCATCAAGTGAGAGGAAAGTGTGTGGGAACAAATATAGTATATTTTTCTAGGGGGTTGGGTATGTAGATGAGATGTAGAACAATAATTTGAGGTGATGGTAGTATCTGGTAAGGGTGTTTTTTGTTTGTTTGTTTTTTGCGGGGCAATGAGGGTTAAGTGACTTGCCAGGGTCACACAGCTAGTACGTGTCAAGTGTCTGAGGTCAGATTTGAACTCAGGCCCTCCTGAATCCAGGACCAGTGCTTTATCCACTGTGCCATCTAGCTGCTCCGATGAGGGTTTTTAAGGATGGAGATGACTTGAGCAGATTTGTAGGCAGCAGGAAAGGAATCAATAGAGATTTCTCCAGGGTATGGTCTCTGGTGTAGACAGCAAGGTGATTACTGAAGAGGTTGAGGAGAAGGCTGGTTGGAGAGGAGAAAAAGTATTTTAAGATGAAGCAAAAGGAGGATGAAATTCATGGCAAAAAGAACTTTAAACAAAAATAAAATATATTCAGATCATCATTTGAGAGACGCTTAAGGAGAGGGTGGCATGGGAAATTTGAAGAGAGGAGGTTTGGAACAGCTTCAGTGGGAAGTGGAATAGAAAATCACTTAAAGAATTATACAAGGACTGACGTGTGCTAAGGTCTCAATGGAGAATTGTTAGTACGAACATATAATATACACTTGGCTCTATTACATGAGTTCTTCCAGTTCCATTTAAGAACACATGAACAGGAGCAGAGGAGGTAAAAGGTGGGACAGAATTGGGGTTTGAAAAGACTTGAGCATGGGTAGGACCAAGAGGCAAGGAATTCAAGAGTAGAGGTGAGATTGGGAAGGAAATAAAGTGAAATTAGATCAGAGAGTACTTAAGAATAGAATTAGAGGTCCTGATGAGGACTATGAATAGATGTAAGACATAGGGAGGGGGCAGCTAGGTGGCGCAGTGGATAGAGCACCGGGCCTGGATTCAGGAGTACCTGAGTTCAAATCCGGCCTCAGACACTTAACACTTACTGGCTGTGTGACCTTGGGCAAGCCACTTAACCCCAATTGCCTCACACACACACAAAAAAGAAGACATAGGGAGAGGGGCAGCTAGGTGGCAGAGTAGATAGAGCATTGGCCCTGGAGTCAGGAGGATCTGAGTTCAAATTCGGCCTCAGACACTTAACACTTACTGGCTGTGTGACCTTGGGCAAGTCACTTGATCCCAATTGCCTCACCAAAAAAAAAAAAAGACATAGGGAGAGATGGAACAGGAGCTTGTGATCTGATACAGGAATTTCAGAGTTTTTGAGGCTGGACCTGAAACACTTATGGGTTCAATGATGCAGTTGCTCTTGTGTTCAGCTATACTTTTATTTAATCAATAGGATTAACATGAAGCCCCTCCTTTGACTACTTCCTTCCTCCCCTTTTGAACTTTCACTTGGAAATTGAGTCTACAGAAGGATCTCTGCTGCCTTGGGACACATGCTCTCATAAACACACACAAAACCTGGTAGTGGGGATGAATTTGAAGTATAATAATATAGTAAGGCACACATGTAGGGAACATATGTAGCCAAGGAAACTCCTAACTCCAGAACAGTAAAGCCTCAAAATTCATTCTTTTTTTTGTGTGTGTGAGGTAATTGGGGTTAAGTGACTTGCCCAGGGTCACACAGCTAGTAAGTGTTCAGTGTCTGAGGCTGGATTTGAACTCAGGTCCTCCTGACTCCAGGGCTGGTGCTCTATCCATTGAGTCACCTAGCTGCCCCTCAACATTCAATCTTTCTCCAGAAAGTCCTCATTGTGAGGAGGGCTTTAGTGCCAGTAATAGAAGAATCTCTGCTTCTATGTATTCTGCTCCTCACAGAGAATGGCATTTCTGCTGGATGGTTTGTTCCTTGCAGGCTGTGGCACCTCTGCTAGATGGGTTCTCCACTGGATTCATGAACTTGCTCTTCAATGGGTATTCAATGGGTATATTATTATTCCCAGCCTCTAGTTTACCTGGATATTACTGTGCCATGTAAAACTTCAGTGTTGCAGTACTCTTCAGCTGAAGTGCTACTGTTCTCCTTTAGCAAGGGCAATGACCCTTACCCTAGGATTTGGGGAAACCCAGGATATTCAAATCCCTCAGGATCTTGGATCTGAAGTTTTCCATCTCCAGGCAGGACCTGATGAAAGGGGGCTAGCTTCTCCTGTTTGACGATCTTTCTTGCTTCAAATACAAATTGATCAGCCAGTTAGATATATTTTCCATATTCCTGTTTAATTCTTACACAGATGAAGGGGGACAAAGGTTTGGAGGTAGTTTGTGCTTTGGAGCAAGTTTATTGTCTTTGCTGGCTCTTTCATATGCAGTGAAGACATTGAAACCTTTCTAAGGTGTAGAATGCTTCCTTTATACTTGAACATTCAATGTTTCTGTCTTTGCCCCTCATGATGCTCAACTTTGCTGAAGTTTTGGCCTGTTACACGTTTCCAAAAGGCATTTCTGTATTTTAACAATAATGATATATTTAGTATGCTATGTGTTGAGATGCCTGTGGAAGAATCTATATTATAGTTAGGATTTGCTTGCTTTCTCTTAATTTTACTCAGTGAAAGCCTTGTCCTGGGACTAGGGTTAGGCAAAGTTCCAAGGCACAGCATGGAGGATGGTACGATGAAGAATACTTTTTGCTATTTTTTTGAATATATGTTTTAATGCCAGAAAATTCTATTCTTCATGGCACGTTTTATTTTGTGCTAAGTAAAACTGAATGTAATGCAGTAAAAGCTCCCATTATCCAAAAGACTGTAAAGCATAAGGGATGCAATTTTCAAATATTGCATGGTGGGGTGTGGGTGCAATTTTCAAACTTTGCACAGGGGGAGCAATTTTCAAATGCAAAGTTCTAAGAGGACCTCCTTTAAATCTGGCAACAATGTATCAAGGTCAGGTCTTCATTCAGAAGAAAAGATCTACAAACAACATATCAGATCTCCAAATCTGAAAAAGAAAAATAAAATCTCAGAATGGGATTTTCCAATAGGTTTTGTAGTTTTAGCACTGAGAGCCTTCACAATGTTTTCTGTACCGGTTCTGCTAGGAACTCCTCTGTGTTTCTCTCTCTGCAGTCCTTTACAGGGGTGAGAGGGTCCCCTTTCACCATCTTTTAATTTTCTTGGTATTAACTGCTTCTGGTGCTCCCATCTGGTTCCTACACTCAGAACACAGTGGGTCACAGGGAACAAGACTTTGTACACACACAAAGGAATTCAACTGGGAGCATGATCCTTGTATTATTCCACAGTTACATCTTCCTTTGAGTTTACCTTTCTAGAGGTTGTCTACCTCTCTCAAGCCTCTTATAAAAGTTTTCTTCTAGAACATGTCTCACTCAGTCTTAATGCTGAGTCAGCAGCAGAAGACTCAGGTTCTGAAGTGAAACTCAATTAGGATATCCTGTCTTTTAACATTGCTGGGAAAATTGAGGTCTTCTCCAGGGGGTTATATATAATAGCCTCTTTAGAGGCTATTAGGTCACTTTAGCTAGTCCTGGGGTAGTGTCCAAGAAGATGGAAGACTAAACATTTTCTCCAGTCTCCACTAACTCCTCTCCCCATTCCAAAAAGCAGGAAGATCATCAAGGTAATATTCTTATAAATTAATAGTGGAGAATGCTAAACTTTAATTTGCCTAACACCCTTTTTTTCATCAGCTTCCACAACCTTGTGCTTTGAGAGTCATTCAAGGATTTCCCTCTTTGCTGACACACATCACTCCTGCTCCTCCACTCATTTGTTACAATATGATCTTGACTCTGCCCAGCCATCTATAAAGGATTGGAGGTAGGCAGTACTTAACTTCTGCCTGGGCTAGTCTCCTAGATTAAAAACCCCAATGTGGCAGAAAACCTACAACTCCCATTCTGATCTCTTCCGAGACTGAAAAATGCTGTAGACACTGACTCAGTTCAGAAAATTAAAGAATGGAGGTAACTGATGCAGGAGCCCAGCATGTTGGGCTGCAATGGAGGAATAAAGGAGAATAGAATCCACTTGAGGGAAAGTTTCTCCCCCAGAAGCTTCTCATGACAGGGACCAAGACCAAAGAAAAGTGAATCCCCCAAAGTGGGAGACAGATAAAATAGATTTGAGATCCAGTCCTGGGAATAAACACTGAATCAAAGGGAAACAGTCACAAAAGGACAAGAAAAATAGGAAAGGACAGGAAAAAATAATAAAACCACTAAAAATCATAGGAGGAATTCAGTTAAAAGCTTAGAGCACAAGAAGATAAATCAATAGCAAGTGTATTTATTTTAATTCAATCTTAAGTTAATTAATTTTAATTAATTTTAGCTTAATAACCCTTTTTGGGGTTGGTGTGGGGTTTGTTGTGTTTTTTTTTTAGCTTGGAGCTCCTATAAATTGTAGATCTTTCCTTCTTGACTAAATTAAATTAAATTTAAATTTCATTTCAAAGAATTAATTTAATTCATTTAAATTTAGTATCTAAATATTTGATTTAATTAATTTTAATTATAATTTTAAAATATTCAATTAGATTAGAGGGGAATATGAGTAACGAGACATCTAAAAGATTGCAAATATCCTTAAAAGATATTGCTAGAAAAGGAAATTAAAACAATGCCTGATGAAACACAAAATTCTGTGGATTCCCATGAGCATGGAACATAGCAGGATGTTGGATACCTAATGACAAGAAAGAAATCAGAATCTTGAGATAAGTTAGGCAGCAACAAATGGCAAAATGTATGGCCTACACAGCAGAAATAATTAGCAGAAGATAAAAACTTAAGTTCACAGGGGTGAGTCCAAAGAAGTGAAAGAGACAATAGATTAGGAATATACATATATTGAAGTGAAGAATTACCTGAAAGAAGCAAAAAGCAATAACGTCAAAAGAATGAAAACCATCTATACAAGCAAAATACATTGTTCTCAAAGACAGGATCCATAGAGACAATGTAGGGATTGTAAGCCTCCAAAGAACATGACAAGTCAAAAAGCCTGACCACCATAATGCTAAGAATAATAAAAGAAAACTTCCTAGAACTTTTGAATATAATAAAACAAAGTGCTAATTGAAAGAATCTATAGATGAACTCCTTGAAAAAAAATAAGCTATGCTTCATCCTTCAAGACACACAGTAGTTAAATTTAACAATGTCAATGACAAAGAAGTAAACAGAATAAATACCATAAGATGTAAAGGAAAGGAGATTAGAATAACATGAGAATATTTTCACCCACTGGAAACCATAGAAGAGAATAGAAGAACATATTGAGAAAAGCAAAGAAGCTCAAGATGCAATCCAAAATAAACTAAAAATCTGAACCTAATCATCAGTGAAGAAATATGGATATTCAATAAAAGAAAGGAATTTGAAACATTTTTGCAAAGAAAAAAACATGCATGTTAGATGTGAGATCATTCAACTTGCAAATACCCTTACGAACAGAAACATAAGAAAGTTAAATAAGGAAAATTACCCAGGAAAGCACAAAATAAATAACTTCATCCTTAGACACTATTAAAGGTAAAAAATTAGAAAAAGCTAATCCTTAGTACATATAACACTGAGGTATTGGAGCACATTATGCAAATGACGACCAAAGAAGCAAAGAAACCAACATTTACCATGAGTTATAGTTATTCCTCCCAATTGCTAGTTCTCTCCCACACAACCTTTATGTAACTAGTTGATATTTATTTATATCTTTATGTTTATTCTGTATCTGCTTACTTATATATTTATGGAAGACAACAGCAAAAATGAAGGCTGTAAGGGGCCAGAGGACAGACATGAAATGTCCATGAATAAAATAAGACACTCTCAGCTCTGGACACTTCCTCTGCTTCTCCCCCACCATGCATGGAATGTTCTCCCTCATTAACTCCATCTACTGACTTCCTTGGCTTCATTTATGTCTCAACTAAAATCCCATCTTTTACAGGAAGCCTTTCCCAACCCCTCAATTCTGCTGCCTTCCCTCCATTAATTATTTCCTATTTATCCTGTATATAGCTTAAGCATATATTGGTTTTCATTTTATATCTTACATTAGATTGTAAGCTCCTTGAGAGGAGGGACTGTCTTTTGCTCCTTCTTGGATGCCCAATGCTTAGCACAGTGCCTCTTATTAAATAGGCACTTAATAAATATTGATTGACATAAGATATGAATAAGCGTCTTTCAAATGTAATAGCATCGGGGCAGCTAGGTGGTACAGCAGATAGAGCACCGGCCCTGGATTCAGGAGGACCTGAGTTTAAATCCAGCTTCAGACACTTGACACTTACTAGCTGTGTGACCTTGGGCAAGTCACTTAACCCCAATTGCCTCACCAAAACCCAAAAACCAACCAAACAAAAAAATGTAATAGAATCATTCTACATGTTTTAACAGGCAGCTAGGTAGTACAGTGGATAGAGTTCTGGGCCTGGAGTCTGGAAGACTCATCTTCTTGAGTTCAAATGTCTTAAAGGATTTGGGCTTTGAACTTCTTTGTACATGAAAAGGTCAGGAAGAATAAGAAGAGTCAGCAGAGACAATGAACTTGCCTCCAGGTCACAAACTATCTAACTCAGTACCTTTTTTTTTTCAGCCATTCATTCCAAGGACTAACAGGAGGAAACTAGAGCTAAAAAACAAAAACTGGGGGCAGCTAGATGGTGCAGTGGATAGAGCCCTGTCCCTGGAGTCAGGAGTACCTGAGTTCAAATCGGGCCTCAGACACTTAATACTTACTAGCTGTGTGACCCCAGGCAAGTCACTTAACCCCAATTGCCTCACTAAAAAAAAACAAACAAAAAAAACAACCCAAACTGGGAAGCCTTAAACCCTAGAACTATTTGGTGATTATTTGCTACATGGTTATAGACTGACTGTGGCCTAACCTACAGAAATGCAGTTTTGGGAAATGGACTGGTTGGTTAGAGCAGCTAGGTGCTGAAGCAGATAAGAGTGTTGGGCCTGGAGACAAGAAGACTCATCTTCCTGAGTTCAAATCTGGCCTCACACACTTACTAGCTGTGTGACCCTGGGCAAGTCACTTAACCCCTATTTGCCTTAGTTCCTCATCTGCAAAATGGGGACACACTGGAGAAGGAAATGGGAAACTGCTCTAGTATTTTCACCAAGAAAACCCCATGGACATGTGGTAATGTAGTCAGATACACCTGAACAACTGGCTGGTCACCATAAGTTAGGGTGAGGTCCCTCAGTGAAAGAGCACAACTCTGAATCAGGAATAGTAGTCAAAAGGAGAGGCTATATACAGCATTGTGTTGGTAAATATTTAATAACTAGTCCTTGGTGGTGGTGGTGGTGGGGTGGGATGGAGTGTAATGGAGTGGAATGTTCCATATATAAGTTTAATCTGCATTATTAATGTTTTTCTCATCACTTTCTTAAGTCTAGATAATCGACAAAAACAAATCCTTTGCTGGTTTCTGAGGTATAAAGGCTCATATTGAAAATTTAATAATCAGCCCTAGTATGAGATGGCTATTGATTATCCCTGGCTATAACTCTTCTACCTCCTGCCCAAGAGATGATAAACTTCAGAGCCAATGTCCTGAAGGAGCAGAGTTGGAGCTTACTGATAATTCAAAAGTAAAGGCCTCTGTCCTTTCTAAAATAGTATAGTATAGCATTCCAGCCAAGCTGGAGGTGGTGAAGACGACAGCCGCCCATCAAGGAGTGGTATCGGGAATGGTAAAAGGCTGATAATCTGGATTTGGGGGAGTTACAGGTCCATTCAGATTTTTAACCAAACATTCATTTTTCCACATACCCATCAACTGCTACAGGAGGAACTAATACACTTTTCAAAGCCTGTAGACATTCATTTTTAGTTTTTAGACACCAAGAAGCAAGAGAAGCAAGACCAGTTGAGTACTCATCCATCAGAGATGATATGCTCTGTAGGGAGCCAGTTTATCCTAGCATTACAGAATCCCAACCTTCATGAATTTCTCACCCACAATGAAGTTCGTGAGGAGTAAACAGAGAAATGACAACAAGTTGCCACAGTTCCAGTTATGAGTTGCCTTCACCATGTGTATTCCCCATTTGTGTACTTCACAAATTGTGTTCCTCATTATTATTGTTCTTCAAATTTGTGCCTCCATATCACCTGAGTCTGTGAATCTGTTGATGAGTGTTCCAAGTTTTTGTTGTTGTTGTTGTTTTTTGAGGAATATTTTGCACCAGCTGTTTTTGCTATGGCTGATTGTTAAAGGAAAACACACTGGTCAGGTTTTGTGAGCAACAATAGTAGGAATAGCCAACCATAGGGTTATACCAAAAACCAGAGGTAGGAGCCACCACTTTGATGATCCAACTACAAACTTGAGGCCTCTCTAGGAGGTACAACATATACAGTCTCCTCCATTACTATAACAAGCTCCTTGAGAGCTTACAATTCTTGAAACAATCCTCAGCACTGAGCACAGCAACGGGGATATAGTAAGGTTGAATTGGTTGATTATTAATGGTTGTGATGATGGTTCTATCATATGTCAAAGATGACATGCCAGGTGACTTTTGAGTAGTGTAATCAGGACCTATTAAGGCCTTGTTTTATTATTTATTATATTAAGGGCCTATTTTAAACTATTAAGTTTTAAAAAATTAATTGTGAGGGGCAGCTAGGTGGCGCAGTGGATAGAGCCCCGGCCCTGGAGTCAGGAATACCTGAGTTCAAATCCCACTTCAGACACTTAACATTTATTTACTAGCTGTGTGACCCTGGGCAAGTCACTTAACACCAATTGCCTCACTGGAAAAAAAAACAGAAAAAAAAATAACTGTGAAACCAGTAAAGTTTATGCTTTAAAAATCATCACCCTTTTCCTCCCACATATTTCTTCTATATCCCATTCTTGCTGTCTCAGCTGAATGGCACCTAATTCTTAGGTGATTATTCAGATATCAGCTAAGAAAGTTTAACTTATGAATGCTACGGGGCGGGGGGCGGGGGGGGGCACTTGCAACTTAAAAGGACAGAATTGTAGGGAGGCTCGGAGTCTGGGAGAAACCTATATGGAACTTCGATCTTTTCCCTCCTTCCAATGATCCTCGGCTGCACTGCTCATAAAGGTTAGGGTGTTTCCCCAGTATCCCTAATTGGGCCAACTCACAGAATAGTGGAGGTTTGCGTATGTCGGTACCTTGCATATCCTTGCCACAGATCCACTGGGGGAAAGGGGCATAAATATACTAAGATTTGTCTCACTACCTCAGAAAGCGTCCAGTTCTTATGCACCTCAGTGGCCTACAAATTATTGTGATTCGGCTTGTGTGCTAGTGTCAGAATACTATTGTAATGTAATTAAGATACAATATTACACTAAACCCTGAATATGCCCAATTAAAAAGAAAATTAATAGGTGGCAGTCTTTAAAAATGAAAGCTTCAAACGTTAGGAGTAAACAACAGTACAAGGGTGGCATTGGGAAGTTTGTTTGAAGTTTAAATAGCACTTCAGGAACCACTTCTGTCTAACTGTATGGGGAACTGGAGGGGAATCAATATGGGTTATTGCTACGGTGCGCGCTGGCTGCAGTGGGAAGGCACTCTCGGACTGAAGCTGTCAAACTCTAGATAGAGCTGGGACAGCAGGGCTGGTGTCTCCCAAGTACAGCCCTTATTTCTGAAGTCGCCTTTAATGCTACTTTGGAGCAAGCCCTCTGGGTCAAGTTGGGGCGGGGTTCCTGGTGTTGTTGTTATTGGGGTGCAGTGATAGGATTTTCCAGGACCCAGCTTTCCCTGAGGTGCACGCAAGCCTTCTCTCCCGTCCGCAGGCACTCTCTCCCAGGGTCTCTGTCTCTGGTGCTGCCCAATTCCCAGCCTCAGTGTCTCTCAGGCTGAAATTCTGCTCCTCCCCCTCTCCTACTTCCTCCCCCTTTCCCCTTCCAGCTCTTCCCAGCGTCCGAGTTCCAAATCTAGTTTGGCTCCAGTGTTTTGTGTGTGTGTGTGGGTCTCCCCACCACTTTAATTTGGGGTTTTCCCTTTTCTTGTGTTTTTCAGCTATGGGGGAGTGGGAAGGCGGGGAACAGGAGAGGGAAGAACTCCAATAATCCAGATGATCTCTTCCTGACTGGGTCTCCGTCAACGTGAGGGGTAGGCCTCGTTTTTAATACCTCGCTACTTCCCCTCCCCCTGTTCCTGTCCTTTAGGGCCCCCAGCGCCCCAGACGCCACGGGCCCCGAAGCTACCCGGGTTTCCCCCTCTGCGCGCCCCCGCCAGCTGGCCGGGCCCGGGCTGCAGGCTCCCGCGCTCCCCCTAGAGGCGACTGCGCAGCGTCGGCCTCGGCCTCGTCGGCGGGGGCGTTCACGTGACCGCGCTCCAGGCCTGCTGCCGCTGTCGGTTCCCCCAGTCACCGAGCGAGAGGGAAGAAACAAGATGGCGGCTGGAGGCGATCGGGAGCGGGGCGCCGGCAATTCGGATTGAGCCTTCTCCCTCCACCCGCTTCCGCCGGCCGGGCCCCCCCCGCCCCGACCCCGCGGGGCTCCCCACCCCGCCCCCAGCGGCTCCCCACCGCCGCCCCTCGGCCGGTCCCCCTCCCCCCCTCGGCTTTCCCTTCTCCCTCCCTCCCTCCTCGGCTCCGACATGAGGGGCAGGCGGGGCAGGCCGCCCAAGCAGCCCGCGGCAGGCGCTGCGGAGCGCGGCGCCCCGGCTCCCCCGCCGCCGCCGCCGCCACCGCCGCCGCCACCGCCGCCTCCGGCCGGGCCCATCGGGGGGCTCCGTTCCCGGCACCGAGGCAGCAGCCGGGGCAGGTGGGCCGCCGCCCAGGCGGAGGTGGCGCCCAAGGCGCGGCTGAGCTCCCCCAGGGGGGGCGGCGGTAGCCGGAGGAAGCCGCCGCCGCCGCCGCCGCCGCCGCCGCCGCCGCCGGCCGCCCCCCCCAGCAGCAGCCCCAGCGCCGGCGCCCCGGGCCGGGGGGGGAGAGGAGGCGGGGGAGGCAGAGCTGGAGGCGGGGGCGGCGGCGGGGGCGGCGGCGGCGGCGGCCACCTGGCCCGGGCCACCCCGTCCAGGAGGAGCATCAGCAAAGTGGTGTACGATGACCACGAGAGCGAGGAGGAGGATGAGGACGAGGACATGGTCTCCGAGGAAGAGGAGGAGGAAGAGGGGGACCCCGAGGAGACGCAGGACTCCGAGGAGGAGGAGGAGGAGGATATTATGGAGGAGGACGACGACGATGACTCCGATTATCCCGAGGAAATGGAAGACGACGACGATGCCAGCTATTGCACCGAGAGCAGCTTCAGGAGCCACAGCACCTACAGCAGTACCCCAGGTATCCACCCAGCCCAGCTGCATCAGGGGCTTGCCTTTCCCACTCTCCACCTTCTCCCCCCCCCCCTCCACTCCCTCCACCCCGAACACACACACACACACACACACACACACACACACACACACACACACACACTCACACTTTCTCACTCTCTGTCTGTCTCTCTTTTGCACTGTGCATCCTGCTCTAGCGTCACCCCCCCCCCACCTCACCCCCAAAGAGAGGGGAAATGCAATTGCACATCAAGTGGCAAAAAACTAGATTTACAAGAGGAAAGAGGTGCATTGTTCAAAATGGAGATTGCATTGTTGCAGTTTGCAGGCCACACTCTGTCTCCCTCTCCCACTTTTACACCCCCCCCCCAAAAAAAAAATTGAGCTAGTGCACAAGGCAGAATTGAGATTTAGGCATACACGTAGCCATTGCCTTCCTTTTGTTCTTTTAAAAGTATACTTGTTTTGCTTTTTTTTTTTTGAGGTAAAGAAGCCTCTTGTGTAGCAAGCCACTTTGCATGGCTTAATGTGAATTCTCTTTAGTGTTAGAGTATCATCTCTCAGAAGAGATCTTAGGAAGTTGTTTAGGGTGTAAACATGTAAATAATGTTGTTTCTACCCGTGCTTTTTTGCTTTTCACATTTCTTGCTTTGTGTGGTTTTGAAATTGTCTCAAGGAATTAGTTGGACCACTTGTGTTGTTGGGGGAAACCTTAATTAGCCATACGTATGTTTGTTTTCATTCTTTGTGTGTTAATGGGCACATGCAACAGTTGCCGTTAGGTGGCTGCTTTAAAAAAAATAAAATTCAAACTAAAAGAGTACGATTAGTTGAAATTCAGTTTTGTAAAATCCCAAATGACAATAGTCTCTCCCAGTTTATTTCACCCCATGTTCCTTGGGGAGTAGAGTTTCATGTCACCTGTTGCAGAAGATGGAATTGATGATTTAAAGTAAATATTAAAGATCAACTTTTGAATCAATTAAAAACAATAATTGGAGGATTTATTATAATGTAGATTTGTTTTCACCTGATATTATTGAGTTTGAAAGTAAAGTTCACCCTAGGTCTGTAATAGGTTACTCCATGGTAACTCATTCTCTCCTGTTTTCTCAAGGAAGTTTTCTTCAGACCAGTGCTGAAATGTATTTAGTTAAAAATCACAATTGTAACTTTGTGCTAAATAATATAGATGCAGTTTACTCAGTTATGAAAAAATGTATTTAAGACTTTTACTGGCAACTTGCCTTGTTTTTCTTATGTGATTTTGGCAATTGGAATCAATTAGTTTCTTTTTAAAAGACTCCCCCTCCCCAAGTAAATTTCATAAGAAATATGACTAACTTACAAGAATAAGGTGCCTTTTATTTTTATCAGTGTTTATAGATTAAAATATTCAAGTAGTATGAAGAACTAAAGTTTTGACTTCTCAGCTTATGATACTTGGATAATTATGCATATGGCTGTTCGTCTAGCTGATCTACATATTTATATTGCTTCTAAAGAATCTCTTTGATTGGTTTAAAGATGCTCTTTCTTGTGTGGAAGCAAGAAAATGACCTTTTTCTTTTTGTTTCTTTGACTGAGAGGAAGCAGTAAATATTAAGCATTTATGTCTTGAAGATATTAGTGATGTGCAAATTTTCAATTTTGTCAGTTGACGTGCAACTCCTGGAATAACAGCGTTCACCTTAAGAAATCACAGGTCTCAAAAAAAAAAAAAGAAATCACAGGTCTCTCTGTCTCTTTCTCTCCCCCCTGCCTCTTCTCCCTCCCCACCCCCCTTTCCCTCTCCCTTCTACTCTTCTCCCTCTTCCCTCTTTAGCCTTTTTCTGTTAAGGACCACACAACTGAATAACACTCCTTTGGGGAAAGTTTCTTAGAGCTGACATTTTGGCAAGGCAGTTTTAGCTTGCTCGAACTCCTATTTTTGTAGGCTAAGTAAAAAGGAGTTAAATCTACTCCCTTTAATTAATGTTAAATGTCATTATCCACTTTAACTTTGTCTTAAACTCACTGGTATGTTGTGTGCTTTTTCATATGGTAATAGTTAAAGTCTGTACTTGGTACAGACTGTTAGTTCAGCCTATTTAACGTAAAAGTTTTGATCATTTTACAGTGGGTACCATAATCCTGTAATGTATTTGTTTTGAATTTTGAAAACTTGTTTAAAATACCAATATAATTTTCATTTTTAATATAAAGTTCGATGAGTGAATGGTCTGAATATAGCACAATTGCTATAGTACTTCCTAGAGATTTTTCCCCTTTTTTTGGATATGGTATCTGATTTTTAATGCTTTGAATTTGAAGCAGATTATTTCTAAATAGAATGACCTCACTTTAATAAAGGAGGAGTAATTGCATGTCAAATTTGTGCTAAATGACTGGCTTTACATATCTTGCTGCTTCTACCTCCTGAGTGAAAAGTAGTCAGATTTTTGCATTCTTTAATGATTATTGGATAAGCTGCCTTCAGAATACTTGGAGAAATATCGGTGAGAGATTTGGATATATTTTGTATTTCTAAAACTTCTAAAGGAGAAATAGACTTTTGGGGGAGTTAAGAACAAAGGCAGCATTTATGCAGAATAGAATTAAAGGCAAAACTTTTATTTGAAGAAATGGTTAGTAAAGGAAATCAACTGACAGTCATCCACAGGTAGAATTGGTTTCATGGTAAGGCTTTGCCAAAGAATTGCTTAAGGTTACTTGTTTTGCTTTCTCAGTCACCAATCCAAAACTCAGTAATAGCAGTTGAGTGTTTTTCTTTTGTAGACAGAAAATAGTAAATTTCTATATTCCCATACCACAGTTATTAGTGTTGATGTAGATTTAGCCTCCATAAGGGATTGTTGAGACTAGAAACAGAAATGATCAAGCCTAGGAACATTGACTAGGAGAAGTGAGGGGACAATTTGTGCTTCTTTTTTGATCATAGATTTAGAGATAAAAAGGACAATCCAATTCCCTCATTTTACAAATGAGGAAGACCAAGATCATCCAGGTACTAAGTACTGTAGTTGGGAACTGAACCCAGATGCTGTGATTCTATTTCCACTACACCTACTACCCTTCTGCTACACTTAGCCTGTGCCATAGGAAACTTTCAAAATAAACTTTTACAGTAGGGATACATTAAAAACTACTTTGAATACATATTTGGCAAAGTTAGGATATATACTCTGAAATTAATCTCTAGCTGATATTTATTCAATTCTATTTGAAGTGAAATGTTTCTTGTATCCAGTGTGTTTGGAGTTGTTGAAAACCCATGCAGTGAATTTTGTAATTCAGAGTATCAGAATTTTTAGAAAAGAGGAACCAAAGGACATGATATCTGAGAGAGCTGTGAGAAACTTCTTTAAATAATTGGGTACTGGAGTTTGATTGCTCTTACCCAGACCTGGCAGTTATCTGGATTGATTTCTAATTTGGAAACACCCATATTCTGCAGTTTTAACCAATTGCATTTCCAAATTTATTCAATTATGGATCCTGTCTAAAGCCCATAAATTACAGGATGCTACTAAATTCATAATTTGTGTAGTTTGAATTATACTAAGATAAGTATTTGTCCCCTAATGAATTAATGTCTCCTGACATTAATAATATAGGATGGATTCTCTTGGTGTACTTCTGGTGATTTTTTTTTTCCCCCTTAGACATATGCTAATTTTATGTCCCTGAAGAAGTAGGCCTTAGAAGGTACAAGAAGACAATAGTGGTAGAAAGTGTTTGAAGAGCCAAAGAGTTGTAGGGCCTCAACAGCTGTAATAAGTTCAGAAGCAACACAGTACAGTGGAAAAAGTAGAGTCTGAGAAGCAGTACTTAAATCCCTGCTCTGCTACTTAATTGTGTGATTGTAGGCAAACCACTTGACCTCTCTGGGCCTCAGTTTCTTCATTTGTAAAATGAGAGGGTTGAATTGGATTAGCTAACTATAAACTTCTTTACAATTGCAGATCTATGCTCTTATGAACATCTGTATGTATATATTAGCCATTGTATGTCTTTATGAACCCTAGATTTGTTTCTCTTCTCGAGGGGTTGGGGAAGGACATTGTCTGACAGCCTTGTGCCTTTCTGTCTTCACAGTAGTCATGCTATGAAAATGTAGGGATATATTTAAAGGACCTTATGTGAGTATCCATAAGGGTATAGAATACTCTGGCTAGGAATTCTGAGCTCCATTTTCTATCTGGTTTTCATCCCATTTTTCCTCCTGTATGTGTACCGCCACACTTGTGGCTCTCTTTGCTTTCCTGTGTTTGCAGATCTGTCTGTGGAGTTAGCTGAGAGACAGCCTAGAATATAAATCCTAGCAAAAGCTGTAAGACTTTTCACCTGGAATGGGCTTTCCATTTAACCAAATCCTTTAGAGCTCTAGTTAGGTCCCCCTTTTCTTCAATGATGCCTCTCTGACTGCAGCAGCCCACTTCATTTTTAACTTTTTTTTGCAATGTTTTTCCCTATTCACCTTCTTCCTCTTAACTCCCCCTATCCCAAGTTGAAGAAATAAAAAAGAAAAAACCCTTTGTAATAAGTATACATGATCACAAAAAGCCAATTCCCACAATTGGCCATATTCAAAAAGAGATGTCTCGGTTGGCCATTTGAGTCTATCACTTTGTCAGAAGGTGGGGTAGCTTTCTTCTCATTGGTCCTCTGTAATCATGATACACCCACTTTCATCACTTCCTTCAGTAAACTCCAATTTTATTCATAATTATGTTCAGAAGCACATACTTCAGTTCTAGATTATATACCATTTTATGGGATTTAATTGTTTGGTGCTTAGTGGTCTTTTCTCCTCAAGTAGATTGTAAACTACTGCTGGAAGGTATGGGGTGTAACTCCTACTTCCTTTTTCTATTCCACCATTCTTAGTACAATTCTAGGCACATAACCACAAATAATCACTGGTGAAACTTTGAATTTGGAATAAGTAGGCCTCCATTTTGAATGCCTGCTTATTATCAGTGTGACATTAGACAAGTCATTTAACTTCTCCAAACCTCAGTTTTCTCATTCATAAAATGAGGGACTTGGGCTACATGATTTCTAAATGCCATTCTATCTCTATGACTCAATGAAATAACTTTTGGACTGTTTTATATATGTACAATTCTTCAGAATCTTCAAAAATGATTAAAAGTAAAGTAAGAAAAAATAATGAATATGTACAGGACTTAAAAATAATTATTTAACTTTTTATTAGCATTCAAGCATATGTTGCGTACTGATAAGAGTACTAAAATAAACCACGGTCTCATTTTAGATGTAATGAAAAAACATTTCTGTGTTATCTATAACAAAGTTTGCAGTTAAATTCACCATGGATATTTTTTTTTTTTGCAAGGCAATGACTTGCCTAGGGTCACACAGCTAGTATCAAGTGTTTGAGATCAGATTTGAACTCAGGTCCTCCTGAATCCAGGGCCGGTGCTTTATCCACTGCGCCACCTAGCTGCCCCCTCACCGTGGATATTTTAAGTATCTAAAGTCTTTCTTATCTGTGTCCTACGTCTTTTTTTTTTCACCCTCCTTAAGATTTCTTGTAATGGTGTTTTGTTTTGTTTTTCCTTTTTATTCTACTGCTATCCCTGTCATACAGATCTTTAACTCTTTTGGAATTTTGGAAAATAGCCTCTTAAGCAGTGTTTTGGCCTTCAGTCCCTCCCTCCCATCCAAGGGAAACACCATTGTCATATTAATCTTTCATTTAATCACACCACTCACTTCTTTATTCAAAAGTCCTTAAGCGCTTCCTGTTGCCTTTGAAATAAAATTCAGATTCCCTACTCTGACATTCAGGGTTCTCTATGACTTGGTGTTCCCCTTTCTAGGCTTGCATGACTCCCCGTTAATCCCACAGCCAAATTGAACTGCTTGTCCATCTGCGCTACTCCTCTTCTCTTCTTACCCATGCCCCCAAGCCCTGTGACTTCAGTTGATACAGGTTTACACATTGCTTTGGCACTTATGATGTCTTTTGTCTGTGTTTTGTCACCTTGTTCAATGAAGGCAGGTACTTTGTCAGATTTAAACTGTATCTGTCCCTTAGCACCCAGTACAGTAGCCTGCACATATAATTTGTTGAATTAAGACAGCATTTATATAGTGGAAAGATCTTGGGATCTGGTGTCAGGGTTTGTCTTCAAACCTCAGCCCTCAGCTCTGCTACTTACCATCTGTGTTATCTTGGGCAAATTATTTAAGTCTTTTGGGCCTAATTTGGAGTGAATTGGATGGATGATCTTTGAAGTCAGAATGGATTGGATGATGGATTAGATCAAGGCTTAAACTTTATCCACTCAGTGACCCCTTTTTGCTTGAGAAATTTTTACATGACCCTGGGTATATATGTATATAAAATACATAACCTTTTACTGTTGCCAAATTTTTCCTGACCCACAAATACAGTTACCTACAGTTTAAGAAGCTTTGGATTAGATGATCTTCCAGGTGTACATCTATGTTCCTATTAGGAGTAAATAGAAAATAGTAGCTTTAGAACTTATATTTAGCATCATTTGAATTTTTGGAGCTATCATGAAATTTTTAAGTGAAAAGATCAGATTTTTTTTTCTTTTTCTTTTTTTTTTTTTGGTGAGGCAATTAGGGTTAAGTGACTTGCCCAGGGTCACACAGCTAGTAAGTGTCAAGTGTCTGAGGTCAGATTTGAATTCAGGTCCTCCTGAATTCAGGGCCGGTGCTCTATCTACTGCACCACCTAGCTGCCCCCAAGATCAGATATTTCAAAGATATAATGCCAACAGAATGCAAACTCCTTGAGTACAAGAGAATCTCGTTTCTGTTTTTGTATCCCCAGTAGCTGACCAACAATTGCACAAGCATTTATTAAATGCTTGCTATGTGCCAGACATTGTGTAAAACTGAATATAAATAAAAGCATAAAATGATCCCTGCCTTTAAAGGTCTTATAGCCTTCTGGGGGAGACAATGTGTCTAAACAGCTGGTACAAACAGAGTAATATGCAAGGTAGATGGAAGATAATCAACAGAGGAAAGGTTAACATGAAAGGCAGACAGGCTAGTATTATGGAAGATGGCTAAAGACTTTTCTCTCTCTCTCTCTTTGGGCAGGGCAATGAGGGTTAAGTGACTTGCTCAGGGTCATACAGCTAGTAAGTGTCAAGTGTCTGAGGCTGGATTTGAACTCAGGTCCTCCTGAATACCAGGGCCAGTGTTCTATATACTGTGCCACCTAGCTGCCCCCATGGCTAAAGACTTCTTGCAGAATGTTGCATTTTAGCCAATTCATGAAGGAATACAAGAAGCAGACACAAGGAGAGAGAGCATTCTAGGCATGAGGTGTAGCTATTGAAAGAGTATAGAGTCAGGTTGTGGAGTGTTTTGTGTGAGGACAACCAAGAAGGTCAGTTTCACTGGATCATAGAGTATGTGAAGAGGAAAGTAAAGTATAAGACTGGAAAAGTAGGGAAGAGCCAGCTTATGAAGGGTTTTTAAATCCAAACAGAGGATTTTATATTTGATCTTGGAACTAATAGGGAGTTACTGGATTTTATTGAATAGTGAGAGTGTTTACCTTGATGGCTGAGTAGAGTGTGGACTGGATTGAGAAGAGACTTGAGGAAGGGAGACCAACCAGCAGGGTACTGCAGTAATAGTTTAGGCATGAAACAATGAGGGCCAGCACTGGGATAGTGGAAGTGTCAGAGGAGAGAAGAAGGTTGTATACAAGAGATGTCCTGAAGGTAGAATAGACAGGACCTGGGGGGGGAAATTGGTTATATAAGAGGTGAGAGAAGAATGAGGAATTGAACTTAACACCTGCATTCCTATCCTTGGTGACTGGGAGGATAGTGGTGACATCAGCAGCAATAGGGAAATTAGGAAGAGGAGTTGGTTTAGGGGTAAAGTTATTGAGTTCAATTTTGGACACGTTGTGTATATGGTACATTGAGCTTGAGATGTCCAAAAGGCAGTTGGAGAATCAAGAATGTAAGTTAGGAGAGGACTGGATAAAATGACCTGAAAATCATTTGTATTGAGATGATAATTAATTCTGTGGGAGCTGATAAGATCACCAAGTAAATAGTATAGAGGGAGAAGAGAAGAAAGCTTAGGAACAGAGCCTTGGAGGGTGCCCACTCTTAATGGATGAAGTTCTGGCAAAGGTGACTGAGAAGGAGTGGTCAGATAGATAGGGGGAGAACCAGGAAAGAGAAGTGTTAAGAAGAACTCAGAGGAGAGTGTAAATGAGAGGAGGCTGATCAACAGTGTCAACAGAAACCTCAAGAAAGATGAGGATTGAGAAAAGACCATTAAATTTGGCATTGGTAACTTTGGAGAGAGCAGTTTCAATTGAATGATGAGATTAGAAGATAGACTGAGGAGAACAAAGAAAGTGAGAGGAAGGGAAGTGGAGGTACCTATTTTAGATGGTTTCCTCAAAGGAGTTGGTTATTTGTTGTTTTTTGTCCTTCCTTTTTGAAGAGGACCATGATGTCATGACTTGTAGTGAATTGGATTCAAGTGAGGGAGGGCTTTGCAAAGTTACCTATCTCACTTTCTCCTGCAGAGCCATCTGGTCCAGTTGCTAGATATATATCTCAGGACAACTGGAGATGGCTCCACATGTTTGAGACAATTGGAGTTGTGACTTGCCCAGGGTCACACAGCTATTAAGTATATGAGGCCAGATTTGAACTCAGGTGTTCCTGACTCCAGGGGCAGTGGTCTATTTGCACTGTGCCACCCAGTTTTCCTCTCAAGGAGTTTAGCTATAAAAAGGAGGAGAGCTATAGAAAGGATGATAGCAGTCAGGGACAGATGGATCAAGTGAGTTTTTTGAGAATGAGGGAGACTTGGGTGTGTTTGTAGACAGTAGAAAAGCAGCTAGTAGAGATTGAAGTTAAGCCAGAGAGTGGGGAGGAGGAGAAAAGAGAGAATTCTCAGTAAAAGGCATACCTTTTTTCAGTGAAATATGAAGCAAGGTTCTCAGCAGAGAGGGTGGGTGGTAGGGAAAGCTCTGGGAGGCTTAAGGAAGAATGAAAAGGTTTGGAAAAGCCAGTGTCGTGTGGAGGGTAGTGAATCAATTAGGTGAATTCCTACTGAAACAAAAAATATTACAAAGAAAATATCTGTTTAACAAGAGATATGGAAGCTCCTATGTGGTGGAAAAGGGATACTCTATCAATCAGTAAGTATTTATGAAGTATCTATTCTGTTTCAGGTACCTGCTCTGTGCTCAGTACTGGGGATAGATGTACATACCAGCCTTGTTTCCCACTGAGTTTATATTCTTATGGGGGAGTCAACAAAAATAGACAGCAACAAATATATGTGTGTGTGTATATATGTCTATATCTCTATACATACGCATCTATACCTATGTATACACATAAACACACATGTTAATACACATGTGAATATATGCAACATACGCACACAAACACAAAGTAGTTACTACAAAGTGGTTGGGAAGTTGGTTCATTAATAAGGAAAGGCATCTTTTAAAAGTTGGTGCCTGAGCATCATTTTTTTTTTTTTTTTGGTTAGGCAATTAGGGTTAAGTGACTTGCCCAGGGTCACACAGCTAGTAAGTGTCAAGTGTCTGAGGCCAGATTTGAACTCAGGTACTCCTGAATCCAGGGCTGGTGCTCTCTCCACTGCGCCATCTAGCTGCCCAGCCTGAGCATCATCTTAAAGGAAGAGAGAGACTTTGAGGCAGAGGTAAGGAGGGAAATACATTTCAGGCATGGGGAGGTGGTTATTGCAAAGATAGAGAGATAGAAGATGGATTATCTTGAGTGAAGAAGAAAGAAAAGGCCAGTTTGGTTGGATCCCAGAGTATGGGAGGGAGAATAATGTGAAAGAAAGTGTCTGAAAAGATAGTTTGGAGCCAGGCTGTATAGAACAAAGGTATCAAACATACATGTGCCAGCAGTGGCCTGGAGCATTCTTGAGTATTGCCTGCCCCAACCAGATTAAAATGTAATTGGGAAATATTTAACAAAATAAAAATGCAATAAAATACAACATTAATATGTGGTTTTATAAGTCAGTATTCAGCCTGCAGGAATCCTTATGTACAATTTAGTGGTCCTTTTTCTATTTGAGTTTGATATCACTTGTGTAGGGCTTTAAAAGCTAAATATAGGAATTTATATTTTATCCTAGAGGCAGTGGGAAGCCTGTGAGTTGAGGCTGGTTGATTGAGTCACATGGTCAGATTTATACTTTAGGAAAATTAGTTTGTTAGCACTGTGTATGTTGGACTAGAGTGGGGAAAGATTTGAGGTAGGGTGACCAGGTTTCAGAAGGCTGTTGGAGTAAGCTTAGGTGAAAGATGATGGGGATCTGAACTTAAGGTTGTAGCTGTGTGAATGGAGAGAAGGGGGATTTAAAATATTGTGCATGTAGATAGCAGAATTTGGCATTGTTTGAATATGTGAACTGTGGAAGAATGAATAGTCCAGAATCATGCCAAGTTTGTGGCAGATGTGGAAGTCACTGAAAATATAGTGATGCCTTAGATAGAAATAGGAAAGTTTGGAAGAGGGGAAGTTTTAGGAGGAAAGATAATGAATTCAGTTTTAGACATTGAGCTTCAGGGAGCATCTAGTTTGAAATGTCCAAAAGGTAATTGGTAATGTAGCACTGAAGCTGGGAGAGAGGCTGGGGTTGGATCTATAGAGATCTGCATATAGATGATAGTTAAATCTAAAGGAGCTGATGTTGTTACTGAATGAGAACACAGAGCCAGGGTTCTTAACCAGGGTTCCATGGAGAGATTTCAGGGAGTCCATGAACTTGGAATGGGACAAAAGATACACCTTTATTTAAATATAATTGGTTTAATTTACAATCCTATGTATTTTATGCTTTTGAAAACATTATTTTGTGATAATGGATAATGAGAAGGGATCCTTAGAATTCATGAAGCTACCAAAAGTGTCCACAACATAAGAAAGCTTAAGAACCCCTCATAGAGGGAGGAGAGGACCTTGGACAGAACTTTGGAAAACATCTAAAGTTAGGGGTGTTATGTGTATGGGGAGACTGAGAAGGACCAGTAGGAGGCCAGCCAGGAGAGAAGAGTGTTAGGAAAACCCAGAGAGGAAAGAATATCAAGGAGGAGATGAATAATATATTGGGTTTTTTAAAGTTTAAAAATTTTTTTTCTGAACTTCAACAACTAATAGAAGGGGATTACATAGGACACTTCACCTGATTGTGAAGAAAATGTGAATCATTGATATATAAATGAAACTGTTTTCAAAAGACTATGGTAAAAATCTGAAGAGTATTGGGATTTAACCTAAATTAGAGTAGAACTGTTTGGGCCACTGCACGGTCAAGGAATCTCTCCTTTTTGATTGCCCCAGGGGGACTTGAAGAATTTCCTCCAGCTCTCCAGCTGCCGCAGATAGTTTCTCTGTAAGAATTTCTATTCTTTAAGATCCCTGCACCTGGAGTCAAGTAGAGCTTTTTGGTTTCCATATTGGCAAGCAAACAGGTGGTATAGTGGGCCCCAGCAGCTAGCTCCATGACTAACACCAAATTGAACTTCAACAAATGTTCTTACATTTTGTTTGATTAATTTATTTTCTATTTTGGGCTGTCCATATTTATAGGTAGATGGGTTGGGCATTTCATGCACATATATTCAAGTCTTGGGATTTGAAAAGTTGATATTTCATTGAAGGGTGAACAAGAATCCAGATCTGAGGGGAAATGGTATGACTTTCTAGCCACAGTTTTAGAAATAGCTTCTCTAGCATTTCTCCTTTTATGGACTTAAGGTGTACTGAGATACCAAAGTGGCCCTTTTCAATTCTAAATTTAAGTTTCTGACATATTTGGCCATTTCATTATTTTCCGGCACCTCCAGGGAATATTGAACTGAAGGGAAAGAAGCTGAAGTTCAAATGAATCAGTGTTGGTTGTTGCTTGGGTCAGGGAGAGGGACTGGGTCTATGACTGATGTCATTGGCACCCTTGGCGATTTATAAACAACCCAAGAGGAACCATGGCAACTTATAATCAGCCCAAGAGAGTCACCTAGAACACTGAGGGAAAGCGACTTGCCCAGGGTCACAAAGCCATTATATATCAGAAGCTGGACTGGAACTCATGCAGGTCAGCTCTCTTTGCCCATGGTGCCATGCCACCTCTCATTCCTACTGTGACTCTTGTAAAAACATTTGAGGGAGGGAGAGGGTTGACAGTTACAATTAATTTTTGATTGGCCATTTAAGTGATAATGTAGATGTATTATTACCAGTTATTTCTATATTTTTATATTTCAAGGGAGGCAGTGTATAGTATACTGGCTGTGGAGCTGGCAAGTTGGGTTCAGATGTAGTCTCTGCCACTTATACCTGTGTGACCTTGGGCAAGTTACCTATGCCCCACCTCAGTTTCCTCATTTTAAAATGAGAGTTGAACTAGCTGGTTTGGGGTCTCTTCTAGCTCTAGCTCTACGATCCTGTGATTTATCTTGTTAGTGTACATCTTGATTTGGAAAAGGTTCATTGGAAGTTCTTTTTTTGTTTGTTTTGCAGGACTATAAGGGTTAAGTGACTTGCCCAGGGTCACATAGCTAGTTAAGCGTCAAGTATGTGAAGTTGCATTTGAACTCAGGTCCTCCTGAATCCAGCCAGGGCTGGTGCTTTATCCACTGCACCTTGGAAGTTCTTTTAAGTTATAAATGAATCAGGAGAAAAAGAGGAGACAGGTATAGGGAATAGCCACATAAAATAATACCTGAGAGCACTATGGTTTAGAATGACATTATTTTACTGAACACAGATCTGGTGATGTGTAGGTAAAAAGAACTACAGTAGGAGAGGATGGGATATGGTATGTGTACATGAATGAGAGGGAGAAACAGAGATAGGTTAGGCTAGTGAAAACAAAGAAAAAGTCTATTAAAGGGCTTGATGTGTAAAATGATATTTTTTAAAATTTAGGCAGAAATCAACAAAAAGCAAAATCTAGAAAAAAATAGGGTGAAAGAGGGTAAGGAGCCACTGGAGGAATAAGGTGAAACAAGGCCAACATTTCCTGCCTCCCTTATCTCTTCCTCTCAAATACCTTAGTCCACTCTGTCTTCCTCTCCTTCTGTCTAACTACTTTGAATCTCTGTGTTGGCTCAAATCCTAATTCGAGGCAAGGATACCAGACCTTCAGCTCTTCATTTGCCTTCGTCTGGGTAGGGGGCCTGCACCTTCTGGGCTACCTCTGACTATCTACTGATAGTCTTTTCTTCCTCTGAAGTTCCCAGTTCAGTGAATTGTGTGCTTACCTGCAGAATTTTCAAAATAAAAACAGGGACCCTGTTTTATCCGTGAGAACTCATTCTGATATTCATAAGTCATAGTTGTTGATCTTAGTAGCAGCCAACATATACTTAATTTTTAAAAATTTGTCACTGTTCGTATGACATTAAGCTAAGGACTAGGTTCAGGTGTTGATCCAAGAATAGAGGACATGTGACATTTAAAATCAGGAGGTTGGTGAAATAAGATGCCAAAGGAGAATCCTAGGTTGAAAGATTTTGAACCTATATTTATGAACTGATTTTTAAGGTACTAGTATGCCACAAATTGATCAAATTAACCAAGTATTCCTATTTCTCAATTACAAAAATCTTTTTCCACCCTTTTTGGTCAGAGAAAAAAATGCATCTATCTGATGACCGATAATGTATATTCTATAGAATTATTATTGTTAAATTCCCTCTAGATTTACTAAGAAACCATGTATTTATTCCATTTCTACATTTTTGTTTTTGAATTTTTGAATTAATATGCCTGCAAGGAAATATGAACTGGTATATTAGAGCCAAGTATAATGAGCTAGTGGCTCTAATTTCTATCAGTTCTGAATTTTTATAAACGTGATACAAAAGTGGTATGAGAATATTCTTATCATACTTTATTCTTCATGTGAATCAGGTATCTTTAGAATTCAAATACTAAATACACATGGAATTTCTCTTTTATATTCTCGTTCCCTACCCTAATAGTGCTATAGTAAGGTTTAGCTTGAAAAAAGGGTATTTTTCCTAAATTTTTGCCAATACATCAAAAAATTTCTCACATATTTTGGTTTCCTCAGTCAATAAAATGCTTCCCTTCTCATCTAAGGACCAGTCTACACTGTATTGGGGGGGGTACAAAATTAATTACATGTAATAAAAACGAATTCCATATATTTATATATGTATATACATATATATATCCGATAGTTGACATTTACATAGCATTTTAAAGTTTGTAAAGCACTTTACATACATAATCTCATTTGATACCACAACAAACAACTCTTTAACAACTGCAGATATTATTATTATTATTATAATTAAACATTTTTATTTATAATTTTGAGTTCTAAATTTTATCCCTCCTTCCCCCTCTCTGAGGTGGTAGCAAGTATTCAGATATGGGTTACATGTGTGCAATTATGTAAAACATTACCATATTAATCATTTTGTACAAGAAAACTTGAATAAAAGAGAAAAGAATGAAAGAAAGTGAAAAATAGCATGCTTCAGTCTGTGTTCAGTCAATATCAGTTCTTTCTTTGGAGGTGTATAGTATGTTTGATCAGTATTCCTTTGGGATTGTCTTGGATCATTGTATTGCTGGGAATAGTTGTCATTCACAGTTTGTCCATCAAACAGTATTGCTAATTCTGTGCACAATGTTCTCATGGTTCTATTTACTTCACTATACATCAGTTCATACAAGTCTTTCCGGGCCTTTCTAAAATCATCTTGCTTGTCATTTCTTACAGTACAATAATATTCCATCACCATCAGATACCACAGCCTGTTTAGCCGTTCCCCAATTGATGGGCATCTCTTTGATTTCCAATTCTTAGCCACCACAAAAAGAGCTGCTATTAATATTTTTGTACAAATGGGTCTTTTTCTCATTTGGGGGATGTCTTAGGGATATAAACCTAGCAGTGGTATTGCTGGATCAAAGGGTATGCACAGTTCTATATCCCTCGGGGCATAGTTCCAGATTGTTCTCCAGAATGGTCGGATCTTTTCACAACTCCACCAACAGCTGTCCCACATCCCCTCCAACATTCATTATTTTCCCTTTTGGTTATATTTTCCACTTGAAGATATTGACTTCATTTTTCAAGTGGGGGAATTGGGGCCCAAAAGATAAATGATTTGACCAAGGTCACACAGCTAGAAAGTGTAAGAGGTAAGATTTGAACTCAGTATGATCATGAGGCCAGCACTGTTACCACTGAATGCTATTTTTTAATCTGTGTCTATACATTTGAGGTGTACACACATTTTGGCCTGCATTATCCAGGTGATTGCTGTAGTTCTCCTCTGTTGGAAACCTGTACATTTGCCTTATTTGGGGAAATTTTCCTAAATTACTCAAGCAAAATTGTAAATCTGATCTAGTTTGAAAAATTGACTAATTGACAATGTACACAGATAGCATTTTTATATAGCATTTTAAGGTTTGCAAAGTGCTTAAAAGTATAATATTTCATTTAATTTTCACAGTAGCCCTATGAGGTAGATGCTGTTATTATTCCTGGATTTTAACTGTCAGACCTGAGCAATTAAGTGACATGCCTAGGGTAACAGAATTAGTAATTGTCAAAAGTAGGATTCCAACCTTAGTCTTTGGGGTGCCAAATCTGTACCAGTTTACCATTGGGTCTCAAACTTTTTGGTCTTAGGATCCCTTTCCACTCTTAGAATTAATGAGGACCTCAAAGAGCTTTTGTTTATAGTGTGTATACATATACACACACACATACATATACACATACATGCATGATGATATTTACCATATTAGAAATTAAAACTGATAAATTTGAAAATATTAATTCATTAAAATGACCCATTACACAGTTACATAAAAATTGTTATGAAATATAATTATCTTTTCCAAAACAATAAAAATTTAGTGAGAAAAGTGGCCATTATTTTACATATTTTTGCAAGACTAGTATTTGGTTTAATAAGAAACAATTCTCTTCTCAAATCTGCTTCATCATCTTTTTTGGGGGAGGGGGCAGGGCAATTAGGGTTAAGTGACTTGCCCAAGGTCACACAGCTAGTAGGTGTCAAGTGGCTGAGGCTAGATTTGCACTCAGGTCCTCCTGAATCCAGGGCCAGTGCTCTATCCATTGCAACACCTAGCTGCCCCCCACTGCGCCATCTAGCTGCCCCTGCTTCATTGTCTTTTGTGACATGTTGTTTTGGTTAAAGTATATGAAGAAAATCTGGAGAAGGGAAAAATATTTTAATAAGTAAATAACATTATTATGAACAGTTTTCTTCTTAAGGACTCCTAGAGATCCATGACCACGCTTTTAGAAATGCTGTTGTCAGGGGCGGCTAGGTGGTGCAGTGGATAAGGCACCGGCCCTGGTTTCAGAAGTACCTGAGTTCAAATCTGGCCTCAGACACTTGACACTTGACTTGCTGTGTGACCCTGGGCAAGTCACTTAACCCTCATTGCCCCACAGAACCCCCAAAAACCAAACAAACAAAAAAAAGAAATGCTGTTGTCACTTTGGTTTTTAGATATAAATTTCAGAAAAGAAGGAACCATCTCATGTTCTTTGCAGGATATACCCATCACATTAATAACTTCAGGATTTTTTTGTAGTTTTAATTCCAGTCTTGGAATTTGGGGTTGTTTTTTTTTTTTGGCAAAGATACTGGAGTGGTCTGTCATTTCCTTCTAACAGCACATTTTGCAGATGAGAAAACTGAAACAAATAGGATTAACTGACTTGAAAGTTACACAGCTGAGGGGGCAGCAAGTGGCACAGTGGATAAAGCACTGGCCCTGGATTCAGGAGGACCTGAGTTCAGATTTGACCTCAGACACTTGACACTTGCTAGCTGTATGACCCTGGGCAAGTCACTTAACCCTCATTGCCCTGCAAAAAAAAAAAATTAAAAATGGCACAGTGGATAAAGCACTGACTCTGGATTCAGGAGGACCTGAGTTCAAATATGGGTTCAGACACTTGACACTTAACTAGCTGTGTGACCCTGGGCAAGTCACTTAACCCTCATTGCCCCTCAAGGAAAAAAAAAGAAAGTCACACAGCTAGTTAGTGTCTGAGGCCAGATTTGAACTCAGGAAAATGTCTTGAAAATGAGCCTGACTTCAGCTTTCACCCTCTCTTCACTGTGACCCCATAAATTGAAATCCTTGTATAGAATTTTCTGAACCCAGATTTTGGTTCCAGATGTATTCATTAGCTTTGTATCATTTTCCAAACTCATATTCCCTTTCTGTCTACCACTCCAAATTTCACTATTTCAGTTGATGGTCACCATTCTTTCAAGTCACTAAGTTTTGTAACCTTGGAGTTATCCTTGACTCTTCCCTCTCCTACCCACCCCAAACCAATTAATTGTCAAGTCTTATCATTTCTACTTCCACAATAGTTCACATTTGTTCCTTTCTCTTTATTTACACAATTTCTATCATTGTTCTTTTCTTGTCCTTAATCACCTTTCAACGGGAAGATTGCCATCCTCCACAAAAATTGATATTGCTGAAACACAGATCTGTCACTCTCCCTTATTCAAAAATATTTAGTGGCATCCTCTTGCTTTTAGGATAAAATTCAGAATCCTCACCTAGCATTTAAAACCTTCCACAATCTGACTCCCCCCTACCTTTCCAACCTTACTTCATATGACTTCCCTTTGAATATACTCTCTTCCAGTCCTACTGGCTGCCTATAATTATTTCCTATACATGACATTCCATCTACTACCTCCATGCCATTCCACAAGTGGTCCCTTATGTCTAGTTTGTACTCCTCAAAGAAACCTTAGTTTCTTTTTGAACCATAGCTTAGTGAGCCACCTTCTACATTTTCCTACTCCTCACCTCTGTTATCAGCACTTTCTCTGAAATTACTTTGTACCTACTTTGTATTTACTTCCATACTTATTCTCTCCTCCCTCTCTCTCCACACAAAGATTATAGAGCCTGGACTGTTGTTTCCTTTTTGTTTTTGTATCCCCAGGCATAGCAGTATCTTGCACATTGCTAGCACTTAAATAAATGCTTGCTGAATTGAATTTATGACCTTGGGCAAGACACTTAATTCTCTCTAAGTCTTGGTGTGTGTTTGTTTTTCCCCTCTGCTATAAAATAAGGAGACTGAGTCAGATCAGCCTTTCCTAAACTAATTTGGTCACTGGTAGCTTTTAGCCAAGAAAAAGGTGTTTAAGTAATTAATTACTGGGATTAATTCCAGTTACCTTTGGTTTCCTCTTTCTCACTTGAAACCCCCATACTCCTGCTTACATGACTGGATCCAGGGGGTCAAAAATTTTGTGGTCAGGGACTACTTTGGCAATCTGGTAAAGCCTATGGACCCCTTCTCAGAATGATGTTTTTAAATGCATAAAATAAAACACTGGATTACAAAGGAAACCAGGTATACTGAAATTCCGTTATCAAAAATATTTCTAAAAAACAAGTACTAGGGACAGCTAGGTGGTGTAGTGGATAGAGCACCGGCCCTGGAGTCAGGAGAACCTTAGTTCAAATCCGGCCTCAGACACTTAACACTAGCTGTGTGACCCTGGGCAAGTCACTTAACCCCAATTGCCTCACAAAAAAAAACCAAAAACAGGTACTAGACCTTCAGGCTAAGAACCCTGCCATAGGATTAGAAAAAATGCTAGTAGCCAGTGCTTAGTTTTTAAACTTTTCATATTTTTAAAGAAATTATTTTCCATTTTCAGGCATCTGATAGACATTCTTGAATTATACAATTTCAAAAATGTTCTTTATTAAGTAGTAATACAATTTCAAATTAAGTTTCAGAAATATTTTTTAGGTATGACTTCTGGAGCACTTAGATTTTCAAACGAAAAGAAGAAATAATGAAGTTTTGAAGACAAAGGATTTATATAGGAAAATAAAGTTGTTTTTTTTTTCTGTATCAAAACTTCACTTGGATTTTATAGTTTTACTTGACCCCCCCCCTTATTTCGTTTATTTGATTGCATTAAGTTTGTGAACATCTATTAAGTATTTACAAAAAGTAATCAGAGTTAAGATATTGAATATATTGTTTTTATGTGAAAGAACCAGGAAACCTGATTCTATTGGAATGATCATTTGTCTTCTGTCAGATGTTTGACAGTATAACCCAGGTCTTGTCCAGGATGGTTTTCCATCAATGGCTTTTAAAGAAGACAACACACTTCCCTTGCAATGTAATGCTTCTAGAGTTACTGTTCTGTATCAATAGCCACCTAATGTTGTGAGGTGAAGTTAATTTTAACTCACAGGTCTTCTCTTTTTGTCAAATGAAGGCAAGAATTTGCCATATCAAAAATTTAAGTTCTGATAAGACCTGAAAATTCCTGTTATATTTTGTGAGGTATTGATACCCATTCTTGCTAGAGTTCGTTCTGTCTTCTATGCTAGGTTCCCCAATGTTATGGTAAAGATGTGGTGTATTGTGTGGAGTATCACTTCTAAAAATCTACCTGATGCGGGATAGAATTTGGGGTCAAATTGATTGTGAGTCATCCCAAAAGAATTACAAGAGTCAGTGACTCAGTTTCCCAAATTTTATTGCAATACTGTGAGTGATCACAGGGAGAGAACCTGAATAGTGGAAAGGTATCTCGAATAGTGAAAGAAAAGACAGTTATATTTATAGTATAGATAAATTGATTATCAGTCTCATTATAATAATCTCCACCTTGGGGAGGTACAAGGGAGGACCTGTCCTACTCATTATAATATTCTCCACCTTGGGGAGTTACAGGGGAGGGCCTATCCTAATTTGGAGTTCCTGGGGTCCTAAGCCAACCCCCGAGGCAGGTACCTTTTTCAGCGGAGGTGTGTTTTGGGGGTTTACAGGTCATAAGGTGAATCTCGGGATAAATTTGGTCCTTTCTGCTCATGTCTCTTTCAGATTCCTGTGCCTTGTTTCAAAATATCTCCATTTTTCATTAGAATTTCTATACCCATGTCATTTTGTCTAAGGTCATCATGGCCTCTCTCCCTCTGTTCCTGTTATGGGTACTGATCACTGTGGGTACAATAACTTAGCATAAGTTATCCATTAACTGGGTCTAACTCCCTTTTAGAGTTAATATCTGAATTAGAGCTTGGATCTTAGGTTTTTCTGTTAACCCCTTTTTGCCTCCTACATCATACCTATTCCAAGTGTATACCTCTCTGAGCACATCCTTGATGTGTGTGTAGATGAAACTCATGAAAGATTTTGTGTAGATGGAAACAGTTAAATAATTAAATAATTGGTTGTTGATGTTTTTCTGGGTGACCTTTTATTGTATTAATAAGGTCTGAGACTCCCCCCCCCCTTTTTTTCATTTTACCTTTAAATACATTGTGAATTGATTGTTCGATGCCTTCACAGTTGTGTTGCTTCTAGCATGGATCTTCTCAGCCTGTACTTTTTTTTGTTTTGTTTTGTTTTGTTTTGTTTTGTTTTGTTTTGTTTTGTTTTGTTTTTAAAGTGAGGCAATTGGGGTTAAGTGATTTGCCTAGGGTCACACAACTAGTAAATGTTAAGTGTCTGAGGCTGGATTTGAACTCAGGTCCTCCTGACTCCAGGGCCGGTGCTCTATCCATTGCGTCACCTAACTGCCCCTTGTACTTGTTTTTAATCCACCTGCTTTCTCATCTTTGGTATTTGTTCTCATTAGGGCAAGTTTCTTCCTCATCTAAACACACTTGAGACTGTCATGTTAGAGTTCAAGTGTGTTGGCTTTTTTTGTCCATGATAGTGAAAACAATTTATCATAAAATCTGTACAGTTCTTTCCCATTTTTTTCTGTTTGTTGTCCTGTTTTCATCCTTAAATTCCCACAAGATGACTTGACTTAGTTGGTTCTCTTGCCAGTCTTTTTTAAAAATTGCTGTGCTTGGGGCAGCTAGATGGCACAGTGGTTAAAGCACCGGCCCTGAATTCAGGAGTACCTGAGTTCAAATCCGGCCTCAGACACTTGACACTTACTAGCTGTGTGACCCTGGGCAAGTCACTTAACCCCCATTGCCCCACCAAAAAAAAAAAATTGCTGTGCTTTTTCTGTCTGCTTTATAAAATGATGTTTCTTATAACTTCCATCAGCCTTCTTTGTAAGATTTTGCAAATTAGTTTATATTCTAAATCAGTGTTGTCTTTGGCTGTCATCTCTTCTTGGCAACTAAGTCAAAGATTGCTGACTAAGATGCTTTATAGGCAAATTTGTTTTTCTTGTTATGGCAAATGATTTACATTATCAAAACTTGTATAGAAAATGGCAGTGCAATGTCATTTATATTATGACATCCATTTTTCATTATTAGTAACTTATTTAAATACATAAAGGTTTACTTGTTTCAATTGTATATCATCTTTTTTTTTCTCAGATACTTTTGGTATCTGTTTGACTGTACACAGCTGATAAAGGGACACCTCCCTCATCCATAATATGTTTTTTGTGTCTGTTAAAATATAGTCGTTTTCATTTTTTGTGGGGTAATTTCCCTTATCCGGTACCTATTGATTTTTTTCTCGAATATAGTATTCATGATGTCAAGACATGGAGCTTCTGTGTACAATAGATTCATCTTTTTCACCTTTCTCATTCCTTATTCCTAATACATATTCCTAACACATTCCGACATCCTTAATTCATTTCTCACCATCCTTAACCATTTAGACCTTTAAATTGAAGTCATCATGTGTTAAAAATGTATATTGATTTACTTTGAAGGATCTATTCATGTTCTTGATAGGAATTTCTCTATTTATCCTGCCACTGATGTTGGTACATCAGCCACAATTACTTTCATCACGGTCTTTTTGAAAATACTTGTCATTAGTATTGTAATATGAAATAATCAAATCTCAAGAAATTGGTTTTTATTGGCTTTGGACATATGATAAAACCAACTCTAGCTTTTTGGGGGGGGCAGGCACTAAGGGTTAAGTGACTTGCCCAGGGCCCCACAGCTAGTAAGTGTCAAGTGTCTGAGGCTGGATTTGAACTCAGGTCCTCCTGAAACCAGGGCCGGTGCTTTATCCACTGCATCACCTAGCTGCCCCATTTGCTTTCTTTTTTTTTTTTTTTTAAGTATTTATTATTTCTTAATTTTTAACAAATTTTTTTTAACAATTGAGTTCTGAATTCTCTCCCTTCCCCTTTCCTACCACACCCATTGAGAAAGCAAGAAATGTAATTTCAGTTATACATGTGAAGTCATGCAAAACATTTCCATATTAGCCATGTTGTCAAAAAAAAGAAAAAGAAAAAGTAGAAAAAAATTAAGTGAAAAAATTTTGCTTCAATCTGCACTCAGACTCTATTAGATCTCTCAAGGATAGGTTTTTTGTTTTTTGTTTTATTTTGTTTTGTTTTTTAAATAAGTCCTTCAGAGCTGTGTTGGATTATTGGATTAATCAGAATAGCCAAGTCACTCACAGTTCATCATTGTACAAAATTGCTGTTGCTGTGTACAATGTTTTCCTGGTTCTCCTCACTTCACCTTGTATCAGTTCATATAAGTCTTCCCAGGTATTATTTTATTTATTTATATTTTATTTTATTTTATTTTTGCAGGGCAATGAGGGTTAAGTGACTTTGCCCAGGGTCACACAGCTAGTAAGTGTGTTAAGTGTCTGAGGCCGGATTTGAACTCAGGTCCTCCTGAATCCGTGACCGGTGCTTTATCCACTGCACCACCTAGCTGCCCCCTTCCCAGGTATTATTAAAACTATCCTGCTCATTTTTTCTTAGAAAACAATATTCCAATATAATACAGAATTCCATCATAATCATATACCACAACTTGTTTAGGGATTCCCCAATTGATGGGCATCCCCTCAATTTCCTATTCTTTAACACCACAAAAAGAGCTGCTCTAAATGTTTTTGTAGCTATAGTCTTTTCTTGTTTTCCTTTGATCTCTTTGGAATATAGACCTAGGAGTGGTATTGCTGGGTCAAAGGCTGTGCTGAGTTTTATAGCCCTTTGGGCATAGTTACAAATTGTTCTCTAGAATAGTTGGGCCAGTTCAAAACAATACCAACAGTACCTTAGTGTCCCATTTTTTCCAAAGCCCTTCCAACATTTGTCATTTTCCTTTTCTGTCGTGTTAAACCACTCTTGTTTGTTTTACTGTGCAAAAAAACTAATTAATAGTGATTTAGAGCATTTTTCATATAACTATTGATAATTTTGATTTTTTTCTGAAAATTGCCTGTTTGTATCCTTTGATCATTTATCAACTGGAGATTGTTTATTTATAAATTTGACTCCGTAGTCTATGTATTTGAGAAATGAAGCCTTTATCAGAGAAACTTGCTGTAAAATTCCTTCCCCCACCACAGCCCCAATTTCTTGTTTTCCTTCTAATCTTGGCTGCATTAGTGTTTTGTTTGTGCAAAAAACTTTTAAAATTTAATGTAATCAAAATTATCCATCTTACTTCCTGTGATGATCTTCATCTCTTGTTTGATCATAAATTCTTCCCTTATCTGACAAATAAAATTTCCAGTGCTCCTCAAGTTTGCTTATGCTATTACCCTTTATGTTTAAATCATGCGCCCATTTAACCTTATCTTGGACCTAGTTTCAGCTAAACAGCTTTCCAATTTTCCCAGAAATTTTTGTCAAGTAGTGAATTCTAATCTCAAAAGCTCCCCTCCAGGATCACTGTCTTGCGGCGGAGGGGCTTGCCTAGCTCAGTAAAACAATGAGCTATGCCGTGTAGGGTTACCCAGGAGAGGCAGGACATAGTGGAGAATTCAGACAAAAGGTGATCCACTGGAGATCAGTATGGTACAGGAGATAGCAAGAAAAAATATCCAAAAGAAACAAGAAAGCAAATTGGCTGTCTGATGAGGCTGTACAGATAATGGAGGAGAGGAGGAAAATGAAAGGCAAAGGAGAAAGGGAAAGATATACCCAACTGAATGCAGAATTATGGAGAATAGCAAGGAGAGATAAGAAGGTTTTCTTAAATGAGTAATGCAGAAAATAGAAGAAAATAATAGAATGAGAAGACAAGAGATCTCCAAGAAAATCAGAGATATCAAGGGAACATTTCATGCAAAAATGGGCATGGGACATGGGACAAAAATGGTAGGGACTTAACAGAAGTAGGAGAGATTAAGAAAAGGTGTCAAGAATATACAGAATATACTATACAAAAAAAAGATCTTAATAGCACTGATAACCTCAATGGTATGGTTACTGATCTAGAGCCAGACATCCTGGAGAATGAAGTCAAGTGGGCCTTAAGAAGCATTGCTAACAATAAGGCTAATGGAAGTGATAGAATTCCAGCTGAGCTATTTAATATTCTATAACATAATACTGTTAAAGTGCTTCAGTCAATATGCCAGCAAATTTGGAAAATTCAACCAATGGCCGCTAGACTTATAAAGATCAGTTTATGTCCCATTTCTAAAGTGTTCAAATCACTGAACAATTGCACTCATTTCACACTCCAAAAAGGTTATGCTTGGGGCAGCTAGATGGCGCAGTGGTTAAAGCACCGGCCCTGGACTCAGGAGTACCTGAGTTCAAATCCGGCCTCAGACACTTGACATTTACTAGCTGTGTGACCGTGGGCAAGTCACTTAACCCCCGTTGCCTAAAACAAACAAACAAACAAACAAACAAAAACCAAAAAAACCAAAAAAAAAAAAAGGTTATGCTTAACATTTTGCAAGCCAGGATTCAGCAATATGTATAGGCTGGATTTTGAAGAGGCAGAGGAACTAGAGACCAAATTGCCAGCATTCACTGGATTATGAAGAAAGCAAAGAGTTACAGAAAAAAAAACAAGTATGTGTGGGTCAAGAAGTTAGAACTGAACATGGAAGAGTTGATTGGTTTAAGATTTGGAAAGGCCGCATATTGTCACTTTATCTAACTTATATGCAGAGTACATCATGTAAAATTCCAGGCTGGACAAATAAAAAGCTAGAATCAAGATTCCTGGGAGAAATATAAACAATCCCAGATAATCCCAGATATACAGATGATACCACTCTGAATGGCAGAAAATGAAGAGGAATTAAGCCTCTTGAGAATGAAAGAGGAGAGTGTAAAAACTGGTTGAAGCTTAACATTACAAAAACCAAGATCATGGCAACTGGTTCCATCATTCCCTGGCAATTAGAGAGAGGAGAAATGGAAATAGTGTCAGATTTTATATTCTTGGGCTCAAAGGTCATTGCAGATGCCAAGTGCAGCTATGAAATCAAAAGACACTTGCTCCTTGGAGGGAAAGCTCTGGCATATCTGGACAGCATAATAAAAAGCAGAGACATCACCTTGCTCACAAAGATCCATTGGTTTTCCTAATAGTAATGTATGGCTATGAGAGTTGGATTGTAAGGAAAGCTGAGCACCACAGAATTGACACTTTCAAATTATGGTACTGGAGAAGATTTTTGAGAGTACCTTGGACAGCAAGGAGATCAAATCAGTTAATACTTAAAGAAATTAATTCAGACTATTCACTGGAAGGATAAATACTGAAGCTGAAGCTTAAATATTTCGGCTACATAATGAAAAAACAGGACTTGTTGGAAAAGACCCTGATTTTGGGAAAGATTGAAGGCCAAAGGAGAAGGGGGAACAACAGATAATGAGATGGATAGTGTTCTGGAAGCAATGAAAATGAGTTTGGGCACATTTTGGGAGATAGTGAGGGCTAGAAGGGTATAGCATGTTATTTGGACAAAACTGACTGAATGAACAAGAAGAGGTCCAAAAAGCTTGGATCTTTGGGTTTATCAAATACTAGATTACTGTGGTCATTTACTACTATGTATCATATACTTAATTGATTCCGCTGATCAACCATTTTATTTCTTAGCCAGTACCATATTGTTTTTATGATTACTGCTTTTAAATAGTTTGAAATCTGGTACTGCTAGGCTGTCTTCCTTCACATTCTTTTTCATTGATATTCTTGACCTTTTTTTCCCCAGATGAATTTTCTTATTTTTTTCTAGCTGTGTAAAAAAAAAAAATTGGGGGGCAACTAGGTGGCGCAGTGGATAAAGCACTGGCCCTGGATTCAGGAGGACCTGAGTTCAAATCTGGCCTCAGACACTTGACACTTACTAGCTGTGTGACCCTGGGCAAGTCACTTAACCCTCATTGCCCTGCAAAAATTAAAAAAAAACAACTGGCAGTTTGATTGGTATGGTACTAAATAAGCAAATTAATTTAGATAGAATTATTTATTTTTATTATATTGGCTTGGCTTACTGACAATGAGTGTTTCTCCAATTGGTTAGATCTTCTTTATATGTGTGAACTGTTTTGTAATTGTGTCTTAGCAGGTAGACTCCCATGTATTCTATATTATCTGGAGTTATTCTAAGTGGCATTTCTCTTTCTGTCTCTTCTTGCTGGACTTTATTAATAATATGTGGAAATGCTGATGATTTATGTGTATTTATTTTATGTCCGGCAGGATATTTTTTATTCTTTGCTAAAGTTGTTAATTGTTTCAAATAGTTTTTTTTGTTTGGTTGGGGTTTTTTTTGCAGGCAATGGGGGTTAAGTGACTTGCCCAGGGTCACACAGCTAGTAAGTGTCAAGTGTCTGAGGCCGGATTTAAACTCAGGTACTCCTGAATTCAGGACCGGTGCTTTAACCACTGTGCCATCTAGCTGCCCTCAAATAGTTTTTTAGTTGATTTTCTGGGACTCTCTAACTGTACCATCATATCATTTACCAAATGATAGTTTATTTTCCTCATTTCCTATTCTTTTTTTCACTTCCTATTCTAATTTCTTTTTCTTTTCTTATTGCTATAGCCAGCAGTTCTAGAATAACATTAAATAATAGTGATGATAATTGACATCTTTGCTTAACCCTTGATCTTATTGGGAAGGCTTTCATCTTATTCCCAATATAGACAATGCTTGCCCATTTTAAGGAAAGTTCTATTTATTCCTATGCTTTCTATTTTTTTAAAAAATAGGAATGAGTGTTGTATTTTGGCAAGAGCCTTTTCTGTGTCTGTTGAGATAATTATATGATTTATGTTAGTTTTGTTATTGATATAGTCAATTATGCTGATAGTTTTCCTAATATTGAACCAGCTCTTTATTCCTGGTATAAATCCCACCTAGTCATATTGTATTATCTTGGTGATATATGCTGTAATCTCCTTGCTAGTATTTCATTAAAATTTTTGCATCAGTATTCTTTAGGGAAATTGGTCTGTAGTTTTCTTACTTTGTTTTTGCTCTTCCTGGTTTAGGTATCATTACTATATTTGTGTCATAAAAGGAATTTGGTAGGAGTCTTTATTTACCTATTTCCCCAAATAGTTTATATAGTATTCTTTTTTCTCTTTTTAAAAAACTTTTTTGCGGAGAAGTGAGGGTTAAGTGACTTGCCCAGGGTCACACAGCTAGTTAAGTGTCAAGTGTCTGAGGCCAATTTGAACTCAGGTCCTCCTGAATCCAGGGCCAGAGCTTTATCCACTGCGCCACCTAGCTGCCCCCAATAGTTTATATGGTATTAGAAGTCATTGTTCTTTAAATGTTTGTTAGAATTCACTTGTGAGTTCATCTGATCCTCCGGATTCTTTCTTTCTTTCTTTTTTTTTAATTGAGGCAATTGGGGTTAAGTGACTTGCCCAGGGTCACACAGCTAGTAAGTGTTAAGTGTTTGAGGCTGGATTTGAACTCAGGTACTCCTGACTCCAGGGCCAGTGTTCTATCCACTGTGCCACCTAGCTGCCCCCCGGATTCTTTCTTAGGGAGCTTATTGATGGCTTGTTCAATTTTTTTTCTAAGATAGGGTTATTTAAGTATTCTATTTCTTCTTATGTTAATCTAGTCAGTTTATGTTTTATAAATATTTATCTTCCCTAAAAGCTTAGAGTTGCATCTCTCTGCAAGATAGCTTGAGGCCACATTTACCTTTAGTGTTTTGGCTGCTCTATCATACTATTGGCTCATAGCATGCTGGTAACATAATGAAACCCCCAGATCCTTTTCCAAATGCTGTCTAACCCTATCTCCTCCATCTTGTACTTGTAGTAAGATTTTTGTAGATTGTCAGATTTATTGGCATATAAATGGACAAAAGAGCTTTAATAATTATTTTATCTTTATTGATATTGCATTCACCCTTTTCATTTTTGATACTGGTAATTTGGTTTCCTTTTTTTTTTTTTTGCAGGGCAGTTGAGGTTATGTTTTCTTCTTTTTTAAAAATCAAATTGACCCCAATGGTTTTTCTGTTTTCTTATTGTTGTTATTTTCATAAAAATAGTTTCTATTTTTATTTATTAAAGTTCAGTGGTGGTGGGGGTAACTAGATGGTACAGTGGATAAAGCACTGGCCTTGGATTTAGGAGGACCTGAGTTCAAATTTGGCCTTGGACACTTGACATTTGCTAGCTGTGTGACTGTGGGCAAGTCACTTAACCCTCACTGCCTTGCCCCCCCATTAAAAAAAAGTTCAATGATGGGATTTTTTTTTAAAAAACCTTTCAGTTCTATTATTCTCTCCTTTGATTTTCAGGATTTACATTTTGGTATTTCATTGAAGATTTTTATTTTTTCTAGTTTTTAAAAATTGAATGATGATTTCTTTGATCTGCTTTTTCTCTATTTTGTTGTTGTATTTTTTTCTTAATAGTATTTGATTTTTTTCCAGTTACATGTAAAGATAGTTTTCAACATTTGTTTTTATAAGATTTTGAGTTTCAAAATTTCCTCCTTCCCTTACCCCCTCCATAAGAGAGCAACCAGTCTGATATAGGTTATATATCTACATTCACGTTAAACATATTTCCACATTCATCGTGTTTTGACAGAAGAATCAGAGATGTAAGCTTTTAGACATAAATTTTCCCCATAGTATCCTACAAATTTTGGTATGTTGTCTCATTGTTGTCATCCTCTTAAATGATATTATTGATTATTTTTATGATTTTATCTTTAACCCACTCATTTTTTAGGGTTAAACTATTTAGTTTCCAATTAATTTGTAATCTGTGTTTCCATGGCTCTTTACTGAATGTAATTTTTATTGCATTATGGTCTGAAAAGGATGAATTTAGTATTTCTACTTTAGTGCATTTATTTGCTTGTGAGGTTTTGTTTTTGTTTGTTTGTTTGTTTTTAGTGAAGCAATTGGGGTTAAGTGACTTGCCCAGGGTCACACAGCTAGTAAGTGTTAAGTGTGTGAGGCCGGATTTGAATTCAGATCTTCCTGAATCTAGGGCTGGTGCTTTATTCACTGCGCCACCTAGCCGCCCCACTTGTGAGGTTTTTAATATCCTAATACAGGGTCAATCTTTTTGTGAATATGCCTTGAACAACTAAATAAAAGGTATATATATTCCTTTCTATTCCTATTATTTTCTCTAGAGGTCCATTATCTTTTATGAAATTCTGTTCATCTCCTTAACTTCTTTCTTATTTATTCTATGGTTTGATTTATCTAGTTTTGATAGGGGAAAGTTGAAGTCCCCTACTAGTATAGTTTCAAATGTCTATTTCCTCCTGTAATTCATTTAATATTTCTTTTAAGAATTTGGATGCTGGGCAGCGAGGTGGCTCACTGGATAGAGTACTGGCTCTGGAATCAGGAGGACCTGAGTTCAAATCCAGCCTCAGACACTTGACACTTAGTAGCTTTGTGACCCTGGGCAAGTCACTTAACCCCAATTGCCTTACCAAAAAAAAAAGAAGGAAAGAATTTGGATGCTATGCCATTTGGTGGAGTTATATTTGATATTGATATTACTTCATTGTCTTTGACACTTTTATTTATTTAAAATTATAACAAACATTTTTATTTAAAGTCTTGAGTTCCAAATTCTATTTCTCCTATGGTACTTTTTAGCACAGTGTAGTTTCCTGCTTATCTCTTTAAATTCGGTCCTTTTTTGCCATTGTTTTATCTGATATCATGATTGCTACTGTTTGTTTTGTTTTTTTACATTAGCTGAAGCATAATAGATTCTGCTCCATTCTTTTATTTTAACTGTGTGTCTTTCTGTTTCAAGGGTGTTTCTCATAACATGTTGTTGGATTCTGGTTTCTAATCCATTCTGCTATCCAGTTCCATTTTATGAGCGAGTTTGTCCTATTCACAGTTATGATTACTAGATGTGTATTTTCCTCCATCCTATTTTTTCCCCTATGTAACCTTCTGCCTCTCTTTTTGCCTTTTCCCTCCTCAAAAGTCTGTTTTGCTTTTCAGCACTGCCTCTTTTAATTGCCTTCCCTTCTATCCCCCATCCCTTTTCTTATCCCCTTCCCCTTCTACTTCTCTGTTTGGTAAGATAGATTTCTATAACTCAAGTGAATGTGTCTATTATTCTCACTTTGAATCAATTCAGATGAGAGTGAGGTTGGAGTGTTGCCCACCACTGCACCCTTCTCCTTTTCCCATCCACTGTGAAAACTCTTCCTTATGTGATTCTTTTATGTCAGATAATTTTTCTCAATTCTTACTCTCCCTTCCTCTTCTCCCAAGTACATACCTCTTTCTCACCCCTTAAATTTTTTTTTAGATTACCCCATTATATTCATCTCACACTTGTGCCCTCTGTCTGTGTATATTCCTTCTAGCTGCCCAAGTAATGATAAAGTTCTTTGTAGTTACAGGTTTCATCTTCCTATATAGGAATGTAAACAGGTTAGACCCTTAAGATTTTTTTTTCACATTTGTGCTTCTCTTGAGTCTTGTTTGAATGTCAGATTTCCCATTTAGCTCTATTGTATTTATCAGGAATGCTTGAAAGTCCTCCATTTCCTTAAATCTCTGTGTTTTTTTCCTTCTGAAAATTTAGTTTTGCTAGGTAAGCTATTCTTGGTTGTAATCCTAGGTCCTTTGCCTTCTGGAATATTGTATTCCAAGCTTTCTCCTCATTTAATATGGAAGTTGCTAAGTTTTGTACCTCCACGATACTTGAATTGTTTCTTTTTGGGTGCTTGGCATATTTTCTCCATGAACTGGTAGCTCTGGAATTTGGCTATAATATTTCTGTGAGTTTTCCTTTTGAGATCTCTTTCAGGAGTTCATTGGTGGATTTTTTTTTTCCATTTCTATTTCACTCTCTGGTAAAATGTCAGGCCAATTTTCTTTGATAAACTTTTTTTTTTTTTTTTGGCCAGGCAGTGAGGGTTAAGTGACTTGCCCAGGGTCACATAGCTAGTAAGTGTCAAGTGTCTGAAGCTAGATTTGAACTCGGGTTCTCCTGATTCCAAGGCCGGTGCTTTCTCCACAAGTCTAGTAATTCTTAAATGATCTCTCCTCAATTTACTTTCCAGGTTGGTTGTTTTTTCCAAAGAGATATTTCACATTTTCCTTTATTTTTTCACTCTTTTGACTCTGTTTGATTGTTTCTTGATGTCTCATGGAGTCATTAGCTTTTATTTGCCTGGTTCTAATATTTAAGAAATTATTTTATTCAGTGAGGTTTTATACCTTTTTCTATTTGGTCTATTCTGCTTTTTAAGTAGTATTTCTCTTCAGTGAATTCTTCGTTTCTTTTGGTCACTGCTGGGTTGACCTGTGCTCTGCTCTTTACCCAGGCAGGGACCTTGCTCCCCTGCAGCCACATGTGGTAGCATTCGTTTTGACCTTGGAATTGTGACCAGATTCCTTGCTCTCCTGTGCTGGAAAGTGCTAGTGCTTCTCAGAGGAGGAGCTGAGTAGTAGACCTCTGAGGCCAGCTAGTACAGCTCTCATTTTTAAAACGAGGAAACTGTAGGCCTGGGGGGAAGGGGAGGAAGTAACTTGCCCAAGGTCACATAGGTATAAGTGGCAGAACCTAGCTCCATAGCATGCTACACACTATCTTCCTTGAAATAGAAAAATATAGAAATAACTGGTAATAATACAGGAGAGACAAGTGGGTGTAGTAATATATTTTGCACGGAGGGAAAGTAGGAGGGGAAGGGGATAAGGGGGGGAGAAATGAAGTAAGGGAGGGCAGATTGGGGGAGGGGGGCAGTAAAAAAGCAAAACACTTGAGGAGGGATAGGGTGAAGGAAGATAGAAAATAGAGTAAATATCAAGGGGAGGGAATAGGATGGAGGGTAATACAGTTAGCAATAGTAACCGTGAAAGAAATGATAAGCAGGATAGCAGAAGAACATCAACAGACCATCAACAGAGGAAGAACTGATGGTATCTGAATACAGATTGAAGTATAATTTTATTTGTTAGCTCCTCTTTCTAAAATTGTTTTGTCTATTTTCTTTCACAACCTGACTAATGTAAAGATGGTTTTTTTGGTGAGGCAATTGGAGTTAAGTGACTTGCCCAGGGTCACACAGCTAGTAAGTGTTAAGTGTCTGAGGCCGGATTTGAACTCAGGTCTTCCTGACTCCAGGGCCAGTGCTCTATCCACTGCGCCACCTAGCTGCCCCAGTAAAGATGTTTTGCATAACTGCACATGTATGGCTTATATTGAATAGCTTGATTTCATAAGGAGGGTGGAGGAGGGAGGGAGGAAGCAAATTTAGAACACAAAGTTTTTAAAAATCAGTGTGAGGGGGGGCAGCTAGATGGCGCAGTGATTAAAGCACCAGCCCTGGATTCAAGAGTACCTGAGTTCAAATCCGGCCTCAGACACTTGACACTTACTAGCTGTGTGACCCTGGGCAAGTCACTTAACCCCCATTGCCTAAAAAAAAAAAAAAAAATATCAATGTGAGGGGCAGCTAGGTGGCGCAGTGGATAGAGCACTGGCCCTGGAATCAGGAGTACCTGAGTTCAAATCCGGCCTCAGACACATAACACTTACTAGCTGTGTGACCCTGGGCAAGTCACTTAACCCCAATTGCCTCACTAAAAAAAAAAAAATCAATGTGAAAAAAAAAATAAAAGATCTGCTATACTTGAAAAAAATTGTAAAAATGAAGAAAATAATACAGGAAAGAGGATACATTTACATTATCATTTGAATTGCATTTAAATGGCCAATCAAAAATTAATTTTAACTGTCAACTCTCTCCCTCAAATGTTTTACAAGAGTCACAGCAAGAATGAAAGGCAGCATGGCATTATGGAGAAAGTGAGCTGACCTGTGTGAGTTCCAGTCCTGTCTCTGATACATATTGGCTTTGTGACCTTTGGGCGAGTTGCTTTTGCTGAGTGCTCTAGGAGATTCTCTTGGGCTCTTTATAAGTTGCCATGGGTGTCTTTAGTCTCTTGAGTAAACATGATTTCATCTTTTATAGCTTTCATTATTTCTTCATCTTTTTAATCTGGAGGTATTAGTGAATATTTTATCTGTGCCCATAACCCCAATTTCCTAAAAATATTGGCTGCATATTTTATATTTGTTATCTAAGGACTATGCTAGCTTAGTGTGGAGAACCTCATGTAGTTGATCATTAAATCATGAATTCCTTGATCATGACAACCAATGGTTTTCAGTCCAGGCCTGAACCTTTTTGGCTTCTACAGCACTGATCAGTGATAGGAAGAAAGGTACTAATTTTTTTCTAACAATCATTTAAAAATTTTTGCAATTCTTGCCTGTCCTTCCCTTCCCCTCTACTTGAGAAGACAAGCAATTTGATATAGAGTAAATGTCATGCAAGACATATTTCCATAGCCATGTTGCAAAAAAAAAAAACCCACAAGCAAAATAAAATAGTAATATAGAGTAAAAAAAAAAGTACGCTTCCTTCTGCATTAAGAGTTCATTAGTTTTCTCTCTGGAGGTGGATAGAATTTTCCATCATGGGTCCTTTGGAATTGTCTTGGGTCATTTTCTTGATCAGAGAAGCTAGGTCATTCACAGTTAATCATCCTTATAGTATTGCTGTTAATATACTGTACACTGTTCTCTTGGTTCTGCTCACTTCACTTTGCATGAGTTCGTATAAGTCTTCCCAGGTGTTTCTGAAACCACTCTTCTCATCATTTCTTTTTTTATTTTTGGGTGAGGCAGTTGGGGTTAAGTGACTTGCCTAGGGTCACACAGCTAGTGTTAAGTGTCTGAGGCTGGATTTGAACTCAGGTCCTCCTGACTCCAGGTCTGGTGCTCCATCCACTGTGCCACCTAGCTGCCCCTCTTCTCATCATTTCTTAAAGCAGAAGGGTGTTCCAGTACAGTCATATACCACAACTTGTCCAACCATTCCCCTTGATTTCCAATTATTTGCCACCACAAAAAGAGCTGCTATAAATATTTTTGTGCAAATAGGTCCTTTTTACCTTTTCTTTGGTCTCTTTGGGATATAGACATGGTAGTGCTATTGCTGGGTCAAAGGTTTTATAGCCCTTTGAGCATAATTGCAGACTGTTCTCCAAAGTAGTTAGACCAGTTCACAACTCCACCAACAGTGCATTAGTGTGCCAAGTTTTTCCATATGCTGTTCAGCATTTGTCGTTTTCCTTTTCTGTCATGATAGGTTTAAAGTGGTACCTCAGAGTTTAAAAAATTTGCCTTTTGTCAAACATAATAGAGTTGTAGTATGATACACAGTGCACAGTTCACACTAGAATTGGACTTAGAGGACCATTTTAATGGTTATTCATTCTCCCTCTCAATACTTATTTAAATATACAAAAATCATTTAATGCGTATTTTCCTTCTGGGTATTTAGATGTTAAGATGTTCAATTTTCATTTCATCTTTTTTGTTCTATTATCTTGAAGAGTCATAAAAATCATTTTATTTTATTTTATTTTTTTGTTTTTAGTGCGGCAGTTGGGGTTAAGTGACTTGCCCAGGGTCATACAGCTAGTAAGTGTTAAGTGTCTGAGCCAGATTTGAACTCGGGTACTCCTGACTCCAGGGCTGGTGCTCTATCCATTGCGCCACTTAGCTGCCCCTCTAAAAATCATTTTAAAAGGAAAAAAGATCTAACAGTCTTCTAGCAATATTCTTTGGGTGAAGAATATATAGCCTAGAGTTCCAGCCTGGCACGAACTCCCCAGCAAACTGATTGTGGAAGCTTTTTATAGCTCTGGAGCATGGTGATCCTTACATACTGCTTCAAGCTGGATTAGTTAGCATCATCCAAATCCACTTGTTAAGTTCAAAGTCCTTAGCTTCTGGGAACAATACCTTCTTAAGGACTAGCCAGGTGTGTTTATAATCTAGTTAACTTGAAGTAGGCTAATCAGCAGTCAATCACTCTCACTTAATTCAATCAGTTTAGATTAATCTCCAGGTGGGCCTTTGAGTATCTGTGAAATCCCATTATTTTATCACAAGATGATTAATAGTACCTGGTATCCATGAAATATTAAAACACCTAAATATATTTGGAAATGAAACTGATATAAAAACAGAAGATATAACAAATTTAAGAGGGAAAAAAATCCCTAGAGCAGATTCTTAAACATTTTTGAGTCATGGAGTTCTTTGGTACTCTGGGTAATCTTGTGAATCCCTTCTCAGAATGTTTTTAGATGCATATGGTAAAATACATAGGATTGAAAAAGAAACCAATTGTATTGTTTTTGTTGGTTTTTTTTTTTTAAGTGAGGCAATTGGGGTTAAGTGACTTGCCCAGGGTCACACAGCTAGTAAGTGTTAAGTGTCTGAGGCCGGATTTGAACTCAGGTCCTCCTGACTCCAGGGCCAGTGCTCTGTCCACGGTGCCACCTAGCTGCTCCACAAACATATTTTTTAAGACCAGCTCATGGGCCCCAGGATAAGAATATCTGCTGTATGGAAGCAGGGTTCTGTCAGGCTGGGTGCTCCCATGTGCACAATTCAAGAGAGTCCTTCAGTATCAGAAGTATGCAGTGGTCGCTGAGTGCACCTGTGCATTGCTGGAAGGGACTACCTACATCATTGAAATCCCTGATTCTGATAGTCAGGAAGGGTTTACTAAGTGGCATTCTCTCAGGTTCTGGGGGTTAAAGGACCCAAAATGGAGTAATTCTCTCTTCAAGGAAATTTCAATGTAGCAACAGCAAGTCTCTGTTGAGGAGGTCATGAAAGGTTTGCTAGTTGTTATGGACATCAGACGTTTAACTGCAAAATCCCATCTTGAATTCTAGGTTGGAAAGCTGTCTCTACTATGAATCTCACAGCATCCAAAATTAGTAGGTACTCTCTGTTAAGGGCTAAAATTCTAGCTAAACTGTCTAAAATATCTAATGAGTGGTCGCCAATAAATTATAAGCTTTAGCAAGAGTTAGGCTTTTAAGCATTTATTAAGGAGAATAAGAATTTGGTAAAGAGAGAGAGAAAGGCCTAGATTCCTATCTATTAAAGGGAGAGCACATTTCTAGCTCCGCTCTCCACCAGAGTCCAAAGGAAAGAGAGTGAGACCGAGCGCCAGTCTCTTCCTTCCTCCTCCCACTAGCCCCTGTCACTTCCTGATGCCGAAGAAAAGACTCCTGGTCTTGCCCTCAAAGACCTCTTCTACAGTAAGTCTCCAGCAGGTGGCGTCATTCCAATCATTACATCTCATATCTACTTGTATACTAATCTGACCAGTACTTGAGAATAGGAAAGTTATTTATATTCACAAGATCACAAAATGTCTTTTATAATTGTGTTTTTTAGTTCCTAATTTTGTTTTGTTTTGTTTGTTGTTTCCATGACATTAGGAGGAGATAGGCAAAAAAGTAAAACACTAAGGAAGAAAAGAACAAGGAAAATGGAGGATAGTGGGATATAATGTAATATATTTTACATAAATTAAATATATCTGTGTGTAAAACGTGTGTGTACGAACCCCCTAATTCAGTCAAAATCTGATTCCAAATGACCATTTTATTATTGTTCCTCAATCAATGAATAAAAGTTATATATTCATTTGGTAAACATTTAGCATTGTGCTGTATACTGGGTAAATATAAACCTAGGTAACATTTAGTTCTTTATGGTAAGGTAGAGGGATAAGACGCAAATGCAACTTATAATGCATTAGATGCACATGTACTAGGGAAATACACACACACACACACCTCACTCACTCACTCACTCATTCTAGCCTAGCTGAAACAGTAAGTCACTTAGAGAGAACCAGGAGGCAGCATATGTACTAGCCTGGTCAAAACCACCATCATCACCTTGAGCACCCCCTTCCCCTCAGATCTTGGTGGGGATAGTCCAGGACCCTAAGCCTAAGAGCCCTGAGAATAGGAAGGTCAGTGACTCTCCTCCAGCTTCACTTTCACAGTCATCACTGAAAAGAAGGGCCCTATCATTTTTGCCACCATCACCAGCGGCAGCTGCCACTCACTAGCTGTCACTGGTGAGCAGGTAAGCCCCAGAGTGATAAGAATGGCAGTACCTCCCTTCCCACTACTCGAAGACCACCAGTCCTGGATTAGTGACTTGTTAGACAGTAGGCCATTGAAGACTTTTAACAGAGAAAGGCTATATAACTATTGAATGCATATCTGTCATTTATATGAAGCATATATATTAAAGAGTACCAAGTGAAGGTGGGAGACACTGTTAGGCTTACAATTAATTAGTGGTGATAACAGGCTTCTCTAAGGCTACTGGCAAGGGGAGTAGATATATAGGTCATTGTATATGAGGAAGAGAATTTTAACAGATGCATAAATGATTTTAACTACTTTTTTTTTAAAAAAGAAGACATTGGGGAATGTTGGTAGCTAAATACCAACCCTTTTTTCATAAGTTAAATTTCAAATACTCTGAGTATCTATACTCTCTCAAATGATTACTGCTTATAAAGCAAAGTCAAACCAACAGTCTCAGACACAGAGGTGTGTTGTAGTAGGTAGAGCCTTTTGGTCCCACCTCTGTCTCTGAAATCAGACATTTTATTTTCTCCAGTAATCTTCTTTACCAAGTTTCAGACTTGTTCAGGTGGAAAGAGTAATTTCTTACCTAAGAGGTTTGACAGTTGAGGAAATTAGATTTAGAGCACACCACTGGAGGTGGATCCATTTAGTACCCCTCCCCTCTGAGGATAATTTACTCCTGGTCAGAACAATACAACTTGGTAGGTCTGGGGAGGGAGAGCTTTTTTGCGGGGTGGGGTGGGGGACAATGAGGTTTAAGTGACTTGGTAGGTAAGTGTCAAGTGTCTGAGGCCAGATTTGAACTCAGGTCCTCCTGAATCCAGGGCCGGTGTTTTATCCACTGGGCTACCTAGCTGCCCCCTGTTGTTATGTTCTTGTTCTCAATGATGGAACACTTTTATCCCCCAACGATACATAATGTACTTGTTTTGTTTGGAAGGGAAGGGGGTAAGGTCCATTTAAAATAGAGTCCCATTCTCGATGTATGGAGATACCTTTTGTTTGTGACTGATGGTAAATGTATTTTATTTTACTGTATATATGAAAATTTCTGTAGTGCCTTTAAGTTATTTTTACTACAGGTTTCAGGATCTTCATGATTTTAAAAATCACGTGAACTTTTATATTCTAAAATATTTAACAGATTTAGAAAGTTTTTCCCTTCATGCTCATAAATTTGGGGAATAGAATTTAATCAGTGATACAGATGTAGGGCTGGAAAGGACCTCAGAGGCCTCCTAGACCAATTCCCTCTTTTTACAGGTAAAGAAACTAGACCTAGAGTGGTTGTGACTTAACCCAAAGTCACACAAGTAGTGCCAGAGGAGGGATTTGAATGAAATCTAAATCCAACATCCTTTCCACTGTAATGTATTTAAGACTAACTTTGTTGTGATCCTGTGCTTTAGATTTAGCTACTAAGGCATGTGGTAATAGTTTTAGACTAATTCATGAGAAATGAAACACTGTATTCAAACCTTGGCCACCACTTAGATTCACCTCATTTACAATGTTTATCTAGTCTTGTAGTGAAACTGATATGTATCTGTAGGGCAAAGTGGGTGCTTGACAGTATTCTTGCACCCCAAACCCTTGTTTCCAAATGGCCATGGTGCATCTTATATTAAAGCATAGTTTTAGTAAATATAACTGGCTTAGCTAATCTCCTAAACATCTTTCTATGGAAGTTATAATAATTGATTAGTAAATGCTTTTAATGGTTAGAAAGGTAGGATTAGTGTATAATTAAACTCAGGAGGCACAGAAGTAGGTTCAATTGTGCTTGAATCTGCAGAATAGGCTCAGTTAGTGTCACTAACTCACATTAAATAGGTAGCTGATAAAGGTAGAGGTAAGCCATAAGGAGCTGAGATGGTAGAGGATGGTCAGTCGATAGGAGGGAGCCACTGAGTATGAGGAATAAATTATTGGCTGAGGTCACTGCAATGGGTTCCAAGTGATGTAGTGATGACCTTGCATTTTTATAGGTTCTTGGGGGGGGCGGGGCAATGAGGGTTAAATGACTTGCTCAGGGTCACACAGCTAGTGTCATGTGTCTGAAGCCAGATTTGAACCCAGGTCCTCCTGAATCCAGGGCTAGTGCTTTATTTACTGTGCCATCTAGCTGCCCTGACCTTTACAAAAAAGTTTTTACGTCCTGCCCCCATACTTATCTTAAGATAATCTACCCAAATAATGCCATATTTTATTCATATAAAATAAAGATTTTATAAGAATACTAATAGCTAACATTTATATAATGCTTTCAGGTTTGCAAAATATTTTATATATATTATCTCTCTCTCTTTTTTGTGGGGGGCACAGGGCAGTGAGGGTTAAGTGACTTGCCCAGGGTCACACAGCTAGTAAGTGTCAAGTGTCTGAGGCCGGATTTGAACTCAGGTCCTCCTGAATCCAGGGCCGGTGCTTTATCCACTTTGCCACCTAGGTGCCCTTATATTATCTCATTTGATCCTCACCAACTCTGTGAGGTAGGTGCTATTATTATCCCCATTTTACAGATGAGGAAACTCAGGCTGAGAGAGGTTAAGTGACTTGCCTATGTGTGAAGCAGGATTTAAACTCAGGTCTTCCTTACTCCAAGTTCAGAAAACTCTCCACCGTTCCTCCTAGCTGTAATTTTTTTCTATATATCTCTTTTAATTTTTTTTTATTTAAAAATTTTTATTTTTATTTTTTTGTGGGACAGTGAGGGTTAAGTGAGGGTCACACAGCTAGTAAGTGCTAAGTGTCTGAGTCCAGATTTGAACTCGGGTCCTCCTGAATCCAGGGCCAGTGCTTTATCCACTGTGCCACCTAGCTGCCCCCTCTATATCTTTTTTTTAAGCATTTATTTTATAAAAAACTTTTTAAAAACCATAAGTGTTTTATTACTTTCCAGTTACATGTAAAGATAGTTTTCAACATTTGTTTTCATAAGCTTTTTAGTTCCACTCCCTCCACTCCACTCAGTTTCTCCCTCCACTCCCTCCCCTCTCCCCAACCATACTGTTTGTTTTTTTGGTTTTTTTTTTTTTGAGGTTTTTCCCTTTTGTTCTGATTCTAGCAATCTGATATAGGTTATATATGTACAATCACATTAAACATATTTCTGCATTAGTCATGTGAAAGAAGAATCAGAACAAAAGGGAAAAACCTTAAAAAAACAAAAACCAGAAACAGTATGGTTCAATCTGCATTCAGAATCCACAGTTGTTTTTTCTGGATGTAGAGAACATTTTCCAATCATGAGTTCTTTAGAATTGTCTTGGATCATTGTATTGCTGAGAAGCTAGTTGTAATTTTTATTACAATTTTTGTAACAATACAAACAAATCTTGAGCATACAACAAAAATAATTTAATTTGCACAGATATTCATAAAATACTTTGGAGTTTTTATTTTTATTTTGAAATATATTTGTGGTCTCATCACATTAGATATTCCTTCCAGTGGTGTTGGTTACAACCCATCCTTGCCTACTTGTTTTCTGTGAATCCTGTCCATCCATGTCTTCTCTTAAATTCACCACATTAAGTCCACCCAGCATGTTGTGTTTGAGGCCTTTCTTGCTTTTTTCTGACATGTAGGTACTAGGAGAACACACTCTGGCTTTCTACTTGTCATCCATTGTGTCTTCACATTGCCAACTTATCTCTTTGTATCATGCATCTCCTTAATGAATTTTATTTATATATATATATATATTTTTTTGGGGCGGGGCAATTGGGGTTAAGTGACTTGCCCAGGGTCACACAGCTAGTAAGTGTTAAGTGTCTGAGGCCACATTTGAACTCAGGTACTTCTGAATGCAGGGCCGGTGCTCTATCCACAATGAATTATATTTTATGTCTATTCTTCTAAGGAATCTGATGCTAAAAGCACCAGAAGGGGAAGAGAGGGAATTTCAGATCTTAATAATACTAGGAAAAGTGTTCTACAAACCACCAATTACTCCCAGCTTATATGCCTACTCTCTCATCTATATAAAATGTGTGCAAGAGGCTTCCTTTAAGTCCCAACTAAAATCCTTTCTTCTTTCTAACAGGAAGTCTTTTACAATCTTAATTCTGGTGCCACCCCTTTCTTACTTTTCTGTTTGTTTTGTATACAGTTTGTTTGTACTTATTTTGTTTTTTGTCACCCTCAGTTAGATTGTGAGCTCCTTGGGGGCTCCCCCCACCTTTTTTTTTTTTTTTTGGCATCACCAGCAATTAGCAAGCACAGTGCCTGGCACATAGTAGGTTCTTTAAAAAACCAAACCAAACCATAGTAGGTTCTTAATGTTTATTGACTGACAGTCATGTGTGTACTAATTAAGGAAACTGTCGATAAATGATAGATGTAGAAAATAAGCAGACTTTGATATTTTCAACATTTAAATTTTCTTTAAGTTTTAGAGTGAAATGATAGCCCTTTGTGATACATAAAAATACAAATAGTTTGAAGAAAAAAAAATATACTTCTGGAGCAGCTGAAACTAATACAAATACCAGAAAGATTTTGAGTAGAAGAAATACAGAAACAAAGACAAAAAATAAAAAAATACAATATACTTCATCTGTTGGATTTATAAGCACTGTTATTGACATTGACTTCTGTTTACTTTGTATGAATGCTTTAGTATGAATCCTAATAAAAAGAAATGACATCATACAAAGGTACATGAAGAACATAGGCAAGATAAGAATTTTTCTAGAGACAATTATATGTTTTAAATAAGGAAAAAAGCAACTTTAAAAAAATATGTCTGTGACATAAAAAGTACTGGTTGCTTTCAATAAAAGGTAGTTACTTATTGAAATGCTAAGTGTAAAATTAAGCATTAGTCACAAGAAACATTGGTACTACCTGCAGCCAACAATATAAGTAATATTTGTAACTTATAAAAACAACCATAATATTATTAATGTTATGGGTGAGTTGATAAGTGTGGTTTCTCAAAGAATGGTGTCATTGGATCATGATACACTTGTGATTCCTTTTTTTTTTTTTTTAAGACTTTTTTTGTGGGGCAATGAGAGTTAAGTGACTTGCCCAGGGTCACATAGCTAGTAAGTGTCAAGGGTCTGAGGCTGGATTTGAACTCAAGTGCTCCTGAATCCAGGGCCAGTGCTTTATCCACTGCACCACCTAGCTGCCCTGTGATTCTTTTTTAAACTACTAATTGGGAGCAGTAAAATTCCATTTCACAGAAATAAAAATTTACTAATAATAATAAAATTTTTTAATGTTTCGTTTGACAAACCAGAGAATTCTTATATTACCTATAGCTAAATTATAAAGTTGTCAAATTCAAATATTTTTTCAACTTACTATTCCAAGACAGTAGCCATTCTTTCTGAAAAGAAGACCAGATATATCATATTTTATCCATGGCAAATGATTTCCTTATTTTATCATATTTAGAATTATTTAGGTCTTGAGAACAAGAAAAAAATTTAAGAAAATTTAAATGTTGAAAATTTCAGGCTATGATAACTGGTTTCGAATTATTAAAAAAAAAGTTGCAGGTTTTTGCTTTTTTATAATTGTATTTACCAAAGAGAATAACGTTATGGTATTTTTAACTTCCAAAGGGAGATTTTAAACTTTAAGTTAGTGCTTCACATTCAGATACAGTAAGCAGAAAAATAACAGCTCATTTATGTTAGGAATCTATGCCAGATCACAGTTATGGTGGCAGATCTCACCCACCTTGAGATTCAGCATGTGCTAACTCAAATCTGATCTTGTTTGAACGTATATTACATAATCATTGCTGCTGAAATCTCAGCCACTTGGAATGAATTGCTGTAAAACTAATTTTGTTGACTGATATAAAACATCACTGAACAACCTTTTAATGTGGGAGTTGTATTAGAAAATACCCAATAATCTTGGCTATTGATCTGCACACAGTTATTTCCTTATCCACTCAGGGACAGGAGTTGCTCTTTTAATTGCTGCTTTTATTTTTTTCCTGAACTTAGTAAACATCAAATAACATGGGCATTTCAGTAATTATAGATAGGTTTTGTGTGTGTGTGTGTGTGTGTGTGTTTAGATAGATGGTATAGGAGAATTGCCCATAAACTTGCAGATCTTTGTTATGTGCACCTTTCTTTTCTTTTAAATATATAATAAAACAAACATCTAACTTTCAAAGCTATCTTACTTGTCTTTGACTCTGGTCTTCCATCTTTTCTCTTCTGTACCTTTAACCGTGCCAGCGACCTTTTTTCCCCCTTTCATTCTTTTTGTTTATTTTATTACTTTATTCCTCCCTTTCTCACCCATCTGCAATTGGGGAAAAAAAAGAAAAACCAAACTCTTGTAACAAATTTGCATAGTCAGACAAAAAAAATTCTACATTGGCCATGTCTAAAAAAATGTCTCATTCTGTTCCTTGTGCATCACCTCTCTAGGTCAGTAGATGGTTAGCATGCTTCATCATCAGTCTTTTGGAAATGAGGTTGTAAATAAGGTGTAAGAAGAATGAAAAGTTAAGGATGAGCCAGGTTATGAAAGACTTTAAAAAGCCAAAAAAAAAAAAGTATTTTTGATCCAGGGGGTGATAGGGAGCCATTGAAGTTTGTTAAATATAAGAGATTGACATGGTCAGGCCTGTGCTTTAAGAGGTCCCCAGAACTTGTCTTTTTGAGTTGCCATATTTTCCAGAAGCACTAAACCCCAGAGTATGCAGTGAACGAGTCAAGGATGATACCCTCCCTGAGCTGACTTAATTTGTTGTTTGCACCCCAAGATGGACTCTCTATGTGTCCTTGGGAGTAAAGACAAGTGTGGGTCAGTCTTCACTAGACTGGGAAACTGCTTGTGCAGCTGAGACCCTTGTATGTAAGCAGAACCATCATATCTTCCTAGTCTAGCAGTTCCCAAAGGAAAAGAATGCTGCTTTGGCCATCTTAATTATTCCCTCACCTGCCACTCCCATTTAGGTGGAGAGTTCTGTTTCTCTTCTCTTTGTTGCAATTTCATAAATATGCAAGCTTCTTTTCAGATTGTGAACTCTTTGCCCTGGCCAGGGGTTCCATATGCACATTCCTTTCTCTCTCTCTCTCTCTCTTTTTTTTTTTTTGTGGGGCAATGGGGGTTAAGTGACTTGCCCAGGGTCACACAGCTAGTAGGTGTCATGTGTCTGAGGCCGGATTTGAACTCAGGTACTCCTGAATCCAGGGCCGGTGCTTTATTCACTGCGCCACCTAGCCACCCCACGTTCCTTTCTCTTAATAATAAATCCAGTTGCAATTCAGTGTTTCTTGGACTTGTGATATTATTTTTGGTTAACAATTTTAGGAAGATCAAGTTGACAACAGTAATGGGGAAGTTAAGAAGAGGGAGAGGTTGGGGAAAAGATGATATTTTAATTCATGGGACAAGAGAAGAGGGCCCAGTACAGAACCTCTGGGGGACATCCAGGGTTAGTGAGTGAGACTTGGATGCAAATCCAGAAAAAAAAATAAAAGAAAACAACAACAACAACAACAACAACCCCCAAACAAAAAAGCCTAAGGAGTAGTCATAGGGAAAAAACCAAGATGCAGCAGTGTCTCAAAAACATAGAAGATATTTTAAGGAGAAGAAGGTATTAGTAGAATGAAAGGCTATTGAGTGGTCAAGAAGGATGCGGATTGAGAAAAGGCCATTAAATTTGGCAATTTAGAGATTATTGCTTACTTCGGAGAGAGCTGTTTTGGTATAATAATAAGGTTGGAAGCATACTGAATAGAATTAAGAAGAGAGTGAAGGAAAGGAAGTGGTATCACCTGTTGTAAATGGCCTCCTCATGGATTTTTAGCCAGGCAGAAAAGAAGAAAGCCAGGAGGAAAGTGCCTATTATGTGCCAGGCACTGCTAAGTACTTTACAGATATCCTCTATCTCATTTCTTCCTTACAACCCTGGGAGGTGGTGTTATTATTATGCCCATTTTATATTTGAGGAAACTTGACAGGAGGTTAAGGGACTTGTATAAACACAGTTTGTTAATGTCTAAGGCGAGATTTGAACTCATCTTTCTGACTCCAGGCTCAGCACTCTGTCCATTGTATCGCATAGCTGCTACAAAAGGGAGGAGAGATGTAGAATAATAGCTAGTGGGTATGGACCAATGGAGTGAGGGGTTTGTGAAAGTGGTGGCCAAGACCTGGCCATGTTTGTAGGACAGCAGGGAAGCAGCCAGAGTGCAATGGGCTAGATTGTAGAGGGGTCTTAGATATTAGCAGTTTGAAATTTGTCCAGTTGACATCGGGGAGCTCATTGAAGATGATCATGGGTGAAGGGATGGGGAAGAGAATGAAATTGAAGAAGATTGACATGTTGCCAATGTTTAGAATTTATTGGAGATAAGAAAAACAGTAAGGAGACTGTTAATAGTATGAACATATGAGGTTATAAAGGCCTGAATTAGAGTGACAGCGATGGGAGAGAGGAAAATGATGAATGTAAGAAGTATAGAGAAAGACTGAATTTAAGAAATTCAACAAAATGAGCCTTTCATTTTTTTTACATTATAACAGAAGGTTGTATGTGAAATTCCAGATTCTAAATTAAATATGTAAATGTTCAATTTTCCCTAGTTGTGTGTCTTTCTTTCTGACCTTCCTTCTATTAGTTTCTGTACATTTAAAGAAAAAAAAAAAGATGCCTTGGTGTGCCTTTTTTTTTCTTTTCTTTTTCTGTTTCCCCCCCCCCCCCACACCCTACCCTGATCACCTCTCCTTACTATCCATCTAAGGGGAAAAAGGAAGAAGAAAAATCTTAAAGCCTTTATAACTAATGTGTATTATTAGGCAAAACAAATTTTACGTTGTCCACTTCTAAAAAGGTATGTCTTATTGTGCATCATGTGTATCACCTTTCTGTTAGTAAGTGGTAACATGCTTTATCATTACCCCTTTGTGATTATGGTTGGTCAGAATTCATGTTTTTCAAAATCATATTCCTTTATAATGTTATTTTGTAAATTGCTGTTCTGATTCGGCTTGTTTCACTCTGCATCAGTTCATGGCAAGTCTTTAACCAGTTTCTGATGCCATTCATTTTATCATTTCTTACAGCACAATAATATTACATTATATTCATATAACATACATAATTTATTTAGCCATTGATGGGTAATTTGTAGGGGGTAAATCCAATTGATGGGCACTACTTTAGTTTCCAGACTTTTGCCACCAAAAAAAAAAAAAAAGAGCTACTATAAGGTGTTTTTGTTTTTTTGTACATCCAAATGTCTTCTCTTTTTGATCTTTTGGGGAAAAAAATCCATAGTGATTTTGCTGTGTCAATTGGTATATGAACAGTTTAGTGACTTTTTGAGCTTAACTTCAAATTGTTTTCCAGAAAACCTGGACTAAGTCTTTGAGTTTTCCTCATGGCTCTTTTTGTCGTTTTTGCTTATGTGGAAAGTGGGAGGTGGAACCTCAAAGATGCTTTCATTTGTATTTTTTCTAATTATTAGTATTCTGGAAACATTTTTCTTCTTATAGTTGATTGTGTGGATTTCTTCCTTTGAAAATTAACTGTTTAAATTATTTGTCTATTGGAGGATGGTTCTTGTTTTGATAAATTTGAATCAGTTCTTTACATATATTGGATATGAAACCTTTATCAGAGAAATTTGTCTCAAGTTTTCTTTCCTAGTTAATTGTTTCCCTTCTAAGTTTAGCTGCCTGGGTTGTACAAAAACATACATTTTATGTAATCGGCCCATTTTATTTTCCGTAATGCGCCTTCCTTTGTTTTGTCATGAATTCTTCTGAAAGGTAATTTATTTGCTCCTCTTATTTATTTTGTTTTGTTTTTGTTTTTTGTTTTTTGTTTTTTGTGGGGCAATGGGGGTAAAGTGACTTGTCCAGGGTCACACAGCTAGTTAGTATCAAGTGTCTGAGGCCCGATTTGAACTCAGGTCCTCCTGAATCCAGGGCCAGTGCTTTATCCTCTGCACCACCTAGCTGCTCCACTCCTCTTATTTATTATATAACATTTAAAGTTTATATCATTTATCTGTTTGGAGCTTTTCTTGGTATGTGGTATGAGATGTTGGATTATATGTAATTTCTCCCAGACTGCTATTCAATTTTTGTTGAAAAGTGAGTACTTTTATCAGTATTTGGAGTCTTTGGGTTTATCTAACTATTAGGCTACTAGGTTCATTTCAGGTCTCTTTATTTTGTAGTGTACCCAATTTGTTTTCTGATTAATTTCTCTATTTTTAACCAGTACCAAATTTTTTTTGATAATTATTGATTTGTAATTCAGTTTGATATCTATTACCACTAGGTCTCCTTGCCCACTTTGTATTATATCCCCTTGAGATTCTTGACCTTTTGTTCCTATTTTTTCTAGTTACATAAAGCAATCCTTTGGTAGTTTTGTTAGTATGACTCTCAGTGAGCAAATTAATTAATACAATGACATTTTCATTACATATGCCCATCCTACCCATGAGAAATTACTGTTTCTCCAATTATTTGGGTAAGAGAGATTGAGAAGGATTAGGACTGAGAAAAGATCTTTAGATTTGGAATCTAAGAAGTGATTAGAAACTTTGGAAAGAATAGGTTCAGTTAAATGATAAGGCAAAAAGCCAGACTACAAAGTGTTGAGAAGTGAGTAAAAGGAGAGGATGTGGAGTCTTTAAAAAAAAAAAAAAGAAAGAAAGAAAGAAAGTTTTAAAAGCAGTTTGAGAAAGGGAGAAGAGATTTTATAAGATGAATACAAAATTATAGGGTCTGGTAAAGACTTTTTTTTTTTAAGGATGAGAGAAACATGGATGGGGGCATATTGTGATAGACAGTAGGGAAGGAACCAGTTGATAGGGAGAAGGTAATTGGAGGACATGATTGAAAATACAGTTTACTGGAGAAGATGGGTGGAGATGGGATCATATGCACATGTACAGGATGCCAGTTGACCATGGAAATTCCTTTTGTCAGCGACTGGGAGAAAGAAGAAAGTGGGAGATGATCCCAAGAGGTTTTGAGATGGAGAGAAGGGAAGAAGAGAAACAATATGTTAAATAGGCCTCACTTTTTTCTCTATATAAAACAAAACAAAAAAAAACCCCAGATCCCTAGCTGAGAGGGTGGAGGAGAGGGTATGGGTGTCTTGAAGAAGGAAGAGGTTTGGAGTAGCTTAAAAAAAATTTTTTTTAAACATTCACTCTCAAAATTTTGAGTTCCAAATTCTCTCCCTCCCAGGTCTTCCCCTACCCATTGAGAGGACAAACAGTATACTACCATTATGCATATGAAGTCATGCAAAACATACTTCTGTATTAGCCATGTTGCAAAAAAAAAAAAAAAGGCAAGAAAAATAAATCTGAAAACAATATGCTTAACTCTGCACTTAAATTTCACCAGTTCTCTCTCTGAAGGTAGATAGCATGTTTCATCATGAGTCCTTTGGAATTGTGCATCATTGTATTGGTCAAAGTAGCTATATCTTTTATAGTTGATCATCCTTATAATATTGCTGTTACTGTGTACATTGTTTTTCTGGTTCTGCGTACTTTACTTTGTATCAGTTCATATAAGTAGGTTTTTCTGAAAGCACTCTCCTTTGTCTTTTTTTATAGCACAATAGTATAGTTTAGAATAACTTCTGTGGGGAATAAGATAAACATTCTATGAGGGAGGATTAAAAGGAGTTTTTTGCAGCAGTGAGGAGAACCTAAGTGAGATTGGATAACATAAAGTTACGTGGTTGTGGAATTTCTTTTAATGTTGTTCAACATCTTGTTGATGATGTTCATAGAGGGAGCAATCTAGGTTTGACAAGAGAAGAACAGCATTAGGGTAGAGGTCCAAGAGTGGATGAAAGCGTAGAGTTGAAATGTGGTAACTATTTGGCTGAGGTTGGAGAAGAGTAAAGCCAGAGTAGGGTAATGGCCTAAGAACATACTGAGGGTTGGAGGGATTGGCAGTGTTGATGGCAAATAGAGATTTAAAAGAGATGAATAATTGGGAGAAATGTAATAATTTGTGAGAGGAGAGTCTATGGTCAGATGTGAGAATATCAATTTCTAATAAATAATAATAATAGCTAACATTTATATAATACTTAATATTTGCCAGGCACTGTGCTAACTAAACACTTTGCAATTATTGTTTCATTTTATCTTCACAACAATGCTGGGAAGTAAGTGCTGTTATTGTCCCCATTTTACAGATGAAGAAACCGAGGCAAATAGATTAAATAACTTGTCTAGGGACACACAGCTACAACATGTCTTAGCTGACTCATTAGGGTAGCAGGAAAGTGGAACAGTAATGTGTAACCATCCCAGTGTATGACTGAGATGGAATGAAGTAATTCATGCAATTTAAGGAAGTCGAAGAAATGAGAGATTAGAGCATTTAAGGGAGCATCTAAGTAAATATTACATTCTCCAACTATAAGAGCAGGAGTTGGGGAGGTGAAGAAGATGGTGAATCAGGTTCTAAATTAGTTGAAAAAGCAGTGAGAGTGACCTGGGAGTTGCTATACTAAATATATCTTAATTTGGATTGGGTGGAATATTTTAATTGTGTGGACTTCAAAAGAGGAAAGATTACAAAGTGAAGAAAGGCAAAGGGAAAATCTGGACATGACAGTTGGGAGCAAGAAGTATTGCATTCCCCTTTCAGGACCAGTGTGTTGGGAGTGTGAGAAAAGGTACAGCCTATACTGGAGAGAAGAGAAAGACTTGTGATGGCATCAGTAGAGAAACTGCATCTTGGAGAGGACCAAGAGATTAAAAAAGTATGAAAGACATCCAGAATGAAGGACAGTTCATTTTCTATGGAAGGGGAATTCCAGAGGGCACAGTGGAAGGTTTGGGCATAATTGTAATGGGACATGGGTAAGATTGGATTGAGGTGCATGGGTATGAGAGTATGAGGAAGGGATCAGAGGACAATTTTCTCCTCTGAGAAATTTTCACAGGGAATAGAGACATTAGCAGAAGAAGCAGAAGGAGTCATAGAAGGTGGCAGATTGGAACAGAACCTCACAGTCTTCAGGGCATGTTACACAGGGTGCTAGACTGGGTTTCAGTTTATTCTTTCTGTGGGAAATTGATGGAGATGGTGGGAAGTTGATCAGCTGGCAGCTCTAGTTGGTAGTCTGACCTGGTTCTGGATCTGTGTTCAGCCTTGGGTCTCCCTGATTTAGGTGGCCCTGGTGTTCTTTTCCCCAAGGGCTGGTGGAAGGGAGAGGATGTAGTGTTGGAGGGTGTAATCTAGTACTATCATATAGTAGTGATGATGATCGACATTATTGCTGCACCCTTGATCTTACTGGAAATCCTCTGATTTATCTCGCATATAATGTTGATTCTTGGTTTCAGATATATACTACTTACCTCATGAAGGAAAGGTCCATGTATTCCTATATTTTCTAGTGTTTTAAAATAGAAATCAATAATGTAATTTGTCAAAATCTTCCTCTGCATCTGTAGATACAATTATTATTTTTTGTTATTGTTATCGATATGGTTTAGTATGTTTATTGTTGTTAAATATTGGACCAACCCTGAATTTCTGGTATAAATCCAAGCTGGTCGTAGCGTTTCATCTTTGTCTTATGTTACTGTCATTTCTTTTGCTAATATTTATTTAAAAATTTGAATCAGTGTTCACTAGGGATATTGGTCTTTAGTTTTTCTTTCTCTGTTTTGACTTCCTGGTTTAGGTGTTCATAACAGAAGAAATTTGTTTGGATCCCTTTTCCTGTTATTGTGAAGTTAATGTAAATTGGAATTAATCATTCTTTGAATATTTGATAGAATTTGCATGTAAATTCATCTGGTCCTGAGATATTTTTTCCTTTGATAGTTATGACTTGTTCAATTTCTTTTTTCCAAGATTGGTTTATTTCAATTCTCTGTTTCTTGTTCTACTAATCTGGGCATATAATATTTTTCTAAATAATTCCCTTTGCTTCTCCATTTCTTGTGTAACTTTTTTTTTTTTTAGTTTTGATACTGGTAATTTGATCTTTCTCTTTCCTTTATTTAAGCAAATTAGCTAATGGCATGTCTTTTATTAATTTTCCCTCTGAAAAAAACAGCTCCTAGTTGTTATAACTGTTAATTTATTAATATCTCCTTTGATTTTCAGAATTTCTATGTTAGTGTTGATTAGGTTTAAAAAATTGTTGATATTTTAGTTGGTGCCCAATTCATTGATCTGTTCTTTCTCTCTTTTATTGATGAAAGTGTTAGAGATATGAATTTCCGCTAAGGACTGCTTTGGCTGCATCCCAAAATTTTGGTATGTTTTCTCATTGTTGTCATTATCTTTGATGAAACTATTTATTGTTTCTATGATTTGTTCTTTGAACCAAACATTCTTTAGGATAAGGTAATTTAGCTTCCACATAATTTTTAATCCTTTTCTCAGTGGCCTGTTTTTGAATAGAATTTTTATTGCTTTGAGGATAGCAAAGGATGTATTTAATATTTTTGCATATAGTTGTAAGAATACATGGTCATTTTTTGTAAAAGTGCAATGCACAGATGAAAAGAAATAAGTATGTGTATATATATATATGTGTGTGTATATTCCTTTCTGTTTCTACTCAACCGTTCCCAAAAATATTCTTCATAATATCTGACTTTGCAAAAATTCTTTACATATCCTTAACTTTTCTATTCTTTATTTGTCTCAATCTGAAAGGGGTACATTGAGGTCCTCCACCTGTATAGTTTTCCTTTCTGATTCTATCTGTAACTCGTTTTTAATGTTTCGATGATATGATTTTCACTTTATATACATATGCACACACACAAATATATTATTTCTATTAATTCATTGTCTGTGATACTTCTCAGCATAGTGTAGTTTCCATGTTTATCTCGTTTAATCATCTTTTTTGTTGTTGTTTCCTTGTCAGAAATCATGATTATTAACTCTGCTTTTTTTGTTCAGCTGGAGCATAATAGATTTTATTCCAGCCCTTATTTTATCTTTGCTTGAATTTTTATATTTCAAGTCTGTTTCTTGTAAATGATTTATTCAAACATTGTTAGCTTCTGCCATTTTATGGGGTGAGTTATCTCATTCACAATTACAGTTAAAATTATTGTCTATTTCCCTCTGTCCTATTCTCATGTTTTTTCTTTTTTTGTTTCCTTCCACTTTTTACAGTGCCGGTGATGAGAAAAATGTGCTCTATTCTTGAAGCAATCTATTTCCTCTTCCCTGTTCTCCTTAGCCCACTACATATTCCCCCCCCATTCTAAGTTCTTACCTTTTCTTTTAGACTCTTCTCTCTGATCTGCCCTCCATAAGAGTTTGTCTTGTTTGTGATTAATCCCTCTCTGAATCTATCCTTTTTATTCCCCCTTTTCCCCTTCTCTTCTGTTACCCTGGTAAATAAATGTATTTTTACATTAAATATATTGTCTGTTCTGCCTTCCTTTGACCAATTCAAATGAAAGCGATGTTTAAGTGATACTCACTCTCCCTGCCTTTTCCTTGTTCATAGTATAGTATTCTACTTTTGAAACAGGGATGAGATAATACCCTCATCCCTGCTTTCCTAGTGAATTTCTTCTCCCTAACCTTTCCTTTCTTAAGATCATTAAGATGTAACAAAACCATTCAGGCCCTCTCTTATTATCTCCTGTCATCTTTGATGACATTAATTCTAAGGGAACACATATCATTTCCCCTTCTTAGAAAGTAAAGACTTCATCTTTGTATAATCTGTTCTGCTTAATCATATTTCAAAATTTTCTATACAGCACTGATCTCATCAGGAATGTTTGGGAGTCCTCTATTTCATTAAAAATCCATTTTTTTCAATGAAAGATTATACTCAGTTTTCATAGGTTGTTATTCTTGACCCTATGCCTGTAGCCCTTGCCTTTTGGAAAAACATGCTCCAAACTCTTCATGCTTTTATGATGACAATCGCCAAATTTTTTTGATCCTGAATGTGGCTTCTCAGTGCCTGAATTTTTTCTTTCTGGCTATTTAGAGTATTTTTGCTTTGACATGAAATATCTGGATTTGGGTTATTATGACATTTTAGTGAGTTTTATGTTGGAGTTTCTTTTAGGATGTGATTGATGAAATCTTTTATTTTCACTTTGCTTCTTCTTGTAATTGATCTGTCTAGTTTTCTAAGTCCTTGGTCAAATTCTTCTGGTTGCTCATAGTACTTTTTCTTTGATCTGAAAGCCCTTGATTTTGGCTCTATGTTTCTGGGAGTTTTTATGTTATTTCTTTCATGAGGTGTTTGGTGGATTCTTTCTATTTCTGCCCTCTGGTTCTTAAAGATATTGATAGTTTGCTTTGTAATTTAAAAAAATAAGACGTTTAGACTATTTAGGCTTGCCTTTGAGGGTAACAACAAAAAAATCAGATTAACAACGCATAGATTGTTATTCAAATCAGTTTTTTTTAAACATGAGATATCTTATACTTAATGTCTTGACTGTTTTAATATTTCTTGTTGTCTCTTGGAATCATTAACTTCTTTTTGGTCCATTCTAATTTCAAGATATCTGTTGCTTGGGAAAGATTTGATGCCTCTTATGCCAAATTGTTGATTTTCTTTCCAGTTTTTCCCCACCATAGCTTTCATTTCTTTTGTTGCTGTTTCCCCTTCTGGTGCTCTTCTTTCCCTACTTCTTTCCTGTAGTGTTTTCATTTCATTTATAAAGAAAATTCTTAGCTCAGTCTTCCCTCCTCTGGCACCCTCCGCCCCTCCCCCAACTCTTATCTCTTTTAGGAATTCTAGTTGAACTTTTTATCCAAGCTGTATTTTTCTTTGAGATTTTTCTTGTAAATATTTTGGATTCATTCTCTTCATCTGCGTTTGTGTCTTACTCATAATACCTTTCAGATGGAACTTGGTCCAGATTTTTTTAAAGGGTTTTGGATGGGGCCTAATTTGTATCCTCTGGGGTCTTTCTGATGATTTTTTGAATATTCTGTTCTTCAAGCCTCTCAGGGACATCTTAGATGGGGAAACTAAAACTTTCCCGGCACCTTAAGTGGTGTCTGTTCTATGCTGACCTTTTGCTCTGAACTTTGCAAACTCTTCATCCTGGTTTGGTTCTTGGTGACACAACTTGCCCCTTTTGGAGCTCCAATAGATTACTGTGAGCTAACTGGAGAGCTCTCCAGGTTAAGAACAGCATAGCATATCTGTAAACTATTCCTTAGTTTGATCTCCTTTTCATAGCACACTCAGTTGATTGCTTCAATTTAAGAGCTATTGGCTGGATTGGGGACCCTCCTTTGAAGTCAGTGCCACACAGCTGCTGCTAGTTTCTGTTCTTGCTCTTTTCTAGTACTCTGCCTCAATCCAGGGATGAGCTCCTAGTTAACAGTTTCCCTTAATTCCTTGCTGGATCTGACACTCACCCTTAGTTGCTGACCAGCACAGCTACTAGCTGGATGGCACTTGTTCCAGCTTCCAGCTTCCTGAACAGCATACAGGATCAGTACTTTGATCTGTACCCACTTCTCCCCTTCTTGCCGTCGAACACAGTTGCAGAAGGAAAACAGTTCCTGGACTGCTGGAAGGCTCTCTGTTGGCCTTCTCCTCTAGCTATTTCTATAGGCTGGACATGTCTTGGAAGACTGACTAGTTTTTTCTTGGATTTCCCATTTGCTACTTTGTCTGGCATTACTGCTTTGTTGGAATAGTTGTGAAGGAGAGCTGAACTGTATTGCTTACTCTTACTGTGTCATCTTTGCCAGTCTCCCCTTTACCAGATGTTTTTGTTAAATAATGAGTCCCTTACCTAGTATCTGGAGGCTTTGGGTTTATTAAGCACTGTACTGCTTGTGAATCTTTGTGACCTTGGCATATGGCTAGTATTGTAAGATGATTTGCTAGGATTTGAGGCTAGAATTCAATTCCAGTAGAATATATGTTCTTTATGGGCAGAATCTGCTTTATTTTATATTAGTATTTATAGTACTTTGTATCATGTCTGACTTAAAAAGTACTTATGAAATGTATGATTATTGATTTATGTGACTGGAAAAATGATAAAATCATTGAGAGAAATGGTGAAGAAACTATTTTGGGAAAAATATCCACATGGAAATGCACAGTAGACAGTTGGAGGTGATGGACTGGTGATTAGGAGAGAATATTCTGCATAGAGTTGAATTAAAGCTGTCATGTAACTTAGAGATCATCCAGTACAATCCTGTTATTTTATAGCTCAGGAAACTCCAGGGAATTCAGTGACTTACCAAAACTCACAAAGACAGTCAGAGCTTGAACATACTCTTTTGACTAGAAATCTAGCATTCGTTTCCTCTTATACCAGGCATTGCAGCCATGAATGTGGCTTAAGGGAATGCTGAAAAAATAGGAGTATTGAGGACTGAATCTTGGGATATGTCCAGTTGAAGAAGAGCAGGGAAAAATAATGTTAAGTAAAGATGGGAAGAGAACCTCCCATATAATATACCAGGAGACAAAGGGGGAAAAGTTTTTTGTTTATTTAATGGGGGAGGAGTGAGCTAGGAGGATATTCGTTGGATCGAATGATTTTCTTATGAGGATAAAATATAATTAATAATTTATGGGGTGGGGCAGTATGGCATAGGGGGAAAAAATGCTAGATGTGGAGTCAGAGGGCCTGGATCTGAGCTCCACATCAACTACTGGTGTGTGTGACCTTGGCCTAAGTAATTTCATCTTTCTGGGCCTCAGTTTTTCAGATAGCGAATGAAGGGGTTGAACTAAACTACTCTTTCCAGCTGTAAATGTGTGATCATATGAAAAGGGCATTTTTTTCTACACTGACTTAAAATCATTAGTCAAAGATGGAAAGGATCCGTCTGTCCCAATCCTCTCATTTTACAGATAAGGAAAATTGTCTCAATTGTTTAAGTCACACAGTGGCACAGTCAGGGTTACAACTTAGGTCCTTTATGTCCAGCTCTATCCTTTATAAAGTGAGATGTGATTTCCTTAGAAAATATTTGTGTTTAAAGAAAAAAGTGTGTGTGTGTGTGTGGTCTGTGTCTGTGTATACACACACATATACATATATGCATTTATATTTGTCATCTAGGAGGAGGGGAAAATTTTTTAATTAGTAAGAAAAAATACTTTAAAGAATTGCTGTTATGTTCCTATGTGAATTTGTTCATTTCCTCATGTGTTATATTATTATGTGTAAACTGTCATAATTTTAACCTTAGGAATAGTTTGTTTAGAAGAGAGCCACAAAAAAGATTTGAAAACAAGATCCTATATAAGGAAAGTTGAAAGTAGTAGGATTGTTTATCTCAGAGAAGAGAAAGCTCTGGTATGATTTAATCAATGATTTTTAATTAATGATTTTCAAGCTTCTAGACGTTTTATTTTTCAGAAGATAGAATGTTTACCTCTGTTCCAGAAGAATGTGTTTAAATAGCACCATAAAGGATTTATTTTCTCTATGGGACCCGTTTCTTTTTTTGACCCAAGGTTTAGTTGCAGGCTTTTACCTGATCTTTACCTAAATTTTGTCTTTTGAACATCTTTTCCACATGTCTTCTAGAAATGTAATTATGTACATTGGTCTAACCTTTAGCAAAAGGAAAGTAAATCTCTGCAGTAAAATATCATAATCTTGTAGATATCCATATACATATATATGTACTCATATATATAGTTATAAATATGTAGGTTACATATAGAAAAATTATGTATAAATTCTTCAAAGTTTTCCCTATTAGCCCTTCCTCTAACCCTCTCAGAGAGCCATCCGGTATAAACAAATAGTATTTTTTAAAGAAAAGAAGAAAAATTTGTGTCACAACTGATCAATGCATTGAAAAAAATTTGAAGATGTATAATCTATAATACTTGTGGAACTCTCACTCCCACGGAGTGGACTGGGAATATCTTCTTATCTCTCTTCATTAGAGTCCTGTTTGATCTTTATAATTTTATTATATTCGCTTTTTTTGGATGTGTGGCTCTTCTCCCCCCCCCATTTATATTGCTGTAGTTACTGTATATATTGGTTTGGGGGTGTTCTCTTTACTTCACTCTGCATCAGTTCATGTAGGTTTTTCCATGCTTCTCTGTATCATCTTATACGTAATTTCTTATAACAAAGTAATATTTCATTTCATTCATGTACCACAGTTTGTTTAGCAATTCTCCAGTGTTTGTTTCCAGATATCTATTTTCTTCCCAATTCTTTGCTATCACAAAAAGTGCCTCTATAATATTTTGGTATATATGGAGACTTTGTTCTTATCAGTAGCTTATTTGAGCGGTGAGTCCAGTAATGGGTCTCTAGTTCAAAGGGTATGGACATTTTAGGCACTTATTTCCATAATTTAAAATTGCTTTCCAAAATGGTTGGAGCATTTCACAGCTTTACCAACAATATTATTGTGCCTGTCATCCCACAACCCATCAACATTAACTATTGCCCCTTTTTTGTTATTTTTGCCAATTTTGCAGGATATGCAGTGAATTGTTTGATGGCAGGATTGTTTTGATTTGTATTTCTCTTATTAATAGTGACTTGGATCATTCTTTCCTGTAGCTATAAATACTTTGAAATTTTTCTTTTGAAGATTTATCTATTGGAGAATGGCTATTAGACAATATAGAGATACAGATGTGTGTGTGCGACGTGGTGCGCGGCTGCACACACACACCACACACACACACCCCTTATCAGAGAAATATTATAGAAGGGTGTTTTTTTTCCTCCATTCAGCCATTTCCACTCCTGTGATCTGAGGTGCTATAAAGTTTATCTGGGTGCAGAAGCCTTTGGTTTCTTGTAATTAAAGTTATCTGTTTTGGGGGCGGGTTGTGATTATCTTATCCTTTTTTTGGTTAAGAATACTTCTCTTACCCTTAGAGGTGAATAGGTATAATGATCCGCTTCTCTTTTGATTTGTGTATGTAGGTATGAATCTTTAATATTAAGGTCTCCATATCCTTTAAGAATGTATTGTGAAAAAAAGGGTGTATGGTGTTTAGGTCCTAAGCCCAAGTGTCCTGACGCAGATGAACTGTTCCAGTTTCCCTAGCAGTTTTTGGTTGTTTTAATCCAAGTGAGGACATTTTGTTTCATTCTTGTGATTGATGGAGGATTTGTTTCATTATGTGAACATATCAGTCTTTTCATAGAAGAATGTCTCTTGAGCCATTTTTTGTATGTGCAGGAAATAATTTTAATTTTCTCATTAAAAAAGTAATTATGAACTTAACTTTGTAAGCCTTGTTTTTTCAAATTCACTGAGTCTTTAACAATTATTAAGTACCTGCTAGTGCCAGTCACCGTGCTCAGGTCTGGGGATACAAAAGAAAGCTAAAGAGCCTACTTTCAGGGAGCTCACCAATTTTAATGGGAGAGACAAACTAAGTACATACAATATACAGTGTAAATGGGAAGTATTATCAGAGGAAAGGCACTAGAGGAAAGGGGAAAAAGTAAAATTAAAAAATTAAAAAAATAAAAAAGAAGTAAGGGGAAATGCCAGATGGATTGCGAAAGACCTGTCTGCTGAGCAGGATTTTCCTATTAACTAAAATTTTCCTTTCTAATTTGGAATGAGTAAATTCTGATAAGTATTTTGTAAAAGTTAGGGTAATAAATTCCTGCTTATTTATAATGTTGAAATTACTAGAAAATAGGAAGCTGATTTGTTTTCAGTCATAAGACTTAGGATGATGGAAGATCCCTAGATATTAGGAAATATATAATACATTGATTTGTAACTATCCCAATTGATTTTACAGGTAGAAGAAGACAGAGAGTACATCGCCCTCGTTCTCACAATATTGGAAGAAAAAGATATCCCACCTCTTGAATTTTCCAAAATCCTCTGAGGACTTATGGTGCCCAATGAGCATATAATGAATGTTATAGCCATCTATGAGTCCTGCGAACGTTGGCACCGTTTAAAAAACGCTTATCTCCTTTTCGTTTTGGAGGACTTCTGTGCTGCTCTTGTAAGTCAAGAGCAGTGCACACTTATGGCAGAGGATGCATGTAGTGCTTTTGAAAGCAGTTTTACGTGAAGAAGACACTTCAAATACTACCTTGGACCTGCTGACCTAAAGATAGTGTTAATTCCACACTATATTTCATAGATGGAATGACATGGCCAGAGGTTCTGCGGGTGTATTGTGAGAGTGACAAGGAGTACCATCATGTTCTTCCTTATCAAGAAGCAGAGGACTATCCTTACGGACCAGTACAAAATAAAATCAAAGTTCTGCAGTTTTTAGTGGATCAGTTTCTTACAACGAACATTGCTCGTGAAGAATTGATGTCTGAAGGGGTGATACAATATGATGACCACTGTAGGGTTTGTCACAAACTTGGGGATTTGCTTTGCTGTGAAACTTGCTCAGCTGTATACCATTTAGAATGTGTGAAACCACCTCTTGAGGAGGTACCAGAGGATGAATGGCAGTGTGAGGTCTGTGTGGCACACAAGGTACCTGGTGTAACTGACTGTGTTGCTGAAATCCAAAAAAATAAACCATATATTCGACATGAACCTATTGGATATGACAGAAGTCGGAGGAAATACTGGTTTCTAAACAGAAGACTCATTATGTAAGTATATTACAATGTAGGTGTAGTCTGAATAACAATACTGTGTTGTTTTTGTATAAAAGGCTTTGGTGTAAAGTTGCATTTCCTTAACTCAAAGGTTTGGTATAATAATGTATAATAATCATTAGTATTATTATAAAGGTTAAATGTTTTCTAGGTACAATGGCTATGTAGCCAAATGGTGGGTATTGTAGCTATAAAATAATTTATATATTTATTTTGTTTTCTATTTTTTTAGATGTATTTGATGTTCTCTTAATAAAATATTCTGTTTTGAGGTGTTTTTTTCCTTTTAGAGGGGAGAAAAATTAGTAACAATAAGGTATTCTTAGCTTTGTTTCCACATTTATTTAGCTAAAGCAGTAGCAGTGCAAAAATGAAAGCACAGGGAAGATAGAAATAAACTTTTTCATTTCAGGTATATGACCATGTTCTTACAAATGGCAAGAAAAGTATGGTTAATCATTTTTTATGTTCCTAATTTGTGTGTGTGTGTGTGTGCGCGTGAATGAGAGAGACAGACAGAGACTGAGATGCAATCACTAAAAAGGCAAAATAGTTAGTTTTGAATGTTTCCTCTCCATGCACACTCATCATTTCTACAGAAAGCTACAAGTAAAAAGTTGACCCAAAGGAAGTTTTTGAAAGTAATTCAAGTTTGTGTCGTGTCTCAATCGCCTATTTCTGTGTTCTTCTTTCTTCTCCATTACCATGGAGGGTAATTAAGAGTAAATAAAGTCCTTTATTTAATAAGCTGCTCCTTTTTGCTAATTTCCACAAAGTTTCATTGTCTCGGGTTGCCCTTCTTTTATAAACTGAGGGGGTTAAACCAATAGTATTTAAGATTTCTTTAGCTTCAAAATCTGTGATTATACTTGACTTGGAGTTGCAAACTACTAGACATTGTGCTGCAAAAGCACCTCAAGGGGCAGAAGGCAAAGGGGAGAATTAATGTCTGAGATAGTAGTAATCCAACACAATGCTTGAAATCCACTAAAGGAGAATGGAAGAGTCTGGGAAGGACAATTAAAAGGAGAACACATGGAGCCCCCAGTAACTGTTAAGGAATCAGCCCAATATTTTTCACCTTCCATTCTTCATGATTTTATTGCTTATATGTTTTCTATAAATTAAAAGTTTAAAATAAGAATTATACTCTAGGGGGCAGCTAGGTGGTGCAGTGGATAAAGCACCAGCCCTGGAGTCAGGGAGGACCTGAGTTCAAATTCGACCTCAGACACTTGACACTTACTAGCTGTGTGACCCTGGCAAACTCACTTAACCCTCATTGCTGCCACCCCCCAAAATGGACTCAGTGTCCAAGTCTGTAATAAAGAATAATACTCGTAATTCTTTTGTCATTAGCATTATAGAAAAAGATTTTCAGATTTTCAGATAAGGATATATTTAGGAAAGTAAAAATAAACTAAAAGACACTTCGGGAAAATGACACTTCCTTATAAAACCCCCCAAAATAAACCAACCTTTATGCAAAGCAGAGAAAAGAGAATATTGAAACATTTCAGCTGCATAGGTAAATTCAGACGCTTTGGATTCTATATTCATATAGACTTAAGGAAGTTACCCATTAAGGCAGCTAAAAACCTGGCATAGGCTTTTGGATTGTGGAAAAGAGAAACTAGTAAAGAATTAATGTATATGCTAGTTAATATTTTAAATTAAATTCATTTTCATAAAAACTTTGTCTCCTGTTTTTAAAAAAGTTTCCTTATGGTCTCCTGTTTTTTAGAAAGAAAAATTTGTTCCTAAAATATAGATGTTATTTTTAAAAATTGTTTTCTAATAACACAATGCAAAACTTGGTAATTTCAGTTTAGTTGCTATTTATATTCGTGTGGGTACTTACGTCAATAGTCTGTTGGCTGGGCAGCTAGGTGGCCGCAGTGGATAGAGCACTGGCCCTGGATTCAGGAGGACCTGAGTTTCAAGTCCGCCTCAGACACTTTAACACTTACTAGCTGTGTGAACCTGGGCAAGTCACTTAACCCAATTGCCTCTCCCCCCCTCAAAAAAAAAAAAAAAGTCTATTGCCTATGTAGCATCAAATAACACACTTTTAATTCTGTAAGAGTTAATGCCCATATTGTTGGCCATAGTAAATTTAAGGATTTGATACGTTTACAAATAATATTAAATGCCCTTTTGTGGTACGTTGCTAACCTTTTAGTGAAAGTTTTTTTTTAAACTATTTGAATTATTTAGTCATAAAAGTATTTTGTTATTTTCTAGTTACATGTAGAGATTGTTTTCGACAGTTGTTTTTATAAGATCTCTAGTTTCCAAATTTTTCTCCCTCCCCCCTCCCCAAGACAGCTAAGCAATCTGATATAGGGTTATATATGTACATTCACATTAAACATACTTCTGCATTAGTCGTGCTATGAAAAAGAATCAGAGAAAAAGGGAAAAACAAAAAAAAGAAATAGTATGGTTCAATCTGCATCTAGATTCCATATTCATTTTTTCTGGATTTGGAGAGCATTATCCTTCATGAGTCCTTTGAAACTATTTTGGACCATTTGTATTACTGAGAAGAGTCAAGTCTATCACATTGATTAACACACAGTGTTGTTGATACTGTGAACAATGTTCTCCTGGGTTCTGCTCATATGTGAATTATTTAGAATATTTGCCATTACTATGTGGAAGGACATTGATATGCTTTCCATCTTTTGTATCTCTATAAAGACATGTTATTCAATTCTAAGAGCCTACAAACCCCAAAGCAAAAGGGTAAAAAGTTATGATATAGGCATGGGTCCAATCTGTGTAAAATGAAATAAAAACAAAAACTGATTGAATTAATAATTCATAGTTTTAGTGTTCTGGACCTTGATTGGAAAAAAGGCACAGTGTCCTCTGCAGACAAGCATTTCATTTAGTTTCTTATCATGCTTGATGTATAGTGGACCCTTGTTGATTAGTCGGAAAATCCTACCATTCATAGAAAATCTCTCTCTCTCTGTCTCTGTCTCTCTCTCTTCTCTTTTGGTGGCAGTTGAAGTTAAGTGACTTGCCCAGGATCACATAGCTAAATAAGTGTTTGAGGCTGGATTTTAAATTCAAGTCTTCCTGACTCCAGCGACTTCACTATATACTGTGGGCATCTAGCTGCCCTGAAAATATCTTTTCAACTTTGATTTTTTCAGTTATTTTTTCAAATTCCTTTGGCCTCACAAGATTTTTAGGATCAGAAGCCTATTGAAGATTATCTTTGTTTGTAAGATCTTTTAAACAATCTCAGATAATTTTGATGCATGAATAAGAGCCAGTGTTTTGTTCAACCAAATCAAATGTTTGTTTTGTTCTTAAATGATCAAAAAGCAGTAGAATTGCATATCCTTGAATGATCTTTCAGGGAATAGTGTGATGGTAAAGTTGTGATCCCCTGTGAAATACCTCTTGTGATAGCTGCTTGTTCCCTATAGGTTCCTATTGAAGATGCCCTTGATGTGTGTTGTAGCTTATTTTCTTAATAAATTTAGTATAGTGGGAAAGTAAGTATATATGTTGCTTTATTTTATTATTAATAAAGCCTGAGACTTTTTCCATAACTTTGTCATCTTTCCCCAGCACCTTTCAGATTCTCCTTGTGAATCAATTTCTCGGTGCCTCTAGCATGTGTCCTCCTTGATTTATACTTGGTCAAATCTAGCTGCTGCCTCCTAGAAGAGATCAATAACCACTCAAAAGAGTTTGGCCTTACTATCCACATAGGAAAAACTGAGTGGATGAAAGTTTATTGCCCAGGTTATGATATGCATTTAGATGTATAACCTGTAGAGTTTGCTAATCAGTATGCATGTCCTAGGACTAGTACCAATGGACAAGTTGAGTCCAAAACTAGGGTAGGAAGAGGGAGAGCAGTTAGATTGGTCTTTTTTTTTTTTTTTTTTTTTGCGGGGCAATTGGGGTTAAGTGACTTGCCCAGGGTCACACAGCTAGTAAGTGTCAAGTGTCTGAGGCCGGATTTGACTCAGGTACTCCTGAATCCAGGGCCGGTGCTCTATCCACTGCGCCATCTACTGCCCCAGATTGTCTTAAAGAAATTACAAAACTCACTTGATAACTTCAAATTCCTCCCAGAATAAAGCCTTTCTTTTTTTAGCAACAATATTCTGCCTTTTGCTACAAGACATGAAACACAGAATTTTTGAAGGAGTTAAAAATTGAGAAGATACTAGAGTAGATTTGAGTAGACTATATAAGTAATGAGTATCTCAAAGAAAACCAGAATAAAGGAGTCATCCAGAGAAATTTGCAAAAAAAAAAAAAAAGATACTGTCACATGATAAGAGAGGTAGATATCCTAATTGTTGGTATGATTTTGATATTGAGAGAAAGCAAGAAGGGCCCCCATCATATTGGGTGAACCTATCATTGAATTTATGAGAGGACAGGCAGTAAATTGCACAGGATGGACAGGCAGGGATGGATTGTGATCTTTATTATTGGAGGAAATATTCAAATCATTAGGATCCCAGAACCTTTGGGGGGGGGCAGGGCAGTGGAGGGTTAAGTGACTTGCCCAGGGTCCACACAGAGCTAGTGTCAAGTATTGAGGCTGGATTTGAACTCGGGTCCTCCTGAATCCAGGGCGGGCCAGTGTTTTATCTACTGTGCCACATAGCTGCCCCTCCTAGAAGCCTATGAGGATGGAACATAATGATGCATGAAAAATTGACCCAAAAAAAAACCCCCAAAAAAGTGGGGCAGCTAGATGGTGCAGTGGATAAAGCACTGGCCCTGGATTCAGGAGTACCTGAGTTCAAATCCGGCCTCAGACACTTAACACTTACTAGCTGTATGACCCTAGGGTCAAGTCCACTTAACCCCCCATAGCCCGGCCAAAAATTAAAAAAAACAAACAAACCAAAAATTGAAAATTTGAGATTCTGTGATTATTTAAAGCCAGTAAAGCTATCCATTGTTTCTTCTTGATACAGTGGAAAAGATGGCCTGGGAGATAAGAGAATCTATCTAATAGAAATCTGCCACTAAACTAAGTTTTGTGGCCTTGGCAAGTTGCTTAAACTCTGAACTTTTGGTCTTTTCATCTGAAAACTAAGGAGTGGATTTGCTTCCTTATCTGTGTTTGAACATTCTCTAATTTATTCTTTTTTGGGGGGGGGGTGAGGCAAATGGGGTTAAGTGGACTTGCCCAGGGTCCACACAGCTAGTAAATGTTAAGTGTCTGAGGCTGGATTTGAACTCAGGTACTCCTGAATCCAGGGCCGGTGCTTTAATCCGCTGCGCCATCTAGCTGCCCCTAGGTTTGTTTTTTTAAGAGGGCGAATTAACTTTGAGATACGTGTTTTGGGTCATCTTTATTTTTGCTTCTATCTCTGTAGTCTTTTATTTCTTGTGCCTCTATTGCCTTCCCTTCCCCATTTTGGGGAAGTCCCTATTAATTATCTCTTAGCTTTCCTGCCATTTCCTTTTGCTGGAAGTCATCTGTAATCTGGGAAATAAAATAGAGCTGTTAGAGTTAAAAGGAACCTTAGTAATTATCCCTTCTTTTCACCTTAGGAAACCAAGGCTGGTAAAGGTGAAGTGATTTACTCAAGGTCACATAACTAATAAGTATCAGAGCCATGTCTTCTGATTCCAAATCTATTCTCCTTTTCAGTTTTGCTATGTCTCTTCCCTTTTGCTTATAAATATATTCAGGTCTTTTTTTTTTAATCCTTTTTTTTTTTTAATTTTTGTAGGGCAATGGGGTTATGTGACTTGCCCAGGGTCACACAGCTAGTAAGTGTCTGAGGCCGATTTGAACTCAGGTACTCCTGAATCCAGGGCCGGTGCTTTATCCACTGCGCCACCTAGCTGCCCATTTTTTTAATCCTTTAAAAAAATACTAAAACATTCCTTTTACCCTGACATTCATGTCCTTCTTTCCTTCTCTCCTTCACTATAAAACTTATGGAAGGTATAGTCACCATTTGTGCCACTCCTCAATAGTCATTTGCTCAGCCCTTCAAATTCTGACTTCCAGTCTAACTAATTTCACCAGTGACCTCTTGATTTTTAAATGTAGTGGCCTCTTTATAATCATTCTTCTTTACTTTTCCACAGTATCTAACACTATGGACCGCCCAGTACTTCATAGTTTTTCAGTAGCTTCTGTGAATTTGCATTTTCCTTGTTATCCTCCTTAGCTATTTGTTCTTTCCGTCTCCGGTACTGATTCCTCCTCTTGCCCCTTTAAGACTGGTGTTTCCCAAAACCTTGACTTGTAGGAAGATCTTCCTTTTATAAGGAAGCTCATCCTTTTTTCTGGTGTTAAAGAGCACCAGAATGGCAGTCAAGACAACTGTATTCTAGTCTGGGATCTGCAACTAATCAAGCTTTGCAGTCATAGCTCATAGTTTGCTTATCGCTAAAATGAGTGGGCTGGACTTTGTGGTATCTTAGGTCTTTCCAATTCACCTGTCCTTGATGCTATATGATCTCTTCCCAAGTATATTACCATAATCCTGACCTTTCTACTGAAGGACTGAATTTGCATTTCTAGTTGCCTACCAGGCATCTTCAGGATATCCCACTTTCTTCTTCTTCTTCTTCTTTTTTTTTGGTGAGGCAATTGGGGTTAAGTGACTTGCCCAGGGTCACACAGTAAGTGTTAAGTATCTGAGGCCAGATTTGAACTCAGGTGCTCCTGACTCCTGGGCCGGTGCTCTATCCACTGCGCCACCTAGCTGCCCCCCACTTTTCTTAAAGTCAGCATATCTAATAAGGAAATTTTTCTCCTAAATCTGCTTTTCTTTCCCACTTCCTATTTCTGTTACTGGTATTATAGTTTCTCCAGGCACTTGTGCTTGCAACTTTAATGTCGTTTCATACACCTCTCTTTCCTTTGACCTTTACATAAAATTAGTGATCTTAAGAACAGAGACTGTTCCTACTTATCTTTGTCTCGAAATCATCAAGTAAATGTTTATTTAATATTTTTATTGAATTCTCTTTTCTCAGTGATCCTGATCTTTAGACGATTATTTATAGTTATATTTTTAATTGGTTTTTATAAAGTGTGGAAATAAAAAAATCAACTCATGCTGGTGGATGAATTCACAACTTAAAGAATCATTAAAGTTAAAAGCATCCTTGGTACTTACTGTTAACATATTTTTCTCTTCTCTACCTTCAAAATTATTTTAAGGCCTTACTTCTATATTTGGACCTTTAAAATTTTAATGTTAGGATTATACTGAATGTCTAGTCTAAGGAAAATTAAAAGTTTCAAAAAATTATCTTTCATAAAATAAAACCATGTTCATTATCATTCTCAGTCAGAATTTGTCACCATTTTTAGAGGTTTTTTGACTTTTCTCTTTGAAATATATATATTACCCCCCCCTTTTTAATGCTGGAAAAATATGGAACTTTGAAAAATAATACCTAATTATATCAAACTCATTTAAATCCAAATGAATAAGCATTATTAAATGCACATAGCGTTCAGAGTATTATTCTAGGTGCTTCATAATTTTACATTTTCATGGCAATTTTAAGTTTTCGAAGCTCTTTCACATATGTTTCTCATTTGATTGTTATAAACTTATGAGGTTGGTAGGGCAGATAAGTGATATTATTTCAGATTTATAAATAAGGAAACTCGGTCTCAGATTAAGTGCCTTACTTAAAGTCATATAGCTGGTAATTGGCCTTGCAGGGGCTAGAGCCTGGACCTTCTCATCCTTAATTCAGTGGTACTTCCTAGTTCTATATTGTTGGGTTGTTTCTTTGTTTTTAACCTAGTTCTGTAAATAAATAAAACCTAATAAATGTTTTCAACAAATAATTGTTTGTTTAATGTTGTTGGCCACTTATCCTATTCTTCTCTAGATTCATGGGATTATAGATTTAGAGCTGTAAGGGACCTTAGGGATGATTTAGTTCCAACCATGTCATGTTACAGATAAGACAACTGAGACTCAGAAAGGTTAAGCGACTTGCCCAGGGTCACACAGGTAGATGGTAAGTGGCACAGCTGGCATTCACACTCTGGCCCTCTCTCTTCAAATGCAGTGCTTTTCCCACTAGATTACATTGACTCTATATATTTCTTGAATATTTTTGGTTTTGTGAGCAGGGCTTTAAGTGTAGAATCTATTTCTTTTTTTTTTTCTTTTTCAGGGCAGTGAGGGTTAAGTGACTTGCCCAGGGTCACACAGCTAGTATGTGTCAAGTGTCTGAGGCCGGATTTGAACTCAGGTCCTCCTGAATCCAGAACCAGTACTTTATCCACTGCACTACCAAGAAGCCCCTAGAATCTATTTCTTGACCCATGCCATCCCTTTTTATTTTAAAAACTAGTTTCTGGAACCTTTTGCAAAACATAATAAATTAAATAATATAATGATTGATAAAGACAATTTGGTAAATTGACAGATACTGCTTTTTAAAATCTTGCAGTATACCTATATTATTAAAAGGGCTGGTCATGAGTTGATAGGGCAGGAATAAAATTATTCTTGTGTAATTTAATGCTAATAGTAATACAAATATGAATAGTCACACATTAACCCCATTGTTAATCCCACCTAGTCATAAAGAGGTTATTGGGAATAGCTGTCAGAAAATGAAATGTAGAATGGTGAAGAAGAAAAAAATAGCAAAAGATTAGTGCCATAATTTTTTTAGTCCTTCATGGCTCTTGTTTTTATCATGTTCATTTCCAGATCTTTCTCTTTCCTGTCCCCTACCCATCAAGTCTTCTCTTATAATAAAGATTCTTAAAGAAGAAAAAATAGTTTGGCAAAAGTGACCCACAATATATTATCCAGGTCTAACAGCAGATGCAGGGATCTACACCCTTGGTCCCCACCTCTGCAGTGAAAGGGAGAAAAGCATATTTTCTCAACTCTTCCTTGGGGCCAAATTTGATGTTTTCAATTGAAGTAAAAAAAATTTTTAACAGAATACAATTGAATTAATATGGAAAGAAGGAGACAATTTCAGAGAGTGTTGATCTAGCCAAAAACGAATGTGGCTGATTTAGTACATTAAGCTACTGAATCTTAACCTTTTTGGAGTTTTAACACTGCTTTGTTGAATGTTTGACTTAATTCACCTTTCCTTTCCAAAAAAATGTTGAGCGATCTAAACTTAGAGGACCTTCTAAATAATCTTTTATTCACTACCTTCCTACCACAGAAAAGAAGAAAATATTTTGCAAATGCTTCTGTGAATCTGGCACAAGACTGTAATTTACTTTGTTAAAGAAAGTCTGTATGTGCTTATAGGGATGGATACTACTATCCCAAGGTGAGAGCCACCCCTCTATTTATGTTACTATGTGTATGTATATTTATACATAATCATTGGTGAATGAAGAATTTTACTTATCTTTCTTTTTTCCAATAACTGGAGCTTATCTCTTCTCCCATGCTCCTTTAAGGTTCCAAAGCTTTAAAATTTTTAACCATCTTGATGGAAATCATCAAGTTAAATAAATCTATTTTTGATGGCTTAGGGTTGCTAGAAACATTAGAAGCTATTGGCTATTGAGGTGTGTAGGATTATTTGTACATAGCAGATTGCAGAGGTTTTTTTTTAAGCATCTTCTATTTAGGATTTTGTCAGTCTCAGAGACTAACTTTTTTTGTCAGTTTGCTTTCTTCTGTCTTCCTCTCTTTTGCTTATTTTTAACTTCTAATTTTCTGTAGGTTTGAAAAGCGTTTGTCAAGCTTGTTAGATTTGTGTGTAAAGTAAGAATAAACAGGTTCTTAGTGCGGGACTGGGTCGGTTATTAAATAAAAAGTTCATGGACTTTGTCATGTTTTCTTGCCCCTTGAGGGTCTTCCCCCACCTATTTTGTTGTTGTTTTTGCTTCCTTTCTACTTTTCCAAAGATAAGGTGAGGTTTGCTAGATAAGTAAACTACCATATAAGTATGTTGTTAATGTGTATGTTGAGCGCATTTTACATTTTTTTCTTACAGAGAGGAAGATTCAGAAAATGAAAAGGATAAGAAACTTTGGTACTATAGCACAAAGGTCCAGTTGGCAGAATTAATTGATTGCCTAGATAAAGATTATTGGGAAGCTGAGCTTTGTAAAACTTTAGAAGAAATGCGTGAAGAAATTCATCGACATATGGATATAACTGAAGACCTGACTAATAAAGCACGTGGAAGTAACAAATCGTTCCTGGCTGCCGCAAATGGTAAGAGAGTTTGTTGGTTACACTTGAAACCTATTGGTAATGTATTTTCATTATAAAACTTGAAAGTATATAAGAAACATTCAAGTATTTTCCTTTGTTTCATCACATAACTTGGTATTTCTCCCTTATTAACAATGTAGATGAGACATTATATAAAACTATATCTTGTATTATGTCTGGGTAGTTAGTGATGCTCTATAAATGGTTTTTAATTGTAATTATTACTTTAAATTATATGTAAAGGTTGTGTGAAATCTTGAGATTGTTCTTTTTTTTTTTAACCTGTTTCTGTTCATCTGTACATCATGTATATGCTTAGCATCTAACATTGGAATGGGAACAAGTAGAAATTGGTGGAAAACTAAATAATATATTTACAACTAAATTTTTATGTTTGGAATAGTTTAGATAGAAACCCAAAGATTCATCTTTTATTCATTCATTCATTCATTCATTCATTTTTAGGCGAGGCAGTTGGGGTTAAGTGACTTGCCCAGGGTCACACAGCTAGTAAGTGTTAAGTGTCTGAGGCTGGATTTGAACTCAGGTCCTCCTGATTCCAGGGACGGTGCTCTATCCACTGCGCCACCTAGCTGCCCTGATCTTTTATTTTTTTAGGATATTTAGTTACTCATTCAGTAGACTGTGAGCTACAATCTATCCTCAGATATTTTATGCCTAATTTTTTTTTTTGAGGAGTACATGTGAAATCTCAATAAATACATTTCAAAGGTAACTGAAGTTTATTTCTGAAAATTTCCTACCATTTTCCTTCTGGGGAGTGGTTATATTTCTTAAATGGATGATTACAAAAAGGTTGAATTCGAAATTGGGGTGATGCCCATCAATTGGGGAATGGCTGAAGAAATTGTGGGATGAGATTAGGATGAAACACTACTGTGCTGTAAGAAATGATGAGCAGGATGCTAACAGAAGGACTTACGAAAAATATAGTCCATCTACAGAGAAAGAACTTATGGTATCTGAATACAGATTGAAGTATAATTTTTTTTGTTAATTCTAATGTAGAAATGTTTTGCATGATTGCACATGTATAACACTGAATTGCTTGAGTTCTTAAGGAGGGGTGGGAAGGAAGGGAGGAAGAGAATTTGGAACACAGAGTTTTTAAAAATTGAAGTGAAAATTTGTTTTGACATGTAACTTGGGGAAAATTCTAAATAAATAAATATTTATTTATTTATAAATGAATGGTTACATTTAATATCATCATTAGAACCAAATAGTGGCTCTCATTATTTCCTTTGGGGTACTAGACATGGAGTCAAAAGATCTAGATTGACCACTCAGTAGCTTTATGACCTATGACAACTCAATCTCTAAGAGCCTCCATCTATAAAATATTGCTTATTACTATATTGTTCCAAATATAGGCTCCCTCTAAATTTATAAAGAGCTGTTATTATTCTTTGACTTTGTTATTTCTATTTTATTCTATCAGAGTGATAATATGGAGCTTAGGTTTTCTATAAGCCAGATTTAGGGAAACATGAAGCCTATTTTCAAATTCTTACTGTCTACCTTATAAGACTGTTGTGATGTATGTGGTAATGTATGAAAAGTACCCTTTAACTGGAAAGAATTCTGTGTAGCTTATGCTACTTTAAAAGAGTGTTTATTGTAGTTGTCATCAAGGGTATGTTTCATACTTCGATGAAAAGAACAAAAAGTCATAATTTTAATAGTACTAATAATTTACATGTAAACGTGCATTTCTCACAACACTACTACTACTACTGTCCCTGTTGGGACAGATGGAAAGCTGCGTTTCAGGAGAGTGTGACTTTCCCATGACCATCCCCATCAGTCATTGTCTTAGGTGGCTTGGTAAAGCTTAGGACTCCAGATTCTCTTAAGTCTTGTACTGTCTTCACTCCATATTGTCCCTCAGTGTGAGCGTTTTTCAAAGTAACCAGACAGTATTTCTCTGCTTTAATAAAAAATAGAACTAGTAGCACACCATTTTCCTTAGAAAACTGTCAAATATAAATTGGCTTTGTTTTGAAACATTTAAAAAGTTCCTTTTGTAAATGCTTTTATCATAGGTCATAGACCTAGAAGTTAGAAGGAACCTCAGAGGGTGACCCGTCCAATTCTTTCATTTTATGCAGTAGATGAAGCACTGGAGTCCTTGGAGATTAAGTGACTTGCTCAAAGCCTCACAGCTACTAAATGTCTGAAGTGGTATTTGAACCCAGGTCCTCCAACTCCAGTCATTGCTCTTTTACACTGTCTTATATAGTCTCCCACATTGGTTTAGAGTCAACAGAAAATTCATAGTAATGATATAATTTCTCTTATCTTCATAATATCATTCTAAGAATTAGAACTATTTTGTCTTTAGCCATATAGTTTAGCTTCTGAATTTACTTTTGTGGAGCAAGGATAATAATCCTTGCTTTTAGGATGAAAATTTTATCACTGTCTTCCAAATTTTGCCATAAGAAATAAATCACTTTCTTTTTCTGGGCCTCCAAATTTTAACTAATACTTTTTCCATTTCATTAATTTCATGTTACAGGAGTAAATAGAAATGCATTTAGCATTGGAAACATGTTTACAACTAAATTTGGATAATTTGGACAGAAGGCCAAAGAGTATTCTTTTTGTTGAATTGCAAATAAGCATGCTCTTTCACAAATATTGAATCTCTTCTTATTTGGATCTTTACTGATAGAAATTTTTCAGTTTGGAGTAAGGGTTAAGTGACTTCCCCGGGGTCATACAGTTAGTGTCTGAGGGCAGATTTGAACTCAGTTCCTCCTGACTCCAGGGCTGGTGCTCTATTGATAGAATTTTTGATCACCAGTTTGAAATCATGTGTTATAAGAACTGGTTTTAAATCAGTTGAAAATTTAAAAAATATTTGTAATTGGTGTAACCAGTTTTTTAATTCAAACCAAATATTTGAAAATTTTGCTTTGGCAACTTAAAAGAAGTTTAGCTTACTGTTGAGGGATAACTCTGAAGAGTCTTGATTTTAAGTGGGAGGTCAGAATTCCTTTGGCTGGTTTCCCAGAGCAAAGAGAACAGGATTAGTGGAATCAAGTAGTTAAAAATCAGAAAAAGTAAAAAGCTGTCTTCTCAATTACAGTAATCAATTTTAAGAGTAGAATAGGTTCATCAGAATATTCATCTAAATAGATCCAGAAACAATAAAAAAAATTTGGTTCCAGATCCCACCAAAATATGTTCCTAGAAACCAGGTTGAAGCCAAAATACAAACTAACAATTTTTTCTCCTCCTGTGTAGCTTGAATTTACTCTCCTCTTTTATCAATAGATGGCAGTCCCAGTAAGTAAGGCAGCTTGGTATGGGGCAGCTAGCCCTTTGACTCAGCAAAAACATAAGTACTTTTTTAGGAACTATTGAGAATTTGAAGCATTGGGAAAATGGAGACGTGAAATTGTTATTCAATTGATTAATTTTTTTTCCATCTATACCTGTAACCATATAAAGATCTGACTCCTTTTCACTAATAAAGATCAGCAACTTGCTTGCAATGTATGATGTTAGATAGTTGCCTATGGTACTGTGTTGTTAAGTGATTGTCCCATGATTACATCACCAATTTTCTACAGTTGGTCTGGCAGAATGTGAAGCCAGGTCTTCTTGTCTCCAAGGCAATACTTTGCATCCTCTCTTAAAAGAATTAACTAAAGTAGCAAAATTTTACAGCAGTCTGTATTCTTGAGTATTTCACTAGCCTGCAAGTTTATTTTATGAAAGAACAAACATTATTTCCTTACTCCCACCCTTTCTTTTGGTGTACCCCCAATAAAAAGTGAGACTTCTAAGATGCACGTGGCCAGTAAAACGTTTGCTACTGGCTATTAACACCTTGTTCATTTAGGTTCTGGTTTGTTTAGCAAATAATATTCTTTTCACTTAGGGATTAATAAAGAATTTAAGTTCTTTCTCAGAGTCATATGCTCCCTTAAAAACTTTTAAGTTTCTTAAAATTTTTAGTAATTCAGATGCTACAGAATAATTTCAGAAAATACAACTTCACCTCACATTTTTAATTTGACATCTCTTAATCTAGAAAATATTGTGGTCATTAGGAAATATCTAGCCAGAATATATGTTTGCATCCAAATAAGGAAGCTTTAACCCTACTTTTGGCATTTGGGTTTTACAGTGGTTTATTTTGTTTGAATTAGGAATTTATTTTTGTCCTCATTAATTGCCTTCAATTTACATACAGTTGAAATTTGTGGTTTCATGCCATAACTCTCCCAAGAATTCTTTTTGACCCCTGTTCACTATGTCCCATGTCTTGCATATTTAAAATTCTATAAATTTTGACGTTTTTGCAGTGAGATGTAGAGTGGAATAATAAAGCATAGCAAACACATTTTCTAATAGCCTTAAGTGCTCAGAAAGTTTATAGATGTCATTTAGTCCCACTTGGGCATGGTGACAGCTATGCTGACCTGGGACAAGCACCAAAGTCTCCTAAGTTTGAATCTTGGTGTTTTTTGGAGTTTCTTGAGTTTGAAATCATGACCTGTCTGTTCATGATCTTCATTTGGCCCTTGGCTCTGCCCCCTCTTCTATATCCCAGGAACCTAACCTATTATAAATAGGAGGTCAGAGCATAGGTGGAAGCAAGAGAAAGGAAAGAGTATCAACATTCTGACACTGAGACTTTGCCAAGTGAGTCAGTGTTTAGGTGGTAATTTTAAATACCTCCTGATCCTTTTGAAACTTTCCCTATATTCTGAGTTTCAGAATCATTGATATAAATGAAGATAAAACAGCATTAGATGAAATTGATTGATTGATCAAAGAGGAAAAAACTAAAATAAGAAATAAGCAGACTTTTTGTAAAAATTGTACTTTTATCAATTTTCATGTTCACTAAAACTTATAGGGGAGAGTAAAGAATGGCAGGATATCTTAAGGAAACCCTGGCCTGATTTGAGATATTTATAGTTAAGTAATGCAGAACATTTTCATTAAGGCAGGTTTCCATTGAACTTGTTTGCAGAGAGATAGTACTTTTAAAATTTCATATCTATTAGCAATGTATAAATAATGTTTGAAACAATCTGTTGTGATTACTCACAGACTGTAAACTCTTGTTTGATTATGATAGAGTTAGAAGAAGGGGAAAGAACAATGATATGTTAGAAGAAGAGAATCTGAAAAAAGAATAATTTGGGGGTGAAGGACAAAGGCTTTTGAGAAAAAGAATGGGGGGAAGCACCAGCCCCTGGAGTCAGGAAGACCCAAGTTCAAATCTGGCTTCAGACACTTACTAGCTGTGTGAGCTTGGGCAAGTCACTTAACACCACCCTGCTCCCTCCCCCCCCCCCAAGAATGAAGTGAGTAGGCACTTTTCCTAAATTACAGTGATAGGGAAATGGTAATAGATATATAAATACTTCTACTACTACTACTACTACAATAATAATAATAGGTTTGTAGTAGATATATAATATTATCATAGATATAATATAGTAATATATTTTTAAAATTTAGTTATTATACTTTTTATTTCTGTAGATTGTAGGGAAAGCTGGAGTGAAACATACTGGGACTAGATCAATCTTCAAATAGATTGGCTGCCTCAGCAGGTTTTCTATAGAAATTTCAGTCTAGCCTGTTTAATTAAAATTAATATATTTATTACTTATAAGGCATCCAGTATAGTCTTACAAACAGATGAATATAAATTATATTTATAAATTATAGTTTGTTTTGCTTTCTCTGATAGCTGAAGCAGAAAGGATGTTAACAATTTTTTGAGTCAATACAATCTATGATTGTCCTTTAAAAACTGAAATAGGAGTTTCCATATCTTTATCTCCATCAAGTCTAATTTCCATATATTAAGAACTTTATCTCCATCAAGTACATAAGAGGAGCCAACAGTGGCTCCTGACATGGCCTCAGTTGTTAAGTACCTCTGCTGTGCTAGGCACTTTGCAAAATACAACTAATAAAAGACAGTACCTCCCCTCAGGGAGGTTACTTTCTAATGTCATTAAATGATGCTCATTTCTGCTTCATCTTGAAAGCCCTTCCAACCCTTAACTCCATGATCCTTTCTAGACACCTCCTGAATTCTCTGTCATGGTGTCATAATACCAATGATAATTTGAAATGTGACAGAAAAATAATTGAATTAAAGAATGTTAGTTAAGGCTCCTTGAGGAGCCTTAGAGATTATCTAATCCAACCTTCTGATTTCACAGATTAAAAAAAACAAGGCTCATGGGGGTTTTGGATTATATAAGAACACAGAAGAATTGGAATCAAGGTCTGTTTATTCCTGTTCAGGGCTTTATTCCTTATATTTCTGACCGTTTAAAAATTTGCCTTAAAGCAAACAATTTTACCACAATTTCAGGAATTAGGAATATATTCTACTCGGGTGTTTTTATTCCCAATGAAAATAGAGTTTGTAGTTAATATCTTTACCTTGGCAGAAAGGTGACTGAATTAAGTAGTATATTTACAAACTGACACTTTGTATATGTGTCTAAAAACATTCATATAGGGTATCCCAAAAGTGTTGGTGTAATTTTTGGCTTTTAAAGTTTTAAAAATTTAAAACTGAACTAAAACTTCCTCGGACACTCTGTATATGGATATTTAATAATTTTTATTTCCTGAAAAGTACTGACATTTCCTAACACTAATAGACATTTTTACCCCTTCTGTAACTTATATGAGAATTCTACAAACTAACAATTGCATAAAAAGATTTGTATCAGTGATTTTCAGCTTTTAGTAATTGCTTTTCTTAGGTTGATTTCTTAACATTTTCTTAAAAACAAAGCCTTCAGTGTTTTCTGTGTATGGTTAATGTGTCGAGTTTAAAATTTTGAACTCTTTACTGTATAGATGAAATTTTGGAAGCTACCAAATCCAAAAAAGGTGACATTGAAGATGCTAAAAGTCCAGTTCCAGAAGAAGCAGACAAGGACAAAAATGAATCGGAAAATAATAGCCAAAAAGATTCTGAGAAAAGCAAGGAAGAACTTTCAGATCAACTCCAGGAAAAAAACAAAGAAGAAAAAACATCTGGTGGTGATTCTGAGAAAGGAAAACCAGAGGGTAAATAAACTACTTGGTTTTAAAAAGCTATCAAAAAGTTTTATATATAAAGCATAGGTGTGGTTTTTTTACCTGAAGAATTTATAATGAATATATTGTTTTTTATAGCATATAACCACTTAAAATTACATTGATGGAACTTAGACATTTTAAGTTTTTCATATATAATAATTAACAATAAGTAATATAGATGTATTATATCTGCTCAAAATTCCTTCAGTTTTTCAGGCCAGCATTTCCTTTTCATGAGGTATGTTGTAAAAAATAAAATATTATTCTAACAGATTAGATACATCTATAATGTTAAAAGAATTAATGATTTGCTCATTTTTGTTGTATTTGTTGTGCTAATTTCTTGAATGTGTTGACTTTATGTGAACAATCTGTTGTTAAAATAATGTACAACAGAATTGCCACAAACTGGTCAGTAGAGAATTGTGTGGATCATTGATATTACATTTTTCAGCAGTTCATTTTCTTTAGGTGTGGCCAGTCCTACCAAAGGAATTTTAAAGGATATCTTTAAAGTTTTGTTGTGCATTTTACTGTAGAGCCAAAAGATGTTGGGGATAAAGGTAACTCTGTGTCAACAAATACTGGCGACAACACAACAAATACTTCTTCAGGAGAGACTAGTCCCCCTGAAGGGAAGAGCACAATGGGGTGCCCCTCAGAAACTCATGATAGCAACAACATGGCAGAGAAGAAGGTGGCTCCTGAGCTACCCCAGGATGTACCAGGTACAGAGGGCAATGTATCAGTGCCTCTGTAATGGGGAGGGCATTGGGGTGTTGGTTAGTAAAAATTTTGAATGTCATCTAAAAACCACCTACAGCACTTGTTTATTCATGTTCCTTGTTTATAGTGCCATCCTGGACTGCTGTGTTGTCACCTAACATTTAGAGTTCAATAATGTTTTTATAATTAGTGCTTGAAATTATGGCCATTCATGCTTTTAAAATTTTACTATAATTATCGTTTTATTTTTTAATTTTATAATCATTTACATATTCCTTCATCATCAAAGTAATCATTGGCATACTAATAGCTCTATATTTAACCTTTTTAGTTCTTAATCTACTAACTAATCAATTTTGTGTCTGCATGTGCTTGGGTACTTCTTTTTAATGTTCAAACCAGGATACTAGCACAAAAATACAAAGATGTCACAAACTATTTTTACTACCTTAAATTTTTACAAAGAGACCTTAGCTTAGGAAAAAATGTGAGACTTGCCACTACTTTAAGCTCTTTTCATTAAAATTATGCTATTATATAATTATTACATTTAAAATATTTATTTTCACTAATTCACTGTCAAATATATTTATCGGGATAGATATCATAGAGCATACCTGTAGTGTGGGAAGAATAGCAATAGAGATGCTTATCCTTTCATAGGATGAATTTGGATTGTGTAGCTAGAGTCCAGACTGTACAGAAGAGGAGCCAACGGTGGCTCCTGACATGGCCTCAGATATCTAAATGTAAATACACAGAAGTATGAATAACACACAAATGACAAGCAAAAAGAGATCATAATTCAAGGAGATAAATTGGAGCACTCGCGTATCACTGAAACTTGGCAGGGGATAGGAAGCCTATGACTTGAACAACCTTCACCTTATTCACAAGAAACGGAATAGGTGAAAGGAGAGACTGTAAAAGCATTGTATAGGCAACCATGTTTGTGTGAGGGAATCTATTACCTGGAAAAGAAGAGCATGGTGGAAATTGTTGTGTTACATATTAACAGAGCCAGTAATGAAAGCTTTATTGTTATTGGACTGGACAGAAATAGAAATTAGATAAGGAGTTCAAGAATCAGATCACAAGCTTGGTATGGAGACATGATCTAGTACTTAAGGGGGACTTATCTCTAAGCTCTCATTTTTCTTTTTAATTCTCTATCGAGGAGAATGTTTTTGAACTAGAAAAGATAGAACAAAAATGGCTAATGGGAAGTTAAAATGTGAGATAAGTAGGGAGCTAGTAAAAGTTGACTTCACTGAGGTCGGATCACTAGGCCCAGACAGTCTACATCACAAGAAACTGAAAGACCTGGCAGGGGTAATTGCTGAGCCCTTCTCTCAGTGATCTGGGAAAGATGAAGGAGTATGGGCAAGAAGTACAGGACTTAAAAAGGACAAATGACTCACTTTTCAAAAGATGAAACAGTCTTCTGTAAACCATAGAATTATAAGCTTGACTTTTTCCCCTGTCAAAAGTCTAGAACATTCATAAAAGGATAGTTAATGGACATATATGAAAAGAAGTAATCATAAAGAGCCAGCGTATGAAGAATGTGTTATGTCAGACTAAACACATGTCCTTTTTGGACAGGGTTATGTAACGATTGGAATGACGTCACCTGCTGGAGACTTATTGTAGGAAAGCTCCACCATGAGGAGAAGGCCTCTGAGGGCAAGGCCATGCGGTTTTTCTTTGTATCGTTCCAATTTTAGTATATGTGCTATGGTGTCATTCCAATTGTTACAGTTACTAGGTTGATAGATAAGTAAAATGATATCGATATACTTTCCCTAGAGTCAACCAAATCAACATTTATTAAGTACCTGCTATGTGCCAGGCACTGTTCAAAACACTGGAGGTAGAGAAAGAAGTAAAAGATAGTCCCTGCCCTCAAGGAGGTTACAGTCTAATGGGGAGATGACATGTAAACAAATATATACAAAGCAAGGTATATACAGGACAAATAGGAAATAATAAACAGAAGGAAAGCACTAGAATTATGAGGAATTGGGAAAGATAGGATTTTAGTAAAAAAGGTAGCATGTTAGAATTTAAAGGAAGCCAGGGAAGCAAGTAGGCAGAATTTGAGGATTTAGTTGAGATTAGCAAAGCATTTACAGATTTATTAATGGTTTGATGTCAGCTTGGAAGGTATCCCTGGAAACTCTACTAAAGCTGTTTTACCCTATGCTTGTTAGCATATTTATCAATTACTTGGCTAAAAGCATGTATGATATATCTAACAAATTTGCAAATGACACAAAGTTGAACTGAGATAGCTAACACAGTGGATGACATAGTTAGAATTCAAAAATATCTTGACAGGCTAAAACATTGGACCAAATCTAATATGTTGAAATCTAATTAGGGATAAATATTGCTATACACTCAGATTCAAAAAATTAACTTTACAAGTGCAAGATAGGATAAGTGGCTGAATAATAATTTGTTAGTAAGAGATGTGGAATTTTTAGTGGAGTACAAACATTGTCTTAGCTTATAAGGACATAATTAAGAGTGATGAACAGAAATGCAGAGGCAAATTTAGACTTGATATAAGAAAGACCTTCCTAACATTGTGTTACTTAAAATCAACCAATCAATAAGCATTTATTAAGTGCTTACCATTTGCCTGGCACCATGCTAAGTGCGGGGAATATTAGTACAATGAGCTTACATTCTAATGGGAGAAATAAGATACACACGCGTGCGCACACACACATATAGATGTGTGTATATATTTGCATGTATATGTATTTATATACCTATATCTATATCAAATATAAAGTTAACACATATAAATACCTGAAGATTAGTTAAAACAAGGTAGTTTAGGAGGGAAATCACTTGCACTTAGGGAGCTGGGATGGAGTCAGGAAAGGCACTATCCAGTAGATAGTACTTGAGTTGTCTCTTAAAAAAAGAGAAGGAAGCTTAATCTATGGTGAGGAGAGCACACACCCTAGCTATGTAGAACAACCAGAGCAAAGGCCCAGAGATAGCAGATGGAATATCATGTGAAGGACAGAAAGAAGCCTATTTGGTTGGATCACAGAGTGTGCAAGGGGGGGGTTCTGGTCACTGAGGCTGAAGAGATAGGTTGGGGCCAGTAGGTATGGAGCTTTAGGAAATAAACCAAAGACTATATTTTATCCTAAAGGCAACAGGAAGCCACTGGAGTTGGTGTGATTTGGGAGTCACATGGTCCAGATATGTGCCCAAGGAAAATTTGTTTGGCAGTAGTGCGGAGGTTAGGCTGGAGTGGGGAGAGATTTGAGATAGGGAGACCAATTAGGAGGCTGCTGCAATAATTGAGGCAAGAAAGGAAGAGATGTTAATGACAAGATTTATCAACTGATTGGCTATGTGGGGAGAGTGAGCATTCTATTCCAGTTACAAACTTGACACACTGGAAGGATGGTGGTGACTTTTGGCAGAAACAGGGAAGTTTAGAAGAGGGGAGAGTTTAGGGGGAAAGATAATGAGTTCAGTTTTAGCCAGGCTGAGCTTAAGATGTCTTTGGGACATCCAGTCTGAAATGTCCAATTGGCCTATGGGTGATGTAGAACTTAATGAAGATCAAGGGAGAGACTGGGGCTTGATATACAGAGATCTGAGAGTCACTGCCAAAGAGATGGCAGGTAAAGCCATAGGAGGTGATGAGGTTACCAAGAAAGAGAATGTAGAGGGAGAAGAGAAGGCCCAGGACAGAACTTTGGGAAACACCCAAAGTCAGGGAGCTTGAGGTGAATGATGAGCCAGCAAAGCGAACTGAGGACAGAACCAGTAAGGAACCAAAACGAGGACTTTCTGCCTTTCTCATTTGACCTTTTTAATGATTCTTGTAGACATTATTTTGAGAGGATGCTTTTTTCCCCCTTGAATAAATCACACATAGATGAAGATATCAAATTACCCCTAAAAACAGTCCTTAATTTAAGAAAGAGTTTTTTCTCAGTTGCTTGGACCCGAAAAATAATTTTCTCTTAGAAAATATGAGTTATGGGGGGCAGCTAGGTGGCGCAGTGGATAAAGCACTGGCCTTGGATTCAGGAGGACCTGAGTTCAAGTTTGGCCTCAGACACTTGACACTTACTAGCTGTGTGACCCTGGGCAAGTCACTTAACCCTCATTGCCCTGCAAAAAGGGAAAAAAAAATATGAGTTATGATTATAGAAATTTACTTTGAAAAAGGTGTGATTTCACAAGATGAGTAGAGTTTTTGACCTGCTGAGTTTAAGATTTATGTTGGTGATCTACTTTGAGAGGCCCTAAATCTGAAGAAAGTATTTGGAAGTTAGGAGAGAGACTGTGGTTGGATAAGTAGATCTGAGAATTATCAGCATAGAGATTATAATTGAATTCATGGGAGTTGATGAGGTTACCAAGTAAAATAGTGCTGCTTACTACCTGTATAGCTTGAGCAAGTTTCCACTCTCTGAGCCTCAGTTTTCTCTTCTGTAAAATAAAATCAGATAACTGACGGTACATTCCAGGTTTAAATCCATGATGCTATAATTGAGGTCATCAGCTACTTGTATCTATGAGAAGAGTTTCTCAACTAAAAAGCATCAGGCAGTTCTTGCAGTATTTTACTGAGATTTTTCCCTCTTTGAATTTAAAGTACTAAAAGATACTGCTACTCCAGATCCTTGGGAGAAAGTGACTGTCATTTAAAAAATATTTTATTTTTCCCTAATTACATTTAAAAACAATTTTAACGTCTAATTTTAAAACTTCTTGATCCAACCATTCTGGAGAGCAATTTGGAACTATGCCCAGAGGTCTATGGCGTTATGCATATCCTTTGACCCAGTAATACCACTTCTAGGCCTGTATCCCAAAGAGATCATAAAAAAGGAAAAAAGACCCACTTGTACAAAATTATTTCTAGCAACTCTCTTTGTGGTGGCAAAGAATTGGAAATTCAGAAGATGCCCATCAATTGGGGAATGGCTACGCCAGTTGTGGTATATGAATGTAATGGAAGACTATTGTGCTGTAAGAAATGATGAGCAGGCAGATTTCAGAAAAACCTGGAAAGACTTAAGTGGACTGATGCTGAGTGAAGTGAGCAGAACCTGGAGAACATTGTACATAGTGTCAACAACATTATATAATGATTATCAGCTATTATAAACTTAGCTCTTCTCAGCAATACAATGATCCAAGACAATTCCAAATGACTCATAATGGAAAATGCTCCCCACATCCAGAAAAAAAGAACTGTGGAATCTGAATGTGAATTGAATCATCATACTATTTTTACTTTGTTTTTGAGGTTTTTCCCTTTTGTTCTGATTCTTCTTTCATAACACGACTAATGTAGAAACATGTTTAATGTGATTGTACATATATAATCTATGTTAGATTGTTTTCTGTCTTGGGGAGGGGAGGGAGAAGAATTTGGAACTGAATCATATAAAAACAAATGTTGAAAACATGTAACTGGAAAAAAATAAAATACTATTAAGATTGGGGGGATAAAAACCTTTGAGTTCCAAATTCTCTCTCCTCTGTCCCCAACTTAAGAAGGCAGGCATTTTGATATAGGTTATATCATTAAAACATTTCCATGTTAGTCATGTTGTAAAAGAAAACAGACCAAAAAAAATCTCAAGAAAAAGTTTAAAAAATGCTTCAATTTGTATTCAGATTCCATCAGTTCTTTCTCTGGGGATGGATAACAATCTTCATCATAAGTCCTTCAAAGTTGTCTTGGATCATTGTATTGCTGAGAATAGCTAAGTCATTCATCATCTTATAATATTGCTGTTATTTTATACACAGTACATTTCCCTTTGCATCAGTTCATGAAGTCTTTTCAGGTTTTTCTGAGAGCATCCTGTTCATCATTTCTTATAGCACAGTAGTATTCCATCATAATCACATACCACAATTCACCCAGTACTTATAGGTTCTTTTTCTTTTTGTTTTTTATATCTTTTTGGATACAGACCTAGTAGTGGTACTGCTAGGGCAAAGAGTATACATAGTTTTATAGCCCTTTGGATTGTTCCGAATTGCTCTACAGAATGGTTGAATCAGTTTACAACTCCACCAACAGTGCATTTTTCCCAAATCCCCTCCAGTATTTGTCATTTCCCTTTTCTGTTCTATTAGCCAATTTAATAGGTATGAGGTAGTACCCCAGAATTGTTTTAATTTCTATCTCTACAATCAATAGTGAGTTAGAGCATTTTTTTAATATGGCTATAAATAGCTTCATCTGAAAACTGTTCATATCTTTTGATAATTTATCAATTGGGGAACAGCTCTTATTTTATTACATTTTACTCTGTTCTCTATATGTTTGAGAAAGAGGCCTTTATCAGAGAAACTTACTTTAATTTGGTTCACAGTTACTATTGCTGCCTTTATTTCTCTCCATCCTATTTCCCACCCCCACTTATTCTATTTTCTTTCACCCTGTCCCTCCTCAAAAGTGTTTTGCTTCTGCTTTAGACACTTGACACTTACTAGCTGTGTGACCCTGGGTAAGTCACTTAATCCTCATTGCCACCGCCAAAAGTGTTTTGCTTCTGACTACCCCTCCCCCAATCTGCCCTCCCTTCTATCTCCCACCCCATACCCTCCTATGCTCCTCCCCTCCTACTTTCCTGCAGGGTTAGATTTCTATACCCAATTGACTTGTGTATGTTATTTCTTCTTTGAGCCAGTTCTGAGGAGCGTAAGGTTCACTTACTGCCCCTCACTTCCCTTATCTTCCCCTCCACTGTAAAAGTCTTTTCTTGCTTCTTTTACGTAAGATAATTTAACCCCATTCCCCCTCTTAGTTTCCCTGCCTCCCAGAGCATTCTTCTTTCACCCCATAATTTTATATTCATCCCTTCATATTCAACTAATACCTGTGCCCTCTCTCTCTCTCTCCACACACACGTATATATACATGTGTGTTTATGTATATACATACATACCCTTTCCAATTATCCTAATAATGAGAAAGTTATATGAGTTACAGGTATCTTCTTCCCAGGTAGGAATGTAAACAGTTTAACCTTTTAAAATCCCTTATGAGGCAGCTAGGTGGCGCATTGGATAGAGCACTGGCCTTGGAGTCGGGAGTACCTGAGTTCAAATCCAGCCTCAGACACTTAACACTTACTAGCTGTGTGACCCTGCGCAAGTCACTTAACCCCAATTGCCTAAAAAAAAATTTAAAAATTAAAAAAAAAAAACCCAAACCCTAAAAATCCCTTATGATTTCCTTTTCTTCTTTAGCTTTTTATGCTTCTCGTGAGTCTTATATTTGAAAGTCAAAAGTTCTATTCAGCTCTGGTCTTTTCATCAAGAATGCCTGAAAGGCATTTGTACCTTCATTACCCCGCCCCTGCCCCCAAAGTGCGTGAAAGTCCTCTATTTCATTAAATGCCCATTTTCCCCCCTGAAGAATGAACAATCACTTTTTCTAGATAGGTGATTCTTTGTTGTAATCCCAGTTCCTTTGCCCTTTGGAATATCATATTCCAAGCCCTCTGATGCTTTAACTTTGAAGGTGCTAAATCCTGACTGTGGCTCCATAGTACTTGAATTGTTTTCTTTCTTACTGCTTGAAATATTTTCTTCTTGATCGGAGAGCTGTGGAATTTGGCTGTAATATTTCCAGGAGTTTTCATTTTGGGATCTCTTTCAGGAGATGATTGATGGATTCTTTCAATTCCTATTTTACCCTCTGGTTCTAGAGTTATCAGGGCAGTTTTCCTTGATAGTTTCTTGAAGGATTATGTCAAGACTCTTTTTGATCATGGGTTTCAGGTAGTCCAATAATTTTAAAATTCTCTCTCCTGAATCTATTTTTGTTTTTTCTTTTCTTTTTTTGGTAGGGCAATGAGGGTTAAATGACTTGCCCGGGGTCACACAGCTAGTAAGTGTCAAGTGTCTGAGGCCAGATTTGAACTCATGTCCTCCAGAATCCAGGGCCAGTGCTTTATCCACTGCGCCACCTAGCTGCCCCACCTGGATCTATTTTCCAGGTCAGTTGTTTTTCCAATGAGATATTTCACATTGCCTTATATTTTTTCATTCTTTTGGTTTTGTTTTATTGTTTCATGATTTCTCATAAAGTTTAGCTTTCATTTCTCAATTCTGATTTTTTAGGGAATTATTTTCTTCAGGGAGCTTTTGTACCTCCTACCTCCTTTTTCCTTTTGGCCAATTCTACTTTTTAAGGAGTTTTTTTCTTCAGTGAATTTTTGTGCCTCTTTTTCCTATTGGACAGTCTTGCTTTTCAAGGTATTCTTCTCCTCATTGACTTTTTGTATGTCTTTTACCATTTGGCCTAGTCTGTTTTTTAAGTTATTTTCTTCAGTATTTTTTGTGTATCTCTTATTTCATGATTTTTCTTGCAGTACTCTCCTTTGTCTTCCCAATTTTTCCCCTGCCTTTCTTACTTTATTTTCAAAGTCCTTTTTGAGCCCTTTCATTGTCCTGAGACTGATTCTTATTTTTCTTGGAGGCTTTGGATATAGCTTTGACTTTGTTATCTTCTGAGGGGATGTTTTGATCTTCCTTGTCACCATAGTAGCTTTCTATGGTCAGAACTTTTTTTCTGTTGTTTGCTCATTTTCCCAGCTTGTTTCTTAATCTTTTTTATCTTTTGTTAAAGTAGGGCTCTGCTTCCCGGGTGGAGTGCATACTGACCCAAGCTTCAGAGGTTTTTTGCACCTGTTTTCAGTGATATTTCTAAGGACCTATAAGTTGTCAGTTCTTCCAAGGTGGTATGATTTAAGGAGAGGTATGTTTGTGACTCTCCTGGCTTGTCATCTGGTCTCCTGGGCTGTGCTCTGGTCTTTGAGCAACTAGAAGCCCTCTTTTCTGCCCTGGAACTGTGAGAAGGGTCTCTGTTGTACTGCAGCTGCAAGCTCTGGTATGCTAATGCTTCTCCCCACCCTGGGTGTTCCCCTGCCCCTGCCCGAGACTCCCCCCAACTTAAAGTTCATGATAACAAAGGAGGGAAATGTTATGCATGACATACAGTATGTTCCAAAATTTTAGTTCAGTTTTAAGTTAATTTAAGATTTTTGAAAGACTATTTGAAATTATTAACAACTTTAGCAAAGTTGCAGGATACAAAATAAACCCAAATTAGCCATCAGCATTTCTGTATATTACCAAGAAAGTCCAGCAGCAAAAGATAGAAAGAGAAATTCCATTTAAAATAACCATAGACATTTAAAAATATTTGGGAGTCTACTTGCCAAGACAAACACAGGAAATATATGAATACAACCATAAAACACTTTTCACAGAAATAAAATAAGGTCTAAGCAATTGGGAAAATATTAATTGCTCATGGGTAGGCTGAGCCAATATAATAAAAATTATAATTGCACCTAAATTGATCTATTCAGTGTCATAGCAATCAAACTATCAAAAAATTATTTAAAGAGCTAGGAAAAACTAATAAAATTATTTGGAAGATTAAAAGCACAGTTATATCAAGGGAATCATTGAAAAAACTTAAAGAAGGTGGTTCAGTCATATGAGATCTCAAACAATATGCTTCTGGCTAAGAAATAGAGTAGTGGATCAGTGGAACAAATTAGGTACAAATTACATTATAGTTAAATGACCATAGTAATATAGTGTGTGATAAACCCAAAGATCCAAGCTTTTGGAACAAAAATTTGTTATTTGACAAAAACAGCTAGGATAACTGGAAAATGGCATGGCAGAAACTAGGTGTAGACCAACATTTCACACTATATACTAAAATGGGTACATGATTTACTCATGAAGGGTGATACCATAAACAGATTAAGAATATCTGTCAGAATTATGGATAAAGGGAATTTAGGACCAAAGAAGATATGGAGAGCTTTAAAAAATATAAAGTAGATAATTTTGATTATGTAAAATTAATAAGATTTTGCACAGACAAAATCAGTGCAACCAAAATTAATAGGAAAGCAGACAATTAGGTGGGGGGTGAATTTTGTAACAAGTATCTCTGATAAAGGCCTCATTTATCAAATATATACAGAACTGAGTCAAAATTTATTTTAAAAAAAAGTTATTCCACAATTGATAAATGGTCAAAGGCTATGAACAGGCAGTTATCATACTAAGAAATCAAAGCTATAGTCATATGAAAAAATGCTCTATATCATTATTGAATAGAGAAATGCAAATTAAAAGAACTTTGAATTACTACCTCACAACTATGAGAAGTGAAAAATGCTGGAGGGGATGAGGAAAATAGTAATATTTATAAATATTACTATATATATGTAAATAATATATAATAATATAAAACTGTTACTGGAATTATGAACTGATCCGACCATTTTGGAGAGCAATTTGGAATTATGCCCCAAAAGTTATAAAACTCTGCATACCACTATTAGGTCTGTACCCCAAAGCGATAAAAGAAAAAGGGAAATGACCTATATGTACATGTTTATGGAGAGGGAGGGATAAAATTTGGAATTCAAAACTTTGAATTAAAATGTTTTTTTTTAAAAAAGGTAATAAAGAATAACAAAAAAGAACAATTAAAAAAAGATTTTGGGACACTGTATATATTAGACTTAGGAAGACTTAAAACTTTAGAAAAGAGATAGGTATTTATTTAGTCATATAAAAGGGAAGATGACAAAGAATATCTCAAAATAATTCCCAAAATACAATTTAGAATCATCCTAGTGAAAGAGAAGGAGCTTGAGCAGCTAGGTGACACTGAATAAAGCACTGGCCCTGGATTCAGAAGAACCTAAGTTCAAATCTGGCCTCAGACACTTGATGTGTACTAGCTGTGTGACCCTGGGCAAGTCACTTAACCCTCATTGTCCTGCAAAAAAGAAAGAGGAGCTTCCCAGTTGACATGAGCTAAATATTCTACAAGTGTATGTTCACAAGATGCAAGCAGGAAGCATATAGCCAAGACAGGATACACAAAGACTAAGACACAGAATAAGCAAGTATTCACACAAAAACATTCTAAAAGTGCTTTAAAAAACAAAACCAAAAACACCTCCACTTTTTTATTTTTTGGTATTCTTTTATTTTTAAATTTTGAGTTCCAAATTCTCTTTCTCCCTTCCAATCCTCCCTCACCCGGTGAGAACACAAGCAAAATGATATCAATTTTACATGTGAAATCATGCAAAACATAATCCATATTATCCATATTCCTCCAAAATACATAGGAAAATAAGGAAAGGGGGGAAAGTATACTTCAGTTTGCACTCACTGCATAACTTCTTTCTCTTTGGAATTGTATAGCATTTTTTCATCATGAGTCCTTTGGAATTGTCTTGGTTCATTGTATTGATCAGAACAGCCAAGTCTGTCACAATTGATCATTATTACATTACTGTTACTGTGTACAATGATCTCTCGGATCTTCTCACTTCACTTTGCATCAGCTTATATAGGGCTTGCCATATTTTCTGAAATCACCCTGTTTATCATTTCCCACAGCACAATAGTACTCCATCACAATCATATGCCGCAATTTGTTCAGATATTTCCCAATTGATGAGCATCCCCTCAATTTCCAGTTCTTTGCCACACAAAAAAAGAAGCTGCTATAAATATTTTTGTACATATAGGTCCTTTCCCTTTTTCTTTGATCTCTTTGGGATACAGTCATAGTAGTTGTATTGCCGAGTCAAAGAGGATGCACAGTTTTTTAACCCTTTGAGCCTAGTTCCAAATTATTCTCCAGAATGGTCGGCCCAGTTCACTCCTCCACCAGCAGTTCATTAGTGTACCTTTTTTTCCTCATCCCTTCCAGCTTTTAAGTTCAGCTGAAGCATATTAGATTTTGCTCCAGTCCTTTATTTTATTTATTTGTTTGTTTGTTTAATTATTTTGTAGAAGTATTTTATTATTTTCCAGTTACATGTAAGGATAGTTTTCAACATTTGTTTTCATAGTTTTTAGTTCCAAATTTTTCTCCCCCCTCCCTTCCCTCCTCCCTCCTCAAGACAGCAAGTAATCTGATATAGGTAATATATGTACAATCACGTTAAACATATTTCTGCATTAGTCATATGGTGAAAGAAGAATCAGAGCACAAGGGAAAAACCTCAAAAATGAAGGAAAAAAAACAACAACTAAAAAGTAGAAACAGCATGGTTCAATCAGCATTCAGAGTCCACAGTTCTTTTTTCTGGATGTGGAGAATATTTTCTGTCATGAGTTCTTTGGAATTGTTTTGCATCATTGCACTGCTGAGAAGAGCCAAGTCTGATCAGTTGATCACACAATGTTGTTGATACTCTATACAATGTTCTCCTGCTTCTGCTCATCTCACTTAGCATCAGTTCATGTAAGTCCTTCCAGGTTTCTCTGAAATCCTCCGGCTCATCGTTTCTTACAGCACAATAGTATTCCATTACATTCATATACCACAACTTGTTTAGCCATTCCCAGCCCTTTATTTTAACTGTGTTTTTCTGTTTCAGGTGTGTCTCTTGTAAATAACATAGTTAGAATTTGGTTTCTAATCCATTCTGCTATCTGTATCTGTTTTATGGGTGAGCTTATCCCATTCACATTCACAGTATGATTAATAACTGTGTATTTCCCTCCATCTCGTTTTCTTCTGTTTCTTTTCTCTTTCTTTTTATCTTGTCCCTCCTCAAAAATCTATTTTGCTTTTAACCACTGCCTCCCTTAATTTGTTCTCCCCTTTATCATGCCCTCCCCTTTCTTATCTCCCCTTTCCCTTCTATTTCCCTATTGGGTAAGTTACCTTTCTATATGCAACTGAGTGTGTATATTTATTCTTCCCTCTGAACCACTTCTGATGGGAGTGAGATTTCATTGCCTACCACCTTGCCCCTATTTTCCTCTCCACTTTAAAAGCCTTTCCTTGCATGCCTCTTTTATGTGAGAAAAAATTTCCCATTCTACTCTCCTTTCTCCCAGTGCATCTCTCTTTCTCACCTCTTCATTTTCTTGGAGATCATTCCAACATAATCAACTCGTAGCAGTTCTCTCTGTCTATGTAAATTCCTTTTAACTGCTCTAATAATGATAAAGTTCTTAGGAGTTACATGTATCTTCTTCTCATACTTGAATGTAAATAGTTTATCTTAATTGAGACCCTTATTATTACTCTTTCATGTTTACCTTTTAAAAAACTTTTAAGTTGCATTTGTGGTGAGAAAAACAAGGAATGGAAAAGCCCATTGCATGGGGGTACATGGGCCACTATGTTAAAAGCATTACTGAAAGAGCACTTATCCAGCCTCTTCTTTATTTCCATTTCTTTCATCAAAGAGAAGAAACTTTAGACTAAAAAATTACAGAAAAATTCTTTACAAGGAAGTTGCACCCATGATAAATTAGGAGACAGTGAGAGCATCTTAAATGTTCTGAGTTTGTCACTTGGCCACAATGAATCACATTCTAGCATTCCAATAGAATTTGACATGGTAGTCATTGAACCACTTTTAGTGGTCTTTGAGGAAACTGGAGAGAAAACTAAAGCTAAAAAGATAGATTCTGAAAAATTATAGACTAGTAAGCCTGATCTGTAGAAAAATTCTGTAACAAGTTATTGAAATATTTTCTTAGTGTCTCTCTTGGAGTCATTTTGGCTTCCCAGCATGAATAAGTCATGCCAAGCTAACCTCATTTCATGTTTTGATAATGTTATTATTGGGGCAGCTAGATGGCGCAGTGGATAGAACACTGGCCCTGGAGTCAGGAGGACCTGAGTTCAAATCCGGCCTCAGACACTTAACACTTACTGGCTCTGTGACCCTAGGCAAGTCACTTAACCCCAATTGCCTCACCTTCCCCCCCCCCAAAAAAAAAAGATAATGTTACTATCAAAAACCAAGAGATGGGGCAGCTAGGTGACGCAGTGGATAGAGCACTGGCTCTGGAGTCAGGAGTCCCTGAGTTCAAATCCGGCCTCAGACACTTAACACTTACTAGCTGTGTGACCCTGGGCAAGTCACTTAACCCCAATTGCCTCACTTAAAATAAAAAAAACAAACAAACAAGAGTAGATAAAGTATATGCGAATATCAGTAAGTCATTTGACTTCTTTGATAATGTTGCTGTTGGAAAAATTAAATTACCTAGATGGTCATTTCTGTTCATGTGCCCCAGTGTTCTGTTCTCTGTTCTCTGGCTTTTGTTTTATATTTTCATCAGTGACTAGAATGAAGGCACAAACATCATACGTTTATCCTATATGTGAATAAGTCAGAGATGGGTGAGAGCTAACACATTGTTACAGCAGCAGGAGCCAAAATGATCCTGACAGATTATATACTGATGGGCTAAGTCTAACAAAGGTAAATGTATTAAGGATATCAATTTAAAGTCTCAGTTTCAAGTGGAAAAAAAAATCAACTATACAGATACAGAATGAGGGAAGTATGTTTAGAATATTGTTCATATAAAAAAAGCTTTTCAGTTGACTTAGTAATTCCAGGCATGAAGGCTAGCCTTTGTAAATTCATAGACACAAGAGGTTGAAATTCCCTACTAACTAGGGAACAGTTGTAGGCCAGCTTGGCTGTAATACAGAATGTGTGAAGAGCTTTGATAGAAAAGAAGTCTGAATGGGCATATAGAAATCTTTAAATTCCAGGTTGATAAATCTTTATTTTACTTTAGAGGCAGTAATAAGCCACTGAAAATTTTTTAAACGAGAGTAATATGGTAATACTTGTGCCTTAGAAAGAATTAAAAATATGGATTAGAGAGAGGGGATTCCATAAGCAAAGTCAGGTTGTTACAATGGTCCATGTAGATAGAAAGTGGTAATGATAATAGCTAATATCATGCTATAAAGGAGCTCCACTCAGCAGCCCTATGAGGGTAGGTACTGTAGCTGCTATTAACTGCATTTAACAGTTAAGAAACTCTCCCTTAGGGGACAGCTAGGTGGCACAATGGATAAAGCACCGGCCCTGGATTCAGGAGGATGTGAGTTCAAATCCAGCCTCAAACACTTGACACTTACTAGCTCTGTGACCCTGGACAAGTCACTCAACCCTCATTGCCCCACAAAGGGTAAACGCAAACAAGCATAAGGACCTAAATAAAGATAAACTGCTTAAATTTTAATATTGGGAGATAATACATGTGTCTTTTCTGAATCCTGTCATCAAGAGTTGTAGAGTATTCTACTTAGGCAGAAGTCCTCAGAATTATTCCATTATGTCTTGATCATCTTAAAAGAAAAATGGAAAAAGAGAGGAAGAGGAAAACACCCAGGAGGGAAGGGAAAAGAAAATTATAGAAAATTATCTCTCAGCTAGCTGCTGCTGGTTTCTGAACTTGCTTATTTCTCAGTATGCTACCTAGGACCTGTGACCAGCCATTACTCCAGAATGCTATGCCTGGATACAAGTTCTCTCCTTAGTTCATCCTGGATCCATGACCCAGAACTGTATAATAGGCAACAAAGCTTCCACTTGATTCCTGTTCTTAAACTTTACAGTGAATTCATATGGTTTGGGGCTTTCTTCTTATCCTGATACACAGCCTCTCCCTGTGTTGGAGTGCTCCACATGGCAAACTCCTGGCTAGTCCCTGTCCCCAGATTCACAAACTTCTATTTTTTAAGCCAAAGTGGGCTTGAAAAATGACTTTGTGTCTTTTTCTCGGATTTTCAATCAGGATTTGGTCTGGTGTGTTTTCTAGATCTGTTTTAAGGAGGTTAGGGTAGAGCTTGCTGTACTTCTTCCAACTATTCTGCCATCTTGTTTCCATCTCCAGGGTCTTATATTCTAAAGGGGGAAAAGTACACATAAAAGGAAGCTGAAAAGCAAGAAGATAGGGAGTGACAAGGTGGAGAAAAAAGCTGAGACCAGAGAACTCTGGGCCTCTATAAAATGGAGATTCCAGGACAAACTGACCAATCAGAGGAAGGGGCCATAGAGGCTGAGGGATCCTCCAGGGTGAGAAGGCTGTTGGGTTATGTTGGAAAAAGTAGTCCTGAAAATCAGCAGAGACCTGAAAAGAATGCGGAAATGAGCATGGCTGACCTGGTCTTTTCCTTAAAATGAAAGTTTCAGGAGTTGAGGATGACTATAAAATTGTAACCCTGGATAACTAAAAGTATGATAGTGCCCTCTACACAAATAGGGAGGTTTGTAAAATGAGTGCGTAGTAGGAAATATAAAGGGTTTTTTGGACATGTTGAGTTTATGATGTCTACAGGACTTCCAGTTCAAATTAAAAAGGTGTATTTGGTGTTGTAGATTTAGAGTTCAGGAGAGAAACTAGGCTGGATAGGTACATTTTGGGGTCATCTTCATTCAGATAATTAAACCCATAGAAGCTTATCAATACGGTCACCAAAAGAGAGATTTCAGAGCAGGAATTCTCAGTCTTTTTCATGTCATGGACCTTTTTGGCATTCTGGCAAATCCTATGGACCTCTTCTTGGAATAATGTTTTTAAAGGCATAAAGATACATGGGATTAAACATGAAAGCCAATTATATTGAAATAGTTCTCATGTTACCTCCCCCACAAAAGTTCATTCACTTCAAGTTAAGAATCCCTATTCTAAAGAGAAGAGAAAAGGGAAGAGGGATGGAGAGACAGGAAGTAAGGGAAGGAGAGAGAATGAAGAGAGAATAAATAACAACTCAGTTCTAGAATGGTCTGGAAGAATTGAGTGTCTTCTGATCCAGGATGAAGGAGGTGTTTGTTAATGACTGAATGGATGATTGAGTGGGAAAAATGAAGGAAAAAAAGGCAAAGAAAGAGAGGAACTAGGAAAGGGTTGGTCAGCACTAGATGGTGTTGAGAGTGTGGGTACTGGTAGTAGAAAAAGAGGATCTTAGCCTTAGCACTGAATCACAGGGATAAGGGGAGGTAGAAGAGGCATTTCTTAGCCATACATCAGGGGGAGTCCAGGTGACAGGGGGCCTCCAACCTTCAGGGTCCTGTGATGATAGCTTACTTATTGTCTTCTAAACAGCAGAGGGGGTGGCAGGATATGGGAGAGGTACAGCCAGCTAGGGACTTTGATTTAAGTGTATAGGACATTAAAGATTTAATCAAGCTGTCAGAAACATCAAACTCAGACTTGAAACCAATTCCTTAGCGTCATACCAAGATGCTGACACGTCCAGAACATACAAGTGCATGCACTTGGCTCTTTGTACATACTTGGCCTGGTGTCTGAGGCCCTGGTCCTATGTTTGGCCTTGGCCACATGAGGCCTGGTGTTTGTGTCAGTGGCCTAAAAAATAGGTTTGTCTGTACCTCCCCCTTCCAATGAAGTGTTATGCTTCTATTTATTTGTTTGTTTATTTATTTGTTGGTTTTTTTTTTTGAGGGGCAATGAGGGTTAAGTGACTTACCCAGGGTCACACAGCTCGTAAGTGTCAAGTGTCTGAGGCCAGATTTGAACTCAGGTCCTCCTGAATCCAGGGCCAGTGCTTTATCCACTGCACCACCTAGCTGCCCCTGTAAGTTGTGCTTCCACACAACGCCAGATTCTAGGGGAAGGAGACTTTCATATACAGTCCCTAGAAGGTGCCAGTGTTGGAGCTCAATACTGACCCATACTGGACATATTGATAGTAAAGGGTGGAAACCAGGATTTTGGTGGTTGCTCCCACCTGCCTGGTCACTCTGTTATTACAGGGTGGTGAGATTTAAAAAATTTTTAGACAGTAATAGCAAGCATACGGCAGAGTAGATTCTGCTCTTGACAAATTACTGCTACCTTCCTGTCCTCATTGGTGTTTCTGTGACTTTTTCTTAAGTTCTTGGGTATAGTATCCGTTGGTAATGAGTAGTTGTTGTTGTTTAAGGAATGCACAGTATGTCTATGTGATCTATCTTAATTATTATTCTGTACTCCAAAATTTTTCCACTATTTCTCAAGCTAAGCCTACTCTGTATATACATCTTGGTACTTAGTGTACTATATTTTTTCTTTCTTTGGCTATTAGAAGAAGTGAGGATTAGAAAGGGGAAAAATTGTTACCCTTTAGTAGTAGTAGACTACTTATAATACCATTGAAAATTACTATCTATGAACAGAACCAAGAGAACATTTTACACAGTTAATGGCAACATTGTGTGAAGATCAACTGTGATAGACTTGTCTTAGATCAGCGTACTGCTAAGAAAGCTAATTCCTTTAAAAGAGTCATGATGGAAAAGAACTATGGAGTCTGAATGCAGATCAAAGCATACTATTTTCACTTTTGTTGTTGTTTCTTTCTTGTGGTTTTTCCCTTTTGTTCTGATTCTTTTCTCACAACATGACTAATGTGGAAATATGTTTAAAATAATTGTAATGTATAACTTATATCAGATTATATGCTGGCTCCGAGGGAGGGAGGGAGAAAAATTCTTTACATGTAATTGGGAAAAAATACTATTTTAAGAAAAAGAAAATTACTGTATAGGCATAGTTCTTTCTTTTTCTCTTCTACCTTTAAGAAGTCTTAATTTGTATGGGTAGTATTTTTGAATCATATGTGATTTTTGCACAAATGTAGCAGAATAGAAATGCCAGAACTTAAATTTTAAAGACCAAGGATCATAGAAGTATTTTTAAAGCATCACAAATCTTAGATATTTTCTGTGTAGAATGGTGTTGGTGATGCTTCCTATTTGTGGAAATACTAAATTTCCTATTAAGAAGTGGTTCCAAATTACATATTTTAGATCATTCAGGCACTTCCAAAAACCCCATGTTTGTTATACACCTTTTTAAAAAGTTTTAACACATTTTACTTTTTTCCAATTACATATAAAAACAATTTTGAACCTTCATTGTTTACAATTTTGAGTTCCAGGTTCTCTTCCATCCACCTTCCCCACCCCCATCCATTGAGAAGGCAAGGAATTTGCTAAAGCTTATATATGTATGCACATTTTCTGATATATCTTTTAATGGTATAATCGATTCAGAAAGAGCTGACTCTTTAAATAGTTTTCTTAAAGTAGGATTTTTTTTCTTAGCTTTTAAAATTTTAATTATTTAGGATTTAATAATTTGTTACAAGTTATTGTACTAAAGGAAGAATTGGGAAATCATACCCCCAAAATTCTTATGGAAAGAAAAATGAACAGATTTCAGACTACCAAATGATGACTAGATACATTTCTTGAAAGACAGGAGTTAGAGAAGAATACTGTGGTGATGTTTTGGGAAAAAAATTGGCATATAATATTTTTTGTTTGTTTTTATTTTGGTTTGATTTTTGTTAGGCAGTTGGGGTTAAGTGACTTGCCCAGGGTCACACAGCTAGTAATTGTTAAGTGTCTGAGGCCAGATTTGAACTCAGGTCCTCCTGAATCCAGGGCCAGTGCTCTATCTACTGTGCCACCTAGCTGCCCTGGGCATATAATGTTTTGATGATTAATTCCCTAATGCCCAATACTTGGGTTTTATATTTCTTACATTCAAGCTCAAAATATTTGGCTTAAGATACAAAGTGGGAAACAAATTCCACATAGAACTAACCTGAGTGACATCAATTTTATAGGGCCCAGCAAGTAGATCTGTGATTTCATAAGTATGAGGAACCTCCTTCCATCAGTGTATGTTGACACTTCTCTGTCATGTCTATTCATAGAGTTTTCTAAAGCACAGAGGGCTTAATTGATTTACCCCAAATCATATAGCCAGTACAGATCCAAAGCAAGACTCGAACTGTAGCCTTCCCACTACACTATGGGTACTTCTATTTTATAATAATGAAAAACTCAAATCTCAGGCTCTGTTGTTCTATTAATGTTGGATTTTAGATTTTGAACCAACAACTTTTTTATGGATTTATATTTAAGCATACTAACAAAAGTTTTGTTTTGCTTAATTTCCCAGAAATTATGGAAATAAATGCAGTTTTTCCAGATGTCAGTTACATATAGCGTGTAGATTTTCTAAATTCACCTGGGGTTTGAGAGTACTGATGAAACATAATAAAACTGACCTAATTTCCCCTAAGTATTCTTAGGTGTTCATGAAATGCCCTCTGGACACTTAAAAAATTTCTACATCTATAAAAATGAAATATAAGAGCATATAGATAGGTAGGATTTTTAAGATTTGCAAGACATTTTGCGTACCTTAACTTCCTTTGAATCCTATAACAGCCTTGTGAGTTGAGTACAATAGGCATTATTTTCCTACTTTTCAGATGAAGAAACAGATTCATGGTAAGTGACTTGCCTGTGTTCACACCATAGTGCCTGGGGTGGTATTTGGACCTAGTTCTTAGGGGCCTATGATCATAAAATCACAGATTTCATGTTGGAGGGAGGTCATCTAGTTTATCGTGATTATTTTGCAGATGAGAAATTTGTTGCCCAGAGAGTTTATGATTTGCTTCAAGTAATATAATATATAGTGTGGGTGTATGTGTAGTAATATATAATGCAAAGATTTGAACCTAAGTTCTCTGATTCTGAATATAGTACTCCTTTGAACCTCACATTTATTGTTCTGTGTTTTACACCAGATTGCCTCTCCCAAAGAGACATATAAGAACTTCAGTGACAGTACTGTTGTTTTTATAATATGACTCTCTACTGGTTCTCCTTTTGCTTCTCTGATCATTCCTCAGTTCTCTTTGCTGGCTCATCATTCACTTCAAGCTCCTTGACTTTGGGTGTTTCCCAAAGTTCTGTCCTGGGCCTTCTCTTCTCCCTCTACACTCTCTTTCTTGGTAACCTCATCACCTCCTATGGCTTTACCTGCCATCTCTTTGGCAGTGACTCTCAGATCTCTGTATATCAAGCCCCAGTCTCTCCCTTGATCTTCATTAAGTTCTACATCACCCATAGGCCAATTGGACATTTCAGACTGGATGTCCCAAAGACATCTTAAGCTCAGCCTGGCTAAAACTGAACTCATTATCTTTCCCCCTAAACTCTCCCCTCTTCTAAACTTCCCTGTTTCTGCCAAAAGTCACCACCATCCTTCCAGTGTGTCAAGTTTGTAACTGGAATAGAATGCTCACTCTCCCCACATAGCCAATCAGTTGATAAATCTTGTCATTAACATCTCTTCCTTTCTTGCCTCAATTATTGCAGCAGCCTCCTAATTGGTCTCCCTATCTCAAATCTCTCCCCACTCCAGCCTAACCTCCGCACTACTGCCAAACAAATTTTCCTTGGGCACATATCTGGACCATGTGACTCCCAAATCACACCAACTCCAGTGGCTTCCTGTTGCCTTTAGGATAAAATATAGTCTTTGGTTTATCTCCTAAAGCTCCATATCTACTGGCCCCAACCTATCTCTTCAGCCTCAGTGACCAGAACCCCCCCCCTTGTACACTCTGTGATCCAACCAAATAGGCTTCTTTCTGTCCTTCACATGATATTCCATCTGCTATCTCTGGGCCTTTGCTCTGGTTGTTCTACATAGCTAGGGTGTGTGCTCTCCTCACCATAGATTAAGCTTCCTTCTCTTTTTTTAAGAGACAACTCAAGTACTATCTACTGCAGTGTGTGTATTTTTATATATATATATATATAAATACATACACACACACATATATATACATATGTTAATTTTATATTTATTCTGTGGCTACACAGACAGAATAAATATTGTTATATATGCATAAATGCATTTATATATACATGTCTGTGTATACACACACTTCTGTTTGTCCATTAGAATGTAAGCTCATTGTAAGTAGGGACTATTTCATTCTTTGTATCTGTATTCTCAGTACCTAGCATAGTGACTAGCATATGGTAAGCACTTAATAAGTGCTTGTTGATTGTTCGATGCAGGCTGGCATCTTCCTTACAATTTATAGTTAGTCTTAGGAAGTTGCATAAAGCACTGAGAGGTCAAAGTGATTTTACTAGTCATATTGCCGATATATGTTAGAGGCAGAATTTAACCCTGAATCCTATTTTTCCTGACCCCAAATCCCTTTTTCTGTCCACTGTGCCACACTTCCTCTACTAGTAATTTATATTCCAATAATGTGTATTAATTAGTTTTAGTAGGTGAGAAACTGTACTTTGACATAAAAGAATACATATAATCCTGAATTAAATGCAGGTAGAATAACTTAAAAGACAGTGTCCCATACAGGAGAGATCTGGCCTCAGAACTCAAGGTCTAAATTTAAATTTTACCTCTGATTCCACAGTGACTGTGTGACTTTTGATAAATCACACTTAATCCTTCAGTGCCTCAAACAACTTTCTGAGATTTTAGACTGCTGAAGAGAAAGGGGCTAGTCTTCATATGGAAAGAAAATTACCTATGCCAATGGAATTATCAGTCTGGTTTAGAAACAACCTTTGGGGGGCAGCTAGATGGCTCAGTGGTTAAAGCACCGGCCCTGGATTCAGGAGTACCTGAGTTCAAATCCGGCCTCAGACACTTAGCACTTACTAGCTGTGTGACCCTGGGCAAGTCACTTAACCCCCATTGCCCCGCAAAAAAACCAAAAAACCATGTGGTTGCCACAATATCGAAACAACCTTTGCCCTTGCATATCCTATAATAGCAGATTAGCAGATAATTCTCTAGCACTTAATGGATTATATTGCCATTTAAATTAAATCATTTTTGAGAAAACTGATGCATTTTATATATTGTGTGGCATAAATGTCACTTATTTTTTTTAAATCTCAAAATGTGTTGTTGGATGTTTTGTCTTATATTGCAAAATAAGCAGGATAAATTTTTTTTTTTAATCAGTGAATTGGTGCAGCTAGGTGGAACAGTGGATAAAGCACTGGCCCTGGATTCAGGAGGACCTGAGTTCAAATCTGGCCTCAGACACTTGACACTTAACTAGCTAGCTGTGTGCCCTTGGACAAGTCACTTAACCCTCATGCCCCCCCCCCATCATTGAATTTAAATTAGTGATGCTAATTTAAAATATCCTTTTACTTTTAGAGTATTACTAATGAACTGCAAACTAACAAATAGGGTGACTCATAATGTCCTAGAAGTGTTTCACAGAGAAACCAGCATGTAATTATTGATATATTGGCTCAAAATTAATTCTCTAGGCATTTATTCATTCTTGCTTCTCCGAATATTCGTCATATTTTTGTAAATAAAAATTATTTACAAATGATTGTTGTTATGTTTTACATTCATATTGCATGTACTTATTCATTTATGAAGAAACTTTTTCAGTGAACTAACCTTGTATATAATTAGAAGTTCTAGGCAAACATTTTAAGTTAATCATTCATTTTAGAGCTTTCTGTTCATATGTTGCACTTATGTCATATTTAATCATCTTTTCTTAATCTCCTTGTAGTGGGATCCCTAAAAGAAATTTAAGGGAATCTTCTGAGTGTTACTATTGCTATGTTACACAATCTGAAAATTATTTATTCTATTTTTAGAAGAATCTACCAAGTTGAATGATGGCAATAGTACTGCTACTGTTCCCAACCCGCCTTATACTGAAAACAGCAACAGCAGCAGTGAGCTAAATTCCTCCCAGAGTGAATCTTTCACTAAAACATCTGATGATCCTGAAAATGGAGAAAGGGAATCTCATACACCTTTATCTGTTCAAGAGGAAATAGGTAAGAGTGTCTTAACACATTTATTCTAAACTTTTAGATTAAACAAAGCAACATACCCTCATTTACCCCCAAAATACTCATCTACAACATCACTTTCCCTTCTTTGAATGTAGGGAATAGTTAATTGATGGGTTAATTGGAGAAGGATATAAACATTTGGAAATTACCTGAAAAATTGATGTATGGAAATAAGGATTTAAAAGAAAATAATTTACTATGGTTAGTAAGTAATTCATATACTTTCTTCCATTTAACAGCATTTTTTAAAAAAAAATAAGTATTTTGGGGTGGAAATTATTCCAGAATACATTTTGCATTTCTTTACCTTGTTAGAGTCTATAGAATAAATTTTAATTTTTATCTTCATGACTTAGTCTCTGGCATTAAAGCAGGATTTAATACCAGGATTTCTTTAGGACCTATTGAGGAATATAGGGCTATTTTTCCCCTCTACATAGTAGATTCTGTTGTTTTTAGTCCTTTTATCTGTTCTTTTTAAAAAAATCATATTTTTTTTCAGTTAATGAAAACCTCTCTCTTCTTCCCATCATTAGAAAAGAAAAAGAAGAAGAACAAAACCTTTTTCTTGAAATTCCTGACCTTTCATTTCTCTAGATGATTTCCCCCCCTAGCTCTATAAAGTAAACCTTAATAGTTTGATTGGCCTAGCACTGGAAAATAAATCAATTTAGGTAGTATTATAATTTATATCATATTGGCCTGGCCTAACCATGAGAAAATAATGCACTACAATTATTTAGATCTGACTTTATTTTTATAAGGAGTGTTTTGTAGTTGTATTCATATAATTTCTGTATTTGGCAGAGACACTTTCTTCTACATCTGGTAGTCATTTTAAAATGGAATTTTTCTTTCTATCTCTTTCTACTGGGTTTTGTTGTAATACACATACATGTTGAGGATTTATATTGGTTCAGCATATATCCAGCCAAAGTTAATTGTTCCAATTGATTTTTAGTTGACTTTCTAGAGTCTCCTGAACTAAACCATTTAACATCTATAAAAAGCAATAATTTTGTTTCCTCTTTGGCCATGCCTATGTTTTTCTTGTCATATCTCTATATCTAGCTAATTTCTAGCACTATCAAATTTAGTCATGATAATGGACATTCCTTATTTACTCCTGATCTTATTGGAAAGGTCTCTATTACATATTATGCTGGTTCTTGGTTTTAGATAAATACTATTTATCATGTTAACGAAAGATTTGTTTTATTCCTATACTTTCAGTGTTTTTAACAGGAATGGGTGTTTCAGTTTACCAAAATTTTTTTCTGCATCTTCTGAAATAATCATGTGGTTTTTGTTCTTGTCAATCCTGCATTCCTGGTATAAATACATCCTGCTTGTAGTATATAGTCTTTGTAATATGGTTAATCTAGCCTCTTTGTCAATATTTTATTTAAAATATTTGCATCAGTACTCAGCAGTATTGGTTTGTAGTTTTCTTTCTGTTTTGACTCTCTCTAGATCAGGTATCAAGACTATATTTGTATCATAAATGGAATTGAGCTGGTTTTTTCTTTTCCTGTTTTTTTCAAACAGCTTATGTAATATTGGAATTAATTTTTCTTTAAGTTTTTTGCATTCACTTATAACTCCATTTACTCCTAACGTTCCCCCCTCTCCCCTTTGGGAGGTCATTAATGGCTTGTTCAGTTTTTCCCCCCTAAGACTGAGTTATTTGACTTCTCTTCAATTTCTTGTTCTATTATTCTGGGCATTTTGTATCTTTGTAAGAATTTATCCTTTTAATTTATATTTTTTGGTTTTATTAGCATGTAATTGAACAAAATAGTTTATTAATTTCCTTTATTTCTTCATTTGTTGTGAACTCTAAATTTTTTGATACTAGTAATTTGGTTTTCCTTTTTTTTAAAATAAAATTATTTAATTCAAGGGGCAGCTAGGTGGCGCAGTGGATAGAGCACCAGATCTGGAGTCAGGAGGACCTGAGTTCAAATCCGACCTCAGACACTTAACACTTACTAGCTGTGTGACCCTAGGCAAGTCACTTAACCCCCCCCAAATTATTTAATTCAACAGGTTTTCTTTCCATGTTAAGAAATCTGATTTTAAGGACTTCTATTTTGGCATTTAATTATGTTTTTTTTAATTTATTGGTTTTCTAAGTTTTTTTTTTCCTTTACCAACTCATTGGGTTTTTTTTTTCCTCTCTTTAATGATGAAAGGGTTAGATATATAACATTTCCCCTACTTGGGCTGTATCCTGAAATTTTTGGTATGTTGTCTCATTGTTATGGGTATCTTTAATGAAATTATCTGTTGATTATGTGATATATTTGTTTTTTTGACCCATCAATTCTTTCGCAGTGTCCATGGATGCCTGTCCCCTAATGCCCAACTTGACCTACAAAAATGACTTACTATGATTTTTTTCCCTACATCTTTTTGGAGAAATTGTGAGGAGTGCTGGCACTGCTCTCTCCTACTCTGCCATCTCTTATTTTTTCTTTATAGACTTTCCTTTGTATTCCTTGATTGGAGCTGCCATTTCTTTAGGTGTGCTTGCTTAGAGCATACCTTCCCCTGCCCCCTTTCCTTATTGGTGTTTCTAGTCTATATTCAACTCTGATAGCAGGTCTTAAGGTTTCTTGGAATCGTGTGTAAAATAAGAGCCTATGAATAAGGGTCTTGCCTATGAGTAAAGTACATAAACTTTCCTTTATGGACTTGGTGCCTTCTTTTGGCTACTTTTTCTTTTTTTCTTAGTTGTGTGCCAGATAGCTGAGTTAGTAAATGGGTGAGGTTTTGCTGTATTAACCGTGATTTTAAATAACAGCCCTTTTTGCTTTTTACCAAATGTAGTTACTTAACTTTTTCTTAGCAGATTTCAAATCAGAGAAGTCTAATGGAGAAAGAAGTGATTCCCCTGGAACAGGGAAAGGTACACCCGGCTCAACACGGATGGTCACAAGATTACGAAATCCAGACAGTAAGCTAAGTCAACTGAAGAGCCAACAGGTTGCTGCTGCTGCACATGAAGCAAATAAGTTATATAAGGAAGGCAGAGAGGTGTGTATCTTTTTTAAAAATTATTTTTATAAAGTAATTATCATTTATGCTTGTTATCATTTAGTAATATTCATGAATGTTATTTTATATTATACATTGTCATATATATCATATTGTATATAATTTATTAGTAAAATTCTGTGTAGATTGTATAGATTTGCTGTTGATTTGCTTTTTCCACCTTTAAGTAAATTTGGTTTCTTTGAAATTAGAGGTGCTATTTACAGTATACTGTATAGTATTTGCAGTATGCTGAATAGATACTTCAAGAAAGTTTGATGACTGACCTAAAGTACACATTAATAGTTTGAAGTGCTGCCCTTATGAATTCATAATTTACCTGTATGGTTATTCGTGTTTTACATGGATTTGCTCAATTTGAATTTAATTTATTGTTTAATTTAAAATAGGTTATTGCCTAATATTTGATCGGAATGTATGACTACAGGTTATTGAAAGGAAAAAAGTTTGTCAAATCAATTTATATATTTTGTATACTTTAATGAAATATTTTTATGCACATCTGTTTCCTCGAATAGGTACTGGTAGTTAACTCTCAAGGAGAAATTTCACGACTGAGCACCAAGAAGGAGATAATTATGAAAGGAAATATCAACAACTTTTTCAAGCTAGGTCAAGAGGGGAAGTACCGTGTCTACCACAATCAGTACACGACCAATTCTTTTGCACTGAACAAACACCAGCACAGAGAGGACCATGATAAAAGAAGGCATCTTTCACATAAATTTTGCTTGACTCCAGCAGGAGAGTTCAAATGGAATGGTTCTGTACATGGGTCTAAAGTACTTACCATATCCACCCTGAGGTTAACCATCATTCAGCTGGAAAACAACATCCCAGCACCATTCCTGCATCCCAATTGGGCCTCTCACAGGTAACAGAGACTCAAGTCAACTAACAGCTGCCATATTGAGCCTGGGGTCTGCATAGATTTCAGGGCATCTTTGAACTTGGACTGGGAAAAAAAGCACATTTATATTTTGGTTAATTTCTAATTAAAATTTAGCACTTACTTCAGTTAAGAAATGTAGCAAAAACAAAAACAAAAACAAACAAACAAAAAAAAAGAAATGTAGCCAACAAACATTCCAAAGTCTGCCTATGGAGTATACAAAATGGTTATAATGCTCCATCTTTAACAATTGTTGCATTAGCGAATGAAATTAGAAATGGTACCTAAATTTTAATTGCGTCTGCCAACAGAGTGTAATTTTTAGATAACATGTCATAAGCAGAAACTTTAAGACTATTTTTATACTGCTTAATGGAAATGTTAATAGAGGTGTGCTTGTTTAATTATATATAATTATGAATACATTGTTTAAAATGTCAAGTGATTGCAGCTGTTTGTCTTCTTTATAAAATGTAGGTCAAATTGGATCAAAGCCGTTCAGATGTGTAGCAAACCTAGAGAATTTGCTTTGGCTTTGGCCATTTTGGAATGTGCCATTAAGCCAGTTGTCATGCTGCCAATCTGGCGAGAATCTTTAGGACATACCAGGTAAGGAAAAAATCCTGTCTGATACATGAATTATAATTTATTCTCTGTAGTAATCCTGGGTAGTCAGTAGTGGAAAGTAACATGACTGAGAGGGGGAAAAAATGTTTCAATTCGCAAATTTATTCTTTTTATGTTACTTAAATCATCCTAGTTGTGTAAGACCAATAAATTATTGGCAAATTTGCATTCCCTCCCCCAAAAGAAATTGTTTGTTAATCTAAATATACTTAGAAGTAGCAGCCCCAGAACATTTTGCATTCTTTAAATGTTTAAATTATGGCATGAAATATTCAGATATATTTATATATTTTTCATGTGTACAGGATTTTAAATATGTTGGGTGAATGTTATAATTGGATATATTATGTGAACCAAATTTATTTTTAAAAATTCAAAGACTAAAAATAATGCAAAAATATATGCAAAATTTGGTTGCTAAATTAGCATGCTTAACTTTCTCATTGGAAAGACTGGTAGGGAAGGGGAGATGCAATATTACATTAAACAAGCCTTGTGTCTTATGAAAGAGGAATGACACTTTATTTTTCTTGGTACCAAAGGACAGGAATAAAAGTAATGGGTAGAAGTTGGTGAGAAGCAGGTTTAAACTTGATGTGAGGAAAAACTTATTAAAAATTAGAATTTTCATGGCGCAGTGGATAAAGCACTGGCCCTGGAATCAGGAGGACCTGAGTTCAAATCTGGCCTAAGACTCTTGACACTTACTAGCTGTGTGACCCTGGGCAAGTCACTTAATCCCCATTGCCCTGCCAAAAAAAAAAAAACCAACAAACAAACAAAACCTAATTAAATGTGGTTGCCCCATGCTGAATTATTAAAAGAAGAAGAAGAAAAGAAAAAGAAATTAGAATTTTCCAAAAGTGGAATGCCTCAGGAGATATCCTGTCACTGGAGCCCTTCACTTACTGGATCACAACTTATTTAGACATTCTATAGAAGGTAATCTTGCTCAGATACAGATTAAATCAGATTACCTTTGGGGGCAGCTAGATAGCACAGTGGATAAAGCACTGGCCCTGGATTCAGGAGGACCTGAGTTCAAATCCAGCCTCAGACATTTGACACTTAGGAGCTGTGTGACCCTGGGCAAGTCACTTAAGCCTCATTGCCCTGCCACCCCCCCCCCAAATCAGATCACCTTTGACATACATTCTAATTGAGACCTGTGATATAATACACAATATATATTTTTAGGGTTTTTTCCCCCCACAAAATTCCTACATAGGGACATCCTATTTTCTGTTTTGAAAAAGCAATGGCTGTGGCTGCCAGAAACTCCCCTAAATGTAAATGGCCTTTGGTATTGGAAAAGAAGACAGAGGTTTATGTTAAAGGGCTAATGGCCAGTTTGCCTCTGTATGGGGTCAGAGAAATAAAGAGTTAGACAGTGTTTTCTGTTTTCTTGTGCTTTCCTCTTCCATCTTATTTTTTTGGACTAAGGTATAGACCCTACCCTAGCTTCTTTTAGAATGAGAGTATTGAGGAAAACAGTACAACTTATGAATAAATATGATTTATTTTTGAGAGGTGGCTGCATGTTCGCTTGGATAGGGAATAGACATTGGGGTAAGGATGATTTGAGTTCAAGTTTGACATGCCAGCTCTGTGACCCTGCCTAAGCAAGTCACTTATTCTCTCAGTGTCCCAGGAACTTTATAAGACTACAGATTTATGGAATAGTTACCTGATGTACGTGTAGGGCTGGGGGAGTCTGAGCAAAAAAATTTATTCTTCTAAAAAGGTTATCCCTTGTTCCTACTATTTTTCTCCGTTGTATATATTTCTAGATTTCCTGCCCAGATTACTTACTCTATCCCCAACTTTTTGTTTCATTTGCTTTATTGAAGCTCTACTTGTAGAGATGATTTGTATGCCTAATCTATTTTATCTCATGAAATCATGGATCTAGATCTTTAGGGTCTCTCTAATCTAACCTCTTCATTTTACAAATAATGAAACTCTGAGGTTCGTAGAAGTTAAGTAAGTGACTTACTTAGGTAGAAAATGACAGAGCCAGAATCCAAACTCAGTTCCTGTGACTCCAAGTTTAGCATTTTTTCCACTCCAGTAATCTAATCCATTAAGCAGTTATTAAAAGCCTGCTCTGTGCTGTTTTGAGGATACGAAGAGAAGATGAAAAAGAACTCCTTTCCTTAAGGAATTTAGATTCTTTTGGAGGATCTTAGGAAACTTCTACAGACTTGTGGGGAAATAACCAGGCTTATCATGTTTATTATTTTCAGAGATACTTATCTGTAGTCTGAGAACTGAAACTGAGATTCAATTTGTGTCATCTAGACTCACCTGAACCTTAGTTTTTGTTAAAAACCTTTCCACTTAATCTGTAGTTCTGGTAACCTTATTTATCAGTTAATAATATCTTTCATTCAGAGATACTGCTCTAGGCCCTAGAGAAGATTAAAGTTTAGTTAAAATATGGTCCCTGTCATGGGTATTATGGATTGATATGCGTCACATGCCACTTTAACATTGCTCCCCCTTCAGTTCTTCCCCTCTTCGCTCCTACCCCCCAGTTCTTTTTTTCATCAGAGGAGAGGAAAGGTCTCTACCAGCTGAGATCAAACAAACTTCCTCAGTGGTATGTGTCTATGGACTTTAAAGGATGGAAAAGAATTTACCAGTCAGTGAAGGTTATTGTAAGCATAGCTTAATAAACAAGGCAGAGGGGCAGCTAGGTGGCACAGTGGATAAAGCACCGGCCCTGGAGTCAGGAGTACCTGAGTTACCGAAAAGAAAAAATAAACAAGGCAGAAAATTCTAGAGTGTATGGGACTATATTGAATTGTTTAATAGAGAATTGAGTCTTGTACATAGAAATTATAGTTGAATCTTTTGAGAGGGATGAAATTAGTGAAAGAAAGGACATAAAGTTGGAGAAAAGTAGCCAAAGATAGATCTCTGAAGAGCCAGTCTGGCTTGAGAAAAGTAAATGGAAGAGTAGGGTAATATATTGAGAAGATCACTGAACTTGTATTCACAAATTAATTATGAATGTCAGTTCTCCTCATTCATTAGCCTTAGGCACCTCTCATACTCTTAGCCTCAACCTCCTCAACTGTAAACTGGAGATGAAGGATGTTATCTTTCTCAAGGAGACATGAAAAAAGCACTTTGTAAGCATTTAAAGAGCTTTCAAGTATTACTAGTTATTAACTACAAAGTTGTTGTTATTGTTATTAGACCAGAAAAGTAAAGTGGTGCTAGCTTTTGGAGGGCCTTTAATGTGAGACTAAGAAACACAAGGTTTAGTGCCTGTTGAGTACAAAACTTTTTCATTGAGGAATATTGAGCAGAGGAGTAACATGACCAAATACGCGTAGTCCTGTGAAGAATTAAGGGAGAAAGTGAAGAGGAAGTAAAAAAGGGAAGACCTACTAGGCTACTTGCAGTAGTCTAGGAAATTTGTAACTAGAATAATGAGACTAGAAATTAAAAGAATGGGATGGGGCAGCTAGGTGGCGCAGTGGATAGAGCACTGGCCCTGGAGTCAGGAGTACCTGAGTTCAAAGCCGGCCTCAGACACTTAATACTTACTAGCTGTGTGACCCTGGGCAAGTCACTTAACCCCAATTGCCTCACTAAAAAAAAAAAAAGAATGGGATGGATTTGAGAGAATCAGAGCTAGACTCTTTAGGATTTAATTATTGGTTGGATATGAGATAGGAATCAAAACTAATACTAAATTTTCAAACATGGACTGGGCAAATGGAGATTCCATTGTGTAACGATTGGAATGACGCCACCTGCTGGAGACTTACTGTAGGAAAGCTCCGCCTTGAGGAGAAGGCATCTGAGGGCAAGCCATGCGCCTTTTCTTTGACGTCAGGAAGTGATGTTTGCTTGTGGAAGGAAAAGGGGGCGAAGCTGGTTCTCTTGCTCTCTTTTACCAGGACTCTCGTGGAGAGTGGAGCAGAACTATAGCTCCCCGATAGATAGATGAATCTAAGCCTCTCTCTCTCTTCACCAAATTCTTATTCTCCTTAATAAATGCTTAAAAGTCGAAACTCTTGCTAAAGCTTATAATTTATTGGTGACCACTCATTAGATATTTTAGACAGACCAGCTAGAATTTTAGCCCTTACAATTGGTAGAAGAGTGAAATCAGAAGAAGGAGAATATTTAAGGGAGAAGTTAAGCAGAGATTTGGACACACTGATCCATTTAGATGGTGATTTCCTATAGCCAGTTGGAAATGCAGGTTTGGAACTTAGAAGAAAGGTATTTGTTGTAAGGGAAATCTTCTGTTTTGGGAGTTGGAGGGTGAGGGTGAAGAGAAAAAGCCATGAGTTAGTGGGTAATGATAGAAATTAAAATATAGAAGAAAACAAAAGGTTTAAAAGAGAACACACATACAGGGCAATTTTATTACCATTATCTTAAATTTAATTTTGTTATTGTTCAGTTGTGTCCCAATCTTTATGACCCCATTTGGGGTTTACTTTGCGATGCTCAAGTGGTTTGCCATTTCCTTCTCAAGCTAATTTGACCAATGAGGAAACTGAGGTAAACAGGGTCTGAGGCATCATTTCAGTGCAGGTCTTCCTGACTCTTAGCCCAGCACTCTGTCCACTGTGCCACCTAGCTACCTACCCCATTAGTATTTAATATATACCTTTGAAAGCAAACTATATAACAGAATTTTATCATTTCATATATGATTATTTTGTTTGTATATCAAAGTGTCTGTGTTTGGTTGATGGTTCATAATAAAGAAAATTATTTTAAAGATAAGAAAGATAAGGACTAGAGATTTATATTAGGGAATCTTTAGATGTAGGTAGTTATAGTTGAAGCTTTGGGAGTTGTTAGAAACACTGCTAACAGCTTGAATAAGTGTTATATAGCTCAAGTGTTGCTAGCAGCTCAAAGAATCCAAACAGGCAGCAGAGTATAGTTGAAGGTTTCTTTATTTCATCTTCACAAAGATGGGCACTCTTCTGAATGTGCGGGAGAGTACACTGAAGTGAGATTCTTTACAGCTAGTTAACCCACCCAGGGGCCCCTCCAGACCAATCACATTATAGTATTTTGCAATCCCTCTATTTACATTACAGTTCCTATTTACATACAGAATGACAGTAACAACCAATCAGCTTGTACCGAGTGGAACAATCATAGTGCTAGAAACCAGTCAGATGGTACCATTTGACCAGTTATACAAAATACGATACCAGGTCATAACCTATTCTGGGCAAAAGTGTCTGCTCCTCCTTAGAACAATGCTGTGTTAACATGCATAATTTTTCAAGAAACGAAACTTAAGTTGGGGGTTGAATTCCGGGATCACATGGGAATCATCTCAGGCGCCTCAAGGTGAATTTCCAGCTTAGTTTGGTTCCTATAAAGCACAGGCCCAGTTCCAAGCCCTGCTTAGGCTCAAGTCCCAGAGGCCCTGGCTTCTCAGGGCTTTGTATGCTGGGCGGCCCCCTACTGGGAGGTCACAGAATTTGAAACTAAACTCACTCTCTGTCTCCAGAACTCTGAGAAGAGTCTAAATAGGGTCTTTTCTCTCAGTGTGAATGAGATTACTAAGGGAAAAGAGTATGGTAACAAAAGGAGATTCAAGACAAAACCATGGGGAACACCTGTCATAAGGAGTTTGGAAGAAGACAATGAACATTAAAGGAATAGCTACAGAAATAGTTTGGCATATCCAGATAAAGGATGTAATCAGTGATGTCAAATACTGCAGAAGTATCATAGGAATAAAGTCTGGAAAAGGTTGATGGGCTTGGTAAATGCATTATTGATAGCCTTTGTGATTATGTGATAGGGATGGAAACCAGATTCTGAGAAGTCAGTGAAATGGTGATCAATGAGGAAATGGGTTCTTTAGACTTTTAAAAGGAATGGATTAATGAGAAGATAAAATAAAAGGGTCAAAGAAAGTTTTTAGAATGGGGAGAACCTGGGAGCAGCTAGGTGATGCAGTGGATAAAGCACTGGCCCTGGATTCAGGAGTACCTGAGTTCAAATCCGGCCTCAGACACTTGACACTTACTAGCTGTGTGACCTTGGGCAAGTCACTTAACCCCCATTGGCCCACAAAAAACAAAACAAAAACAACCAAAAAAAAAAAGAAGAAATGGTTTTTAAAAAAAAAGAATGGGGGGAACCTGAGTATGTTTGTAGATAGTAAAGAGTTAAAGAAAGTCTCTGATTTCTGCAATAGTGTCTTGGGAAGGGATGGGATCAAGAGCACAGGCAGAAGAATTAGCATTAGTGAGGAATTAGGGATGGCTCTTCCTCAGAGACCGGAAAAGAGAGAATAAGTAGTAATATGATATACTTTGCTCACTATGAAGTGGTATGTGAAGGATTGGATGTGTGTATATATGTAAGCATCAACTAGGTGCTATCTCCTCTCCACTCAGTATCATCCTGCCCAGAACATGGAATTCAGAGATCATGACAGTCTAGAAAAGTATAAAGAGTGATTTGGAGTTGGAAGAGGCCTAGGTTCAAATATTACCACCAGCACTTTCTGGCTGTATGTCCCTGAACAAGTAATTTAACCACTTGGCCTTGATTTCCTCATCTCTAAATGGGTATAATAATGCTTGTGCCTATCTATAATTTCTGATCTACAAAAACATTTTAATCAAACGTTTCTAACACTTCAAGAATCTCTAACTTAATCGACACCAATGCTTCCTTCTCTGAAACACTGGAATTCTGCTATATCTTAATAGATTGTCTTTGAGAACTTCCGTGGCCCAAAAGTTCTTCATCCTAAGGCTAAGTTGGTAATGAGCCTCTCCTTTGTTAGGTCGTCCTATGACAATGGCCAGTCTTTAGACAAGAATCTAAGTTGTTGCCAGAATCATACCCAAAATGTTTCTGGATTGCTGGAACTTGGCATAATATAGTCTGATGACATTGCCTTCAAGAACCATGAGCCACCTCTATAGCATAATGAGGCACCATAGTATTTTAGTGGAGGTTAATAGCATTAATCCAGAAATAATGTTATTTGTTTTGTTTTGTTTTTTGGTGGGTCAGTGAGGGTTGAGTGACTTGCCCAGAGTCACACAGCTAGTAAGTGTCAAGTGTCTGAGGCCGGATTTGAACTCAGGTCCTCCTGAATCAAAGGCCAGTGCTTTATCCACTGTGCCACCTAGCTTCTCCCTAGAAATAATGTTATTTGTAATGGGATAATATATTCCTGATGAATTACTAATTTAAAATATTTTATTATTCAAATACACAAACTGCCAAAGTCTTTGAAAAGGTATTTTGTAAATAATATACTGCTTTTTAGATTACATAGAATGACATCCATCGAAAGAGAAGAAAAAGAGAAAGTGAAAAAAAAAGAAAGAAAACAGGAGGAGGAAGAAACAATGCAACAAGCCACATGGGTGAAATATACATTTCCAATCAAGCATCAGGTAATCTTCACTAAAATCTTTTAACAATCAGTCAACAAACATTTATTAAATGCCTACTGTGTGTAAGGCCCTAAATTAAGCACCAGAGATACAAAGGGGAAAAAAAACCAGACCCTCCCCCTCAGGAACCTTTCTTTATATCTAGGGGAACAACATGTACACATTCGAATATATACAAAGTAAATAAATACAAGGTAGATTAGGGGTTAGAGGAAGCACTAACAATGAGAGGGATCAGGAATGAACAGCCCTGTGTAAGAGTTGTCACTTGAGCTGAACTTTCAAAGAAACTAGGGAGGCCGAGGTAAAAAGAAAGTGTGAACACAGTTCATCAGACTGGAGAAAAAGAGAGAATAAAGGATAGTATCCAAGGTTTTGATATGTCAAGTAGGGGAGAAGAGCTCATGATGAAATGGCCTCCATTTTTTGGTCACATGTGGGATCCTTTATTGAAAGGATTGGGGGTGGGGGAGGAAGGGGGAAAAAAGGATGGGAAAAATGCTTAAGGAAAAGAGATTTGAAACAGCCTTTGTGGAATATGATAGAGAATCAATTTAATTATTAAATGATGAAATCAATAATATCTTAAAGTATTTTTAGTTGTTTCAGAGCCTTCTGTTTTATAATTTGAGTGTTTAGGAAGTTTTTAATGTAGTCTTTTGATTAGTTGACAAAAATAACTGTTTAGTCATTTTTAATTATCTTTTAAATAGCTATATTTGATCATTTAAAATTCTTTTTTTATTTAAACTATGTTATTAGTTAATTCTCTGATTTAGTTGTTGGGGTAACTATAAATGTAGTATTTCATATGTGGAAAGAAATAGTTATTTATTTACATATGACAAATACAGAATCAGATTACTTTCTATTTATTCTCCTTGTATCTACACTTATTTTTCTATTATTGAGAAGGAGCCAGTCATTTCTTTTTCATCTTTCTATGGCTTCTAAGTGATATTCTTCCTTTCAGATTCCCAGTGAAAGAGCCAGTTAGATGAAAATGTCTGACTGAATATGATCTTATTTAGAAAAAAATCATGCAAACGCCTTATAAAATATGTCATTTGTGTTGCTTGATCAAAATAATTCTATTTTTAACAGGTTTGGAAACAAAAAGGAGAGGAATATAGAGTAACGGGCTACGGTGGTTGGAGTTGGATTAGTAAAACACATGTTCATAGGTTTGTCCCTAAATTGCCCGGAAATACTAATGTGAATTACAGAAAAATATTAGACAGTAAGTAACTCAGATTATTCTTCCTATGCTTTTAATTTCTTATTTATCGAAACCATATTAGCCACGTCTTAGGTAAAAATGTTTTTTGTTTATTTTCTAAATAGAACATGTATTAAATTATTCATTTTAGGGGGCAGCTAGTGGTGCAGTGGATAGAGCACTGGCCCCGGAGTCAGGGGTACCTGAGTTCAAATCCGGCCTCAGACACCTAACACTTACTAGCTGTGTGACCCGGGGCAAGTCACTTAACCCCAATTGTCTCACTAAAAAAAACAAAACAAAACAAAAAAATTATTCATTTTATTTTGTTCATATGGTGTAAAAAATTACTAAATGTGATGAAGGAGAGTAGTAAAGCTTCATAGATAAGTAGGTGTCCTAAAGACCAAGTCAGCTAAACAGAATTTTTCTGGGTTCATAAGTACCAATGACACTTCATTTATTCTTATGCTACTTCTCTGAACAGTGAAGAATCAGCAAGTGGCCAAATAAGACTTAAGAGCAGCCACAAAGACACAGGTTGATTTATTTACTTGACTCATAGCATAGCCCCTCAGAAACTGTAACCCCATTTATTTCTCGCAAGCTTCTTAGTTTCTGGACAGAACACAAGCTACTTAGTTTGTGGACCTGTAACATTTTAGGGAAGAATGCTAGAAATGTGCAAGAAGTGACAGCTGACAGTGAAGTAGAAGAGACAGGAGCCAGCATTCCTATACACTTCATGAGTTCTGTATGGTATAATACCTGCATGGTATAATAATAAATGTTTATTATAATGTCACATTTCTAACAAGAAAAAATTAAATGATATTTATGTAAAAGGTGTGTGTATATAGAACATTTTAGGAAAATTTCTATCAAAGTAGCTAATTATGAAGTTCTAGAATATCGAGGAGTAAGTTGTATAATAGCTGATGATAATAGCTAGTATTTGAGGATTAAGCATTAAACATTGAATCTAAAACTAGTGCTTTAAGGTTTACAAAATGCTTTATATAATTTATTTGATTCTCACAATAACCCTGAAATAGGTACTATTATTGTTCCCATTTTACAGATGAAGAAATTGAGGCTGTGAGCTTTTTTTTGGTTTTGTTTTGTTTTGTTTTTTAAGTAGTTTGCTCAGGGTCACACAGTTAAGTGGCTGAACAAAATTTGAATTCAGGTCTTCCTGTCTAACATCTAGCATTCTGACACCTAATCGACATGTCCCTGTTCTTTTCACAGAGATCCTCATTAAATGAAATGTTACTATATTTAATGACAACCTAGTAAGCAGTGTGATTTTATTATTTGATTTCATAATATCTGTATATGTATGTTATAAATATATATATAAAATATGATATTTTATAATGTGGTTTTTATAATAAACCATTAGCTATATCATGTAATTAGCTAACATTTATGTATAAAGAATATTTTACAAGGCGTTCAGCTTTTTTAGGCTTGTATTAGCAGGTGGGATGGTATCAGCTCAGTATTGTGTTCTCTAGCTACTAAATTGGCCCCAAGAGAGAATGTCTTGGTGAAACTGTGGAGACAATTTGATTTTGTGTACTACAATGCTGGAAACATTATGATCTGTTTGTCTTTTAATAGTGCTATAATTTACTTCATGACACAGAGTCTTGTAAATAGTGAGTGTGCAATATTTGTTAATTATAATCCATTACAGTCTAAAGGATAATCCAGATTCTTATTATTTTATAGGAATTTCTTATATGAGCTGTTCCAGAAAATCAGTCACCACATAGAAATATTCTCTTTTGTCATGAAGAGATATATTATTTTGAATGTCTTTGTCTTAGTGACATTTTACTTATTATAATAAACTGGTTATCTAAGGTTGTCAAGCCTATCTCTTTTCTTTCCCCTTCACTTCCCATAACCTAATTCCCAGTAGTGGAGTAGCTCTATCTAGTTGAATTTTGGCATTCTTTCCACTCATGCTTTGTGCCAGCATCACTTCTCCTGGGTGGCAGCAGTGGATGAAGCAATAATGTGGAAGTCATTCAAAGGGACAAGCTAGACTGAGCTGCTATAGTGATGGCAATGGTGGAATACCCTTTTTCTATGATATGTAAATAAACTTCCATTGTGGTAGATAGTTACTATATGATATAACACTAATAGATTTAGTAAGGATAATATAGTACTTAATATTTATAAAGGAGCTTATTTGTATGTTTGGGAAGTTATCTGTTATAGCCAAAGCAAATGTACCCATTTTTAAGCATGCAGAACACAAGAAAAAAAGGGATATGCTTTCATTTTTAAGCTTTAGGAAAGGACTTTTTTTTTTTAAGTGTATATATACTGATTGAATAAACATTTTTTGATTATCTAAGTCATCATCAATACAAAAATGGCTAACAGTAGAACAAAATGGTTTCCTTTTTTCATAATTTAAGATTCTTTTAGTGGGACTAGGCTACTTTTTTAAATGAAATCTTTCAAGTGAGGAGTATGTCACTTTACTATGAATTATTGGTTCAGGTCAGTTGTATTTGCCTCGTATTTATTGGTTTAACTGGGCCTACACAGTAGTACTATAAATCACCTAAAGAACACCTAAAGACAGGGACTAACAAGCCTCTGTCTCTATTTTCTTCCCATTCCCTTCTCTTATATCCAGTGCCCTCCACCCTGCCCCCCCTCCAAAACAACCCAACTATGCTATTTTTTGAACAGAACATAGCATTCTTGTACTACAAAATATAAGATAGGTTACCTCATCCACAGTATGTTTGTGTTTAAAAATAGAAGGTTAAAAGCTAGAGAATATTTGTAGTTAAAAAGTTTTAGTCCCTAGGTTAAATACAGAAAATTTCTTGTCCTCAATAAAATCATACCAAGTACTCAGTCACTACTGTTCTGCTTGTGCTAAAGACCAAGCCTGTGTTAGAGATTTGGGGAGGAGGGGGCACTGTAAAACCATGTACTTTATTTGGTATAAAATTTTAAAATTAAAGATAGATAAATTCATTTTGTCTATGAGTATTTAATACTAAGATTATAGTGTCTTTTAATGTGTTACTGAATACTGAGGCCCTCCTATATATGTGGTTTTGATTCACAATGAAAAAGAAATATGTCATTATACCAGATATACAAAAATAAATGTGTATAATTATTAAAATACTGGTAGTATCTCATCATTTAATATTTGGTTCTTTCTAGCCAAAATTTTTGACACTGGTGAAAATGAGTGTGAACTAGATAAAAGAAAAAGTTTAACACGCAGTCCAACAAAAGTAAAATTGGAGACCAACCCTCAGAAAAGCAAAGCAGGTGATTCAGAAATGCTACAAGAAATAGACCAAATTGAAATGGAAACTACAAAAATTTCTGAGAAGAAAGACCAAACAAAGGAGGAAAGTACAATTAAAGAAAAACCTGAAGTCGATATGTCATCTTCAGATGTCATTGCTGCAAAAGGAAAAGGTATAACAATGATTATTTGTATTTTTAATGCAGATTTTTGAGTATGTGTACATATGCATATGCATACAAAAATATATTTCAAGGATCTATTATATATGGAGAGAATATTGTTTTTCTTAAAGTATATGTGAGCTTGAAGATAATTTAAAATAAAAGAATCTTTTTTTTAACCAGCTCCTAACACAGTACATTATAGATTCTTAAAAAATGCTTGTAGGTTGCTTTATAATCCTTTTGTGAAAATATTTCTGTGGGTGCAAAAAAATTCAGTAGAATTTTAAAACTATGAAATTCTGACTTAATTTATATAATATATAATATATAAATGGATTAGCAAGTTGTTGAAGAATTTGGTTTTCCGAATTCTACATTGTATTCACATGCCAGTTACTTGAAGTATTTATTTTGAAAATGTATAGTTTTATTTTTTATTTTGCCTATTTCATACTATAATGAAAATAAAGAAAATTAGACAATATAAAATGTAAAACTGTATCCATAAATATCATTATTATTTATCCATTTTAATACTGAAACTGTATTGATATGAATATTTTTGGTTTACAGATGAGAAAGAAATGCTTAATTCTGAAAGCAATAAGCTTATCAAGGAAGAGCCTATGGAGATAGATGAAGTAAAAACAGATTCATCCACAAGATCTGAGGAAAATTCTTTTAAAGCAGATGTAATTAATGTCAGTGAGGGTTTTCACCTAAGGACTAGTTACAAAAAGAAAGTAAAATCATCCAAATTAGATGGACTACTTGAAAGAAGAGTTAAGCAGTTTACATTGGAAGAAAAACAGCGCCTGGAAAAAATGAAGTTGGAAGGAAAGACTTCCATGGGTCCCCTGAAAAGCATGGCTGAATCACGTGTATTAATGAAAGCAAAAGAAGGGGGTCAAGCCAACTTGGTTGATCAGGAGAAAATGCACGGTTCAAATAGTAACAACAGAACAGAAGATCTGATTCAAGAATGTTCACAAAATAATGAAAACTCTACTATTAGGATCAGTGGTTCTGATGGAACTTATACAAGTAAACATTCCACAAAAGGTCAGGTACTAGAAAAAGTCTCCATTCAGAGTACAGAACCAAACTTCCAGAAACAAAATTCTGTCCTCAATGATGCATCTGAATCTGCAGTTGCTGATAAATGTCAAGAACAAGACAGGCTTAAAACAAAAGAACATGATACCCTCAATGTGGATGACCAACTGGTTAGTCAAGATGAAAAAAGCATGTTGGCCACTAAAAAGGAAAATAATTTCCTACCAGTAAATACCACTGTTTCTCTTCCTGAAAGTGTTTCAGAACCAGTGGTTCATGAAAATACCTGTGACACAGATGTTCCCGCTACCTCTGAAGCAAAAGCTTCAGGAGAAAAATGTGGAAAACAGACATGTGATTCTGAAAATAATCGCACTTTGGAAAAGACCTCTGAATCTGTGTTCACTCAGGACAGTAAGGAGCATGATACGTCTGCTCAGAACAGCCGTAAAAGTAATTTGAAATGCTCCATAGGGAATCAGGAACAAGTTCCTGAGGGTCTGAAGTCAGTTTCAGACATGTCTACTGAAAAGCAAACTCTTGAACACCTGCCCAGAGAAAAAGCCAGTGATGATGTATTACACTGTAAAATAATGGAAGCTAATGGTGAAAAACCAAGTCAAGAACAGAAATTAGAGAGCTCAGTGAATAAGTGTCATCATCAAATAAATCTAAAGAACATAATAGACAAAAAGAATAGTGAAAATGGAGATACAGAGAAAAAGGGAGAGAAAGAAATAGCAACTACATTTCAGCTTAATGGGAAAGATAATGAATTTAAGGTATTTTCCAAAGATGAATACGTGAAAGAGATCTCTGATAATAAGGTAGGAACCGGTAATGTTGAACCAAAGGTTAATAGTATTAAAACAATTCCTGAACATGAGATCAAACCATTAATTGTTAAAGAAGCTCCTATAAAGCCATTCATGAATGGAGATGTCATCATGGAAGATTTCAATGAAAAAAGTAACTTGAACACAAAATCATGTTTGCTTAGTTCTTCAGATACTGATGGTAAATGCCAAGGCAACATGGAGAATCTAACATCAGTGAAAGGGCCCAAGAATATGCAACATTTGGTTGAAAAACACCGTTCTATTGAAAAAGCTGCTTCTGTTGATAGTCCTTCCATAGCATCTTCACCATCATGTAAAGAGAGCAGCTCAATTAATCAAGTAGAAAATATGGAGGTTGAAACCTCAGAAGTTAAAAAAGTACCCCCATCACCTACTACATCTGGCGAAGAGTCTAACCTAAGTAGTGACTCCAATGATCAGAATGGACTGCCTGCTAACAAAATGGAAAATGGTAATGGAAACGCTACAAGAAAAACAGTAATCACAGAAGTCACCACAACAACATCAACTGTGGCCACCGAATCAAAAACTGTGTTTAAAGTTGCAGAGGTATTGGCCTCCCAAGGTGATAGGCAGTCAGTAGTCTCCTCTACTGAAAACTGTGCAATGTCCACCGTAACCACCACCACTACTACTGTGACAAAACTGAGCACACCTACCCCTGGCAGTAATGTGGATGTCATCTCTGTGAAGGAACACAGTAAAACTGTTGTTACAACAACAGTCACTGATTCGCTGACCACTCCAGGCGGCACATTAGTAACATCAATGACTGTGAGCAAAGAGTATTCTACAAAAGACAAAGTAAAACTAATGAAATTTTCCAGACCTAAGAAGGCTCGTTCTGGTACAGCTCTGCCATCCTATAGGAAGTTTGTTACCAAGAGCAGCAAAAAGAGCATATTTGTTTTGCCTAATGATGACTTGAAAAAGTTGGCCAGAAAAGGGGGCATCCGAGAGGTACCTTGTTTTAATTACAATGCAAAACCTGCTGTGGATATATGGCCGTATCCATCTCCAAGACCTACTTTTGGTATCACATGGAGGTATGTGCTCTAAAAAGCATTTGGAGACATGGGTAATTGTGGGATTTTAAAAATGCATTTGAATAAATGAGTTACTAAATTAGACTTACAGAAGTACAGAACTACATTTTAATTGATGAACCTAGAAATATTAATGCAATATAATCTAAAAGAATGCAAACCCAGAAAGCTAGCATTCACAAACAGAAAAAGGTTGCTGAATGAAGGGTCGGGATATTTGAAACTCTGGAGATTAATCTCAGCTTCACTTTAGGAGGGCAAAAGAGAAATGTCAAGCTAAGTTGCTTCCATAGTTTAATCTCCCAGGTTGCTGCCATTTGTTTTGTATAGTGATGAAATTATTCTTACAGAATCAAATTATTATCCATTTCTGAAAGTTGATACTTTTTTCCATTAAGTAATGGATAAAAAGAATAAAAGTAAATTAAAATGCTTTTGAATCATTAAAAGGAAATCAGTATGCTGAAATAATAACATCCAAATCTTTTCTCAATAAACACTCATTCAGGTTCTCCAACATTTATTTCAAAAACAACTCTTAAGATTTTTCTTGCCTGTTTAGATTCCTTTGGGGTTTATTTCCAGAAGTATTTCTTGTTTAGAAATTTCTTACTCTAGACGTTGTTTCTAAAGACAGATTATCACACATGATTTTAAAGTTTGTAAACTCATCAAATGTTAGAGCTGGAAGGGATCTTAAATTACCTCATTTAGCTCAGTACTTTCATTTTGAAGATGAGGAAACTAAGGCCAGCTTGGGTGATTTGCCTAAGGTCAGATGTTTAATAAGTGTCAGAGCTGGAACTATTTCTTTCTTCTAACTCCCAGTCCAGGGCTCTCTGTTACACCTTTCATCTGCTCTTCCCTCTCACTTGGCTGCTGTGCTTTTTTCCTTTGTCAAATGACATGAACTTGACCTCTTTTTCTTTCCCTTCTCCTTAAAACTCAGAAGGGTAGAGTCTAAATAATGAAAACTGATGTAGTTTTGATCGTTCAGTTAGACATGCTAGGGTACCAGGGTACATATTAAGGAAGCTTTTGTACATAACTCTGTGCTTCCATTAAATGATGCTTGAGCAAGTTATTAGGTAGGTCTCCCATCTATAAAAAATGTTTTTTCTCCTTCATAAGTTAAAGTATTAATTGTTTCCCTTCCCATTGGAACTTCTCTAGTTCTTGAAATGGAATACCATAAAATAGGTGCATATCAGAGCTCTATATAGTACAATTATAGTTTATTTCAGTTGTTAATATCATCTTTTCTTAATTGATAATACTTACTTGACCAAATTTTTTTATAGCTTGCCTTTTGATTTGGATTAAAATATCATCACTCCATTACACATTCAATAGAGACAGCTGAAAAGTACAATTTCTCTGCAGGGCCTGCAGTGAAGGATTTGCAGAATCCTGCAGGGAATCAAGGAAAGCTTCATTACAGTTCATGGATTTGCAGGATTACTCTGCACTTTTCAGCTGTCTTCATTGAGAACGATCTCAAAAATGTATCCTTGACTGTCCAGCAGGTAACCTCTTTCCCACTGGAAAAGTTACAAATGTACAAATATTTTAATTTTTTTTTTTTAATGACTACCTGGCAGTTGTTGAGGCAAAACATTGTTCTTACTAATCTCATAGATGAATATTTGGATCTGCTGGAATGCTGTTTCTCTTAGTTTCCCAAAATAAGTACTGTCAGTTGCCAAATTTTGAGAGCCTTATATTGTGTTAAATTATAAATTAGGGGGATAGTTGATATTCATTTATGTAATTTCTATTACCTTATTGTAAAGCCTTTTTCATCATTCTCCTTTCCAGGTGATTAGGAGACATTAGACCTTTACGTACATCTTAAATTAAGAACAGGTCATGCCAGACTAATTTTTTCCTTATTTGATAAGCTTGGTAAATCAGGGGTATCTATAGATGAAGTTTACTTAGATTTTAGAAAAGCATTCGATAAAGATTTTTTCTGGCTATTCTTAGGAATAAGGGATTTGGTTGAGGTGATAATCCAGTTAGATGGATTTAGTTGGATGTTCAGACTCAAACAGTAACCTTATGGATTGGTGTCATCTTGGCAGGAGGACTCCGGGGATGCACTGTGAGATTGGTGCTTGGCCTTGTACAGTTTAACATTTTCATCAAGTGACTTGGATAAGGGGGTAATCTTATGCTTTCACATATGTAAATGTCACAAAGTTGGGAGGGGCAACTAAAACATGACATAACAACATGAAGATTCAAAAAAATCTTAACTAGATAGCTATTGGGATGAAGCTAATAAGACGAAATCCATTAGGTATAAATTACAGTTGGATTCCAAAAATCAACTTCACAAATACAAGGTGATAGAGATAGATAGCAGTTTGTCTAAAAATTATCTCTACATTTCAGTGGTCTGAAAGTTCAGTTATCAGTCGATAGCCCCGAGACATGGTCAGCCAAGAAAGCGATTAGGGTATTGGACTTTACTAATAGAGACTTAACTTCCATGATTAAGGAAGACTATGTTCTATCCCAGTCGACTGCCTCTGGAATATTGTAGGATATAAATAAGCTGGAGACTTTTCAGAAAAGCATTTGGGATACTGAAAGGACTAACATCCATTTCATATGAAACTTGATGGAAAGAATGACAGTTATTTAACCTGGAGAAGAGAGGACTTACCAGTTTAGCATGATAGCTATATTTAAAGGCTTATATTGAGGGGGGGATTAGAATTGCTCTTTGGAACACCAGAAGGCAGAATTAGAAGCAATGGGTTACAAAGAAATTGCAAAAAAGGCAAATTTGGATTTGATGTCAAAAAGAACTTACTAGTGATTAAAGCTGTCCAAAAGCAGAATGGGCCACATTAAGAGGCAATGACTGGCGGGGGGGGGGGGGGGGGGCGAGGCAGCTAGGTGGCACAGTGGATAGAGCACCGGCCCTGGATTCAGGAGGACCTGAGTTCAAATCCAGCCTCAAACACTTGACACTTACTAGCTGTGTGATCTTGGGCAAGTCACTTAACCCTCATTGCCCCGCAAAAAAACAACCAAACAAAAAGAGGTAATGACCTTTCTTGGAGATCTTGCAGTAGAGGCTGTATGATAGTGTAATGATTGGAATGATGCCACCTACTGGAGACTTGCTGTGGGAAAGCTCTGCCATGAGGAAAATGCCTCAGAGGGCAAGGCCATGTGACTTTTCCTTGGCGTCAGGAAATGATGCTTGCTCATGGGTGCTGCCTATCAAGGCTACCAGCCAATCAACTTGAGGAACCTCCTATTTTCTGGGAGGAGACAGGAAGGAGGAAAGAGAGCCTGCTCGGAGAGCTCTGGCTTTTTTAGGTTCCTGACTTGATGGTGGTGGTGGCAGCAGAGGACTTCACAGGAAATTTGAGGAAAGATAGGAATGCCAGGCTGTTGGAATTCTGTTCTCAATCTTTTTCTTTCTATTTTTCAATAAACCCTTAAAAACCTAAACTCGTTTTATCAGTGATTTTAGTCAGTTTCCCCCAAAACTGGGGGAACAGATTAGAATCCACATCTAGAATCTTAAATTATACACAATAGGTTTTAGTAGAAGATTCCCTTGGAGTATGGAGTATATTGAGTGGCCATGAGGTCTTTCTACCCTAAGGTCTGTGATAAACGAAATCTTTGAAATACTACTTCATTGGCTGAAGTTAAAAGAAATGCCATTTCTCATTTATCTGTACTGAGGAGGTGAAGCTGAATCAAGTATAATCTACAAGTTAGAGTTGATTTTGGAATTCATTCTTATGTTCATATATGAAGATATGTATGTCTGAGGTTTGAGATCAAGAATTCACAACCTCTAGCATCTCTGCTGACACAAAGTGATTCTGATTTGGTATTTTCAGGATTGACCTATACACAAAGGTGGAGCAGATGAAACTTCAATACCATGCCAGCTTCCTATCAATGCCCTTTTCCTTAATTAGGCTCAATCCTTTTGCCTCTCTTTCCACTGTCCCTTTTTTGCTGTCACCAACTAATGCCCCCACTTACTAAAGTGCTAAGTGTTAAGGTTGCAGGTGTATTTTTATTTTGAATGAGCCTATTTAGACAGATAATATCTGAGGTTATAGGAAGTACATAGGACAAACAAAATCCCTTTTTCCTAATCATCAACAACCATTTTTACTAATCAGCTTTGATACCTTTAAATGGTAGCAGCTTCTTAATGGAGAAGAAAAGAAAGTGTGACTTATAGGTGGTTAGTTCACCCTTATCCCCACATAAAAGAGATATCCCAGCCATATCTTTGCTTGGGTAACAATGCAGCTAACAGCTCAAATAGTGTTGCGCAGTGTTAACAGCCCTAGTGTTGCAGCTCGAGTTGTTAGCAGCTTGAGTATTGGCATCTCTAGTGTTGCTAGCAGGTCCCCGCTCAAAGAATCCAAGCAGGCAGCAGTGGGGGGGGGGGGGGTGGGGAAGGTTTCTTTATTCATCTTCTATAAGATGGGCACTCTTCTGTATGTGCAGGAGAGTGCACTGAAGTGAACTTGCTCACTTCTATTGATACCCCTCAGGATCCCCTCCAACCAAGCACATTAAGGCATTTTACTATTCCTCATTTACATACTTCTCCCTATCAGCGGCATAACAATAACAACCAATCAGATTGAACCAAGTGGGCCCATCACAGTGGTAGAAACTAGTCAGGTGGGACCAGTCGACTAATCAGATTTTACAAACCATAATACCAGGCCATAATCTATTCTGGGCAAGAGTGTCGGCTCCTCCTCAGAACAATGCTGTGTTAATGTACATAACTCTTCAAGAAAGAAAACCTGACTTGGGGTTTGACCAATCAGATTGCTCCATTTATCGACCAATCAGATTGTGGCACTAGTCCCCAACCCTATGCTGGAGTAAGAATGTTCCCATTCCCTGCTAAACAGTGCTTGTGTAAACATAACCTTTCAAAACAAAGCTAAACCCAAGTTGGGACTTGAGCTCCGAGTTACATGGGGATCACCTTGGTCACCCTCAAGGCAAACTCCCAGCCCAGCCCAACTCCCACAAAACCCAGGCCCCTCTTCAGGCCCTACACGGGCCTAAGGCCCTGGAGCCTTGGCTCCTCAGAGCCTCCTGTGCTGAGTGGCCCCCTGCTGGGAGGTTTGGACCACAAAGCTGTAGGACCTGAAAACAGACTTATTCTCTGCTTTTAGGGCTCTGAGAAGAGTCCAAATATAGTCTTTTCTCTCAGTAAAGAGAATAAATGATGATATGCCATCTCTGAAAGACTATTAACTCTTCTTCTAGTCTAGTTCTTCTATAAAATAAAGGAGCTAGACTGGGCAGACTTGACTTAAATTAAACTGAAAAAGCTTGCAAGTCTTCCTATTTATTCCTTTCTCTGTGTGTTTGCACAGGCTATCTCCCATGCCTGAAATATGTTTCCTCATCTCAGTCAATCAACAAGAGTTTTAGTACAAACTGTCTGCCAGGCACTCTGCTAAGATCTCCACCTCTTAGAAACTCTGATGTTCTTCAAAACTCAGCTCAAAAATGCCATATCCTACACAAGGCTTTTCTAATTTCCACTTGTCCCTCAACATGCCTTGTATTTATCTTGCATATACTTATATAAATACTTGTTGTTTCCCTTAATAGAAAGTAAGATCCTTTAGGGCAGGGACTGTTTCATTTCTGTCTTGGTGTCCCCAGTAGCCAGAAGATAGTAGACTCTTAATAAATGTTGATTGGTTGCTTGGTTGGTTGATTCTATCATTGCCTAACTTTTCCTGTTCCCAACAAGCCAGGCTACTGCAGAGTTGCTCTCACTCTAACCTTCCCTGGTTTCCACTTTTTCTAGTGAGGGTGGAAATGATGTGGGGGTTTTTCCCTCCAATGTTTTCTTTGGTAAACTGTTTGTCAGCAGCTAACAAAGTAATCCAAGGTAATTAATCAACAATGGGCTTAAGGAGAAGGAGGTGAACAATAGTTGACACTATAATTTCAATTTTTAGAGCTTTTAAACTCTTCATGACATGAAGCTCATTGTAGTTATTTGTTTTTAAATAAATGTTTAAGGAACTGCTTTAATTCACATTCATATTAAAATTTCCTAAAATGTTTAGCAATTTTGCATGCAAATAATTACTTGAACAAGAATCACTTTTGTACCACCATTAGTAACCAGTTGAATATTTCTTTAAGGACTCCCAAGACACTAATGTTGTTCTGCATTATGGTTATCTGGTATCCAATAGTTGATAGGAATTAGAGGGCTACAGATTATGTCTATGGATCTTTTAAGTTCACTGAGTTCAGAAAATTTGTATAGGACAACCTTTTAATTTTTCTTTCTTTTTTTTTTTTTTTTGGTAACAAACATTTATTTTATTTTTTCCAGTTACATGTAAAGGTAGTTTTCAACATTCATTTTCATAAGATTTAGAGTTCCAAATTCTCCCTTTCCTCCCCCCTCCACAAGACCGCAACCAATCTGATATAGGTTATAAATGTACAATCCACAAGTACTCTTTTTTTTTTTTTAGTCTGTTCAATCAATATCACTTCTTTCTCTGGGAGTGGATAGTATGCTTCATGATTAGCCCTTTGGGATTGTCTTGGATCATTGCATTGCTGAGAGTAGTCAAGTAGGACAACTTTCTTCACTCAAAACTAATATTTCAGACAATTTTATTCTCCTCTCACTACCACTCTAGTTACCTTTGGTCTGATCTAAATTCATTTATTTCCTCTGGGTTTGCTTTTCTAAATTTTTCTGTCTTCCTGTTTTATAGTTTTTGTTGTGTTGGGGGCGTTTTTTGTAATCTATTTTAAATATGTAAAATCTTAATATAGAATAAAATTGTGTTGTGCCAACTGTACAACAGATTTATCAATTTATGTGGACCATAAGTCCCTTTGGCATTGGAAGTTAACCTTTTGAGTTTTTCTATGTAAAGGCATACTCAGGAACCCTTTTGCCTACTCCCAATCAGTATGATTCATCCAGTAACATTTATTGATCATCTAATTTATATGAGTCACCAGGATGGATTATCTTTTTAGATGACAGTCACAGCCCTTAAGGAACTTATTGTCATTATAATAGGAAAATATTTGACACAGATATAATGTGAAGTAGAATCTGAAAGTGTTTAACATTATACTAAGTATTAAAGTTCAAAGGAAAGAGAAGTCAATCCCCTGGTTTTCAGGGTTAAGTTTACTGCCCAAAATGTTTGAGAAACTAAATTATAATTACTTAAATAAAATGAGGAAGGGGGCAGCTAGGTGGCGCAGTGGATAAAGTATTGGCCCTGGATTCAGGAGGACCTGAATTCAAATTTGGCCTCAGACACTTGACACTTACTAGCTGTGTGACCCTGGGCAAGTCACTTAACCCTCATTGCCCCGCCCCCCCCAAAAGAATTAATTAATTAAATTAAATTAGGAAGAACTGGAAATCTCTTTAGTTTCATGAAATTTACATGTTGTGGTTTCTTTGGCATTTATTTCAGATATAGACTTCAGACTGTAAAATCATTGGCTGGAGTAAGTCTTATGTTGCGGTTACTCTGGGCAAGTTTAAGGTGGGATGATATGGCAGCCAAAACTCCTCCTGGGGGAGGGACTACTCGAACAGGTAGTATATTTATACATTTTTGTTTGTTTACACTTTAGTGTCAAAGTTAAATGACAATGGGTTTTGATTTTAAGCATGTCTTATTTTTGCTTTAAAAATTAAAATGCTTATTCATTTTTAAAATATCTAAGTTTTATAAACTGCAGTTTGCATTGTATTATTTAATTCTAGGTCTATCTATATCCAAATTGTCGCATGATTCATTTATGATATATAAAACAATGCATATAGAAAAGTTGCTTGTTACTAGAGGTCAAACTTGTCTGTAGACTAGAATACTCATACCCAACCTTATACCTCACTTTGCCAATGGTTTTTTGCTTCCCTCTCTGCTACCAGTTGCCTTGTGGTAACATCACTTGATTTAGAAATGAGTCCACAGTTAAAGAGGAGACAGAAGCTACATGCATGGAGCATTTCATCAGTGATCGAGTAGCTCATGATACACATGCTTTTGAACAATAATGTTTCACATGACTACTCCAAAAGGGACTTGACCACTCTGTATCCTGAGGAACTTTATCCAGTGCTCTCCCTCAAACACAATACTCTGTTCCCTCATGCTTTTCCATTCTCACACCTGCTAGTACCTTTCCCTCTGAAATTAGCTCCTGTGTATTCTTTATATCTTTTTTGTGGACCTAGTTATTTACATGTTGTCTCCACTATTAGATATTGATCTTCTGAGAGTCAAAAACTGTTTTTGTCACTTTTCTCTCCAGTGCTAGGTATTGTGCCTGGCTCATAGTAAACACTTAATAAATGCTTTTTGATTGATTGGTATAGTATTGTTGACTGGGTACTGAGGTGAATTCAATATATAGAAAAACTTGAATAGCTGGTGGTTCCCATGATATGTGATAGTTCCACCCTAGGCTGACATCAGGCAACATCTGTAGACTGGCAGCATATAAGAACTCTGTCAGGTATTTTATAATTTAGCTCACCCCACTTCTCACTGTCTTCAGTTCTTCCCTTCCACTCCATCTGGCTTTCCTTTGGACTTTTCAGTGATATTCCTCCTTTTGAAAGTGTATACCTTTTGGTTTTACATCATATTTATTTCCAAATGAGTTCCTCCTCTCTCTAGTGAACTTTCCTAGGGTAACTAAAGACCAAGAGCGAGCTCAGCAGAAATAACTAACACATCAACCCTGACAGTTAATGCAACATTCCACACCCTAGACACCACAGAGGTGACTTTTTAGTAAGCAATACTTTCTTTATATTTTAAATTGTAATTAATTTTAACCTGCATTCGATCTCCATAGAAACATCAGACACAGAAATTACAACAACTGAAATAATTAAGCGGAGAGATGTTGGTCCATATGGTATTCGATCAGAATATTGCATCAGGAAAATCATCTGCCCCATTGGTGTTCCAGAGGCTCCAAAGGGTAAGGAATTTTTAAAAAACAAATGTACATAAGTACTTAGGTGGCCTAACTTCCCTCAACTTTTTCACTTTCTCCACTAGCTCTCATATGAATATCTCTGTATAATTTGTTCATAGATAAGTGACTCTTACAAGAATTTTAAACAGAAAAATGAGTTTATATGCACATAAGTGCTTTAATTCTTATAGTGAATTCCCATTATGTAAATAACCTAAGAAGACAGAAGAATGTCAGCCATATGACCCATTTTTTTGAGCACTTATATACAGATCTTGCCACAGGCCCTATGGAAGATAAAAAGAATTATACTACAGTGATAAGTCAACAGAGATGAGATATTACATTGATATGTGTCATTGTCAAATTTTATTAGATGTTAAGACCTTTAAGAAACAGGAATATATTTGGGGATGTCAGAAAAAGTAAGTGTCACATTACAGAAATATTTACTAAAGTAACGTAAAAGTGATATAGAACCTAGCTTCCTTTTTTCTTTTTCTTTTTTTTTTTTTTTTGGTGGGGCAATGAGGGTTAAGTGACTTGCCCAGGGTCACAAAGGTAATAAGTGTCAAGTGTCTGAGACTGGATTTGAACTCAGGTCTTCCTGAATCCAGGGCCAGTGCTTTATCCACTGTGCCACCTAGCTGCCGCTAGAACCTCGCTTTTTAAACTGTGGGTCACAAACCCATATAGGGTCATATAATTGAATGTAGGGATTGTGAAAATTTTGGCAACAGTAAAAGGTTATGTATACCTATTTTATATACTTATATGCCCAGGGTCACATAAAAATTTCTCAGGCAAAAAAAGGAGTCAAGAGTGGAAAAAGTTTAAGAAGCCCTGATATAGAATGCTAGGGCAAGATTACATCCCTTTGGAGGTAATCAGTGAAGACTTCATAAGAGAAGGAGCAGTTCATTTGGTCCATATAGAATAGGGATGATTTCAGTAGCTGAAAATGATTTGGGAAGGCATTCCAGGAAAACTCTTGAAATAAAATGAACAAAGATGCGAGATTAGGAGTGCAAGGTATTGACAACAAAAAAAGCTCCACTGACAGTGTTTAAAGTTATACCATTTAATTTCTTTTGATTTCTTTTCCTTCCAAAGAAACACCTACACCTCAGAGGAAAGGGCTTCGATCAAGTGCGCTAAGGCCAAAGAGGCCAGAAACACCTAAGCAGACAGGCCCTGTTATAATTGAAACTTGGGTAGCAGAAGAGGAGTTGGAGTTATGGGAGATCCGGGCATTTGCAGAAAGGTAACTAGAAAACTTAACTGTTGATCACAAAAATCTGTAAAATATAAAGATCCTATCACTTTGCGATAAAAAAATTGCAATTTTAATTTATTAAGTATGCTTTTGTTAATTTATTCCATTTGTTTCTAAAATGGTAAATATTTATTCATATTTAGTTCTTTTAGAGCTTATACTTTCAAGTTATCTGCTTTTCTTAAATTTTCCATTTTGATTATAGTACTATTTTTAATTTGTGTAGAATTTTTTAAATCCTTAAATGTTTGGCAGTTTTGTTCTATGATCATCTAAATAGCACTAAATTTTGGAAGCCCGTAAGTATAATGATCTGATATATTTTGTCTTTTTTTCTTCAGAGTGGAGAAGGAAAAGGCACAGGCGGTTGAGCAGCAGGCTAAGGTTAGTGAACAGAAGAAGGCCGAGGAGTTCAAGGCCCAAATGGAGGCTCAACTAAAACAGCAACGATTGGCTGCCCAGCAGGTGGGGGAGCTGTTACTAGTCCCACCTGTCAACGAATTTGCATCATTACCCAAAATGCATGCATACAAACTACAGCATTGAGTACTGGGACTGTGGTGTTTGGTTTGAAGCTATATATATATATATATAATCCCATTTATTTTTATGAATGAACACTCAAATTCACTTTCTGAAAACAATCCTTGAGATGTACTGAAGTTTGTTGTTTTACTAATGTACATCTGTTTGACTAATGTACAAAATCAGAATGTTTTTGTTTTCTTGTATAGCCTGCTATTTTTTCAAGGTTAGTTTTGTTTTAGTAGTTTTCTAAGACCCAGTTTCTCTAGCTGTTAAGAACATACAAAAACTACTATACCTGATTTTAACCATTCTGTAGTCTATTGAGCATCTAACTAAATTAACCAAATGGCTTGTAAAAATCTTACTAAATCAATTAGCTTTTTCTCACTACAAGAGCGTTGTTTGGTCAGCACTGAGCAGCCAACAGTTATTCATTCAGATTGTGGTACTATGAGAATATCATAGTTCAGTGTTTGCCAGCAGGAATGATATAAATTCTCATCCCAGGTGTATGTGTTGGCCTCTTGGAATTTTGTCTTTCAAAATGAAAATAGTATTTTTCCAACTTTCATTATTTTTTTTTTTGGTTTTGTATATCTTTAGAATCTCTTTGAAAGTAATTATCTTGATATAAATAAAAACATGCACAGCAGTTACCTTGAAAAATACTTTTAACAGCACAAAGAATTCACAAACTAGTAATAATAAGCTATTGGAAACTTTGAGCATTTTATTGTGACTAAGATAGGACAAGTATGTGTTTTGGTTGATCCAGCAGTCTGAAAGATCAGAGTGTAAGAAGAAGCAGACCATTTAGGGCAAATAAACTGACGTTTATTTGTTTCTAATCACTTTTAAAAGTGATTTTTGAGCACAATAGGAAGTCTAGAAATGATCTTTGTATGTTTCAGTTTAGTTGAATGCAGGTTTATTCTCTAATAACAGCTGTAGATATGCATGCATTTTATGATTGGTTAAATTAGTATAGAAATTAAATGAATATGATTTGCAGTTTCATCTGGAACCTGCTGCAAATTTCATCATTGAACAGCAGAATGTCCCAGTCGACCATAAGATTACTAATGCCAGTTGTAATTTCAAGTGTTTATTTTCAGACAGAGACTTTGAAGAGTTTATTGATGTGGAGAAAATTTCTATCATTTGAGTTTTTTCTCTTATTTGAAGTAGATCCTGCTTTTAAAAAAATAAGTAAGGAATCAGATAGGAAATGGGTCATATTTGTTTGATATTTTAAAAGAGTATTTGAACTGAGTTTCTTAGCTTAAAAAGAAGACTAATTTGGGGACTTATGAGTCCATCTTTGACTTAGAAAAAACTCTTATTCATTTTTATTTCCTTTGCTAACTTTTATAGAAACGATTGGAGCAGCAGAAACAGCTACCAGCAGTAATTGCAGCCTCTACCACTACTACAACAAACAATACCACCAACGCGGTCTCCACCCCTCAGAAAGTTGTGGTAGCCCCTATAAGTGGCCCAGTTACCACTGGAACCAAAGTGGTACTCACAACTAAGGTTGGATCTCCAGCCACAGTGACATTCCAGCAGAACAAGAACTTCCACCAAACATTTGCCACCTGGGTTAAACAAGGCCAGTCAAGTTCAGGTAAACACTTGTCATTAAGTGAAAGATTCATTTTAGTTCTGAAAAACATGTTCCATCTCTGCCTACTGAAATCAAAGATCATGTGAAATTTTGTCTTTCTCTAGGCACTATTTGAAGAGACAAGCCTCTCTAAATTTAAGTAAGCTGGTACTTAATGTCAGACACATTCTGTCACTGGCCCACATTCAGTGTCTTCTTATCTTATTAGCACCTACTAAAGCTTATATTCCACCAACATAAGTAGTCTCTCAAATATTAGCTAATACCTTCTCTTGCCCTTTCACTATTTCATTTATAACACAATGAATCATTTAATGTTAGGTCTGGGAAGAATTTTAAAAGTGAAAGAGTAGAATTTGACTTATTCAAGATCACATGTCTGTGTAGCCACAAAACTTAAGTTAGAAACTTGCAGCTAACTGCAAGACTAACTAAGCCTTTGTCTGTATAAACATAGTTTCAAATGGATCATCGTTAGAATTCAGGATGAGTAGTAATACCTGAGATTGTACTGCTAGCAGAACACCCTGCACCCCCCCCCCTGCCGTGCCCCAGTCTTTCTCTTTGACTACATTGCCAACATATATGTTTTCACTTTGATATTTTGAAAGAGCTTTTATTTCAAAAGTATGAGTCCTGTTTGCAGCACTATAGTTTTTACCCAATCTACTCCTGTGATTTCTGCTCATGGTTTCCCATAACCTTCCGTGGGAATCTGCTAGCATTTTAGAGGCCTTCGTCTTGAGTTCTTTTGATATTTCAGGGTTAACATTATACCACTCAAACTCTCCACTGGTTGTTTCTCATTCTCTGTAAATCAGCCTGTTGTCTTTTCTTCCCATACATATTCTTGATACTACTCTCTTTAAGGCAGTTTTATCATGCAGGGGCCCCATTAGTAAGATGCTATAGCCTGCCTGCATCAATTATGTCATTGTACATTGCTTTTTAAAATTTGAAGCCTTGTGTTTTCCTGAGATTGTGCCATTCCATGGTTCACAATCATCCACTATCATTGAAATGGTATCAATATCTTAAAGGAAGGGGATTGGCTTTTACAGCACCAAGCTGTGCTTATTTCCCACATGTGAACTAGTCCAGCTCATTATCTGCGGTAGTACTTTTCCATCCATTAATTCTCTGCCCATCCAGCTACACATAAAATCTGGATAAAAGGGTGTTTTTGTGTTTTCAACCACTTTGTTTTTCTGTTGGGATGATTCATAGTATCTTGGATATAGAACCGACTATGTCATTTTACAGACAAGGATACTGAAGCCCACAAATTAATTAAGTGACTTACCCAAGGTTACACAGGTAATAAGTGACTGAGCTCTGAGATGTGAATTCATGTCCTAAATCCAGTCAGCCCTCTTTCCATTTACCAGGCAGGCCTTACTTTTGGTTTGAGCACAGTCTTTCATATCACTGTGGATTTCATTGTGGGGGAGGGGTTGTAGGGTTCTACATTCAGTCTAATTAGTGCAAATAACAATATTAGAATACTTTGCCGTTAATTCAAGAACCTTTTCTTGGACTTTTTTAGAGAACAGGTTCCTGGATGTTGAACATCCAGGTCTCTATCACGGTGAAGTGGTTTGGTGTTGATACTATTGTGTTGTTGGGAAAAAGCAATCTCTGTCGTCACATCTCTTATGGATTCTTGTGTGTAAAGCACCTTACTTTACCTAATCAAATGCTTTCTTTAAATCAAACGGAAAAAAAAAACCCAGACAATAGCATTGGGATATTGTCTGTACCTCAGTCATTAACGTGATTGTAAAGGTGTGATCCACTGTAAAAAATTTCCTATGAAAGCTTACTCCTTCCCTTCTCACATTTTTATCAAAGATATATTCGCTTCATGCAATAAATTTCAATTCTCTTTAAAAGAATTGTGTGTGAGAGAGAGAAAGACAGACAGACAAAGAGAGAGAGAGAGAATATGAGTCTATTTCCAAGTGGTATGCAAGGTTTTGGCCATTAGACATTTCATAGTCTAAACCGTATATTTTCCAATATATTTTCACCAACTTTCCCTTTGCCCCTTGTCAAAGTATGGTTGTTTATTTTAGAATTTTCTGTTGACTTAATTGGAAGGAGCTTGTCAGGTTCTTCTTAGAATTTCTCTAACATTTTATCCTCTACACAGATGTTGGCATGTAAGTTGCAGTAATCTTCATAGTGACTGGTCATTTCTGTTCATGAACATGACAGCTACAGAGTGAGATGATTAAGTGTCTCAAGAAATAATGTTTCTTATTTCTTTGGTCATATGATGAAATCACTTGTATAATTTACTTTAATTTCTTCTCTCAGGAGAAACCTATATGTTATCTTTTCACTTAATTTCAACTTTTTGGAGCTTCTAATTTAATATACGGTGAGATTGTTGTTACTAATATGATTTGATTTCTCTAGTAGCATGTAAGCTTTTTCATTGTTAGACAAAAATCACAAATTGAGAATACCACCAATTGAAATTAATGTTTGTAAACTGTCTAAAAAGTGTAATACTTAGCAAACTTTTTCTGTTAACCCTCATTGCAATAGTAAAAGAAGACAGGTGGCACTTGGAGCCTTGTATTTGTTATGGGAGAAATATCTTATCTCTAAGTTCATGTGGTAGGTAACTGCTGCCAAATATATTTACCACAACGCAGAAATTATAGAGGTAAAAACCTAGGTTTTATTATTATGCTCAGGCATAGGTTCAGGCCTCAGAGATAACCTGAACCACTATTAGGAGTCTTACAAAGCCCTCTTATAAGCAAAATGACATCAGATTCTTTTACCCATTGCCATAAAAGTTAAAGAGAAAAGAGATCAATAGTTCCATGCTTCCTTTAATATCATAAAAGTTGTCCCCTAAGGAAACAAATAACATCAGACAAACTTTATAGGTAAACTAAAGTTACAGATTAAACTACATTTAGAGGATTCACAAAAAGGCTGATTGAGAGAGAATATTTACATGTCACCAAGATAACCAAGAAGACTCAGCATCAGGGAAATCCTTCTTTCAGCAGTTAAACAGGGGAGCTAACAAATAAAATAACTAAATCACTTTGGCTCCCCTTTGACTTCTATCTGAGGAGTGTCAAACCATCTTCCCTTCTTTCATGAGTTAGATTTTGGGCAGGTAAGTTTAATTTTAATAAGAGACAAACTTTCAGTTAGCCAAAATTTGTAAGAAAAATGGCCCAGAGTCCTGAATAATAAAAGGAAATTTTCAAATTCCATACCATATTTTTATCAGTTTGTTTTTTTAATTATCACTTGGGACAAGCTTCTCCAGATTTAGTAAAGCTGGTGCTTAAAGACAGACACATCCATAACCAGATTTTTCTCTCTTGGTAGGATCTATCAAAGCTTATACTTGATTGGCATAATTTTTGAAACCCCAAATTTACTTTAGTAGAAGGAATATTTAAATAGATGGAATTTAAAATTGAAATAGAAGGTATATTTAAAGAGATGAAAGGGCAAGAATTTATCGTAAGTATATAAATATATCATTTTGTGCCTTGGAACTTCTTCCTAGAAGTGACTTTATTGCTGGTTATCTTAAATCTAAAACTTATTGAATGTCTTATACCCTAATAGCCACCAGCACAGCTGCTACATCTGCTACAACCATTGCCAGCACAGGTCAGACGTTCCAAATTACAGGCAGTCCAGTTACTATGGCAGGAAAAGTAATTACCAAACTACCGCTTCCTGCAAATAGCAAGATTGTTGCTGTAAATGTGCCAACAACACAAGGAGGTAAGGAAGAAAAATCATGAAGACCCTTAATTCGTGTTTGTAAAATAGTTTTGCCTTTATTTTCTTCCCTCTGTTCTGTGTCCTTGGGTCTCATAATCCATGTGTCCCACTCTAACCTTCCCAATTTGTAATTACTCCAGAGAAACCTAGCAGCACTGGTGCATTGTTAATGAATTCTTAATTTTTTTCAAGGTGTTGTTCAGGTTCAACAGAAAGTCCTGGGTATCATTCCATCAAGTACAGGTGCAAGTCAGCAAACCTTTACTTCATTCCAGCCAAGAACAGCTACAGTCACTATTAGACCAAACACCCCAGGCACTGTAGGTACCACAAGTAACTCACAGGTAAGACTTCTTTTCTGAGCTTACTTCATTTTGAAATGTGGTCAGGCACAGTGGGTTGGGTTTTTCAGAGTAGCCTAACCCAGGCTCTCATTTTCCCTTACCTATTACTACTTAATCTATGAAAAAATCATTGTTCTGAAAAATCTGTTCTTCTATTTGTTAGATTTCTAAAATGTGAGACATTAATCATTAAACAGTTAAACACTAGCCATTGACCAGATGGACTTTCATTTAGTATCAGTAAGTATGTTCCTCTGAATAGTAAGTGTTAAATAAGGAATTTTTAAAAGAAAATTTTCCTTTTATTATAGCCTTGCAAATTTGCACTGGATCATCTGTGCTTAAAACATGCTGTGGGCAAGTAAGAATTTGAAAAATAAAAATTTAAATTACAACCCACAACATTATATCTATGCTTCATTAAGCAATTGATGTATACATATGTGCGTATACATATATGTATATCAGATATATCATTTTTTGTGACACTGATAACTATGGGATAGAAAGGTTAATCAGGCAAACTTGTCTGAAAATGCTCTGACTACAAAACTAAATTAATGCATTCTGTAGTTTCTTCTTTCATACTATAAAGGAACATCTGATTTCCAAACTTAATATCTTGCTCCTTTAACTGGTAGCTTTAATTTGGCCAGAGGAAAAATGGGAGCCACATGTTGCTTTTCCATAGTCCCTAGCAGCTAGGGGTAGTTTTGAGCAGGGCCTTCATCAGGTTTTACAACATTAGACTAGTGTGTGTCTCAGTGACAAAAGAACTTTATATGAAATAGTTTTAATTGGGAAATTTGAGATTATCCTCAACAGAATCACTTTATCAAGAAGAAGAAGAAAAAAAAAATTGTGGGGTTTCTTTTTTTGTTTGTTTATTTTTCAAAAATGTAAACATTATTCAAATGTATTCAATAAAAATTAATGTACTATCTGGGGACATCTGACATTTCTCCAGAGATTTCTCACATTTTACCAAGCATAGTATACTTAGAAGATCTTGAGTTCAAAAATCAACATACCTGAGTCTTGAAAAACATTTGAATTCATGTCCCCTTTGTGTCATTGATAGGTAATCACAGGGACTCAGATCCGTCCTGGTATGACAGTGATTAGAACACCACTCCAACAATCAACCCTAGGAAAGACAATTATTCGAACACCTCTGATGGTACAGCAAGGTATTCTTCCAGCCAGTAGGTTCATTTTTATTTTTAAATATATGAAGTCCGTCATATTCTGTACTACTGATCATTCTCCATAATAGAAAATTACAAGTTAGAGTGAATATTTCTCTATTAAGTGCTTCTACTGTGATCTTCAAAAAAAAGCTGGATTATTAAATTTCAAAATTTTGATATCGAGTGAAGTACTGTTAAATGATAATGAGTAATTTGTAAATTGTAATGAATTAAAAGATTTATAAACTATCTACAAATATAAAATAGTTTTAGAATTAACTATAATGCTGGAAAAACATTACCTGCTTGCCATCTCTTCTAGAGTGAAAGAACGGGGCAACAGTGGTATGTGAAAGGATACTGAGGAACTACTCCTATTGAACTCATATTTGCTAAAATAGCAATAGAACCAGAAGAAACCTCCAGTTAAACTTAGTTAATCTAGTGGGTCTCACCCCAGCTAAATTTAGTTCTCTCTAGATTTTAAAGTTTGTGTGAATTGATTGTAAAAATCAAATCATCTATTTAGTCAGCTCTTCCCAAGGCCTCCACAGCAGTCCTACTCCAGTGCATTAAGCATGTGCATGAATCAAGATTATTTTTAGTGTTGTTCCACTATTACTGTTCTTTTTTATCCCCTTTTTAAATGTTGTATATTTACTTTTTTCCTTTTTGACATTTTCATTTCCCAATACTTCCCCTTCCCACTTCTCCTGATAGGACCTTCCCTTGTAACAGTTAAGTACAGTCAAGCAAAACAAAGCAATGCCATTGGCCACATCTGCAAGTGTATACCCTCTTCCCCAACTCAGGTTCACCACTTCTCTAGCATTCTTTATGCTGAAGTTGTCATTGGTGACCCGTAATCCTTGAAGGCAGTGCTAGCTCAGCTCTGGCATTTCCTACCAAACTGGAAAGCCTTCAATTCATATACATTCTCAATGACAGACTGCCAGTTACCTTAGGCAAGTCATTTAACCTGAATATCTGGACCTCTATTCCCTTATCTATAAAAAGGGGAAGGGGGGAAAGGGGGAAGGAATCAGATTAGATCACCTCCCAAGCACTTTTATCTCTAAAGTCCTCTCTGCCTGTATCTGTCATCTGAGGACCATATTAGGAAAATACAGAGAGTTTTGTTATCAGTACATTGATGGGGACCCATGAAACACAGGAAATTACAAAATGATGCTCAACCTTTGCAGTCTTTTCATGGTGGTATTGGCAGTGTAAGTGGAAGAAAAGAAGCCAAGAAGAGTTAAGAATCTCACAGTTCTTCTTAAATCATCTATATGTATTCATGTAACTGTCGGTACTTTAAATGAAAGCCATTGGCCAACAAGCTGATATACAAACTGGAAGAACTGAAACATAACAATATGGCATTTTTACTATACTTGAAACCAGAAAGCATAGAGAAGCTGCCACTAAGTAGAAGGGTAGCTCCTAGCTTCTCCTGACCAGTCCCTTCCAGTGCAAGAGCTGTGATTCTATGATCTATTGAAGATGGTGAAGAGGTAGAGAAATTCTCTTAACTTGACAGGATACTCCAAACCAGATCTACTTAGAGAGTGATACTTGGTAACTTCAAAGCAAATATGGTCACCAAGGAGGACAGTGAAAAATATGTTGGAAAAGATGGTTTGGAATTAGGAAACAAGTCAAAGGTTTGAGGCTTTACACACATGAAATTTCAACACCAAACTTCACATAATGATGAAATTGGCTATATAATAACAAACAAGAAACAATTGGTTAACACTTCATTTCTGAATCAACTGTGTATATGTACTCATATACTTGTTATATTGCAAATGAGAATTATCACCCAGATAAAAGAAAGAGTAAAGATGAAAATATGATGCATGTAATTACAACTCCAACCTGATATTGATGCTGAAATCATAGGTCCTGAATTAAAAACAAAAGCCATTAAAACCAGTTATAACCATTTCCTATAAAAGTTTAACTGATATAAAGTAATCACTACTATAAAGAGACCTAAAGGGCATACAACTTGACTTCAGAAACCATGAAATAAGCAAAAGACTTGGCAGTTAAAAGGAAATATGGGTTTAGAATATAAACTTACTTGTGAAATATTATAATAGATAATCATGGAAGAGTATAAGCAATATTATCTGGTAGAAGAGCAAAAAATGATGCAAGAGAAAATTCATCTATAAAAAGCTTGAGACCCAATTAAGCCAGACCATTATATGAATATTTATAGATAAAACTGTAAGGAGAAGTTGAAATAAATGAAAAATGGATTTGTTCTGCATCATGAACTCTTTTCATCTTTATGGTAGCAAAATTGCCATATTTAGTAGATTAATAATATCTTTGTACCGATCACTATGTGATCTAATCTTATCAACAAGCGTGTATTAAACATGCACTATCCTAGGTTCTCTGTTAAGTGCGCGCGCACGCTCTCTCTCTCTCTCTCTCTCTCTCTCTCTCTCTGTGTATATATATATACACGCACATGTTAAAAATAAAACAATCCCTATTCTTAAGGAGCTTACGTTCTTTTTTTTTTTTTACGGGGCAGTGGGGTTAAGTGACTTGCCCAGGGTCACACAGCCAGTAAGTGTCAAGTGTCTGAGGCCGGATTTGAACTCAGGAACTCCTGAATCCAGGGCCGGTGCTTTACCCACTGCGCCACCTAGCCGCCCCTGGAGCTTACATTCTAACAGTGAGGAGAGATCACCTAAAATGGAATCAGAAATTGTAGCTGGACCAGATCAAGTACACATAAAAGAAATTCATGCCGAAGGAGACATAATTCTTAAAGCATTGAGGGACTGATTTTCCCAAGATATCTAAAAGAAGGAATGGCATGTAAACACATTTGCTATTGTGCACACATGTGTTAAACACTGTTCAAGAAGCTGAAAATAAACATTTAAAAGTAAGACAGTTTCTACCTTCATGTACTAATTAGGGGAGATGTAGAAAGATTCAGGTGCAGGGTTTATGGTAGTGCCCAGTCATTTAGAAGGCACAGCAGTAGGGCAAATGGTAAGGCCCAGTTGTTCAATATTGCACTGAAAAGATTCTAATTTTATAACATCCAAGTTTTATGAGCAGCCAGCGATTATTGAGAAGTGTGAGGTGAGCCCAAGAGTTGCAGTGAGACAGGACTCTGGGTTACCTCAAGCAGAAATGGGAGGCTGGCAAAGATGGGGGGGGGGGTAGGGAAGGGGAATGTCAGCATCGACCAGGGAAGGATAATTCAGTACCTAGTAAGAAATGGGAAGTAATTGGGACATGGAAAGGAAGGGTTTCTTCCTTCTGGGCCCTTAGGACCTCATTGAGATCCAGACTTATTTTCAAACTACCTGATAGAGGAGGAGGAGGATACACAAGTCGGGGAGAGAATGGGGAAAAATCACAGATTTTATCATTACCCCAGAAATAATGAGAAAGACTTTTGCTGCAACTTACTCATCTCTAAAAAATGTTGAGAGTATCAGCAATAATAATAATAATAATGACTAATATTTACATAGAATTCAATATTGGTTTCCAAATTACAACATACATTACCTCATTTGATGCTCATAACTTGTGTGAGGCAGGTTCAACTAATATCTCCATTTTAGAGATGAGGATATTAAAACTGATAGGAGTTTGTGGACACCTCCCAAAGGTCACACAGCTTGTAAGTGTATAAGGTGACTTTAAAGCTTAGATCTTCCTGATTTGATAAAAAGACAGTGGAGAAGGAATATTCAGTTTTTCTAGAGCAGGTCATTTTTACAACCATAAAATTGACCTTGAAAGAATAGAAAATACAGTATCCTGCTGTATCTGTTGGTTTGGGGTTTTTTTGGGAGGGGGGGCAATATTTGACTCTTGACAGCAAGAATTCAGCCTAAAGGGTCCCTTCCAACAGAAATGTCTCCCATGCATCCATTAATATAAGATGCCTTGATAGATGCAACCACAAAGGTTTTGCTACTCGATAACTTTTTTTGTTATGTTTTGTTTTGTTTTTAGACGGGGCAAATGAGGGTTAAGTGACTTGCCCAGGGTCAAACAGCTAGTAGTTGTCTGGCAGGACAGATTGACTCAGGTTCTCCTGAATCCAGGGCTGGTGCTTTATCCACTGTGCTACCGTAGCCGCCACCCTCTACTACTCTATATCAAGCAAAAACATAAAACAGGAAGACAAATTTCACCAGGAGATATTCACCACTGTCACAAATGATGTTCTGAACAGATTCCCCTGAAAATGGATTTCCTTTAGATGGTAAAGGTCTTTCGGGTATTCTATTTGCAAATAACATAGTGATGTTTGCATCAAGCCCCAGATATTGAAAGGCCTCCTCAGTGAAATCTATCACCACTTAAAAGTTAGAAACCTAACACACAAAGGACTAATTAGATGAAGAATGCCCATTGTCCAAGATGGTGATAGGTGACAGTCAGTTGTAGGGTAATTTTTGTAGTATTCAGGCAGACACTATGATCAAGAATGTTCTAGGAATTTCATTGCTCTTTCAAGATGCCAAGCTGCTTTCCTGATCCAGAGTCCTAACATTTTGTAGTGTGTTGTTGTTTTGGGTTTTTTTGCGGGGCAGTGGGGGTTAAGTGACTTGCCCAGGGGTCACACAGCTATAAGTGTCAAGGTGTCTGAGGCTGGATTTGAACTCAGGTACTTCTGAATCCAGAGCCGGTGCTTTATCCACTGCACCACCTAGCCGCCCAGAGTCCTAATACTTTTAACTCCTGTATTCTTCTGTCACGTTAATAGGCTAGGAATCATATATCTAAAAATTAAAAATTATCGGTTACCAAAAAGGGCAGTGCATGGATATAAGCACGCTGTAGAAAATCAGTCAGTGACCATTTAGTTAGTGCCTACGAATGTGCATACATTGTGCTAAAAAGAAGCAGAAAGATAGTCCCTGTCCTCAAGGAGCTTACAGTATAATGGAGAAGACAGCATGCAAGTAGATATATATCAAAGAAGCTATATACAGAGTTAGTAGAAATAATTTAACATAAGGAATGTAACTGAATTAAGAGAGGTTGGGGAAGGCTTTCCTGTAGAAGGTGAAATTTTGGGTTGGGACTTAAAAAGTAGTTCAGGGGGGGCAGCTAGGTGGCGCAATGGAATAGCACCCAGCCCTGGATTCAGGAGTACCTGAGTTCAAATCCGGCCCTCAGACACTTGACACTTACTAGCTGTGTGACCCTGGGCAAGTCACTTAACCCTCATTGCCCCGCCCCCCCCCCCCCCAAAAAAAAGGTAGTTCAGGGAGGTCATTATGTGGAATTGAAGAGGGAGAGCATTCCAAGCATGGAGACAACCAAAGAAAATGCCCAGAACTGGGTGCCGTTGATGATGTATGTATGCTACTTTTACAATGATATAGTATGAAAAAAAATGTTAGCTGGGAAATGATACTATTGAAAGAGTAGATAATCCAGTGATACAGTGACTAACTCATCAATACCCTCCTGCTGCTTTGACTAGAAGGCAGAGCATGAGCTCCAGGGCCTCTATTTTAAGAGGGACCTCAGCAAGTTTTTTCCCTTTTCCCATTACCTGCACTGCTTTTGGACTTCTTCAAAACTCTCCCATCCTCCCTGCACTGGTATCTCTTCTTCCTCCATTTCAGCTTCCTTTTGTATATTGTAATTTTCCCATTAGATTGTAAACTCTTCGAGGACAAGGGTTGCTTGTTTTCATTCATATTTGTATCCTCAGTACTTAGCAAAAGGCAGGCACATAATAGGTGCTTAATAATGTTGATTGATAGTGCATGGTATAATGGAAGGAGAGCCTGAATGTTGCATTGGTAACCACAGAAAAGAAACAAATTAAAGTAAGGGTCTTTCCTGTCCTGAAATGTACCAAAAGGCAGCCAGCCATAAGCTGGCACTGGCAGTAGAAGGGCTGTGCCAAGAAAGGACTCACCTTTTTCAGGCAAACACTGAACCTGGAAGAGAGTAACTGCACCAGAACAGCTTAGAACAGCCTCTCATAAATGGACCTGAACTTAGCTCATCATGCTCTGAAGGAAAGCCAGAAGACAGCAAGACCCAGTAATGGGAGATCTGGAGCCAGAGTGCACCCCTGGGTCACCACACAGGAAAACAGCGCCCAGCTATCTATGTTAGAATGCTGGAGAGTCACAACAGGTGGCAGGGCTAACTTAGTAACTGAGAACTAATGCCAAGGGAGTTGTGCAAGAGACCAGTAATCATTGTGATCTCCAGTATTCTACTGGACCCTCTCAGAACTACAGAAAGGGATAAAATCAACTTATTAGGGATCATAAAAGAAGACAGACTGTCCAAGGCCACTATCTCTAATTGATCAGTAGGAGATTTGAGACAAACCAGGAATTGGAGCATAGCATGGGACCTAATTCTAGCCAGCCTATGCAGTTGAACACAGCATCCAGACTAGAGGGGAAAAGCTCAATTAAGACCTATTCGGGGCAGCTAGATGGCTCAGTGGCAAAGCAATGGCCCTGGATTCAGGAGTACCTGAGTTCAAATCTGGCCTCAGACACTTGACACTTACTAGCTGTGTGACCCTGGGCAAGTCACTTACCCAATTGCCTCACCCCCCCCCAAAAAAAAAGACCTATTCAATCCATCTAATAGTGCCAGAGTAACTGTCCCAAAACCAAAATCCTAATCTAAGATCTGAGGATGAAAATGATGATTAAACAGATTAAACACTAAACATAATGAAGGAAATTTTGAGCTAAGACAAGCCCAAGAAGGCAAACTTAGCAGGAAACAATCCTACAGCTACAAACAAGAATCTCAGTTGGAACAAATGCCTTGGCTTCAAGGACTATAAGGTGTCTTGGAGAAATGATGTGAGAGGATAAAGCATGAAATTGGAGTTTGGTGGGAGTTGGTAAAGGAATTGAAAGGAGTAAATAGCTTAGGAAGATGGAAAACTTTACATAAAGAAGTGGATTCGAAAAAAATAGAATGGAGAAAACAGAACTCGATGACTCTGAAACAGAAAGCAATCTTAGAACAAAGTTAAACCATTTTTAAAAAATAAAACAGAATTTCTAATATCTACTATCAAAAACAACTGACCTGGAAATCCAACAGATAAAGGAGAGAGAATTTAAGAATCATTGTACTGCCTGAAAAACTGTGACAAAAAACCCACAAAAAACTTGAACAAATTCAAGGAATCGTAAAAGAAACTGCTCAGATCTATTAGAGCTAGAGGGCAAATCAAAAATAGAATCCATCAGTTACCTCCTTTAAAAAAAAAAAAAACTAAACTGAAAACACCCAGGAATTTCATAGCCAAAATCCAGAACTTCTAGTTCTAAGAAAAATACTTCAGCTAGGAAGAGTCCAAGTGCAAAAGAATCACAGACTGCATTGCCCAACACTTTATAGCAAAGAGAAAAAAATCTTAAAATACAACATTCCACAAAGATAAAAGTCTTAAAACCAAGAATAACACTCACAAAATCAGTATAATTCTGGGGGGTGCAGTGTGGGAGAAATAGATTGTTAGTGAAATAGAGGTCTTTAAAGAATTCTTCATGAAAATCACAAAGATAGGGCAGAGGAATGCGAGTTGGGCCAACGGGCTGAGGAGTAAGCAAGCGAAGTTGCGCATGACTGCGGGTTGAGCTGACCTGACCATGGGGGGCAAGAAGAATCTTTGTGCAGAAGTGTGCCCAGTGCCTCACCATGGAGAAGAGGGGCAAAGCACAAGACCGGCCCCGACCTGAGTGGGCTTTTTGCCCCAAGGCCAGCCAGGCCCCAGGCCTCTCCTACACTGATGCCAACAAGAACAAAGGCATCACCTGGACTGACGATACGCTGATGGAGTAACAGGAAAACCCCAAGAAGTACATCCCTGGGATGAAGAAATCTTCTCAAGGCATGAGAAGAAGCCCGAGAGGGCGACCGACTTGATAGCCTAACCTAAAGCAGGCCACCAATGAGTAACCTTGCCTACTGCCTTATTTACTCTAATTGGAGGTCTCTGCTGATGAGATCTCTTTCCTTTTTTTACATGTACCATAACGACCCTATTTAATATTGGTTTTCATTAACCTGAGAATTTTGATCATGAATGGCTGTTTTAAAAACGTTCAGCAGTCCTAATAAAGGAATTATGTAGATTAAAAAAAATCACAAAGATAGTAGAAATTCTGAATTGTAAGCACAAAAGATCAAAAGAAACCTAGATAGTAAATACATTTGGGCAATTGCAAGGGACTAGATGAAGAAATGTTTCCATTTAATAAGGGAGAAGGGATAAGTGTCTCTATGAAATCCTATTGTTTTGGCATACTGTAGACTCACATTACCAAGGCTATTGTCCTGACAATCAAAGAACTCTACCTTTAATTGAATTGCATCCATCAAGCATCTGTTAAGTAGCAACTGTGTTGCAAGCAATGGGATAAGGTTAGTTTAGTAGCCTTTAATAATATTCTTTAAGATTTAAAAAAAAAATTCCTAATTGTTGGCAGCTAGGTGGTTGAGTGGATAAAGCACTGGCCCAGGATTCAAGAGACCTGAGTTCGATTCAGCCTTCATACCCTTGCACTTACTAGCTGTTTGGACCCTGAGCAAGTCATTTAACCCTCATTTGCCCTGCCCCAAAAAGAAGAAGAAATCTTATTGTCTTCAAGGGCACAGAAGTTAAATAACATCATCAGAGGGTTTGTGATATGGTTTCGTTCTATTTCCGTGTTTTTAAGTAGGAAGGGAAAGGCAAAAAGAAAACAGGAAGAAATGAGAAAGAAGGGGGGGAAATCACTATTTCATATAAATGGAATACTGAGAGAAGAGTACGAAAAACATGAAAGAATGGGTCGGGGGAGCAGGTATCCTATAATCTCACTCTTTTGCTGAATCCGATAAAGAGAATTCAGCACCACACAGAGTTTGGTATAGAAATATGTTACATTAGGAGGAAACAGACAGCAAAAGTGTTGGGGGGCAGCTAGGTGGTGCAGTGGATAAAGCACTGCCTTGGATTCTGGAGGACCTGAGTTCAAATCCAGCCCCAGACACTTGACACTAGCTGTGTGACCCTGGGCAAGTCACTTAACCCTCATTAGCCCCACCACAAAAGAAGGGGATGGTATAAGACAGTAAGACATGGTATAGGGTGGTATAAGACAGGGTGGGGAATAGTCACAAGCAAATCAACTTTGAATTTGGGTTGGTCATAAGCAGGGAGATTAAACAGAAAGTAAATAATCACATCAGGGTTTAGGTTTGATGGAAGTTCAAACCACTCCAGTGATAAATTACTACTATTGATAAAAATACTTTCTCATGGTGCCACTTTTCTTTCTTTGTAAAGGAGGTCAGAGGAAAACATGTAAGAACTTCATGATGGGGGAGGAAAGGGAATAACACAACTAGCAGTCATAACTAAACATGAATGTGACAAACAACTCTTGCAAAAAGCAGAGGAAGAAAGCAGAAATGTATTAGAGAGTCCAAACATGTTTTGTTTTAAGAAACATACTTGAAATATAAAGATCCACAGTTTAAATTCTGGATACAGAATTTATTATTCTTCAGGCAGATTTTAAAAAGCACAGAAAGCCAATGATCTCAAGACAAGCAAAGAGTTACAAACATGACTTCCTTAAAGAAATAACCGGGGGCAGCTAGGTGGCTCAGTGAATAGAGCACCGGCCCTGGATTCAGGAGGACCTGAGTTCAAATCCAGCCTCAGACATTTAGCACTTACTAGCTGTGTGACCCTGGGCAAGTCACTTAACCCCAATTGCCTCAATCCCCTCCCCCAAAAAAGGCAAATTAGAGAACTGGTAGGATTTTTTGCAAGTTAGAAATAACAACTTTTGGGGAATTGCTGAATGAAATATACATATTTCTCAGCTGTGCACAATACATTTACAAAATCTGATCATGTAGCAGGTCATAAGTATCTCGTAAACACAGAAAGACAGAAATAGTAAAAAATATTTTCCCCTACCACTGAAAAATAAATTAGAACCAGCAAAGTGTTTTTCAAATATAAATGGAAACCGAGTAATTCTAAAACATGGTTTGTCACAGAACAAATCATTGAAATAACATGATTTCATTAAAGTAAATTACATCAATAAGACTACATAACAAAACCTCTGGGATGCAACCAAAGCAGTTCAGGGGTGGGGAAGAGAAGAAGGAATTTATGACCCTAAACATCTAATCCCACAAAATAGACATTCTGAAAAAATTAAAGAAAATACAAATTGAAAGCCAAATTGATTTATAAAAACTAGAAGCAATTTTTTTTAGTTAATAAAACATATAAATCATTAGTTAAATCATAAAGGACCTCTAAAAATGAAGAAAACAAGGGTCAAGTAAATTTACAAGTAAATCCTAACTCCAGAAGATTAATGATGATACAAGGCCAATGTGTGAATTTGTTTTGCATGGTATCTACTTATTTGTTACCAGGTGGGGAGGGGGGGCCAAGAGGGGGAATTTTTGGGTCAGGGCTGTTAGGATAGTATTGAGATCCTAAAAAAGAAAAGAGCGACAGTGCATCATTCAGAAATAAACTAGCACAAAAAAGTTCAGAAAGGGACCAAAGGTAAGCATGGCAGTCCTTGGAACTACTATGTTAAATTTGAAATCTACACAATCAACAAACCAATCTGTATATTTAGAGAAGTCCTTAATTCCATAGGCACTTCTCTTCTGAATTTTTTTTCTTGGGGGGGGGGCTTTAGGAAAATGTGTTGATGTTTGTCAATTCATAAATAAAAACTCAAACTACTTAGTAGCTCTGTGATCATAAGCAAGTCAGTTAACCTCAAAAAGCTCTTTAGCTTTCTCATCTGTAAAATGTAGATAATATACTATTTACTCTACTGGGCTAATGTGAGATAGGCACTTTATAAACCCATAAAGATTATAAATGTGAACCATAGTTGTTATTAGAAGACTTTGCAGTCCTCACCACTGAAGGAAGTACCTACATGATATCTCCCATCTCTGTTCTGTTGCCCAAAATAATTTTCCTAAAGTGTGTAAATCTGACTATGTCATTCAATAAATTCTAGTTACTCTTAAGATGAGTTTCTCTGTTCAGTTTTTAAAACCTTTCATAATGTGGCCCACAACTTACTTTTTCAGACTAAATATTACTCCCTTTCTTATATTCAGTAGTCCAGCCAAAACTAACCTTGTCATTTTCCCCACAGGACTTCCTATCTCCCATGTTCACACCTTTCACCTGACTCTGCCCATGCCTGATATGAATCCCTCACTTCCCAAGCTGCTAGTGACCTTCACCCTCCAGAAAATTACTCGTGTGCGTGCTGTGTGTGTGTGTGTGTGTGTGTGTGCACCGTGTAAGTAGTATATACTTATTTGTATAGATATTCTCATCCCCCAGGGAATGTAAGTTCCTTGAGAGCTAAGATTCTTTCACTCTAGTCTTTGTATCTATTCCTGATGCATGGCACAGGCTGGGTACTTGATAAGTGCTTTTAGTTTGAAGTCACAGATTTATTCTATATTAATGCAACTGAAGAGGTAGGTAGATGATACAGTGGATTAAAGTTGCAGGCCTGGATTCAGGAAGCCTGAGTTCCACAATTTGGCCTTAGACACTAGTCCCTGGGCAAGTCACTTAACTCTGTTTTCAGTTTCCTTCTCTGTAAAATGAGCTGGAGAAGGAAATAGCAAACCATTCCACTATCTTTGCAAGAAATCCCCAAAAGGGGTCACAAAGAGTCACACATGACTAAAAAATGATCAACAACAACAAAATGCAGGTAAAGAATATTAAATCCAGCCTTTTTGAATAGGATAGTTTCTATTTTATCTCTCTTCTTTTCTAGAAGTAGATACAGAGAAACATAGAAATGGGAATGTGGAAAAATACCAAAGATGGAAATAATCAATGTTGGAGGGCTGTGAAAAGACAGGCACACTGCTATCCAATTGGTATAGCTGTGAATTGGTCCAACCAGTCTGGCAAGCAATTTGGAATTTTGCTTTGAAAGAAAAGTTACCAATTTTTTTTTTTAATTAAAAAAGAAGAAAGAAAGAAAGAAAAGTTACAAAATGTCCCCTATCTTTTTACCTAGAGATCTCACAGCATAAATCCCAAGGAGGTGCAGAGATAGAAATGAAAAGTCGCATATGCACCCACATATTCATAGTATCCTTTTCTGTGATAGTAAAGAACTAAGAAAGAAGCTGTTCGATGAATTATTTCCAGAGCAAAAGGTTAGCAAACTAAGGTATGTGTATGTAGCATCAAAGCAGATGGAAGTTGTTATGGTTGGACAGGCTGAATGGGAGATGAAGCATACTCTAATCTGGTCTGAGGTCCATAAGTTTACACTCATTGCAGAGATTTGAGCCTAGAGTAGGAATTCTGGAAGATCCACTCCCCTGTAACCATTGCTGGTTCAGATGGTTCAGTATCAGGACAGTATGAGTTGGCAGGGCATATGGTAAAAGGCTTAAGTGCATGGCCTAATGGCATATGAAATTTCAGTTACATTTGATATATTGATTAGTTTTATGGAATTGCTCTTTTTTCTTATTTGTTACAAGGGCATGGTTAGCTGGGGAGGGGAGAATGTGAAGGGGGAATATAAAATAAACAAGGTCAGTGAAAAGTGTTTGTTTTTTTAAGAATAAGAAATGGGGGGGGCGGGGTAACTAGGTGGCACAGTGGATAGAGCACTGCCCTGAATTCAGGAGTACGTGAGTTCAAATCCGGCCTCAGACACTTGACACTTACTAGCTGTGTGACCCTGGGCAAGTCACTTAAACCTCATTTCCCCGCCCAAAAAAAAGGAAAAAAAAGAATAAGAAATGGGGCCGCTAGGTGGCGCAGTGGATTAAAGCACCGGATTCAGGGAGCACCTGAGTTCAAATTTGACCTCAGACACTTACTGGTCTGTGTGACCCTGAGCAAGTCACTTAACTCTCATTGCCCTGCAAAAAAATAAGGAAGAAGAAATGGGGGCCTAGGATACCATAAGAGAGTTAGATTGCAATTTGTTTGAATTGACTTAATAGTACCTGTGGAGATGTCTCTTTACTCCTAGATATATAGACACTAGCTGGATGTAGTATTGGTGGACAGAGAGTCTTTAAATAGATTAGGTTGTTAAGTGGAACATTGGCATTAGAGAAATCAGTGTCACTATTTGCATAACTTGATGAATAATATGTTAGTCTTATTTGAACGTTGAAATGACTATATAATAATCTAATTTGTCATACTGTCTCTCAACAACAACAGAATGCTCAGAATGTATTTCTAGCATCCTTAATGATTTGTTGTTTTTACAGGTCAAACTCACAGGTAGTAACCCAAATCATCAGGGGGCAGCCTGTTTCTACTGCAGTATCTAGTCCTAATGCCAGCATCTTCAAGCTCTGGACAAAAGGTTGTAACAACAGGAGCACCTGTGCCACATATACAGCCCCACATCCTCCACCCCACAGCCTCCTCGGCCCCCAGCAAGGACAAGTGAAACTTACAATGGCTCAACTCACTCAGTTAACACAAGGCCAGGTAAAATAATGTGAACTACTTTTTAACATCTTTAAATATTATTTCTCTAGAGAATACCATCAGGTCCAGCACATGTCTCTTGGCTCCAGCTTTTATTGCACCATACCACCCTTCTCTATAAGCTGAGGTTTCATTTGTAGATGAGGGGAAAATAAATAGGGTTTGCCTTGTCAGCCTCACAGGGCTGGGGGGGGGGGGGGGAGCAAGCAGGTGGAATGGATATTGTGGACTTTGAAGTAGTATAGAATTGCATTACATGTAGTAGTAGTGGTGGTGGTGGTGGGTAGTTGTAGCAGCAGCAATAGTATAACACACTATAACAATTAAAATGATGACTATAAAAAGTCTTTTCCTACTCCCACAACTCCTTCATTCCTGTAGTTCTAGAATAGAAATAATAAAATAGAGTTGTTTGCCTCTTCAGATAATTATTTGAAAGCTACCAAATTTTGTCATAAGGATAGACTTGTCTTGCGTGTGTTTTAAGCATTCCAAAATTTATGTATTTTAGCTAAATTTTATTGATCTTTCATCACTTTATCTAATGATTGAAGAGATATTTATTGAACAGCACTATGTGTAATAAAACAAAAGTCTCTGCCTTCAATGATCTTACATTTTTTTGGTGGGGGAAACAACACCTAGAAAGGAGTGGTGGCTAAGGATGGGAGTGCTGGTCCAGGACCTCTCAGAGGGAAGAGTGCTGTCTCTCTGCTCCCCAAGGTTGGGATCATAGAGTGAGCTTTCATCAATTAAGAAGGTAAAGGCCCAGGATGGAAGTTTTGGTACCAGTAGCCATATTACATGACAGAAGATGGTTGACTTGAAGCATCTCATGATGTTTGTGGGATTGTTAAAAGCAGATTTGCTGAAATGTATTGCATAATATCATGAACAACTCTTCCTTGATAATCCTGGGTCATCATAAGCATTGTACTGTGCTGAAATAATGATGTGCTATTGAGGTGCATAGGACTGGGCTGTTTGTCCCTACATTAAATGTTCCCAAAGCTGCTGTGATTTTTTTTTCCTTATGTCTACTTTTTATAGTTTTTCTGCTTCCCTTGCTGTCACAACTATCACTTTCTGCTGCTATCAGAATATCAGCTTTTCACACTCCCCCTTCCCACCCCACCCCCACTTTGTACTTTATAATTTATTATAGTCGTTGTAAACTTATAAAAAATTGCGTGTAAAATACCTCTGAATTGGTTCCAAATGAGAACTTGGTTGGCTCTCCTGCAAGTAAAATCTGTGCACACTCTAGTGCATATATTTAATCATCTATATTGTATAGGGGCTTTTCCTGCTTATTTTTAATTTTTCTGCTATAGAAAAATGAGGTGAAATTGTAGGAATCGCTGAATTATAGGATAAATAGATGGTTATATACAAAGTTATTTAGTCCATATTCCTTGATATACAGTCATCATTGAATAGTTCCTGGAACTAGATATATTTACCTTTTGTGGAACTCTCATGTCTATAATCTGAGCCATATGATTATATAGATATATAAAAATACCTATTTCTCTCTTAGCTTGAGCTCTTCCAGTATGAACTCTCTTTCTCTTAATAGATAGATCTCTGTGTAGAGATATCTATATCTATCTGTCTATCTATCTAGGCTATCTATCTATGGAAGTGTGAGGGGTAGTTTTTAAGCATTTTGTGTTCATTCCTGTGTTCCTCTTAAAGTTCCCAACCAACACCCACAGTATATACCCATGTAACCTCAATTTATATTTCTGATTACAAATAATACCATTAACCAAATGATCAGCATGTAAGCCTATTCTTTGAGCAATATGCATTTATATGGAGTGCTTTTTTCATAGGGTGGCAGTCAGGGGTTGACTGTTGTAATTCAAGGACAATGGCAAACTACTGGACACTGCAGCTGATCCCTCAAGGGGGGGGGGGTAAAACAGTAATTCCAGGGCCAGGCCAACATTAATGCAAGCGGCAATGCCAAATGGAACCATTCAGCGGTTTCTTTTCACTCCTTTGCCTACGACAGCAACAGCGGCCAGCACTACGACAACAGTTTCCCAACTCGACATCAGGTAGGGTTTAGGCTTATCTGAAATAGTTATGATTGCTATCTGCTCATCTAACAAGCTAAGTAAAAATGGTAGCTCTTAGCAACCAAAACAGTGAGTTCTCTAGAGTTAATATCTGTTGGCTATATGGTCTAGAATAATGGGAATGTTTGGTCTTGTATTTTTCACTGCTACAAGTGAGCAGAAACAAACCACACAGTCAGCTCAGAACCAGGCTCAAGCCGGGTCCCAGCCCTCGCCACCAGCTCAGCACCCCAACTCAAAGTCAGCCACAAGTCCCACCTCAGACTGTTCAACCTTCAGCTCAGCCCCAAACCCCAACTCAGACTCAGGCCCCAGTCCCCCAACCAAGCTCAACCCCTACCACAAGCCCAGCCTGAGGCTCAGGACTCACTCTGAAGTCCCACCCCAAGCGACAGCTTCATCCCCCATCACTTCTGAATCACAACCTGTCCCCAACATTCAAATAAAACTCCAGTCACGATACAATGTCAGTCTCAAAGCCAGGTCCAAGGGCCAGTTCCTGTTCGAGTCCAAAGCCCACCACAAACTCGAGTGCTTCCACAGCTTCATCCAATGGACCCACTGTATGTCAAGCCCCAGTGCAAAACAACAGCCTCACAGCCAGTTCAAATTCAACCACATACATCGGTTCAGATTCAGTCCCAAGTACAGCAGCCATCACAGCCCCAGCTTTCAATCTTCCATACAAACTCTCCCAGCAACACAAACTTTGAATTCAAGGTACTGTAACCCTCCCCTCATCCCGTCCTCAGCTACAAATCCAACAGCCACAGACACAAGTCATTACTGTGCCTCAGCTACAACAACAAGTCCAGGTTCTCTCTCAAATTCAGTCCACATGGTTGTGGCTCAGATACAGGCTCAGCAGGGTGTTGTTCTGGGCAATCAAACTTCAGTTACCTATTCAGATTCAGCAAACCAGCCCGGTGCAGGCTCACCAGATCCAGAATGTGGTCACCGTGCAAGCAGCCAGGTAACAAGAACAATTGCAAAGAGTTCAACAACTCAGGGAACAACAGCAAAAGAAGAAGCAAGCAGCAGATAGAAATTAAACGTGAACATACCCTCCAAGCTTCTAATCAAAGTGAAATTATCCATAAACAGGTAGAGTCACAAGGGTTTACTTGTTTTTTATTTGTGCCTCCAGGCCTTTTTTTTTTTTTTTTGGTGGGGCAATGAGAGTTAAGTGACTTGCCCAGGGTCACACAGCTAGTAAGTATCAGTGTCTGAGGCCGGACTGAAACTCAGGTCTCCCTGAATTCAGGCTGGTGCTTTGTCCACTCAGCCACCTATCTGCCCCCTTATTTTGTATTTTTAAAGAGATAGTACTTATGAATTATAGTTCTGTAATATTTTATTCATGAGATTAAATGTGTCCGATTTATTTGGCGTCAACTTTCCTATAAACTTTTTTTTGGCGGGGCAGTGGGGGTTAAGTGACTTGCCTAGGGTCACACAGCTAGTAAGTGTTAAATGTCTGAGGTCAGATTTGAACTCAGGTCCTCCTGACTCCAGGGCCGGTGCTCTATCCACTGCGCCACCTAGCTTCCCCTCTCCTATAAACATTTGAAAAAAAGATACTTTTAACCTTTGTGAGGAGCTGAGTTGCCTAAAAGAAGTGAACAGATTCTTTTACTGTTTGCAACCATGTCTAGGCATTCAGTGTTATTGGGAAATCACTTCTTCCTTTTTAAGAGAACAAAAAGATTGGATAATTAAAAAGATTTGCACAAAATTTGCAACTTTTAGTCGGTTTTGTATTAGTAAAGAACTTTAAAGTTGAGTTTATTTAAGAGATATAATAATAATAATAATAGCATTTAGGTAGCGCTTCATGGTTTTAAAGGTTTTTTACAAATTTATTTTATTCTCACAACAACCTGAAGAAGTAAAGTTGCAGAGAAGTTGTCAGCCTTTTATTAATAGAAGGAGTATTCTTTATCCAGGAGTCCAGTCTATGTACCTTTCTCTATAAAATATAATAAGGTAACTGGAACCAGGAGAAAGTGTCCTAGCAGCTGAGGAGAATCAGGTAAGGCTTGGTATGGATAGGTGATGCTTGGAAGGAGTTCAGTTTTAAAGGAAACAAGGGGTTTCAAGAAATGAAGGTGGGAAGGCAGAGAGGGGACATGGGGAACAGCTAGCACAGAGATGGAGGTTGCTGGAGCATTGTGTTTGAGGATCCATAAAGAAAGGCAGTGATGAACAGATTGGTGGAGTGAAGAAGGGTGAGGACCAGAAGAGAAATGCGAGATTTAGAGTTTAGGTGAGCAGAAGGGTGGAGGTACCCTTGACAGAAGTAAGTAAGGCATTAAAGGGGTGGATTTTGGAGAACAGATAATGAATACTGTGCAGAGGCATTAGGACATGTTGTGTCAAGCTTAGGAGAGAGACTAGGACTGGATATATTAGATCTAGGTGGTCATCTTCTAGTGTTGATAATTAACCCTTAGGAGTTGATGAAGTCACCAAGTGAGTGTAGGAGAGAAAAGAGAATCAGGCCCAAGACAAAGCTTTGGGGTACATGAGTGGCGTGAGATTGGATGATCTAATCAGCAAAAAGAGAAGGAACAATCTTACAGGTAAAAGAACCAAGAAAGAGCAAAAAGTATCCCAGAGGAGCATGTTCCTAACATCTAGACAACGAGAAGGATAAGAACTGAGAAAAGATCATCTGGCTTAGCATTTAAGACATTATACTTGGGAGAGAGAAATTTCAGTTGAGTGATGAGGTCAGAAGATTAAGAAAGGAAGGGAGTAGAAAATAGAAATGACTTTTTCTAGGAGGAAAGACATAAAACATTAGCTTGTGGGAATGATAGGATAAAATAATGGTTAGGATTGGGGAGACTTGAAGATGTGTGTAGACAGTAAGGAGAGAATCAACAGTTTGAAGACGGGAAGGGGATTGGGGGGCAATCTCCTAGAAAAGTTGGGGTAGGATCAAGAATACATGTAGAGGAGTTGGCCTTGGTAAAGAAAAATTCACCTGTTCATCAGAGGATGACGAGCAGGTGAAGGCCTCATGTAGAAAGGAAGAGAGAATGGGGGTTAATGTCAAAGGATTTTGAGGTATAGGAATAGGGAAAAAGAGGAAACAAAACAAATGGATTCTTTTCTGATTAATAGTATAAGGTATAAGTCCTCAGATTAGAGGCAAAGGTGGAGGCATTGCATGGGAGGCTTGCAATGAGAGCTCATGATCTGTGGGGAGTGTGATAGAGATCAGTGGGGAGGGGATTTTTTAAATTTTTTTTTAATGATGAATATCCTGGTTGAGAGTAGATAATATAAAACTGTAGCAGACCAGATCATCTTAGTTGTATCATTTCCTCCAAGCTTCATTCATACACATCTAGAAGCAAAGAAGAGAGATTGGTGCTGGGTATAATTCGATTAAGCTTTAGCAAGGCATGAGCAAGGATAAGGGGGCAGGGAATTTGAGAGTAGAGGACAATGTCAAGTAAAACTGGTTTAATTCTCCAATTAAAATAGGGAATAAAATTAGACCAAGAGGTATGGTGATCTGGGAGAGTGCTGAGGCATAGAAGGGAGGGAGAAGACTGATTTTAGGACATCAATAGGCATAGAGATGGAATGGTAGCATTATGGTCATCTAAAGGATTTGGGGAGGTTTTGTTTCTAGAAATGGATCCCTTTTTGGGTGATGATAAGATCAAGGATGTGACCACCCCTACTATACCAGCAGAGGTGGAATAGAGGAGTAGGTTGTAGGAGTTGAGGACACTGAAGAATTGGAAGATTAATGGTGTTTGGGGGGGAAAAATCAGCAATATGTTGAAGTCCCTTAATTACAAAAACAGGAGTTGAAGTGGAAAAGAAGGGGGTACTGAATTCCTTAAGAAAGGTGGGAGAGAACTGCCACCCAGACCTTTATTGGGTAAGTCATTCTGAAAGCGAGGTGGTTGAGTGACAGCACAAAGGTCAATTCTGGAAGTAGCAGTGGAAGGACAAATATTCCTACTCTCCTTCTAGGACATGGGGGAATAGGGGGAGAGGTATGAAAGAAGATGCCGGCAAATGCTATAGAAGGTAGCCAAACCTTGTGTTCTATCTCTAGGAAGCCAAGTCTCTGTGAATATTAAAGATAAAAATTAGGGTACAATGAAGGGGGCATGCAGAACTAGAGTCGGACTTGGAGGAGAGGGGTGAGAGTTGTGTGTATGAATAGACCACATTCCATAGGAGAATAAAGGATATAAATTTCATAGTTTTCTTTATTATAAATCCTGAGTTTCCTAGGCAAGAATTTCTGGTCAGTTTTCCTTTACATAAAGCTGGAGAGTGTATTCATTCTTCTTTTTCCTAGTAATATCATAGCTATATCCTATGGACTGCTTTAAAAAAAAAATTGAGGGGGCAGCTAGGTGGTACAGTGGATAAAGCACTGGCCCTGGGTTCAGGAATACCAGAGTTCAAATCCAGCCTCAGACACTTTACACTTACTAGCTGTGTGACCCTGGGCAAGTCACTTAACCTCCATTGCCCTGGCCCCCCCCCCCCAAAATGATGCTTATCTGTCCTTATTTCTTAGGCTGCTTTATTTTATCAATTTATTGATTCTTTGGCTCATACAACATATCCTGGTTACACAAGAATGTTTGGAATAATGTTTATAATGCCAAAGTTTTAGAATGTTTCACTTAGAGCGATGGATAGAGACAGGGACTTATGATTTCATCATATAGGGAACTTCTAAGGAATGATCAGCACCTCCTCTTCAACTTTTGTATTAGACTAAAAAGTTGAGTGACTTACCCCTGGGTCATAGAAAAATTATATGACAGAGGTAGGACTAAAACCCAGGTCCTCCTGACTTCAGGGCTGCTCTCCATATATCACACATCTAGTAGGGAGGCTTACCCCACAAGATCAAAGATCTTTCTGAATTAGAAGAATTTTGGTAATCTTAATCCCTTGCCATGTTCTTCCTTAGGCATATTGTTTTTTGCTTAGCATCTCTTATCAGAAGGCCCTAATTTATGTCAGTGAACAGCTAATCAGTCTTTTTACTTTTAGAAATACAGGTTTATTTTTTGTTCTGTTTTCAATTACAGTATATTTATTTCCTTGGAGGGGTGGGAGGGAAGAATACAGAACTCTTGTAACAAATATACATTGTCACCGAAAAGGGGGAATTTTTTTCCCCCATCTTATGCAGCATTCTATTCAATGCATGAGATTTCGGTTTAGCCATAAAGATCTTTGCTGCCTTCTTTTGATCACTGAATGATCATAAGTCACTAAAAGACTTAGAACTCTTCAAGTCCAACCCCCTTCCTTTATAATTTACCTCCAAGATTTCACTACCTTAAGATTCCATTAAAACATATTTCTAGATAATTCATTCCTTTGATTTTGTACATTGAGTGGCACATCAATCATTCTGGAGTGTGGACTCCAGTTTTTTCTTTTGCCTTCTTGGCCTAATTTTCAATTATCAATAAGCATTTATTAAATACCTTTTATATACTCCAGTGCTGGGGATTACAATGCAAAAAGGAAATGGTTCCTGCCTTCAAGGAGCTTGCATTCTATTAGGGCAATATAATACACACAAAACTACATCTAAAATAGAGACAGGTAAGTTTGGGGACAAGACACTATCAGGATGATCCGGAAGGGCCTCATGTAAAAAAGCGGGTACACAAGTTGAGGGAAGGAAACCAGGAATTCTAAGAGGATAGTTTGTGCAAAGAAACCAAAGGAGATATGGTAAGCAAGCAAATATGACTAGAAGGGAGTTTGTGAAGGGAAGACTGGAAGGGTAGTTTGTGTCATGGAAGATAGGAGGCCAGGCTGTAAGAAATTTGTCTTCAGTCCTAGAAATAATAAGAAGTCATCAGTCCCCTCTGCTTGAGGAATATCACATTAGCAGCCCTGTGGAGGGTAGTTTGGAGAAGGGAGAGACTTGAAGCAGAAAGAGCAATTATTATTGCAGTAGTCTAAGCAAGAAATGGGTGAGTACCTGAACTAGACTGGTGGCTGTATTATTAGAAGAAAGGAGGCAGAGGGGAGAGGTTTCATAGAAGTAGAATCAATAAAACTTGGCAACTGTTTAGATATTTTGGCTTGACTCATCAAAAATAACCTTGCAGACCTGAGCAGGAGGGTAGTGTTCTCAACAGGAATAGAAAAGTTTATAAGGGAATGAGTTTGGGAAAAGATAACAAGGTCTACTCTGAGCAATGGGAAAAGCGATGGAGACAGGAAAAGAAGTCATAGAAATAGACTTCTTCCCTAAAACAGATAGGTGAGGGACTATAATCGTGTTCATGTCTGTAGTTTAAAACCTTTAATGCGATTGTTTTCCTTTGGTTTTTGCTTTTAAAGAGTAACATTAAATGAATCTGGAAAAGAATAATTGAGCCAATTTTTGTCAATAAACCACCATTTGTAAAAGTGGATGGCACAGAAGAGTTTATCAGTCTTTTGAAACTACTTAAGACATAGATAACCTCATCTCCCATAAATAGACAAGTTTGGAGTAGTATGAATCAGGCTGAATGCTGTGTGTAAAGATGCATGTAATTCTTTACATTTATCTAAGTAAAGATCATACTCCAAAAATGGAGGAAACATGTAGTTATAGTGGTATTCTGAAAAAATAATGTCATCAAAATTAACATGTTTTTAAAATCTCTGTTGGAGGGCAGCTAGGTGGTGCAGTGGATAAGCACTGCCCTGGATTTCAGGGGACCTGAGTTTCAAATTCCGGCCTCAGACACTTGATACTTACTAGCTGTGTGACCCTGGGCAAGTCACTTAACACTCATTGCCCACAAAAAATAAATAAATAAAATAAAATCCTTTATTTGGGGAAATAGGCAGCATGGTTCATTGGGAACAGCCAGATTTGTAGTTGTGAAAACTGGATTCACATCCCACCTCTACCACCTGATGCTGTAACGGCCAAAAGCAAATCACTTAATGTTTTCAACCTCAGTGTTTCTTATTGCTCAGTGTATCAGGGATCTGTTGTTTCTTAGATTGTTTTAGTAGACAAGTTTTCAAGTTGCCTGATCTCAGAAAAGTTCCATGATTTGCCCACAACCACATAGCTCGTGTTAGAGGTCAGATTCGAACACAGGTATTCCATACCCAAGACCAACATCCTATGCCACGCTGCCTCTCATCGGTTAAATAGGGATAATAGTGCTTGTACTACCTACCTCACAGGGTTGTGTGTGAAGGGAAAATAATAATAGTTTTTCAGGAAATTTGTTTCTGCCTTACAAAAATGCAAAGTATCATAAGTTAAAGGAAAACATGGGAATGTGGGGGAAATTTAGAATAGCAGACATATAGAAGGGTAGAGCATTTTGTGGCTGAGCAGGCTAAACATATGGGTCATTCTCAGTCATCCCTCTTCCACCCCCACACCCCCCAAACACACACACCTGTTTTCTCATTCCTCACTTAAGGCAGTCACATGATTAGTGTAAAATTTGAAAAACCCTTTGAGTTTAGAAGGATTCACCAGCACCACTTGCCTCTTTTCTAATACTTTCTTCTGGTGAGCTTTTGGGAGCCCTATTGGCCCACACCAAACCCAGAGTCCTTTATTCCTCAAGCACAGTTAGAGCCCAAGAAGCACAGTACAGACTCTTGGGGGTGGGGCACCCCCGGAATGCCCTCTGCATGACCCCAATGGGTCCTGAGTCAGACTTAGACACCTAAGGGGAAGAAGAGAGAAATGATGGGCTTTGCAGTGAGATCTCTCTTTCTGAGTGATTAGACAGGCAAGGGAACACCTTCAGGTATTAGCTGGAACTTGGGTCTGGAAGGATTTGCCTCCTTACTTTCCAGTCCCAGTAGCAGACATAGTAACCCAGTCTCCTGCAGCCCTCAAAGAATCTCCCTGGGGATGAATCATTGAGGCTTAGCTGGGTCTGGTACTAAGAGTACAGTTACCAGCTTCATTCAAAGTAGATTTGATGGGGCAGCTAGGTAGCCAGTGGATACAGCAATGGCCCTGGATTCGGGAGTACCTGAGTTCAAATCCGGCCCTCAGACACTTGACACTTACTAGCTGTGTGACCCTGGGCAAGTCACTTAACCTCCATTCTCCTGCCAAAAAAAAAAAAGAACAAAGTAGGATTTGAAATGATAGGGAGTTGAAGGAAGGATCTTAAGAATAAGGCCATCTGGGGGCAGCTAGGTGGCACAGTGGATAAAGCACTGGCCCTGGATTCAGGAGGACCTGAGTTCAAATCCTGCTCAGACACTTGACACTACTACCTGTGTGACCCTGGCAAGTCATTTAACCCTCATTGCCCTGCCAAAAAAAAAAGAATAGGCCATCAAGTCCAGTCCTCTCATTTTACAGACACAGAGAAGGGACGTACTTTCCCAGAGTTACACATGTACTAAGTGTCTGAAGCAAGATTAGAACCCAGGTCTTCTTTACTCCAAGTCCAGTGCCTAATCTACAGTACTACATTGCTTCTCACTTTGACTCTGGTACAAAGTACAGCCTATATCTGAACAAATCAAATATGTAATGTTTTCATTGTATTTTTGTGAATTTATTCCTAAATTTTTCAGACATTTGAGGGGGAAGCAGGGTGGTATTTACTTGCTTAAATTAATTTGATGTAGTTAGATCTTTTTGAATGTGAAAAACATTTTCTCTTATTACAAAGGCACATGTTAACTGCAAAATTTACTGTAACCATTTTTTATGAAAATGGAGAGTGGGTCTCCAAAAGGAGTAAGTACCAAGATCAAATTGTCTGCAATTTAATTTTTGAGTTTTATTAATTAGGAAAATTTTAACCTTTATTCATGTGAGAAAAGGCTGAAATTTTAAAAATTAATGTTTAAGGGGGCAGCTAGGTGGTACAGTGGATATAAAGCACCAGCTCTGGACTCAGGAGGACCTGAGTTCAAATGTGACCTCAGACACTTGACACCTACTGGCTGTGTGACCTGGGCAAGTCAACTTAATCCTCATTGCCCTCCCCTCAAAAATTAATGTTTAAATAAAATATACTTATACAGAACTCGATGCTTTTTAAAAGAACCTCTTCTATGTGCTTCAACTTTCTAGTGCTAGTATTAATTATGTAATATTTCGTTAAATTTTCCTGTCTTCAAGGTGGTGATGAAACATAATGCTGTGATAGAACACTTAAAACAAAAAAAGACTATGACTCCAGCTGAAAGAGAAGAAAATCAGAGGTAGGAAAAATGTTTTTAAATATTATTAAAAGGTTACTCTGCAAAGTATTCATCTTTCTTCCCTTTTGACTAGCACACCAGAACACATTTTGATTGTTGCATACCTTTCATATATTTTCTGTTTGGACTAAAATTCATTCCATTCTTCTTGGTATGGTTTTGTGAATTTTTTTTTTTACTATAAACTAATAAACTATTGTTGCCCCTGCTAGTTGGCAAAGGTATTGCATGTCAAGATAATAAAAATAGATGACTGGATAATTGGAGATCATATAAACTTTGCTATATTGAAGTACTATTGTAGACATGTTAAAATATTTCCAGACAATTTTTAATAGATAATGTTGTCTGTAACCACCTAAAAAAGTCATTGGTGCCTGAAGTACTTGGGGCATTTTTACTGTAGTAGACCGTCGGTTCAGCATTATATACCTTGTATATTTTTTCTTAGAATGATAGTCTGGTAACCAGGTGATGAAGTTTATTTTGGATAAGATAGATAAAGAAGAAAAACAGGCAGCTAAGAAACGAAAACGGGAAGAGAGTGTGGAACAGAAGCGTAGCAAGCAAAATGCTACCAAGCTATCAGCTCTGCTCTTCAAGCATAAAGAACAACTCAAAGCTGAAATATTGAAAAAGAGAGCACTACTAGACAAAGGATCTTCAAATAGAAGTGCAGGTAGGAAAGAGATTTCATTCATTTTCTTTTATGTCAGCTATCTGTCCATCTTGTAAACTATTACCTTGAATTTTTAGTTAAGACTTAATTTGTTTCCTTAAATATTTAAGTCTGTAAGGAGTATAATTATAAAATAATTTTGCTTTTAACTAACATAACAGAACTTATACATTCCATTGACTTTCAGCCATCTTACTTCAAAATTATCTTGTTTATTATATTGAAACCAGAAGTTTATTCTTTTAGTGGTCAAAACATTCTGAATTCTTTTGGGAGCCTTTTACACATTCTTTTGAATATCCTTATGGGTGACAAATCTTGCTCTTTGACAGTGGATTTAATTTTTTTAAATAGACAAAAGCTGTTTGAAAAGAAATCAAGGGCAACTGGGTGGCGCAGTGGATAAAACACTGGCCCTGGATTCAGGAGTTCCTGAGTTCAAAATCTGATCTCAGACACTTCACACTTACTAGCTATGTAACCCTGGCAAGTCACTTAACCCTCATTGCCCTGCCCCCCCCCCCCCCCCCCCAAAATAGCTCATGGAAAAGAAATCAAAATTAGATTGGCTATCAAATTAGCATTAAATGTCCAAAACAAGCCATGATAATAATAATAAGTTGGCTTTTCTTACACCTTTACTGTATCGATTTTGAGGGCATTCCCAAAGTGTTTTAAGCAGTGGCAGTGTCATTGGAATAAGTGTATATCCTGTCAAGGTAACTATTTGAGGAACAACATTCACTTAATTGTATATATGGTGGTATGTTCAAAATATCAACAGCTTATATACATCATGACAATTGAACTGGTTCTATAGAACTTCCTGCCTTTGGGATATTAGCCTAATGTTGCCACAAACATGAAGAACAATTATTTTCTATCTTCACTGTCATTTAAACATTATACCTTCCAAGTACATATGACCTTTTTTTTTTTTTTCCCTTTGGTTTATGGGGGGAAATTCAGACTGAAGTCTTCTGAACTTAAAAACAACTCCTAAATGGCTAATTACATTGGGTTACTACTATCATTCACTTTATGCTTCCTAGGCTCAGGAAGAAAAGAAATAGGATTGTTTGCCTTGCATTTTAAATGCTTACACATCTACAGTTCCTAGATTTTTATCTTTGTTGTGATAATTCTAAGAGCTTTTCCATTAGTGAATTTTTCTTCTTAAAAGGTTGAGGTGAAAATTTACAGGATAAAAGTTGCCACTTTTTAAGTCTGTATGTTGTAACCTCCAAAATATTCTTGGCTTCTGTAGGTCTAGGGGCAAACAATTTAGAATAAAGTTAATTGACACTGCTACTTTGAACTTGAATGAATCTTTCCTCTTATTAGGTCAGCAAATATTAAGAGCCTATTGTATAAGAAGGATGAGGAAAACAAAAATGAACAACCTCCTGGGCCCTACCTTCAAGAAGCTTACAGTCTAATGGGAGGGATGACATGTACATAAATATGATTCAAAATAGAATGTGATGACAAAGGAGATGTGTAAACAAAGTACTATAAGAAATTAGAAAAGAAAGATCAATTTCACCTGGGAGAATGAGCAGAGGCTTCATGGCAGAAGTGTTACATAAGCAGGGCCTTGAAGGAAGAAAAAAGATTCAAATAGGTAAAGATAAGGAGGAAATGCATTGTAAGCATAAAGGGATATCCTGCATAAATATGTACAGTGTAAGAAGAAATTCAGGGATCAGCTAGTAATATATACTGGAAATTAGAATATATGAGAGAGAGTCTGGAAAGATAGGTCAGAACAAACTACATAGACCTTAGATAAGCAGTTTGTATTTGATCCCAGGGATGCTTTAGGAGTTTGAACAAAGAATTGGCATCATACATTAGGGAGATTATTTTGACAGTTGTATGACAGATGCCATAAATCATTAAAAAGTCTAAAAGCGGGGGCAGCTAGGTGGCACAGTGGATAAAAGCACCAGCCCTGGATTCAGGAAGACCTAAGTTCAAATCTGGCCTCAGACGCTTGACACTTACTAGCTGTGTGACCTTGGGCAAGTCACTTAACCCTCATTGCCCTGTGCCCCCCCCCCCCAAAAAAAAAGACTAAAAGCAAAGAGACCAGGTAGATGGCTACTACAATAGTCCATGCAAGACGTGATGTACTAGGATGGTAGCAAAAAAAAAAAAATTTGATACAAGAGATACTGTGGAGATAGAATCACTAGTACTTTGTAATGTGAGGAATGAGGAGAAAGAAAATTCGAAGATGACTCTGGGCTTTCATGTCTAGATGATTGTCATAATGGAGCCTGCGGGGCAGCTAGGTGGCGCAGTGGATAGAGCACCCGCCCTGGAGTCAGGAGGACCTGAGTTCAAATCCAGCCTCAGACACTTAACACTTACTAGCTGTGTGACCCTGGGCAAAGTCACTTAACCCCAATTGCCTCACTAAAAAAAAAAACAAAAAAAAAACCATAATGGAGCCTGCAATAGAAATGGGGGGATTTAGAAACAAGACAAGTTTTAAAGGGTATGATAATGAATTCCTCTTTTGAACATTTTGAATTTCAAGTGTAGATGGAACACGCAGTAGAGATTTCTAGCAGATAGTTTACAAAACTCAGGGGAAAGAATAATGCTGGAAATAGACATCAGAGACTCATTTGTATAGAGATGATCACTGAACCCATAGGAGCTAAAAAGATCACCCAGGGAAAAGGGAAGAAGACCACAACTGTGGGGACACCCACACTTACTAGATAGAAAGAGAAAGTTGAAGCAGCTGTCAGTCAGCAAACATTTATAGTATATGCTAGGCACTCTGGCCGGGGAGATACAAAGAAAGGCAAAAGTCAGACCCTTCTCTCATGGACCTCAAAGTCTAATGGGGAAAATAACATGAAAACCACTATATAAAAACAAGCTATAGACAGGATAAATTGGAGCTCATCAACAGAGGGGAGGGCACTAGCATTAAGGGGGATCAGGAAAGACTTCTTGCATAAGGGTAAGACTTTAGCTGGCACTTGAAGAAAGCCAGGAGGTGGAGATGAGGAAGGGGAGAGAGAGAGAGAGAGAGAGAATTCCAGGCATAGGAGACAGCCAGTGAAAGAGCCCAGAAGTGGGAAATGTAGAGTATTGTGCAAGGAACAGCAAGGAGACCCAGTGTCAAAGGGTGAATACAGTATAAAAGGGAAGAGGATTTATGTAAGGCTTTGATTTTAACTAATTTGAAAGTTTTACATTTGATGTTGAAGGTAATAATGAGTCACTGGAGTTTTTTTGAGCAAGATACCCATCTTCCATTGTCAGACATGCTCTACTTTGACAGCTAATTAAAGGATAGTGTATAGTGAGGAAAGACTTGAGGCAGGCAGAACTATTTCAGTACCATACTATGCTGTTGCAGTAGTCCAGGTGTGAAGTGACGAGGGCCCGTACCAGGGTGCTGGCAGTGTCATAGAAGAGAAAGGGGTGTATGTGAGAGATGTTACAAAGGTAAAAGTAACAAGCCTTAGCAACAGATTGGATAGTGGGGGGAGAGGGGGATGAGAGATGAGTCAAGGATGTCACCTGACACAACACAGTTGGCCCATAAACACCCTCAAAGTCACTAAGGCAAAAGAATGTCCCTCTTGCTTTCAACACACCTACCAGCAAAGAGACAGCAAAAAGGAAAGGTAGATGAAAGAGATGGTTATTCTGTCAACCCTCTATATTAAATATTTAGGAATGATAATAATAGCTAGTGTTTATGTAGTGCTTTTTTGAAGGTTTGCCAAGCACTTTACAAATACCTAATTTTATTATTTATTTGTTGGGGTGATGAGAATTTTTATTTATACTTTAGGGTTCCAATTTTTATCCCCCCTTCCCTCTCCCCTCCCTGAGGCGGGAAGCAATCAGATATACGTTGTGCATGTATGGTTATGTAAAACATGACCATATTAGTCATTTTGTACAGGAAAAAATGAAAATGAAAAATAGCAAGCTTCAGTCTGTGTTTGATTAATATCAGTTTTTTCTTTGGAGGTGGATAGTATGTTTCATCAATAGTCGTTTGGGATTGTCTTGGATCATTGTATTGTTGAGAATAATTGTCTTTTTTTTAAATTTGTAATAAAGCATTTTTTTTTCCCATTACATGTAAAGATAGTTCTCAACTTTTGTTTATACAAGCTTTCCAATTTCAGATTTTTCTCCCTCCCTCCCCCCTCCCTTAGACAGCAGGTAATCTGATACAGGTTTTATTTATATATATATATATATATATATATATATAAAATAACATCAAACCTATTTCTGCATTAGTCATGTTATAAGAGAAAAATCAGAGCAATGGCAAAAAACCTCAAAATAGAAAAACAACAGCACCAAAGACAAAAGAAATAGTATGGTTCATTCAGCATCTATACTCCACAGTTCTTTTTTTTTTTTTTCCTGGATTTGGAGATCCTCTTCTATCATGAGTTCCCTGGAACTCTTATGTGCCATTGCATTGGTGAGAAGAATATAGTCCATCACAGTAGATCAACATACAATGTTGATGATACTGTGTACAATGTTCTTCCGGTTCTGCTCATCTTACTCATCATCATCTCACGCAAGACCCTCCAGATTTCTCTGAACTCCTCCTGCTCATCGTTTCTTACAGCCCACAATAGTATTCCATTACATTCATATACCACAACTTGTCCAGCCATTCCCCAGTTGATGGGCATCCCCTCAACTTCCAGTTCCTTGCCACCACATAAAGAGCAGCTATAAATATTTTTGTACATGTGGGTCCCTCTCCCCTTTCCTTGATCTCTTTGAAAAAAGACCCAAAAGTGGTATTGCTGGGTCAAAGGGTATGCACAGCTTTGTAGCCCTTTGGGCATAATTCCAAATTGCTCTCCAGAATGTTTGGATCAGTTCACAGCTCCACCAACAATGCATTAGTGTTCCAGTTTTTCCACAGCTTCTCCAACATTTATTATTTTCCTTTTTTGTAATTTTAGCCAATCTGATAGGTGTCAGGTGGTACCTCAGAGTTGTTTTAATTTGCATCTCTCTAATCATTAGAGATTTAGAGCATTTTTTCATATAGGGATAGCTTTGTTTTTTCATCAGAAAACTAACTGTTCATATCCTTTGACCATTTCTCAATTGGTGAATGACTAGTATTCTTATAAATTTGATTTAGTTCCCTATATATTTTAGAAATGAGGCCTTTATCAGAAGTACTGGCCATAAAAATTGTTTCCCAGCTTTCTGACTCGTCACCTTCTAATTTTGGATGCATTGCTTCTGTTTGTACAAAAATTTTTTAATTTGATATAATCAAAATCATCCATTTTGCATTTTATAATATTCTCTATCTCTTGTTTGGTCATAAACTATTTTCCTTTCCAAAGATCTGAAAGGTAGACTATTCCTTTCTCTCCTAATTTACCTATGGTATCACCTCTTATGTCTAAATCATGTATCCATTTTGACCTTATTTTAGTATAAGGTGTAAGATATTGGTCTGTGCCTAATTTCTGCCATACTATCTTCCAGTTTTCCCAGCAGTTTTTGTCAAATACTGAGTTCCTATCAAACACTACATTACTAGTGTCATTTAGTACTGTGTTTCCTGTGCCTAGCCTATTCCTTTGATCTACCACTCTATTTCTTAGGCAGTACCAGATAGTTTTGATGACTGCCGCTTTATAGTAAAGCTCCAGGTTTGGTACCGCTAACCCACCTTCCTGTGAATTTTTTTTCATTATTTCCCTGAATATTCTTGATTTTTTGTTTTTCCAGATGAATTTTGTTATTATTTTTTCTAGCTCTATAAAATAATTTTTAGGTAGTCTGATTGGTATGGCACTGAATAAGTAAATTAATTTAGGTAGTATTGTCATTTTTACTATATTAGCTTTGCCTATCCATGAGCAATTGATATCTTCCCAATTATTCAGATCTGATTTGATTTGTGTGAAGAGTGTTTGGTAGTTGTGTTCATAGAGTTCCTGGGTTTGTCTTGGCAAGTAGACTCCCAAGTATTTTATAGAGAATAGTTAAGTCTTTCACAGTTCTTCATCAAACAACATTGCTGCCTCTGTGCGGTGTTCTCTTGGTTCTGCTCACTTCATTATACATCAATTCATACAAGTCTTTCCAGGTCTTTCTGAAATCATCCTACTTGTCATTTCTTAGAGCACAATAATATTCCATCACCATCAGATACTGCAGCCTGTTTAGCCATTCCCCAATTGATGGGCATTTCTTTGACTTCCAATTCTTAGCCACCACAAAAAAGAACTTCTATAAATATTTTTGTACAAATAGGTCCTTTTTTCTTTTTGGGATGTCTTTGGGAAATAAACCTAGCAGTGGTATTGCTGGATCAAAGGGTATGTACGGTTCTATAGCCCTTTGGGCATAGATCCAAATTACTCTCCAGAATGGTTGGATCTTTTCACAACTCCACCAGCAGTAGATTAACATCCCAGTTTTCCCACATCCCCTCCAACATCCCAATATTTTCCATTTTTGTTGTAACAAATACCTAATTTTAATCTCCCAACAGTGATGAGAGGTAGGTTCTATTATCCCCATTTAATGGATCAGAAAATCCAGGATGATAATAAAGGTTAATTAATTTGCTCTGGATCACAAAGCTGTTAAAAAGCTGAAGCCAGATTTTAATTCAGGCTTCCTGACTCCAGGTCCAGCATTCTATCAACTGTGCCATCAGGTGCTGGTAGTAGCTACCATATCATTCCAAATTTTGACCTCCTACAAATTAAATCACATTCCTTTTATGAGATTGTTAAAAGCAAAAATATGTATTTATAGATGTACTTATTTCAGTACCTGAAGGTTCTGTAATTTTTATTATTGGATCTTCCATCCATCAACAGAGATCACAGCTTTTCTGTAACTTAGGTTGGTCTTTGAGAATCGCTGTGGCCAAAAAAAAAAAATCTTCACTCTGTAGCCATGCTGGTCCTCATCCATGCAGACCCTCACCAGGCCCATACTTTTGAAGGCTTTAAAGCTTTGGTAAAACCTATGAAAACTTGTGTTATGTTGGCATAAGCTTTGCTATCCCTGGGGTCATCTCCCCAAAACAGTAGGGCACAGAGTAAGATTTTTAGTGGAGGATATATAAACTATACTAAAAGTAATGCTGGGGCAGCTAGGTGGCGCAGTGGATAGAGCACCAGCCCTGGATTCAGGAGGACCTGAGTTCAAATCCGGCCTCAGACACTTAACACTTACTAGCTGTGTGACCCTGGGCAAGTCACTTAACCCCAATTGCCTCACCAAAAAAAAAAAAAAGTAATGCTGATGTAGGGGACATTCTCATCAAGCTACATTAGAGGAAAAATTCTGACCTACAAACATTCTTGACTATCCTAAAACCATTTTTTTCCGTTGATGTTACCATCCCTCAAGCTATCATTCATTCTATGTCTTTCATCACTGTCATTGCTAAATGTCTAGAAAGAGTACACACTTCCTTGCTACCCACTTATTTAGCTCCCTCTACTGTGGATTCCATCCCTGCTTCTCTAAGGAAACCTTCTCTTTCCAAAATTGCTTTTTAGTTTGTAACGCTGATGGCCTTTTCTGAATTCTTTTCCTTCTTGACCTTTGAGCTGTACCTGGCATTATTCACCACTCCCTTCTGGATACTGTCCTCTCCCTTATCACTCCCTTGCACTGCTCTTTCCCAGATTTCCTCCTGCCTATCTGACCAGTCCTCAGTCTTCTTTGCTTTCTTAGTTTTCTCCTTCTACCCTTCAAATTGATTGAGAAAAAAAATAAGGCATCAGTTCAAACTTTGCTAGATTGGTTATTTTACAAAAGATAGGTGCTATCAAAATAATTTCCCTAAATTCAGAGAAGACCAGCAAAATTTTGTTTGAATATTTTAGTTAATAAATAAGTGTCAGGGGCAGCTAGGTGGTGCAGTGGATAGAGCACTGGCCCTGGAGTCAGGAGGACCTGAGTTCAAATCCGGCCTCAGACACTTGACACTTACTAGCTGTGTGGCCCTGGGCAAGTCAATTAACCCCAATTGCCTCACCAAAATAAAATAAAATAAGTAAGTAAGTAAATAAAGAGTGGCAGCATGAAGTAATAGAGAGAGCCAGCTTTAGATTGACAAAGACCTAGGTTCAAGGCCTGCCTCTGGCTAGGAAACCATGAACAAATGATTTAACCTTTCAGTACACCTAAGCAGTTGGCTAAAACTCTTAAATTACCAACAAGTTACTAATCTACATAGGTAGAAAGAACAACCACCCTGAAAAAATCATAGGTCCTGACCAAAGGAACAAAGTTAATAGTGGTCCTAGGATGCTTATTTATTTTGGATGCGTCAAATTTATAATACATTTGACTTGTTTTGCTCATACTGTTGATGTACTTTATTATGCCTTGAAGCCACTTATAGGATCAATATCTGTAGTATTTATGTCCATTTTATTAAGATTTGGAGTAATTAGGTACATTTAATTATAAAAGTTTATTATAAACAAGCAAAAAAGTTAATTATATATTGACTTCTATGATGTTGCTAGACATATTCTTTTATTTGATACTATGTCCTAGGCTAGAAATGAAACCTTCGTTTATAATCTTGTTCCTCTGGAATCCATTTAATGATAATCCTGGTTTGCAATCAATCAAGCATTTATTAAGTGCCTACTATTTGCCAGATATCATGCTGGTCACTGTGGATACTAAAACAAAAATGAACTAGTCCCTGTTCTTAAGGAGCTTACATTCTATTGGAAGAGACAAGATGTGCACATAGAGGGGTAGACCAAATAAATGCAAAGTAATTTTGTGAAAGAGGCAGCATCTGCTTGACAAGGTAGTTTTCAGGATTGCTTCCAAACAGAAAGTGGATTCTGCCCATATTTGCCTAAAGACCATGTCAGTAGAGAAAACACTACCAAGGTACATTGTCCTTTTTCCTGAGCCATAAATAACTCATGTTTATAAGGCTGGGTCCCCAACTAGCACAAATAATGAATGCCCTGAAGTAGTTGCTTGTATTTGAATTTAGACTATTTGAAGCTATAATTATGTAAAATATAGTCATTGATTCCAACCCAATGAAAATATGCCATTTGAATGAGAATAATGTGACTCGGGGGATTCAGCATTGTTATTTCATATCATTTTTCTCTTTCTAATGATTGCACATTCTTACCAGAGTATTAAATGGGCTTAAGTTGCAGCAAAGAGGGAGGATGTAAGAAAGGGACTTTTCTTCCTCCTGGGCTAAAACATTTGAACATTGGAATCAAAGGGGATTGCAGATGGAGTCTTCTCTGGACTTATTTCAATGATCCTAATAACCATTTTTGTTCTATTTCATTTCCTACAGGAAGAGCTAAAGAAAGACCTCAATAAAATTAGGAAAGAAAAGGAGAAAGCACAGGCTGCAGCGGCTGCAGCTATATCTGCAGTAGCAACCCCACCTCCACCACCACCTCCACCACCAACCCCACCACCTCCACCACCACCACCTCCACCACAGCATTCGGTCAATGTCACATCAACTCCGACATTGCCCATACCTGTATCTTCCCAGAAAAGAAAAAGAGATGAGGAGAAGGAGTCTTCAGCTTCCAAATCCAAGAAAAAGAAAATGATTTCCACTACCTCAAAGGAAACTAAGAAGGACACAAAGCTTTACTGTATCTGTAAAACGCCTTATGATGAGTCTAAGTGAGTAGGTCCAGTTCTTTGAATTCTCTTTTTTTTTTTTAAAGTATCTATTTAACTAGCTGTTAATTAGAGACCGGGGTAGTAGTATTAGTTTATATTTGAAAGCAGTTTAAAAGAGTGAAACTGTCGATGTGGTTTTTTAATCTGCTGATCAAAACCTTGTACAAAGAAAAAGCAAATTCAGGATTTTGTGTTATGATTCTTATTTTTATTAGCCTGTTTGTCTTTTCATTATATTCTACTGTCCATGCTCTTCTCTCATCCGTTTCTCCTTTGAAGTAAAATTTTAGTTCCAAAATTAATAGGTCCTTCTAGAGATCAATCTGAAATTGAGAGCATTATGTCTGTAATCTTTTCTTACATTTGAGATTAAAGTCCATTTTATTTACTGTCAGATTATAGTTGTTGAAAGTTGGTACTATTCTGTGAGGGAATGGTACTATTAATAATAATATTAGTAGCTTAATTTTGTTTTATTGTTATAAAATTCCTGTTTATCAAGTGCAGTTTGAAATTGTTCCTTTATATATTCCCAAGAATATGAAAGACTCCGGAATATTTCTCATTTCTAATTGGAAAAATGGTAATGAAGGTGGGGGGCTGGGTTGGTGGAGGGGAAAGGGACAGGTATAACTTGTGATTTGGGGTATATAATGAGTTTAGAGGAGGTCCTTCATACTTCATACAATGAATTGTCACTATTTTTTAAAGTATCTGGATTTTCTTCTTGAACTGCTAGTATGTAGACGAGAGGGTTTTTTGGTTGTAGTAATTTATTATGTCAAGCAAATCTGATAAAGCAAAAATTAATTAGCATACTCTCTTCAAATCTATTTAGTTATGCTGAGAAATTTTATCATTTTAAGTTTTAAGAACCAAGTTAATTAACATTGATAGTTTCTACTTTAGTAGACTTTCTGTACCTGAATAATTTCTAAACTTGTTTTGTCTGCATTATGTTTAAATGAAAAACAAAGCTGCTTTTGTAATGCTTCCTAATGATTTTACTTCAATAGGTATAAATTCTACATCACCGATACTTTTTTTTACTTCACTTTTCCTTCCCCCTGCCCTTCTTCCCAATAGAACAGGCCACAAATTCTTGTGAGCTAGGCATTAAACCCTTTCTGTTTAGGTGAGACTAGATAGGCATCTTCATTCTTTATTATCTTCATTCCTTTGATGTATGGTGTACAATGTGAAAAGTAAACCCCTATGAATTTGTCCCTTTGGTCTAGCATGGGTGTGCTTCACTTAAAGCAAATCCAGTCCATTAAAATGAAAATTTGATTTTTTTGGATACATTTATGATTTTCCTGTGTCAATACTTATTATATTCATGCACATTGGAACTCCTTCATACCTTTTCAGCCCATGCGGCTCTTATCTATATCTTCTGTAAAAATTCTGGTAAAGTCCATGAATAAAGATTTCTAAAATATAAAATGGAAGACTATTTGTACCTTTAGAAAGGTAAATGAAAAGCACTTTGTGCATTTTAAATACTTTATTTAGCACACAATTAAATTTTAAATTTCAGAATGCATTGCATAAGATGAGGTACGCATGAATGATGACTTCTTTAAAGTTATTTTGCATTTATTTTGTGTGGATACATCACATTTTTCTTTATCATTAAGATCATTGAATTATGCCATGTTCATTCATGCCACTTTTTAGTTAGAATGAGTTAGTTTGTTTATTTAATAAGGTTAACATCTGTTAGGTTTTACATTTTTGGTTATTGCTTTTGACAGAACGCTTCTTGGAGATTTTAATGAAAAATTCTACCAAAACTTTGCTTCCAACATAATTTTCTCAAAGTGCCAGGGAAGCAGCACATTTAGCGCCTGGAGATCCTGTATAGTAATTCCCTTAAGACTCTACATCTTTGTACAAATGAAAGAAAAGAGCAGTGCAAAGGAGAGATGAGAATTAGCCTTTATTTTTGTCTTCAGTTCATAAAGGCAGCTTATTTCAGACTTTGACACCTAGTTCCTTTCTTCTAGTTACATTGTCCAAGACAAATGGTACAATGTGCCCAAGAATACTAGTTACCTCATCTTGGCACTTTTCCATACAGTATTTATTCAGTCCTTACAACAGCCCTGTGAGATGGTCTACAGTAGAGATTATTATCCCCATTTTGCAGCTGAGGAAACTCAGTGACAAGTTTTAAGCAAGGTTTTCCCGACTCCCATCCAGGGTACAGTGCTCCTCACCATAATTATACTTAGCCCTTTGGCTGGGATTATTTTCTATACCCTGCCAGTTACCAATGTTAACCAATACATCACTTTATTAGGATCAGTGTATCAAAAAGTTATGGAGAGTGACCATTTGTTCATAAATATGTTCTGTACCTGTAACAAATATAAAATACCTTACAATAATAGATAAGTATTTTCATACCATGTCATGCAAATGCCACATCTGTTTTTAAATTGAATCTGTAACTTTGTTATATTATCTTCATTTTTGTTGCACATTGCCTGCATTTACATGCCACATATTATCTAAAAATGTTCTCCAAAGATGGTCCTTCTCTTTTAGTTTATTGTAAGGAGCCTGTGATTTTGACTAGATGAAACTCCTTTTGCATATTTAGAATATTTGGCAAAGTCACCTACCGTGTCTCCTTACCACTTTTCTCCATCCTATCATGTTTTGTCTGTATGTATCATACACACAGCTGGCTGGTTGACTGCCCTGCATGTTCTCTATAGTGGTATAACTTCTACATGGTGTTTGCGCTTTGCTCTATTTTTTAACTTAACTTTGAGATACATTTTCAAACCTATCTAAGAAATAGCCCTGACATTGTGATGGCTTCTGTGGCATAGGTTTGATAGATGTAAGTTTGATTCTTTGGCTTTGGGTTTTGTGCCTATTACAGTTTTATGCACATTCGTTAGTGGAGACATTATCATCAGTGTGTTGTTGTGTTTTTGTTTTTGTTTTCTCCAAAATTCTAGTACATTTTTTAAAGACCAACATTTTACTGAAAAGCATGCATTTGTTGAAATTGATATGAGTGACGACTTCCACATTAGATACAGGGTCAGATACTGTAGCTTTTTCTCCATGGGTAGAATGGTTGGATTCAGGAAGTTTGGTCTGACCTATTACAGAAAGCCATCAAGGAGAAAGTGCATCAGTAACAGGGAAGACAGGGATAAAAGTGCCATGCAGTTCAAAATGACAATTACATTGTCATTTTCATTGTGAATACTTTTAGGTTCTATATTGGCTGTGATCTTTGTACTAACTGGTATCATGGAGAATGTGTTGGCATCACAGAAAAGGAGGCTAAGAAAATGGATGTGTACATCTGTAATGATTGTAAACGGGCACAAGAGGGCAGCAGTGAGGAATTGTACTGTATCTGCAGAACACCTTATGATGAGTCACAGTGAGTTCTGATAAGAGCAATCTTATTTGATAATTTAGGAAGACAAACTGCTCTGACTGGTTATTTGTTTATTTTCCAATGTAAAAGAAGGATATTTTGCATATATTATTCGCCTTTTACAAGTTCCTTCCCAGTTTTTATTTTTTCCTCTTCCCTTCCCCCTCCCTTTTTAAAATTGATGTTGCCTTATAGTGAATGTTTGAGATGTATTGGGAATATGCAGCTTAAAAGGTAGATTTGATTTTTCTAAATATAAATTAACTAGATTTTAAAAGAATATCTAGTTTGGATTTTATTAGTGTTTGAAATGGTGTTTTACTTTAGATTAGAAAAATTAAAATTTGAGCATAGCCTTTGAGACTGTTATTAGACTATAGGCTTCTGACTGCCAGCTGGGTGGCCAGCAATAGCTTCCCATTTGATATCTTATTCATTGAGAGATTTGAGCTTTCTTTTGTACTTTGAGCTTTAAAATCGATTAAATTCAAATTTGTTTCTCTAAATCTATTCTCCAACATAAGGCAATGTTACTAATACTATTTTCTGACAATTTAGTTACTTGCTTTTTTTTTTTACCTGAGGAAATACTAAATTAACATGCTCTTAAATAAATGTCAGTCTTCAACCAATATGAAAACCATATTAGAGCTATGTTATATCCTAATGCTTAGTACATGTTCAGATATATATTACTCATTTAAGTCAATTGTAAAAAGCATTGTCCTTTCATCTTAGAACTTACATTTCTGTTTTGCATCTTGCAGATTTTACATTGGTTGTGACCGATGTCAAAATTGGTATCATGGGCGCTGTGTTGGTATTTTGCAAAGTGAAGCAGATCTCATTGATGAGTATGTCTGTCCACAATGCCAATCCACTGAGGATGCCATGACAGTACTCAGTCCATTGACAGATAAAGATTATGAAGGATTAAAACGAGTGCTCCGTTCCTTACAGGTGAGGAATGACAGCACAGTAAATAGAGGCGCTGTGTATTTGAAAACAGGTCTCCCATCCTACAGACATCATAACTTGAAAGGAAGCTGCTCTTTATTTAGCTCATACCTTGTTTAACTCACAGCTTCTTTGCAAGGTGTTCCATAAATAAATCCAGCTAAAGGCTGAAACTACCAGTGATAGAATTAGTGATAATGAGTTAAGGAAAGCATTTAGTAAGCAACTTATTCCACACTGAGGAAATGGGAGCAGACTATATTTATTCAGGAATGATAGTCAGGAAAACATTTTAGTCTGAGGAATCTTTAGGATGATAAATTAAACATTTGATTGCCTTGCCTTTCCTAGAGGCAATGGCAGTATTGATTTGGTTCCACTACTCTTTGGAGGGGACTGGAAGGGGGGCGGGGGGGGGGGGGGAATACAGTATATATTCCTAAATGGAAAGTCCTGGGTAGATGATATGGGAAGAACACTCTGGAGCAGGCTAGTTGTAATGGGTTAGGTAAATTTATACTTACTAACCACTGAAGACAACTTGGCCCAAGGGTAGAATTCAAAAACTGAATTAATCCCCCTAGGGAAGGAAACTTTGTAATTCAGTGCTTCCCTAGGTAGAATTACTGGCAAGAAAGCCTTTGGATCTCTTCTTTCTTATATCTCTGAGCCTACCAGACTCTTTAGTAAATATTTTTTTTTCAAGTCTGCTTCAAATGATCAATTGGAATCATTTCATGACTTTGAATGGTAGTGAAAAATAAGTTTGATATTTAGAAATAGAAAATAGATTTCCACAACATGACTAGACGATATCTACAAAGCTGATTTTTTTTTACATACGAAAGTTTTTAATTTCTTTGCAAGATCATTCTTATTAGAACAGTCAAATAATAATTGATTGAATATCACTTCTAAATCCTTTAGCAAACACAAGAAATTAACAGAAAATGACACCAATTATAAAACATTTTACCCCCAAATAAACATGTACTAATTTTTTACCTGATACTTCTTTATTAGAATGTATTGATATTTTTGTTTTTTAAGAAATATTTTTATTGACTCTTACTAATTTTGGTGTCTTATAAAATGAAGACTTAGCCACTTGCTTAGAAATATGTTACGGAGTGTGAATTCACATATTTGAAGCTATGGGATCATTTTCACCATTATATCTAATTTTAATTATTTGCTTTCAAAATGTGTGTTATTTCTATTTTAGATCCCTCTTATGCAGTAACTGTCTAATGTGGGGACTGAGAAGAGAGCCAGGTGCAGTCAGGTCAGGATGAGAACAGGCATCCTTCATCATAAGAATTAGGCAGTTAAATCCCTTTCTGTTCTGGCCAAAATGAGGATTTAAATCCAAGCTATAAAATGCACTCTATCACAAAGTGCCCTGGCTTACCTGGGGACCAGGATTTATCTCGGATAATGTGTCTCTTTTTCCTCCCAGGCTCACAAGATGGCATGGCCTTTCCTAGAGCCAGTGGATCCTAATGATGCACCAGATTATTATGGTGTTATCAAGGAACCAATGGGTAAGTGCTTCAATCAAATGGTGAACATCTTCCTTGCTTTCTACAGGAGATGTTTTCAAATTTGTAAAAAGTGATCAAACAGGGATAGCTGTGTGGCGCAGTGGATAAAAGCACTGGTCCTGGATTCAGGAGGACCTGAGTTCAAATCCAATCTCAGACACTTGACACTAGCTGTGTGACCCTGGGCAAGTCACTTAACCCTCATTGCCTCCCTCAAAAAAAAAAAAACTGATCAAACACATGCATTCCCTATAACTGAAGCTTTTCTCCTGAGTTGTACCTAAGCACTTTAATAAATGCAGTGTTGTCTACATAGAATAGTTTGTAGCTTTCCTAATTTTCAAGTGGCATTGGTTCTGTGGCTATATCTCTGTTTTCAGATAAAATTAGCATAATGCTAATGGTTTCTCCTGTACAAGTCAGTTTCTTCAGCTATCTTTTTAAAATTGGTGTTTTAAAAAATGACCTCAGACTTGCTTTGTAAAATAATTGTACAGAATGCCTTCAGATAAGACCTTCCTGAAGGTATGTTTTATTTAGCATTATAGATGAGATATTCCCTCTTAAATTCAAATAATGGAATTAGGGGCAGCTAGATGGCACAGTGGTAAGGTACTGGCCCTGGATTCAGGAAGACCTGAGTTCAAATCCGGCCTCAAACACTTGACCCTTACTAGCTGTGTGACCCTGGGCAAGTCACTTAACTCTCATTGCCCTGCAAAAAAAAAAACACAACCAAATAATGGAATTAAATTATCTGTAGTTGAATTAGGCATCTCAGATAAATTTGGGAAATTCAGTAAAGTAAAGGTCACAGTGAATTTCTAAGTCAGCAGAAGTCTTGGGACTTATTCTCATCAGCAGATAATACTCAGAAATGGTCAGCATTGTGTTATAGTTTCCATGTAATGAAAGAGGTGACTTTAACATTTTCTCACCTTAAAAGAAGAGGCAGATAGTTGGTTATTACAATACAATATCTCTTCCATTTCTTTGGATAAGAACTGTGATTTCATCAGTATATAAGGAACTCCCAATGAGGAAACTCCTTATACCAATGCAAAACATCACCTCCCTTCAAAAGAGTTTCATTTAAAGTTTACAGATAATCGTGACAGTTGGTAGAATTACAAAATAAGCATTTGGAAGGGAAAACAAAAAGGTTGACAATATGTCAGTGCATTCGCAGGACCCTATCAAAGGTGTTTGTATTTTAAGATGAAAACTGACTGGGTCAACCTTAAATTTATCTTATATAACCTCACTTGACCCTTCATGCTGTTAGGCAGTTCTACTCTACTATACCTCCCTTATCAACTCACCGTCCCACTCTCCAGAGCAACTCTTCCAAACCTTTTCATCCATCCTCAAACCTCCCTTGGCCTTCCTTTTCCCCCACCCTCTCAGCTGACAGCTTGCCTTATATTTCAATGAAAAAATCAAGCTCATTAGACAAAAAATGTCGCTCTTCTTCCCTTCTCTTCATCTCATACTATCTAAATGTCTCTTGCCACTATCTCCTCCTGACCTCTGTCTCACATAATGAGATGGCTCTTCTCCTTGCCAACCCCCTCTGTGTGCTGCACAAATGAGCCCGATCCTTCTTATATTCTCCATCAGATAGTCTCCCCTATCAACCCTATTTACATATCTTCAGTCTCTCTCTGTCTGCTCCCCTCCCTAATGTCTACAAAGATACTCATCTACCCTATCCTCAGAAAACCCTTTGATCTTATCTATCCCCACAAAATAGTATGCCTTGTCTCTCCTTGCTTTTGTGCTTAGACTCCTTGAGAAGTTGCCTCCACTTCCCTAAGCATTCATCTGAAACCATTTTCTCCAAAGTTACTACTAACAATCTTTTTTTTTTGAGGGGCAGTGAGGGTTAAGTGACTTGCCCAGGGTCATACAACTAGTAAGTGTCAAGTGTCTGAGACCGGATTTGAACTCAGTTCCTCCTGAATCCAGGGCTGGTGCTTTATCCACTGTGCCACTTAGCTGCCCCCAACAATCTCTTAATTGCCAGATTAATAGCCTTTTTTTTTTTAGATAATAAACATGAATGGCCTTTTCTCTTTTATTTATTTATTTGTTTATTTTGTCTTCCATTTATTTTATTTTTTCCAGTTACATGTAAAGGTAGTTTTAACATTCATTTTCATAAGATTTAGAGTTCCAAATTTTTCTCCCTCCCTCCCATTACTCCCCCCTCCACAAGACAGCAACCAATCTGGCATAGGTTATATATGTATAATCCATAAGTGCTCTTTTTTTTTGGGGGGGGGGTGTTCAGTCAATATCAATTCTTTCTCTGGGAGTGCATAGCATGCTTCATCATTAGTCCCTTGGGATTGTCTTGTATCATTGCATTACTGAGAAGCCGTTCACAATTGCTCATAGAACAATACTGCTGTCACTGTACAGTGTCCCAGTTCTGCTCACTTCATATGAGTCTGTCCAGGTTTCTCTGAAATCATCCCATCCATCACTTCTCACAGCACAATAACACTCCATTACAATCATATACCACAGTTTCTTTAGTCATTCCCCAATTGATGGACATTCCTTGGATTTCCAGTTCTTAGCCACCACAAAGAGTTAGTATAAATATTTTTTGTACAATTTTCTCCCCTTTTCTCTTTTTCACAATTACTATTATTAACTGTTTTACTCCATCCAGTTCCCTTCCCCATAATATTTATCTTCTTTCACCCCATCCCTCTTCAAAAGGGATTTGCTTCTGACTGTCCCCTCCCCCAATATGCCCTCCCTTCTTTTGCCTCTCCCTCTTTATCCCCATCCCCTCCTATTTTCCTGCAGGGTTAGATAGATTACTCCACCCAATTGAGTGTGTATGCTATTCCCTCCTTGGGCCAACTTTGATGAGATTAAGGTCTTTCAGCCTATTCTGATGAGTGTAAAGTTCATTTACTGCTCTGCTCCTCCCCCATCTCTTTGCCCACTCCATAAACCCTTTCCTGTTTCTTTCATGTGGGATTTCACCCCATGCTACCTCTCCCCTTCTCCATCCCCCAGTGCATTCCTCTCACCCCTCAATTTTACCCTAAAGATGTCATCATGGGGCAACTAGGTGACACAGTGGACAAAGCTTCCACCCTGCACCCAGGAGGACCCCAACCCCAATTCAGCCTCAGAAACAAGACACCCACCCACTTCACAACACTAGGCATGTCACCTAACCCCAACTTTTTATGGTTCTCTAGGGTCTTGTATTTCAAAGTCAGATTTTTCCATTCAGTTCAGGTTTTTACATCATGAATACCTGAAAGTCTTCTTTTTCATTAAAGTCCCATTTTTTCTGCTGAAAGATAATGCTGAGTTTTGCTGGATAGGTGATTCTTGGTTGTAATCCCAATTCCTTTGCCCTATGGAATATCATATTCCATGCCTTCTGATCCTTTAATGTATAAGCTGCTAGGTCTTGTGCTATTCTGACTGGTGCTCCACAGTACTTGAATTCTTTATTTTTGGCAGCTTGCAATATTTTCTCCTTGACTGGGGAACTCTGGAATTTGGCTATAATATTCCAGGGAGTTTTCCTTTGGGGATCTCTTTCAGGAGGTGACCGGTGGCTTCTTTCGATTTCTATTTTACCTTCTGCTTCTAGACTATCAGGGCAATTTTCCTTGACAATTCCTTGGAAGATGATGTCTAAGCACTTTCCTTGATCATGGTTTTCAGGTAAACCAATAATTTTCAAATTATTTCTCCTGGATCTGTTTTCCAGGCCAGCTGTTTTTCCATGTTTTTCCAAGGAGATATTTCACATTGCCCTCTTATTTTATTCATTTGGATTTGCTTTATTGTGTCTTAGTTTCTCATAAAGTCACTAGCTTCCATTTGTTCAATCCTAATTCTTAGGCAATTATTTTTGTCAGAGAGCTTTTGTATCTCCTTTTCCATTTGGCTTTTCAAGCTGTTGACTTTTTTCTCATGTCTTTCCTGCATTACCCTCATTTCTCTTTGCATTTTTTCCTCTACCTCTCTAACTTTATCTTCAAAGTCTTTCTTGAGTGCCTCTATGGCCTGAGACCAATTTATATTTTTCTTGGAAGCTTTAGATATAGGGGCCCTGACAATGCCATCCTCCTCTGAGGGTGTACCTCGCTCTTCCTTGTCACTAAAGAAACTTTCCGTGGTCCTCACCTTTCTCTGTCTGTTCTTCATCTTGCTAATTAACCAGCTTTCTGTGCTATGGTTGTCAGCTCTGCTGATCCTGTGCCCTTCCCCCACCTAGGCCACTGCTACTCAAGCCTACCTCCTGATTCCCAGCAGGGGTGATAAACCCAAGTTCTGCCTCAGCACCATCAGAGGCTCTGGGACTGGATCTGTGTCAGCACAACTGTGGGGGTTGGGCTCCACTCCTGTCTCAGCACAGCAGCTCCCTCCTTCAGACCTTCCGAGCCATCTTTGGTTGGAAAATGATCTCAACACCTAATGGCCTTTTCTCAGTGCTTATCCTATTTCTTATTCTGCAGCATTCTGTGACATTAATCACCCTCTTTGATATCCTCTCTTCTCTCTAGGTTTTTGTCTCCCCCAATCTCTTCTGGTTCTCCTCCTATCTGAGCACTTCTCAGTCTCCTTTACAGCATTTTCATCCAGTTCATAGTTTGCTATAGGTGGATGTCCCACAGGGCTTTGCCAGGAGCCGTCTTCTCTTTTCCCTCTGTTGTACTTCACTTGGTTATCTCATCAGTTCCTGTGGATTCAGTTACATCTCTATACTAATGGTTCTCAGATTTACATATCCAACTATAGCACCTTTCTGCTAATCTCCAGGTTTGCATCCAACTCTCAGACACCTCCAACTAAATGTCCCATAGACATCTTAAACTCACTATGTCCACAACTGAATTCATGATATTTTCCCCATACCCCCTTCCCTTTTACTCTTGAGGGCACCTCTATCTTCCCATTTACTCAGGCTGGCAACCTCAGTGTCTTCCTCCATTCCTCATTCTCTCATCTCGCACATACAATCTGTTGCCAAGGTCTGTCATAAAATAAAAACCTTCACAAAGTCTCTTGAACACACTCTTCTTTTCTCCTCTTTTCTTCTCTCTTCTCTCCTCTCCTCATGGAGACAGTAGTATTTATGTTGAGCTTAAAAGGACAGGTTGGGGCAGCTGGGTGGAGCAGTGGATAAAGCACCAGCTCTGGATTCAGTAGCACCTGAGTTCAAATCCGGCCTCAGACACTTAACACTTACTAGCCGTGTGACCCTGGGCAAGTCACTTAACCCTCATTGCCCCGCCAAAAAATAATTTTTTTTAATCTAAAAAAAGAAAAGAAAAGAAAAGAACAGGTAAATATTTAGCAGTCTGGGGTGGGTATGAACCAAAACATGGAGGTAGAAAAATTCAAGACATTTGGAGGGGCAAAGAGTGCTCCACTTTGGCATATGTGGAGGGGAAGAACCTGAGAAAAGGTTAGAAAGGTGAAGTGGTGACAGATTGCAGAATGCCAAACAGAAAGGCCAGACTGTGTTTGGGCAGGATAGAACTGCTAAAGTTTTTGGTTTTTTACATGAGCAGAAGTCATTAAAAAAAATGAGTTTATGGGGCAGCTAGATGGCGCAGTGGATAGAGCACTGGCCCTGGAGTCAGGATTGCCTCACTAAAAAAAAAAAAATTAGTTTGGCACAGGTATGAAGAACATATAGCAGGGAGAGAGGAGGTGAAAAGACCAATTGGGATGGCATCAGTTCTGGGGGTGATACTGAAAGACAGTACTAGGATTGCAGTAGGAAGGAAGAGGACTTCTGGACCTCACTCCCTGTCCTTCACTCTTCTGACCATTGAAACTCTCGTGGTCACATGATCAGTCTACCATCCTTTCACCTTAAACAAAAGAAGATACACTGGGGCCAACAAAGAACAGAGGACCATATTCCCAGCCCCACATGATGCCCTCAGAGAGAGAGGGCCCAAGGACTCTCACTGGATACTGTCAGTGAAAGAGTCAAGGCAAGAGAGAGGCTAAGGCCGACAAAAGGATTTTAGAAAGCAGCCAAGTCAAGAGGCTGCTGTCCTCCACCTGGCCAGAAGACTGCAAACAGTTTTGTTTTGTTTTGTTTTGTTTGTGGGACAATGGGGGTTAAGTGACTTGCCCAGGGTCACACAGCTAGTGTCAAGTGTCTGAGGCTGGATTTGAACTCAGGTCCTCCTGAATCCAGGGCCGGTGCTTTATCCACTGTGCCACCTAGCTGTTCCCCAACCGTAGACAGTTACAGAATGTCTACACATGCTCCAAAGTCTATCCAAGGCACTTCCATCAAAAGTGAACAGGAAGCTGCCTTACCTTTTTCACATGGGCAATTGCATCAGCAGCACCCTGCATATATGCGAGTACCCCCTGGGGAAAGAAGAGAATGGTTGATACTGACTAGCTAGGATGGGACTTAGTAACCAACTGGATGTGATAACTACAATGTTTTTCACATGAGAGCTTGTGTGAGTAAGTTATGGTACCACCAATAAAATGTTGAAGTTAGAGGAGTAAATTTGAGAGGAAAGATGCTAAGCTCAGTTTTGAACATGTAAAATTTGAGGTACTAGTGGAAAATCCAAGAGAAATTCTCTGGCAGACATTTGAAGATGCAGCAGAAGCAAGGTAATAGATGGATTTTTTTTTAATAGAAGAGAATAGAATATCTTTGATAGTTGTAGGTAGGGGAAAAGTTCTTAACCAGCTCTAACTTATGACAAATTATAAGAGAACAAAGATTTGAATTCAAGCGTATTCAGCATAGAAGAGGAAAGATAAAGATTAGAGGAAATCTTGTGCATTGAGCATTTCTGAGAGAAAAATATATCACTTTGAACATAGCAAATGGGCAACAGTAATAAAATATAACAAAATTGAATGCTGATATGCCTCTAGAAAAAATGACAAACTAATAAATGCACTATTAATTTAGCAATGACTTAGTTTAATCTCTTTGGAAAACAGTATGGAATAACAAAAGTTACAAAAATGTGTGCCCTTCAACCCTGTGATCCCACTATTAGATTTATAACTGTAGCACATTATTTACAAAGGGGTAAGACTTAACTGAACAAAAAATATTTTTTTTGTAATAGCAAAAAAACCCAAGAATAATATATGTGCCCCAAATTTGGGGAATAATTGAATAAAACATTATATACAAAAATTGAATGTTATCCTATATGAATAAATGATGAATTGATAAATAATGTTGAATTCAGAGAAAAATGGGGGATACATGAAGTCATTCAGAGTGAATAAAACAACTTCAAAACAACAATATGTTTACTGAAATGAACATAAAGATAACATTAAACAGTGACAAATTTCATATTGAATATATAGGCTAACTCCATTACTAAATCTTTAAAGTTAATATACATAACATTTATTTCTTTTAATGCTGGAATTTGTTTTCCAATGCACATATTTGTAGCAGGCTTTGTCCTTACTTCCTCAGTCAATAAGAGAAGGGAAGAGAAAGGGAGAATTCAGAACTAAAAATAAAAGTGGATTTTTAAAAATGAATAAACAAGTATATGATTTCATGTATAATGATTCGATTCTTGTGTTTGAGGAACTTCTGGTACATTTCTTTTTGATGTCTTTAAATGCTTATATTTGTTGATTCAGTTAAGGAGACTTGTTCGGTTTTGCTGCAGATCAAGATTTTTATATGTGATAGTTGATTGCATAAGAGGGCCAGCAGAGCATTGAGAGAGAATAGGACCAAGGACAGAACCACATTGAAGAATTTTAAAGAATTTGAGTAGTTGTGAAAAGAAAGGGGAAAGGAATGTAACATTTAGTGTTCACGAAGCTTAAGGACAGACAGAACACAGAAAATGAGAAAAATTAGGTTGTTTGTTTCATGATCCTTATTTTGATTTAACTATAAGATTTTAAAAGAAAACATAATTATTTATAACATAAAAACCCCAAACCAAAACTGTTTTGATGCACATATTTAACAAATTAATGTGAAGAAAGTCAGAAATCAGAAAAGGCAAGAGCCTTGCAATTAATCTTACTCTTCCAATATTCTTCTATAAAGTCTGCTTCTGATATGCCTCATCAAGGTGGTAACTTGGGGCTCTTAAAGGCTAAGCATGAAAAGGGTAAGGTCTAATCCATTTTACTGTGCAGGAAAGCCTAGAATTCCTGGCAAGAGACAATGTCTGTTTTCCAAGGAGTAGTGTAGCTAAGCACGGGATGGCTCATCACCGGGTGGCGGGTGATTCAGTAATGAATTCTATGTTGGATGGGCTGCCGTGGCCAAAGGAAAACACAGGCTTTTGTTGCCAGGTTTGTCCATTTTCTTTCTACTTCTGCAATGAGGGTGATACAATGGCAGAAAAGGGGGCAAAAAGTGCTAAAAATCAGTTGTTAGACTTAAGATTTCAATATTCATTTGTTGTTTTTCAGTCATTTCAAGTTATACCCGACTCTTTGTGACCCCCTTTGGGGTTTTCATGGAAGAGGTACTAGAGTGGTTTGCCATTTCCTTCTCCAGCTCATTTTACAGATGAGGAACTGAGGCAAACAGGATTAAGTGACATGCCCAGGGTCACATGCTAGTAAGTGTCTGAGGCCAGATTTGAACTCAGGAAGAGGGAGTCTTCTGGACTTGAGGCCCAACACTATATCCATGGTGCCATCTCACTGCCACTGTCAATATTCATATATTGGTTTATATTCACCTATTTTAAGTACCAAGCAAGAGCTAGAGAATTTTAGTGTCCCAAGTTAGCTAAGATTAAAGTCTAAGGGAAAAGTCCATTTTTCCAGTTCTCAGAATTACTCAGCATCAACCCCTTTTCTCTTTCCCTTTTATATAGAGGAAGAGGTGTCCTTACTCTCACTCTTCCTGTCTGTTCTTGTCTTTGGGCAAATCCTGCTACCTCTGCTTTTGGCACTACTCCCTCAAGCCTTTCTACAAACATCAGTCTAGCTCTCCCCCCCTCTTCCCCCCACCCCAGTCCTTCACATGTGCCTATAAACATTTGTAAAACTTAACACACTTAAAAAATCTTTCCTTTGACTTTTCTATGTCCTTCAACTACCTCGTTACTGTCAAATGTCTTCTGTCTTCCCCTTTTCTGTCAAATTGTTTTTAAAAGGTGTCTATGTCTATACATAGTCTAGCTTCAATCTCTTGTTTCCAAAATGGCTTCCACCCTCACCTTTTTATCGAAATAGTTCCTTCCGAGGTCATTGACAACCACGTTGCCAGATACAACAAAATTTTGTCAGCATTTAAGGACACCCTCGGGGAGTGGGTTTCCTGAGCCCTGCATCTCTGTTTACATTCTCATCTGAGGCTTGCTATTATCAAGTTAAGCAGGGCTGGCTCACACACATTGCAGTGATGGAAGATTTGAGCAGAATGGCTCCTGGGTGCTAACTACTTGGTATCTAAGGGAGGCAGGACTGAAAGGTTCTACCCTTCAGCTCCCAAGCTCAGAGGCCCCGTGTCTGTTGGGGAAGCCCTTGGGTGGGTTCTCAGGCTGCCCTCCTCCACCCTACTCCTCCAGAGATGTTACAATGGCCATGGTCCCATCCACTGGAGAGGTGAGGGAGGCACCACTAAACACTCCCTGGAATCAGCTGCTTTATTGTGTAAACAATAAATACCTGCCAACTCCCCCCTTCTCCTTTTCTTTTTACTTTACTTACTTTTTTTTTACTTTTACATACCCCACAACATGAATTTTGAATACTTAGTTTTCTTTGTGGCTATAGAAATCCAGAATACAATTTTCAGGTCAGTTCTATACATTAAGCTTTGTTGAAAGGGGGGAACCTATCTCTATCCTAGTTGATTTTAGAGTAATTTTCTCTGCAATGTAATAATTTCTGAAAGGACAAACTATCTTAAGAAAAGCCCTCTTTCCTGTCAATTTCTCAACTTTTCTTCTTTCTTTTCCTTCCTTTCTCCCTCCCTCTATCCCTCCTTCCTTCCTTTCTTTCTTTCTTTCGTGGGGCAATGAGGGTTAAGTGACTTGCCCAGGGTCACACAGCTACCTAGTCTCAAGTGTCTGAGGCCGAATTTGAACTCAGGACCTCTTGAATCCAGAGCTGGTGCTTTATTCAACTGTGCCACCTAAGCTGCCCCTCCCATCATTTTCTCATGCCTACTGGGCAATAAATGTAGTTACCACAATAAACCCAGAAGAAATGTTTAGGACCATGTTTAGTAATATTTTAAAACTTTTATATTCGGGTCTTTTAAAATAATATTTCATATTTTTGTTTGTTAAGATCTTGCAACCATGGAAGAAAGGATACAGAAGCGTTATTACAAAAAGCTGACAGAATTTGTGGCAGATATGACCAAAATTTTTGATAACTGTCGTTACTACAATCCGAGTGACTCCCCTTTTTACCAGTGTGCAGAAGTTCTTGAATCATTCTTTGTACAGAAATTAAAAGGATTCAAGGCAAGCAGGTAAGCAAAAACAAGCCAGTTTTTTAAGGTCTCTGATTTGTTTATGCTCAAAATTAGATCAGCTCTTTAGAATACCATGAGCTGGCCTCCCAAAGGAATTGGCTCCTAGGGCACTTTGTAGTGAACATAGATTTTAAAGATATGCAAGTAACTACCAGATTTTAGTTAGACCAACAAGTTTAGGGAAAGATGTGGAGAAATTACAAAGCTTCAGTTCGATTTATTTTAAAATCAGGGATACATTCTCCCCTAAATCTTCCTTCTCTTTTCCTTCATAATTTTGATTCTATTTAGTGTGCACTGGTGAGTAGGAATTGAAAACCTAATGGGAAATTTGGAGCTGGTTATTTTGGGGAGAGTTCTCTGGCAGTTTTTTTCTGAATGGAAAAAGAGACTGTAAAGAGTTTCCAAACCTTCAGTAAGAGCATAGTTCAGCATTTAGGGTTGACCATGTACACTACAGAACTGACTGTACTACCTGAATAAATCCAATTCTATTATTTCAGTCATTCTGTTTTTGATTCCTCTTTTTCACAATTCCGTTTTAGTCATTTTTCATTAGAAAGTAGTTGTGGTTTCTATCCTTTAGCAGACTTGAGGAAATGTTGGCTTGGTAACAGAAATAAAAAACCTCAATGTGAAGAAGACCTGTTGCAAGCACCACTTAATTTCAAGTTCTAGACAAACAGCTGTTCTAATTTCTCTGAGAATGAGCAAGTTTAAATTGTAAGTGAATGACCAATATTTAGACTTCTAGGATTTTAGAATTGAAAAGGACCTTAGGGATCATTTTATTGAAACTCTTCCACTAATTGTGGATTTCAATGATTTACCAAGCTGCCATCTACTACCATTCCCTCATCCCTACTTTTTTCATTTATAGTATCCAACATTAAGTGTTTTTTCACATTATTTTCATTACTGCATTTTCTTTGTTATGCTTCTTCATTTACACCATCCATGTTCTTTCTTTTCTTACAGATTGTGATATCTTTAGTCTGAACTTTTTAACTGGAATCAGAGCTGGATGTTGGGGGTCACTCATTCTTTCATTGTACCATGTCATTTACTTAATTCAAACCCTGCCTCCAGAAAGTTCAGATTAGTTAACAGAATTTTTTAAATGTTTAAAGATGTATAGCAGTAAACAATCATTTCCTAGCAGCCACGTTGAACAATGTATTAAAAAAATTATTGTAAATTCTGGGAATACTGTGTTAAAAAAAAAAAAGTCTTGCAACACAAAGTATGTTGGCTTAGTTAGTCCTGGAAACTCTGTACAGTATTTTCATCATACTAACTACAGTTGTGAATAAAACTGTGAAGTTTAGAAAGGAGATCGTCTGAATTTTTATTAGAAAAATGTGATTTTAATTACTGTTAAATGTTGCTCTTTTTTACATCTCAGATTTCCCCCACCCCCAACAACCCATATCAATGTAAATTAGTTTGTACATATTTTTTAACCACAATGATGATACTTCTGTAAATGTCTTTTTCCCTATGGCTAAAAATTTTGTAACTTTTATTAGTAAAATATATTTTTAAGTCTTGGGGGATTTTACAGAAAAAAAATCATGTTTAGTGTACAGTAAAAAAAAATTTAATTCAGTAAGCTAAAAAAAAACCAAACCATTTCTGAATGTCAAAAACAATTGTCTCCATAGTATTGACTGCTTCCCCTTGGTTGGCATTGGCTTAGAGCCTCATTGTTCTCCAAAATGAAGGGTGCTTAATTGTTCCCTTTTTTCTGTATTCTGCAGGTCTCATAACAACAAACTGCAGTCTACAGCTTCTTAGAGTTCAGCGTGTTAACCTAACGCAAAACACAGCAAGAATCTGGTTATCTGAAAAGTTTAAAATTAAGAAGCCAGATGTTTTTAGTCAGGTTCTCCTGACAAGACTTGACCTAAACTTCGTTTTTATTGGTCACAACAGTCAAATTATATTCTTGGCCTATTTTGTCCAGCGGACAAAGGAAAACAAAATCAGCACCATTTTCTTGTCAAGATCAAATTGTTTTACTATTGTGGCAGAAGCGAGAAAACTTTGTTTATTGAAAGAGAGAAAAAGAAAGCAAGAATAAAGATAAATGGAGTCAAGTTTTAACTCCATGGAAATGCCACGTCTGCTCTTCAGTGAAGAAGCTGGTTTAAAGTCACACAGAAAACTTTGACTGTATTTATTTATTGTTGCAAAAAAGACGCTTTTTTTATTGCTGCCCTCATTTGTCAGCTAATTATTTTTTCTTAAAAAAAAAAAATCCAGCCCCGGTTACATGTAATCCATTCTGTATCTTATCATGATTCCTGTAGGTAAAAGTACAAGAGACCTCTAGATGTCTTTTCTTTCTATGAAAGGAGCTGCTATGTACACATGTGCACACACAAATACACACACACACACACACACATACACAAAAAACTGGGAATCAACAATGAGTTTATTGTTCATGCTAGATAAAAATTAAGCTTGCATAAAGGTTGGGCTAAGTGGTCATGGACTACAGACTCTGTTGCCTTGAATAAAACAGTACAATTTGTCATTTACTCTGCACCAGACTGAAATGAGTAAAATCTATTTGAAGGTATCTTGTTTGTAAACATTTGTCAGATTCTAATTTTTTTCTTTTTGTATTAAAAATTCAAAATATGGATGTATATGAAACAAAATAAATGGAGATAATTTTTCTCCCACAGATGGAAGTGTCTTTGAATGTGTGGTACTGACTGTAAGCTTTGGTGGGGTGGAAAGGGATTCCAAAAGGACAATAAAGAACAGAAAAACCCAAATATGACTGTTTCCCCCAAGAAGGTGGCCCTGTCTTTTGTCATTCCCAATTCCTTATCACTTCAAAATAAGCAACAGGGATGTCATACCTGCTGCATCAGTGAATGCTTAAGGTCTATATAGTGGGAAGCTGAGTGTCCCACAGGAATGAGAGACTGCTTAAGTGTAGAATAGCTTGTATTTATTTTTTTCGTTGAAGGAAAGGTAGAATGAAAGTGAAATCAACTGAAGTTGTTCTCCATGCAAGTTTCTCTTGCTTTTAATGATCTGTGCTCACACTGCATTTTTCTACATTATATTAACAGCTGTAATGAAATCTGCTGTTTGGCTTAGACAGCTTTGCAAAAATATGACTAGATTTTGCACTAATTCACAGTAGCTTTGTCCTCCTAAGATCTGGAGTTTGCCTGATATTTTTTTTTAAGCCTTTCCCTAGGTTTAATATCACCCCCGCTATGCAAGACCCTTTCCAGTTCTTAGTTCCCTAAAACTAAGTGTAAGACATAGCTATGGATCAAAACTCTTTCTTATTACAGGCTCAGGTGTACAAATTATTCTGGGGTTCATTTTATCTAATAATTATTAGGCCATTCATTTTTGTTTGTTTATACAGATGTTGTCATTTAAACTAAAGAAAACTGTTCAATGTGAAAACAAAGTTTATGCTTCTTAAAATAATTAAGATAAAAGTAGTTGCATTAAGGTTATGTTGTCCGACTTTTTTAATGCTACATATTGTATGCATTTGCTGATGCAAGAATCCTACGTTTTTAATGTTATGAAATTATTTTGCATCTCATCACATCGCAGTATTTCTGTACTATTTATTCATATATATAAATATATATATGGACTTAATCATTTAAAACTTGTTTCAGAAAGAACTTTCCTACCCGTAGGCAATAGATTGCTATGTTTTTAATAATTGTGGCAAACTCTAAAGAGTAATTTTTTGTACTTAATAGGACATTTCATCCTAGACAAATAAAGTAATGTTTTTGACATTGGATTTGGTGCAGTTTCTAATGAAACACTGGTTGGTTAATCGCTGATATAGTTTATGTAGATGTTGGCAATGATGCCAAATTGTACATAACAGACAAATTTTCACAGGAGTCCTCGGACTAGGAATATATTAATGGCAAATCTGTATTTAATGGTATGGTATTAATGCTTTTTTTTTTGCTTTTTTTTATATTATCATAGAATACATGGGCATTTTGGAGAATATAGAATTTATCAACTACAGAATTTTAGTCTTTCCAAAGGGGTTTCTGAAAAACATGCTTACCAAAAGAATCACAAGGAACTTGTTTCAAAAACTGCTTTTCTTATTGTACTTTGGGATGAATTCTGCCATTGAGCAAGAAGATGTCCTATAGGGGGCACCTAAGTGGCGCAGTGGATAGAGCACCAGGCACCGGCCCTGGATTCAGGAGGACCTGAGTTCAAATGTGACCTCAGATACATGACACTTACTAGCTGTGTGACCCTGGGCAAGTCACTTAACCCTCATTTCCCTGCCCCCCCCAAAAAATGTCCTATAGATAATTTGCTTTCAGTCTTTCATGTAGTATAATGTACACTCAGAAGTCCACGCTTGTGAAACATATTTCTACTTATGACTTTGGGAGTTATGAATATTCATTTTACATGATTACAATTCCTTCACTAAATACTTCATAAAGATGATTTTCATAGTTTTGATAAGGTTTCTTCTGCAAACCCAAATCTGCAAGATTTGTATTTAGTTGATTGTCCTACAGGCAAAAGCAGGTGCTAGTGAGGGTGGGGAAAGGGAACAAGAGTTGGTTATGAGTTTTCAAAAATGTTTTTCTAAAGATAAAATCTCTACTTATATTTGAAATGGACTGGGGTTAGTACTTAGACTCACACTGGGTTGTGTGGGGTTTTTTTCTCATTGTATTGCCTTCCTAGAATATAAAAATAAAATTTCTTTCCTTGACTTTCTCTCCTTTTCCATTTGCTAAGTCCAAGGTCTTCATATGCTTTGTGGGGCCTGAATCAACGCAGCCATATTTTCAATTTTTCTGGGCATTAATAAAATTAGTATTACAGAGTTGGAGTGTGTGCGTGTTAAGATGGCTACAAAGCTATATTGTCTGTGAGCATCGAGTTTACAGGCTCTAAAATGGGAGCACAAGTAAATCAAGGGCAAGGCTATTTTAAATATTTTGCTGAAAAGCACCATATATGAAAGTGGTTTTGGTGGTCTGAATATCCTGGAACCCTTAAAAGGGAATAATTTGGAAGATATGCTGGACTACTATATCATTTGGGAATTGGGGTGGGGGGTGTCTTTTGGGAGGTATTTTTTGTATTTTTAACCTTTCTTTCAAGGAAAAGCATGGAGACAGTAGAAGAATGTTACAGTTTCCCAAAGGCAATGCAATCTATTCGATTCTGGAGCCCAGTTCATTTTTCACTTGCAGTCCCTTCCAACATATTTTATCGATGATTTACAAGTTCTACAGATTGTCCATCTAATGTCATAATCCAAAGAAAAGACATTCTTATCTTGTAAATAAGCTAGAAGGATAATGCTGGAAAGTCTACATTTTACTGGAGATGAGCAGGAAATTAGAACCATATCAAAATATATATCATTGGAATGCAACTTTGATAGTGTTCTGTTGAAGAGGAAATACATCTTTAATTTTGTCAATGCCTTCCCTTAACACTGACAGCAGCTACTCTATCGTTTAATCCGTAGATGGTCTTTGACAGGCTCCATGGCTGAAAAATGTATCATCTTGCAGGCAGACTACAAGTAAGAACTCTGAACCCAGTTAGGCTGGTCCTCAGACAGGAGAGTTTACACCATTCATCATCAGGCTAATGGGAAATAAAATGCACTATGCAAAAAGGATAAACTCATTTTGTCTAATGTCTGTCAAATAAAAAAGCTGAAGAGAAACTTCTAAATTAGTTACATGCAATATTTAGCCTGTGTAGATATATATGCCACATATATACATGATTTGTGTCTATATTTACATACATACATAGAATTACATAGAACCACTTTTACCTATGCTGTTGCTTGGCCATAGTTGATTGCTCTGTTTCACATTGGAAAATGACTTCAAGGTGAATGTGAATCATTAATTCCAATAAAATATATGTCAAGATAGGAAACTGCTAAGAAATTGTAGTGGAAAGAGTGCTAACTCTGGAGTCAGACGATCTAGACCCCTGAAATTAGTTGTGAGAGCTTAGGCAAGTCACAGCCTCCCTGGGCCTCAGATTCCTCATCTTAAAGGGAGGGGTTGGACTAGAATTAGAACTCTTGAGTTCTCTTCTCGCTCTAGATCTTTGATCCTATAAAAACATTCCTCAACCAATATATCTTAAGACATAGTACTATTGAATTAGAACGTGAAGGCTATTGAGTGTTTCATTGGTGATGGATATAAAGTGCTTTTTAGTCCTTGGGATACAAGCATATCCTTCAGAGAGCACAGAAACAAAAACAATTGAGAATAGGAGTAAATTTAGTCATCCTTTTCCATACCCTTTGTGTGCTATGTTGAAGGAGGGTTGAGAGAATATAAGACCAAAGCACTGATTAAAATGAATTAAGACCAACTTAGAAGAAAAGTTAGCAGAACCCTATTGCTGTACAATTAAATCCTGCCATCTTACATGAGACCAAATCATGGTATCATTATTTATGTCAAAACCCATCCTATGTTAGTATAAATTGCCCTGCATACTTTGAGATCTTCTTACACTTCAGGCATAGTCCTTGATTATTATTGTTTTGGTTTGGTTTTTTGGTGAGGCAGTTGGGGTTAAGTGACTTGCCCAGGGTCACACAGCTAGTGTCAAGTGTCTGAGCCCAGATTTGAATTTAGGTCCTCCTGAATCCAGGGCCGGTGCTTTATCCACCACTGCACCACCTAGCTGCACCCTTCAGTCATAGTCCTTAACAATGTCTAGATCCCTGCAGGCAGTTTAGACAAGCTTTACTCAATGCCATAGAGCTCATAGTGACCTTACAGATCACTTTGTGGAAAGCCGGCTGAGAAAGGTTCAGTCGAATTCAACAAGCACTGCACGTGTGTAAGGCACAGTGGGAATCACTGCAGATGCAAAGAAAGTAGGAAAATGAGTCCTGCCTTCAAGGAGTTTACATTCTTCTGGGGGACACAATAGATAAATAGACATGGAAAAGGAAGATCATCTGTGGAGGCTGAGTAAGCTAACATCTAGGGGGATCAGGAAAGGCCTGCTGGAGGAGGAAGCCCCTGATTTGACCCTTGAAAGAACATCGAGATTCTAAGAGAAGGTGGGCAGGAAATACATTCCAAGTAAGATCCAGTCGATTTGGTACTGGAGAACCTGGGTTCAAATCCCAACCACCACTACCTATGTGACCTTGGATCAATCACAACCTCCTTGGGCCTCTCAGTTCCTTATCTGTACTACTAAGGGTTGGACTAGATGACCTCTAGATGAGTCTGTTCCAATCAACGGTGGCCCAGTGTAAGAGAGACAGCTTATGCAAAGTCACAACCATGGGAGATGGAATGCCAAGTTCTGGGTCCAGCGAGTTATACAAGTTTAACTAGAGCATAGTGTTAAGTCTAGAATGACCTTGGAGGTTTTAAAATCCCAAACTGATGGTTTGCATTTTATCCCAGAGGTAATAATAATAAGCCGCTGAAGACTCTTTTTTTTTTTTTTTTTTTTTTTTTTGCGGGGCAATGGGGGTTAAGTGCCCTGCCCAGGGTCACACAGCTAGTAAGTGTCAAGTGTCTGAGGCTGGATTTGAACTCAGGTCCTCCTGAATTCAGGGCCAGTGCTCTATCCACTGCGCCACCTAGCTGCCCCCTGAAGACTCTTGAGTAAGGAATGGGGCGGCATAGTCATGCTTTAGGGAGATCATTTTAGCAGCTATATTAAGGATGGATTAGCAGGGAGAGATTTGGGAGTAGGAAAATGAGTTGGAAGGTCCAGCCAAGCTGATGAGGGCCTAAATGAGGGTATTGTCTATGGGGATGGAAGCAAGAGATGTTGAGAAGTCAAAATAAGGTTTGCCAACTAATTAAACATGGAGCATGAGGGAGAGGAAAACGTCAAGCATGACTCCTAGGTTGGGAGTCTTAGTGACTGGAAGGATGGTGGCAATTTTTCAACAAAAATAAGAAAGTTTGGAAGACAGATTGGTTTGGGGGAAAGGTAATGAATTCTGGTTTGGAAATGTAGAATTTGAAATCTCTGTGGAACTTGCAGATAATTAATGATATGAAACAGGGATTCAGGAGAGAGAATAAGGTTGGGTGTATATGTGTGTTTGTCATCCCAAAAGTCCTAGTGCAGTTTTAATCTTTAATTAAGCTTCAGAAATATAAATGCAACAAACTTGTCAAAAATATTTAAAATTTGTTTACACTTAAATACTTTTGTGAATTTTGAATTATATATATATAATTATATATATATATATATGTATATATTTTTTTAAATTCTTGTTTGTTTGTTTTTTGTTTTTTGGTGGGGCAATGAGGGTTAAGTGACTTGCCCAGGGTCACACAGCTAGTAAGTGCCAAGTGTCTGAGGTTGGATTTGAACTCAGGTTCTCCTGAATCCAGGGCCAGTGCTTTATCCACTGCGCCATCTAGCTGCCCCCCTATTTTTTTTTTTTTTTTTTTGGTGAGGCAGTTGGGGTTAAGTGACTTGCCCAGGGTCACACAGCTAGTAAGTGTTAAGTGTCTGAGGCCAGATTTGAACTCAGGTACTTCTGACAATAGGACTGGTGCTCTATCCACTGCGCCACCTAGCTGCCCCCCCCCCCAATTTTTTTTTAATTCTTAAGACAGAGCACCACATGGAATTGTCAAGCATATGGAACAGTTTCTGGATCACATCTTCTGGGTTTTTTGTTGTTGTTGTTGTTGTTGTTTTTAGTGAGGCAGTTGGGGTTAAGTGACTTGCCCAGGGTCACACAACTAGTAAGTGTTAAGTGTCTGAGGCCGGATTTGAACTCAGGTACTCCTGACTCCAGGGCTGGTGCTCTATCCACTGCGCCACCTAGCTGCCCCTGGATCACATCTTCTTAGAGCAGTAGATTAGTACGGGAAATCTGTTTGGTCACCTTAGTTATCTCATTTATCTCCTTTAGATATTTTCTTGTGGACTCACATCAAAACTTATGTGTTGTAAAGTTGCTGTCTGTATGGTGGCTAAAATTCTAGCTAAACTGTCTAAAAATCTATTGAGTGGTCGCCATAAATTATAAGCTTTAGCAAGAGTTTAGACTTTTAAGTATTTGTTAAGGGGCATAAGAATTTGGTGAGGAGAGAGAAAGAGGCCAAGATTCCTTCATCTATCTATCTCAGGGAGCCAGCATCTTAGCTCCTCTCAAACCGAGGTCCCAGGCCAAAGAGAGCTTGCTCGCTCCTTCCTCCCAGAAACGTCCTCTCCAACAGGAAACAGGGCTGTTCACACACATATACACACACACACACACACACACATACACACTATTAGCTTGGTAGCTCTGATTGACAAGTCCCACAGGTGGTTCTATAGATGTAACTTCCAGATGCTAAAGTCACATGGTCTCTAAATCATATGCTGTCTCCTCATGGTGGAGTTTTCCTACAGTATCTCTCCAGCAGGGGTACCATTCCAATTCTCACAGTATGCAACAAAACACAAAACTTTTTTTCTTTAGATGCCCTTAAGTCTAAGTTTACAAATCCAATCCTTTCAGTCACAGAGCAGCAACTGATCAAAGTTTTACAAAATTCAAAAATTGACTATAGTGATAGGGAACACAAGAAAGTGATTATTTTGAACATAAAAAGAAACACTGATATTTTAAACTAACCTTTCAAATGTTTTTTGTAAGTTTGTAGCATTTATAATTAGGGTAGCTAGTGGCACAGTCAATAGCCTGGAGTCAGAAAGATTCCTCTTCCTGAATATTCAAATCTGGCCTCAGACACTTAGTAGATTTTGGTTACATTATATGTGTGTGTGTGTTTATATACATATATGTATGTGTATATGTGTATTATTATATAGGTATTGTATATGTATATATGTGTCTGTGTATATATGTGTGTCTATGTGTATATGGATATGTATGCATGTATATGGATTGTATATGGATCTATGCATGTGTGCATACATGTCACACATACATATACATATATGTCATCAGCATGAGTGAACCTCTAGAAGCTTAGCTCACCAAGACAAAAGAGAAAAGAAAGACCAGGGGGCAGCTAGGTGGCACAGTGGATAAAGCACAGGCCCTGGATTCAGGAGGACCTGAGTTCAAATCCATCCTCAGACACTTGACACTTACTAGCTGTATGACCTTGGGCAAGTCACTTAACCCTCACTGCCCCGCCCAAAAAAAAAATAGTCCAGGACAGAGCTTTGGTTTCACTCATGCTCTGGTTGTGGACATGGATGACAATCTGGATTAGAGCCATTCACTGAAGCAATTTGTGACTTCACCCACTTTATTTTCTATATTTGGCACCAAAGACCTATCCTGATGACTGATTAGTCAGTGCATTGGCACTAGTGAAGGGAATAGGCGGGGGGGGGGGGGGCGGGGAATCCCACACAATACTTACATGTCCAAATAGGATTTATTAAAGGAAATACTCCATGGGGAGTACTACTGTAGGCCCCAGGAGGTCTGTCAAATCCCTGTCCATATTGAGATCATGGAATGGTGGCAGGCAAGATGCTTTCCCAGCTTTCTCTGTTTGATGGAAAAAGTTCAATTTGTGATGGTGGGGAGCAAAGTATTATCTATTACCTAGTTCCATATCTGCTTTGTGAACACTGATCACAGTTACTGGTTGAGGGGAATGAGTACATGAGAACAGAATGTTTCCCGATCTACTCTAGGTCAATTACAAGAGGGATATGGAGGCTCTTATCTATGGTCCCGACTGCCATGTATGTGTGTTTGAACCCAGATAGACACATCTGTGAAGTTATATATCAGGGAAAACAGGAGGAGACTTCTGCTGGTCTAGGGGTATAAACAATGAAGAAATTAAATGGTATAGAGTCCCAGGTCAAGAAAATCTGAGTTCAAATCCAGCTGCAGACATTTACTAGCTGTATGACCCTGGGCAAGTTACTTAACCTCTGTTTGCTTTAGTTTCCTCAAAACAATAGCAACTGCCTTGCAGGGTTGTTGTGAAGATCAAATGAGATATTTATAAAATGCTTTGCACAGTGCCTGGCCCCTGGTAGGTGCTACATAAACGTTGATTGTTTCCTTTCCTTCCCCTTCCTAGGAAGTACAGGAGGAGTGCTATGAGAATGGCCTTTGGCCACTCAAGGGAGAATCAAAGTGTCTCTGGTGTTGGTGCTCATGGCTTTTCCTTTTGAGGTTCTACATGTGAATTCTACCTCAAATTCTATAAGGGAAAGGGGAATAACCTTCAAAAACACAAAGATCCTAACAGAAGGGCAAAGACCTCAGTTTCCAATCCCTCTTAATTCTAGTGCCTTCCCTCTGTTCATCATTTCCTATTTATATCATATACTGCGCACTTGTACATATTTGTTTGTTCTCTTCCCCATGAGATTGTGAGCTCCTTGGGGGCAGGGACTGTATTTGTGTCTTTTCCTATCATGAATACTTAGTACATTGCCTGGTACATAGTTGGTGCTTAATAAATGCTTATTGACTGACTGGGATTTGTATAAATGTGTGTGTGTGTGTGTGTGTGTGTGCGCGCGCGCGCATATGTATGTGTGTATGTATGTATATATTTTTTTCTAGCCAGCAATATCAATTGATTTACATTCCCCAGAAGAAGGATGGCACATGTAGTTACCAAGTCCTAAGAACCAAACATATCCTTATATACATCATAAAAAAAGTTGTAGAAGCCACAAATCAGACAATCAATCCATCAATAAGCCTTTATTAAGTACCTACCATGTACCAGATACTGTATTAGGAGCTGGGGATATGAAGACAAGAGTGAAACTAGACCCTGCCCTCAGGGAACTTACATTCCTCAGGGGAAACAATATGTTTTTATGGTAAGTATATATGTATGTATTCCAATACATATGTATAGGGGGCTTGAAATTAATTGCAGCATAGTTTAAGGGATGCTACAAATATTCAGCAAAGGAGATAGAGGAAAGATCAGACAGGAGGTATAATGGAAGAGACCAGTGTCACAAAAGCCAAGAGAAAAAGTACACAGTATCATCAACATTATGTGTTGATCAGCTGTGATAGACTAGATTCTTCTCACCAATACAATAGTACAAGGAAGTTCCAGAGGACTCATGATGGAAAAGGATCCGGTAGGAGATATGATCAACAGTGTCAAAAGCTGCAGATGATTAGTCAAAAAGGATAAGGACTCAGAAAAAAAAAATGGATTTAGCCATTTAGATTGTTAATTACCTTGAAGAAGGCAGTTTTAGTGGTAGGATTAGAAGTCATATTTTAAGGTCTGAGAAGTGAGTGGGAGAACAGGAAATGGAGATGATGAATGAAGATGGCTTTTTTTAGGTGTTTTGCTATGAAATTGAGAAAGGGAAGCAAGATGGAGGATGTTAGCTTTTAAGAAATGACAGTATCAAGGATGGAGTTTGGGATGAAATGGCATGTTTGTAGGTAGCAAAAAAAAAAAGTTTAAATACTTATCCTGAGCAATGAATTCTATGTATTTCTATCTCCAGAGCCTAGCAGAGTACATAACATATACAGACCATTAAGAAATACTTGAGGGGCAGCTAGGTGGCACAGTGGATAGAGCACCAGCCCTGGATTCAGGAGGACCTGAGTTCAAATCCAGCCTCAGACACTTAACACTTACTAGCTGTGTGACCCTGGGCAAGTCACTTAACCTTCATTGCCTCATTCCCCCCCCAAAAAAAAAAGAAAGAAAGAAAGAGATAGATACTTGACTGATTGCTTGATTTGGGGACATGCAGAATCTAAAAGAAGTTTCATGTTTAACTTTTTTTTTGGGGGGGGCTAGCATATTTAATGCTAAAGAGGCAGGATGATAAAAAAGATTAGCCATAGAGTCAGAACGAATTAGGATCCAGTCTTGCCTCTGAAAAATTAGTTTTGTGACCATGATAAAGTCACTTAATCTCTCAATGCCCCAGAAAACTCTCTAAGACTACAGTACTGCCTGTCAATCAAAACTAGCAGAAGTTACCTCACATTGGGAACTCCCCACACAGACAAAAACATAAAGGAGAGCTCACTCTCCAAAAAATATATTGTTAAGTGACATTAAGGATTTAGATGAGTTATGTAACAAAACAGAAAAGCTTTTTTAGTTCAATAAAAAATTTTCTGTAAATTATTTTTCCTAGACAATCATAATGTTTAATTTAAAGCAGCATGATACATGGTTTAAAAAAAAAAGTAACCCTAAAAAATTAAGTAAATAAGAAGCAGTAATTTCTGAATCAAATAGTCACAGATCTGTGAATCATTGCCTGGTACTATATTTGAATATCTGCAATTGAACTTTTAAAAATTTAGAAGCGTTTAATATATTAAAAAAAACCAACAATATCCTCAACATTAGCAGTGCTGGAAGGAATCCATGATTGGCTCCTAAGAAGTGAACTTAGGAATCCCTCCTCTAACACTGGCTAATTAGCTCTGTGACCCTGGGCAAACCTCTTAACTTGCCTGAGCCTCAGTTTCTTATTTTGCATAAGAGAGAAAATACCCAGTAATATCTCACAGGGTTGGTGTGAACCTCAAACTAGATCATGTATATTCCAGCTTGAGAGCTGGAAGGAATCTCAGAGGCCAGATATCTACCCCAACCCCCTTATTTTACAAATAAGGAAACTGAGGCCCAGGGAATTTAAGTGTCTTGTCCAAGGTCACAAAGACAACTATACATCAGAGATATATTTGAATGATCCTCTGACTCTCAGATGAATGTCCTTTCCATTTAACTATACTGCCTCCACACTTTGCACTTTTTAAAGTTCAATGTAAATGCCAATTACTATCATGCCTAAAAGCAAGGTGACACTAGCTATAAGTTAGCCTTCTACCAAGTCCCACCTAAGTAGGGCCCTGCACTAAAATCCTAAATGTTTGTAATTCTAGAGTCTTAAGGATGAGCAGGATTTGAAGGGGAGTAACCATGTTATCAAATTCACTCATGCAATAGAATTCCTTTTCATCCATATCCCATTTGCACTCAGTCTCACAGGTCTTCTCCACGTGGCCAGTATCTAAAAGGAGAGAAGAGAAGGACTATAAAAACAAAGGTGGATGCAATTCTAGGCAGCTGGGTAGTGAAGGAGTTCTATGAAGTGCTAGACCTAGAGTCAAAAAGTCCTGAGCTCAAATCCCACCCCAGACACCCCATTTTCTGTGTGACCTGGGGCAAGTCCCTTAACCTCAGTTTCTCCATCTGTGAAATAGGGCTAATGATACCATCTACCTCATAAGGTTCTTGTGATGTTGAGACAATACATGTAAAGCACTGTGTGAAACATTATTTTTCATCCTTCTATTTCCAACACTGCCACTGTGTTTGCATTTTATTCTGAAAATTTGCCATTTAGGTCATAACTAAATTTAAGAAGATACCAGCCCCCAAACAAATTTCCAGATTCCTATAGTATTAGCAGAGGGAAGAGAGCTGGGGGTTCACTATGTAACAATTAGAGTGACACCACCTGCTGGAGTGTTACTGTAGGAAAGCTCCGCCATGAGGAGAAGGTGTCTGAGGGCAAGCCATGTGACTTGGGAGGTCAGTTCCTTGGTGTCAGGAAGTGACATTTGATGTTTCCGGTTTTGACAGGAGGCTTGTGGGACGAAGAAGGGGTGGTTCTCTCTCTTTTCGTCAGGACGGTCATGGAGAGTGGAGCAGAAATGCTGGCTCTCTGAGACAGATAGCTGAATCTAGGCCTCTTTCTCTTTCTCTCTCTCTTCCCCAAATTCTTATGCTCCTTAATAAATGCTTAAAAATCTAAAGCTTCTAATTTATTGGTGACCACTCATTAGATATTTTAGACAGTATAGCTAGATAGCAACTTTACAGCTACAATAGTGAAAAGAAGGATTTTCAGGCATCTCTAGGCTCACAGATCACCACAAGTGCTGATAAGGCACCCATGTTTGGAAGAAAAGGTGGAAGAATTTATGCATTGTCTGACAGTCGATAAGGCCGGAAAAAATTATCCTTATAGCCCAGAGAAGAGCAACAAGGTCCAGACAACAAGGAGAAACTGGAAATGAGACAGAACTTTGCCACTTGTTAGTCATGTGGACTACTTGAGCTTAATCTAGAAGCTGGAGAGGACAGGCCTCTGAGTCCATCTGGTCCATTCCCCTCACCTTATTGAACAGAAGCTTGGAGATGAAAGGTGACTTGACCAAGGTCACACAGCTAGTTGATGTATCAATCAATAAACATTTCTTAAGCCCTTTCTATGTGCCAGACACTGTGCTAGGTGCTGGGGATACAAAAAGAAACAAAAGACAATTGATGAGGTCAAAGAGCTTGCAATCTAATGGGGGAGACTGCACGCTTTCCACTAGACCCCAAGGACTGCTTTCCCTCACCTATGAAATGGAGGTAGCAATGTTTGCAGAACCTGGTAGGGCTGGGGCAGCTAGGTGACACAGTGGATAGTGCACCAGCCCTGAATTCAGGAGGACCTGAGTTCAAATCTGGCCTCAGACACTTAACACTTACTAGCTGTGTGACCCTGGGCAAGTCACTTAACCCCAATTGCCTCACCAAAAAAAAAAAATTAAAAATTAAGCATGCTGCTAAAAAAAAAACCCTAGAAAAAAACACCTCATAGGGCTGTGAAGACGACTGTTGAATGTGAAATCGAATGTGGAGGTGCTAGTTAATCTATCAATTAAACAACAAGCATTTAGTTAGCTCCTACCAAGAGCAGAACACTGTGATAGGCCTGAGGACACAAAGACAAAATTGTTAATGGTCTCTGGTCCCAACAAGTTAATTAGTTTTACTGTCTTTAGTGACAGGGACAGAAAAATTGGGTAGAACTTTCAAAGAGGCAATGAGGTCTGAATGACAAAAAGATGATGGGAAGTGTAGACTGGCAAAAGGGAGATTCAGAGAGAGCTGTCTTCGAATATTTCAAGGGTTGTTTAGATAGAAGAGGGCTTAGCTTGATGTTTTTCTTCTTTCATTTTAAACTAACTCCCCAAAAGGAAAAGTGGAATAGACTGCCTCAAAGAGAAGTGAACTTGGGGGCAGCTAGGTGGCGCAGTAGATAAAGCACCGGCCCTGGATTCAGGAGGACCTGAGTTCAAATCCAACTTCCAACTAGCTGTGACCCTGGGCGTGTCACTTAACTCTCACTGTCCTGCCAAAACAACAACAACAACAACAAAAAACAAACAAACAAACAAACAAAACCTTCCCAACAATCAAAGTCTCTAAAATGAAGAGGAACTGCTACTAGTTGAATAGTTTTGAGAGGAATTGGAAGGTTGGTCCTGGTGATCCCAGAAGTCCCTCCCCTCTGAGCCTGTTGGCGTCTGAGTCAAGGTGAATCTTCTGGTGAGCTCTTCCCCTCCCCCATTACATGCACTTTAGAATCCTGGGTTCTGCAGGCCAGGTGGGACTCACCTCTACCTGCTGGGCCAAGGCAGGGTTGCTGATAGCTGAGCCAGGAAGCCTTTGGGCAGTTGCTCAGGAGCGCTCCCTCCTGGTCGGGGCTGGTGCATCCAGGAGAGTTAAGGCGCCCTTCAAGGGGTAGGCATTGGTCTCCACCCACGCGGACCCAGGGCCAGAGAGGGGATGCCCGGAAGCCAGCCTCGGGGTTTGTCTACACTATTGTCCCATGGGCACGGCCGCCCCGTGAAGTAGCTAGTCACGGGCTTCCCAGTTCCAGGGATCCGTCCTTGCTAGTCAGTGCTCCATCCGGGGCCGGCTTTGGCCTTGCTCCACTTGTCCCTCCAGGCCCCCTGAACCCGGGACCTCTCTACTGGGTACGAGAGAGAATCTGTGTAGAGAAGGAATGTGTCGGAGAAAACAAAACTAAGAGAATGTGCTACAGAGAACTAAAAACTAAGGAAGAGAAGGAGCCGAGAGACCTCTGGAGAGGAGAGAACCGAGAACATGGAGTCTGGGATGGAGAGTAGAAAAGCTCAGAGCAGAGAGACTGTGCTTGAGAAGAGAGAGAACCAGGGGGCAGTGGACAAAGCACCAGCCCTGGATTCAGGAAGACCTGAGTTCAAATCCAGCTTCAGACACTTGACCCGTACTAGCTGTGTGACCCTGGGCAAGTCACTTAACCCACATTGCCCCGCAAAAATAAATAAATAAAATAAAAGTTGTATCCCCTTCAGTGCCTAACATAAATGTTTTTTTGAATGACTGAATGAACCTTTCCAACCCTGTAACCTCTCTTAACAAGAAACATCAGGTTGTTCCAGAGTTCCATCTCTGAGATCTGTTTTTCTGATCCTTTTGATAAAAAAAAAAAACAACTCATTGCTTTGGACCCCTTCTTTTATAAATCCAGAACATCTGCCTCCGACTTATTGACAGTTTGTCCAGAATGTTCAAAAACTAAATGCCAAGAGCTGGGGGTGGGGAACAGTCTTCTACTGTCTTTAAACATCCCTGACAACAAAGCTATTTGGTTTTCCCATCCTTGTTGTCCAGTGCCCCATGCCCTTTGAGCAATATCAAAGGGACCTTTATTAGGATTTTTGCACCTCTCTTATTCATAAACTATAGACCCAGAAAGGATCTACAAATCTTGTCTTGTCTTTCCTGAGACCCTCCTCTCCCTTTACTTTTTTTTCTCTTTCTTTAGTGATTGAGAAAAAGGTCTCCAATGATGTGAACACCAAGAAATTAGTAGTTTTCACCAAATCTAGTGGATGAGTTGGTGAGCAGACAACAGGCCAACTCTGAAGCTGATCAACTTGTCATTTTTTGTTTGTTTGTTTGTTTGTTTTTGCAGGGCAATGAGGGTTAAGTGACTTGCCCAGGGTCACACAGCTAGTTAAGTGTCAAGTGTCTGAGGCCTGATTTGAACTCAGGGAGTCCTGAATCCAGGGCCAGTGCTTTATCCACTGTGCCACCTAGCTACCCCTAAACTTGTCCTTTTTGATTACTCAATCTCATCTTCCCATTACCCAAGAGACTAGGCTGACAGGCCAGCACAGGAACTGACTTCTTTCTTTCTTTTCCTCCCTCCCTTCCTTCCTGCCTTCCTTTTTTCTCCCTTTTTTCCTTCCTCTCCTTTTCCATTCTTTTTTTCTCTTTCCCCTTCCTTTTAACTAAATTTTTGGAGCTATTTTTTTTCCCACTCTTTCCTCCTTAGTTTTGAGTATTTCTTTCTACAGGGCCCCTCTGCAATCTTGATGTCTCTTTAAAATCATCTTTCCCTAGAAATATTTGTTATAGTTCCTGTTTTCCAAAAGGGTCAATTTTAACTCACTATGATAAATATTGTGCCAGGCACAGCTGAATAAAGCCTTGGTCTGTATCCAATTCCTTGCTATCAACTATCACCATCTGTTGTCATGAGAAAGATTGATATTTGGGTTAAACGCCACTAAACTCATTTAATTTCCATGTGGAAAAATAATCTAAAGTAAATTGCCCTGTGCAGTTACAGAAGCTATTTTTCCAGGAGACAGCAAATCAAAGGAAACATCCAAAGGAAAACAAAAACACCGTCCCCCCCCCAGAGACTGCCTCTGTCTGCCTTTATTGCCTGCATCCCATATTTTCATCTCATCCATGAAATGTGATTTTAAGGAGAGATGGATCCATCTCTTTATGCCTCAGGTCTTCTCTGAGAACCAACGGGAAGAGTGAAGATGTTTCCGGATCTCTCCTGACTCTGCTCCCCTCCCACCCCACTTAACCCCTGCCTTCTGCAAGGAGGGGAATTATTGAGGGGAATTATTCTCCACTCTCCCTTGGTAGGATGCACCAGCTTCAGCCTGCAGCTGCAGACACCTCTCAGGAGGCTTCCCAGGAGGCTCAGGTATAGCTCTCGTCCTATTCTCAAGGCACACAGACAGCCCCCCACCAAAGTCAGAGTCTGGGAGCGTAGCCGAGAGAGACGATTCGGGACAGCTCCCGCAGGGCCACCTCGGCCCGCCTGGAATGCCAGTCCTGCGTTTGCATGCTGTGCGCCTAGCCTGTGCAAAGGTCCCGAGAGGCAGGCGCTCGGCCATCCCTTTTGATCCATCAGGCTGCTGGCTCTCTGCTGATGGAGCAGCTACTTAACATGCAGGCTCTCCTCTGGCTCTCCCCACTGCTCTCTCTTCAGATCATTGTAGTGGCGAGCCTAGAATGAGCATCTCTCTCCTAAGAGGCTGCCAGGGGAAAACACACTCTGCACACAGGCTGGGCTGAATTCTCAGGGGAACACAAGCCTGAAGTGAGCCTGCCCTTCCTTCACCTCCTCCTAACTCCTTGCTTCTCTCGCCCTCTCTCCCAGGGCTCTCTGCATCTCCCCCTTCTTACCTTTGCTCTCTGTCACTGGGGTTTCTGAGGAGGATCCAATGAGCAGACAGAGAAGCCAGAGAACTCTCTCTGATGGCATGGTGAAGACCACTTTGGCTGAATCCAAAGCTGAGCTTTCAGCCTTTGCTTTCCTCCCTCAATTCTCCACCCCCGTTCATGCTAATGAGGGGCAGCCTTTGGGGAAACTGGGAATCACTCACTGAACCGACCACTGGAACTAGAGTAAACTGCAAAGTGACCCCTCCACCTACCCTTTCTCCCCTCCTTAATGGGAATGGGCTCACCTCTTTTCCCCTTTCATTTTCAGACGGAAGGATTGGATCATGGCCCATGATCTGAAGGAAGGGGAACATACTAAGAATGCCCAGAAGTCATCATCAGGATGGTGAAAGATATGGAAACCCTCTCATGCTGGATCGACTAAACATGAATTAGAAAACATTATTAAGCTCTGACTATGTGCCAAGCACCGGAGATACAGATACTAAATGGAGACAGTCCCAGCCCCCAAAGCATTTACATTTTAGAATCTAGCACCTAACAGAGGTAGGTGACTTATATAAAGGGAATGGTGGCCAGGGAGGGGTATTTTCATTTGGAAAGCTACAAGAATGATCAGTGGAGCCATAGAGAACTAGTGTGACATACCCTTCAAAGTATTTGATACTTTGATTTAATAATAGCTCCATATTGGAAAGGGAGTCAGGGAGAGAAAAGAAAAGAAGGGAATTAACCACCCAAGTAATAGCAAGTGGGCTAGCAAGAAGATGGGGAAAGGATGGTTAAAGTGAAGTATGGCTGGGACCTGGGTGAAATTGTAGGCCAAATGAGGCACACATCAATCAGAAAAGCAGCTCCCCAGGGCCAGTTTCAGTCAATTGAAAGGATCAAGTCAGTAGGGCTTGATCTCTGATTAAGCATGGCAAGAAAAGATGGCCTACTTTGGAGTACCTGAGAAGACTATAGGATGATTTAAGCATAATTTCTCTTTTTAAAAATAATCGATTTTGATGTATTTTGTTTTTACAACATTTCTTTTTTTTTGCAGGGCAATGAGGGTTAAGTGACTTGGTCAGGGTCACATAGCTAATATGTGTTAAGTGTCTGAGGCTAGATTTGAACTCAAGTCCTCCTGAATGCAGGACCAGTGCTTTATCCACTGTGCCACCTAGCTTCCTCCAACATTTGTGTTCCCCCCATATCCTTCTTTCAGAACCATTTCTTATCATCAAACAGAAAATTATAAAGAAGAGGAAAAAAACAGCAAAACCAACCTATATGAAGTTTCACATCAGTGGACCCCCATACCTCTACAGAGGAGCAGTCATCTGGATTTCTTCATGCTCCCAAATGTCTTTTCATATATTATCTTCCTTTTGCCTATCTTTGTATCCCCAGCATTTAGTATGGTGTCTGGCACATAGGAAGTAGGCTATTAATAAATGTCATTAATTGCAAAGCACTGTGGTGATCCTGGAGCTACAATTATTAAAATAAAACTTTCCTTGCCCTTAAGAAGCTTAAAAGCATTTGTTCGAACTTAAAATGATTTGTAAATTTCAGTTATTAATGACCTTTAAAGATCTATGACTGTTGGTCAGATCTTTGTTCCAGATAGGAAAACTTTCTAAGAAGCAGAGCTAACAGTGTAAGGGCTTAGATTGTGTGGGAATAAACACTTTGTCACTATAGGTAATAAACCGGAATCAGGATTACCATTGTAAGGTTTAAAATTCTAGCTGTGATATCTAAAATTTAATGAGTGGTTGCCTTAAATTAGAAAACGTATAGCACCAATCTTTGGGCATTAAGTATTTATTAAAGTATATTAGGGGTTAGTGGAGCGAGAGAGAGAAAGAGAGAGAGAGAGAGAGAGAGAGAGAGAGAGAGAGAGAGAGAGAGAGAGAGAGAGAGGTAAAATAGCCTCTTTCTAACTATCTCTAAGAACCAGCCTCCGACCTCCTGCCAAGCCCAAGTGCCAGAACTGAAAAGACCCCTCCTCAGGGGCTTCTCTCTGAATCCCCCTTGTGAAACCAGAAACAGGGCCGTACACAGACACAGACACACAGACACACAGACAGACACACAGACAGACAGACACACAGACAGACAGACAGACAGACAGACACACACACACACACACACACACACACACACACACCTCCAAGCTGATTGGTTGGCAGCTCTGATTGACAGGTCCCACGAGTGGTTCTATAGATGTAACTTCCGGATGCCAGGCAACTTCCAGACACTAAAGTCACATGGTTTCCAAGTCACATGCTTTCTCCTCATGTCCGGAGCTTCCCTGCAATATCTCTCCCAGAAAGGGGTGTCATTCCAATTTTCACACCATCTGTCAGGAATACTGTGGATGGGTTGCCTATTAGAAACGAGAGTTTGTTCTACTTGTCCTACTTCTATGGTGCCTTCCAATTCAGTCAATTATTCTGACTTCTGAGATATAGCTGTTTAGATAGATAGATAGATAGATAGATAGATAGATAGATAGATAGATAGATAGATAGATAGATAGATAGGTAGATAGGTAGATAGATAGATAGATGATAGGTAGATAGATAGATAGATAGATAGATAGATAGATAGATAGATAGATAGATAGATAGATAGATAGATAGATAGATAGATAGATAGATAGATATGAGAGGGACATAGGGATATGACCCTCCACTGAGATAGAAAGTGCCCCGCCCTTCGGCCTAGTGATCTGATCTGAAAGTCTTAAAGCCCCTTAAAACCCCCTATTTCTCTATCCCCCTTTCTAAATATAGGCATATCAACGTTAAAATTACTTCATAGGGTCTGCACTGAGACATTATGTAGATATGATAAATTGTTTCTGAAACAGGAAATTTTGCAAAATAACCTATGGTTGAACCCCTGAGGTTGGGGCACTCTGACCCAGGAGAGAGATTTATTGCTGAACATCCCAGGAGAGAGATTTATTGCTGAACATACAGTATTAATCCAATTACCGCATTTTGCTCAAATTAGACGTCTGTAAAGAGTATAAAAACTGCTTGGTTTCCTAATCTCGGTGTGTCACACCTCCTGGTTGTCCCAGTGAGTGTGGTACACCTTTCTTTTGAAAGAAATAAAATCAGTGCTTTGGCCTCCTTTCTCCTCGAGTCTCAATTACAGGGGTCCGTGGGTATACTTCCCATCCCACTCAGATAGATAGATGGACAGATGGATAGATGGATAGATAGATAAATAAATAGTTATCTGAACTCATCTGCAGGTAGAGTACTTTATGAATAATAGGAGCTTAGTGTTTGTTTAGTTAAATTGAAGAATCAGGCCAAAATGTAGAACAGGGCATGGGCAAAGCTTTGATTCCTAATTTCAGTTCCTGTATTGGTTTGGTACCCCAAGAAACAGGCTTGGGGTTTTGATCCACCTTGTTTGTAAGTGTTAGCTGCAGACAGTGGAGTTCCTGAACCCAGACTCTCAAGCCTTGACAATCTTGGAGGCAGGAGTACAGGGTGGGTGTTGCAGTCAGTTCAGCAGGGAAGCCCTGAGGAGCCAGATTGCTGATGCAAGCCCAGGGAGTTTTGGATTTAGAACTTGGTAGGATTGTACTATCTAGGAACTAGTTAAATTGTGAACCTAATTCCTTTCTCCTCCTCAAAGGATGAGGTGGTGTAAGGCTGGAGGGTAATAGGATTATGCCTCCCACTTGTTAGAGGGAAAGTTGTACATTTGTACTTGCCATACCTTTGAAGTAAATATTCCTTTGTAAAAACTAATCTGTTAAGTGGTTAAAAGGAAGGGGGTGCAGGAGACCCCTAAAATTAAGGGAACACAGTTGGTGGGGTTCAGGCAGTAGAAGTCAAGATAGTCATTGTCATATGTAGGACCTTGTCTGAGATAAAATTGGGCTTTCACATTTGTAGAGACCCCTAGAGAAATTCTCTGCCTGGGATTTTTTTATTTTAGATACTCTAGACTTCAGACATGCTAGAGAAATTAGCCCCCCCCCCCCAAAAAAAAAGGTGATCTGGGCTTGCTCAAAGCCCTGGTACACATTGCTTTGAATACACTTTGCATTTGCTGTTTACATATTGTATTCCTCCCAGATAATATAAGCTCCTTCAGGGTAGTCGCTATTTTGTTTTTGTCTTTGTATCTTTAATACCTATCCCAGTGCCTCAGCACTAAATAGGCATTCAATAAATGTTTGTTGATTTGAATTAAAATTACCTTTTATCTTTGGAAAATTGTTCTCAAAATGCCTAAAGATTAGAATATCCAAATAGATATCATGTCCAGAGTTCACTTGGTTTGTTGTTGTTCAGTAATGTCTGACTCTTGGCTATCCCAGTTGGGATTTTCTTGGCAAAGATATTGGAGTGATTTGCCATTTCCTTCCCTGGCTCATTTTACAAATGAGGAAACTGAGGCAAACAGGGTGAAGTGACTTGCCTAAGGTCACACAGCTACTAAATGTTTGAAACCAGATTTCAATTTAGGTCTCCCCAACTCCAGGCCAGGCATTCTACCCACTGTGCCACCTAGCTGCCCCACTTACCTGATTTTAAAAATATCAATTACTATGATACAATATATACACAATTCTTTTTTTTTTACACCTCCTTCCCGTCTCAGTCCTACACAATTCTACTATGATAAATGTATATATATATATATATATATATACAACATACAAAAATATGATATATGTATACAATATACAATATATACACAATCATACTATGATAAAATATCAATTACTATGATACAAAAAAGAGTAAGAAGGAAACAAAAAATCTATATAGGAGGAAAAATAAAAACTGAAAATAGGGCATTTTATAGTATTAAATATAAATCAGTTAAATAATTTTGACCTTTTAGAAATTTTTTTTTTTTGGTGAGGCAATTGGGGTTAAGTGACTTGCCCAGGGTCACACAGCTAGTAAGTGTTAAGTGTCTGAGGCTGGATTTGAACTCAGGTCCTCCTGAATCCAGGGCTGGTGCTTTATCCACTTCACCACCTAGCTGCCCCATATTTTATATTTCTTAGCCAATACCAGATAGTTTTAATAATTACTGCCTTATGATATAGTTTAAGATCTGTTATAGTTAAACCTCCTTCCTTTACATTTTTTATTAATTCCTTTGATATTCTTGACCTTTTGTTCTTCCAAATGAATTTTATTATTACTTCTTCTAGCTCAATAGAATAAATTTTTGGTAGTTGAATTGGGATGGCACTGAACAAGTAGATTAGATAGAATTGTCATTTTTATTATATTGGCCTTGCCTAACAGGAACAACTAATGTTTCTCTAATTATTTAAATCTGATTTTGTTTGTACAAAAAGTGTTTTATATTTATGTTCATGTATTTCCTGGGTTTTTCTTGGCAGATATACTCCCAGGTATTTTATACAATCTAGAGTTATTTTAAATGATGGTGTATCTCTTACTATCTCTTCTTACTAGGTTTTGTTGGTGATATATAGAAATGCTGACATATATGGGTTAATTTTATATCCTGCTACTTTGCTGAAAGTTATTAATTGTTTCAACTAACTTTTTAGTTGAATCTCTAGATTTATCCAAGTGTATCATCATATCACCTAGAAAGATAGTTTTATATTTCTATATTTCACTTAGTGTTTTCTTTAAAAAATTGGATGCTATAACATTTGGTGCTTATAGGTTTACTATTGATATCACTTCACTGTCTATGGTACTTTTTATCATAATGTAGTTTCCTTGTTTATCTCCTTTCATTAAATCTATTTTAGCTTTAACTTTCTCTGAGATCATGATTGCTACCCTTGCTTTTTTTTTCATTAGCTAAGACATAATAAATTCTTCCCCAGCCTATTCTATGCATATTTCTCATTTTGAAATGTGTTTTTTTATAAACAATATATTGTTAGCTTCTGGCTTTTAATCCATTCTGCTGTTTCCATTTTACAGGTGAATTCATCCCATTCACATTCAAAGTTATAATCACTAGTTGTGCATTTCTCTCTATCCTATTTTTCATCACTGTTTATCCTTCTCTCCCTCTCTTTATACTATAAGCCCTCAAACTACTATTTCCTTAATCTGCACCTCTTCTAAGAATCCCTCCCTTATCCTCTCCCCTCACCCTCCTATTTCTCTGTAAATTAAGAAAACTTTTCTACCTATTTAGATGTATATGTTATTCCCTCTTCAATCCAATTCTGATGAGAATATGGTCCTAAAACTATTAGACTTTCACTCACTCCTGCATCCAGTGTAGCAGTTATTCCATTCATACATCATTAGATCCATTTTACTTCTCTCTCCCCAGTTTTATTTTTGAGGATCATATCCCATCATAATCAATTCAACATCAAGTATTCTATCTATATATTCTCTTTCAAGCTACCCAAGTAATGAAAGCATTCTTAATAACTAAAGCTAATATTTTCCCATATTAAAAATATTTTGGCTTTATTAAGTCCTGTTACAGTTGATCTTTAATGTTTACCTTCTTATGTTTCTTCTTCATCTAGTAGGTCAAATTTTCCATTTAGTTCTGGTCTTTTCTCCACAAATGCCTAAAAGTCCTTAAGTTCATTAAATATCCATTTTTTTTCCATTCAGGATAACATGTAACTTTGCAGGGTAAGTTATTCTTGGTTGCAGGCCCAGCTCCTTTGCTCTTCATAATTTATTCTATTACCTCCAATCTTTTAATGTAGAAGTTGCTAAATCTTGTGTTATCCTGACTGTAGCTCCATAGTATTTAAATTGGTTGGGGTTTTTTGTGGTTTTTTTCAGTTGCTTGTAGTATTTTCTCCTTGACCTGGGAACTTCAGATCTTAGCTATGATGTTCTTATGAGTTTTCATCTTGGGATCTCTTTCGGGTAGTAATCAGTGGATTTTTTTTTCTATTTCTATTTTTCCCTCTTGTCCTAAAACTTCGGGGCAATTAAAAAAAATAACCTCATGAAGTATAATATCTAGACTCATTTTTTTTTTCATAAATTTCAGGTAGTCCAACAATTCTTATGTTGTCTTTCTTCAATCTGTTCTCTAGGTCGGTTGTTTTTCTTATGAGATATTTCATATTCTCTTCTATTTTTTCAGTCTTTTGATTTTGTTTTATTATTTCTTGGTATCTTATAAAGTCATTAGTCTCCCCTTACCCAATTCAAATTTTTAGGGAGTAATTTTGTTTTCTAATTGTTTTACTTCTTTTTCATAATTTTCTTGATTTACTTTCTTGCATTACTCTCATTTTCCCCCTAATTTTTCCTCAATCCCTCTTACTTGACTTTTGAAGTAATTTTTTGTGTGTGTGAGGCAATTGGGGCTAAGTGACTTGCCCAGGGTCACACAACTAGTAAGTGTTAAGTGTCTGAGGCCGGATTTGAACCCAGGTACTCCTGACTCTAGGGCCAGTGTGCCACCTAGCTGCCCCTTGAAGTAATTTTTAAATCTATCCGAAAACCTTTTTGGGTTTGTGACCATTTTGCTTTTTTCTTTGAGATAGAAGTAGCTATTTTAACTTTACTAGCTTCCTCTGAGTTTGAACCCAGATCTTCTTTATCACCACAGTAGCTATCTATGGTTGGATCCCTTCTCTTTTGCACTATTATTATTAATTATCATTATCATCATTATCATCCTCTATTATCCATTTATTTATTTATTTATTATATGTTAGTTAACTTTGTATTAAAGTCAGGCTCTAGTCCTGAGATTTGGGGGATGATATCTCAGGCTTCAGGTTTTTTGTGCTGCTGTTTTCTGAATTCTACTGGAGGCCTGACTTCAGGTATTTCTTTCTTCCCCAAGCCATGATCAGTGCCCCCCAGCAACACTGTCACCACAAACATTCATGTTCCCTGTGGTCCCTTCCACAGCTGCATGCTTCAGCTCACCCTTTTGCCCTGGAACAAAAAACAGAGACTCAGAGTGCCCACAGGGTCCCTGCCCCTCTGCTACCACACTCACCAGCTGGTCCCTCCCTTCTCACCCACAGCCACAGCCACAGCCCAGGGCTAGGTCGGGTCAATGCACCTAGGCTCTACATCCAGAAGCTATGGTGGGCCCTACAATCTTCCCCTAATCAGCTGTCCAAGCCTCATACTGTCCATGAGGCAAAAGTTCCTGAAGCTGAGGCTTCCCCTGTCACAGCTGCCCCCAGAGCATGTTGTTTGATGATTTGGCAGTATCTACTCAGAGGTATTTACACTTCAATCATACCAAGCCAGCCCCCAGAAGATCAGGTCTTCCCTAAGGTCCTTCCAAGTTGTCTTAGGTGGATGGCTGCTTTACCCTGGACTTTTAATTATCTCTGCTGCTCAAAGTTTGCTCTGAGGGATTATTTTATTTTGTTGTTTGTAGGGGAATTTAGGAGACACAGATATTTTCCTGACTTATTCCACCATTTTCCCAGAATCACTCCCCCAATAATTTTTATCTTGAAATACTCTCTACATATATGTGTGTGTATATATATATCTATACACACATATATACATACATACATATATACACATACACACACACACACATATATATCTGCTTTTATCTTTTCAACTGTTCTCTTTTGCAACTTACTGATATACTTACCACATAATACTTCTTATTTTATCCAGAAAAGTGAGTTTAATAGGTGACATATAAAATGTAACTATTGATTGATAAGTAATGCATGCAATGTGATTTAAAATGATCATCTTCCAGAGGCAATTCTCCATTATTCTCAGCTAAAATTCACAAAATAAGAGGTGACAATATTTCCAAGAAAAACCACAATATGTTTCCAGTACAAGAGCCAAGTCATGAAGATACCTATTATTAGGAATTTGGACTCCTAAATTCTGATTACATCATCACAATACTTGGCTGGGCTCTCTCAATCAACTGTACCCTACTACGTCTTCTACCTCAATTCCTAATAGTAAATAGTCAGAGTTTACTTCAGTACCCTGTGTTCCACCACTAATCAAATTCAACACTAGCTAATTAGAACTTAAACAACTGGAGCAGCTAAGAGGCACAATGGATAGAGCACCAGCCCTGGATTCAGGAGGACCTGAGTTCAAATCAGCCTCAGACACTTGACACTTACTAGCTGTGTGACCCTGGGCAAGTCACTTAACCCTCATTGCCCCTCCCCCCCAAAAAAGAACTTAAACAACTACAATAAACCCCAAAAGAAAAGTGGGGAGTGGTAGTGAACGCAACTCTCTCCACTGCAGATGTGATTCATTTTGTTGTTCAGTCATTTCAGTTGTATTCAACTCTTCTTGACCCTGTTTGGGGGTGACTTGGTAAAGATACTAGAATGACTTGTCATTTCCTTCTCCAGCTCATTTTACAGATGAGGAATCAAGGCAAACAGGGTTAAGTGACTTGCCCAGGCTAGTACAGCTAGTAGTTGTCTGAGGCCAGATTTGAATTCAGGAAGACGAGTCATCCCTGTCTCCAGGCCTGGCACTCTAGCCACTGTGCCACCTAGCTCCCCTAGGGATGATTCATACAAAGGGGGAAATAGTGACTGGAAAAAATTCATTATTTACACTTCTGACCACAAGGGAGAGGTCTGGAACTTGGTGGGAAGAGAGCCATGGTATTGAGAGATAGTGTACAGGCTTAGTTTCATCATCTATAAAATAAATAAGCAAATTTGGGCAAGATGATTTAGTGGCTGTGTTTTCCTCTTAAAGGAGTAGTGTGATGGATTTGCAAATGCACAGATCTCCTAAGAAGGAGTGCTGTACTTCTGGAAGAAGACATTCTATGTTCATCTAAGTTATGGGTGGAAACAACCTTTACCCTTGGTTTGTATAGTATTAACATACTTCCTTAAAACTACCCAGCTAGGACAATCTCTGTATTATATATATATATGTGTGTGTGTGTGTGTGTGTGTGTGTGTGTGTGTTCCTTTATTTATTTATTTACTTATTTTTGGTGAGGCAATTGGGGTTAAGTGACTTGCCCAGGGTCACACAGCTAGTAATTGTTAAGTGTCTGAGGCCAGATTTGAATTCAGGTCCTCCTGAATCCAGGGCCCATGCTTTATCCACTGTGCCATCTAGCTGCCCCTATAATGATATTTTAAAGATCAACAACAATGGTGGCTCAGAAACCAGATCTGCCAATTCTTTTGAGCCAAGGATGCAGTTTACCTGGACCTAGTGACTTCAACTCAAGGTCAGCCAGATGCTCTCTTACTGTTACCCAGCTTATCTTGGGCATCAACTTCCTATTATTTTTGTTCTTTCCTTTGTAGAGAAGGAAACAATCCCTACTCATGAGGATATACATTCTAATGGGAAAAACAAGTATGTGTATTTCCTGTGGCATTTAAAATTATATGTGCTCACCTTATTTCTGTCCCAAGTTTAGGGAAAATGAGCTGGGGTTTCTAATATATTTGTTCCTTATAAATGAGAAGCTTTAACACCAGTTTGGGGCATTAAGCATTTATTAAAGCATACCAAGTATTAGTAAAGAGAGAACACTTGGCTCAGAAAGTTAAGAAAAGGCCTATCTAGCCTAGAGGTCAGCCCGGCCTGCTTCTTCCTCCAAGTCCTCCTCCATCAGGGTCTGAGAACCTGTCTGAGAGTGGAAGCTTCCTCTGGGTCCGGAGGAGAGGCGGCCCTTCCACACTGCTCAAAGCTAATTGGCTAGCATCATTCAAGTCTATTGGTTTACTGGACTTGAGGATGGTCCATGAGCAGAAAGTGCTGAGGTCAGCGTTTGGAGAAGACACTCCCTGAGGGCCAGACCTTCAGGTAGGTGTGGTTCCAATCAAGTTAACTCCAAGGGAGTCAATCAGCAAAGTCAATCCAATCAATCTTTTTTTTTGGGGGGGGGGCAGGGCAATGAGGGTTAAGTGACTTGCCCAGGGTCACACAGCTAGTTAAGTGTCAAGTATCTGAGGTCAGATTTGAACTCAGGTACTCCTGAATCCAGGGCGGGTGCTCTATCCACTACACCACCTAGCTGCCGCAATCCAATCAATCTTAATAAAATCCCCTCGAGGGGGGCCTCTGGGCATCCCCAAACCCATTATTTTCTCATACTACATACATACACATACATATATACATGTATTATATATGCACATCTGTACAGAACATATATAAAGAGATCAAATAGAAATTATTTTTAAGGAGTTTGAGAGGGAGGGCACAAGCCATTGTAGGGATCAGAAAAGGCTTTATACAGAAGGTGATGCTTGAGATAGTGGTGAAAAAGAGATGGGGGACATCCAGTGCAAAAGCATTGAGATGGGGGTCTGGGGGTGTGGAGTGTTGTGTTCAAGGAGCAAAGAGAAAGTTACTTTGGCTGGAGCTCAAAATGCAGAAGGGTGAGTAACATTCAGTAGGCTAGAAAGATAGGCTGGGGAATGGGTTGTTAAAGGCTTTAAAAGATAAACAGGAGTGTTTATCCTTTATCCTAGAGTCAATAAGGAGGAACTAGAGCTTACTGATGAGGGTAGTAACATGGTCAGATTTATACTTAAGGAAAATCACTTTGATGGCAGTATAGGGAATTGATTGTAGAGTGGACCAGTTATGAGGTTGTTTATAATAATCTAGGTGAGGGGCAGCTAGGTGGTGCAGTGGATAAAGCACTGGCCCTGGATTCAGGAGGACTTCAGTTCAAATCCTGCCTCAGACACTTGACACTTACTAGCTGTGTGACCCTGGGTAAGTCACTTAACCCTCATTGCCCTGCCAAAAAAAAAAAAAAAGAAAAGAAAAGAAAAGAAAAGAATCAACAGGCTATAATAATCTAGGTGAGAGGTGGTCAGGGCCTGAACTGAAGTAACTCTGTGAGTTGAGAGAAGAGTTCAGATTTCACTGCCCAGCTCCTTTCTTCTAACTCCAAGCCCCTTTCACTTTGTCTATCCCCCTGTGTCTAACTTTCCTCTCCGTACTGCCACTGCTGAACCCCTGTGTTTCTCTCTCACCGACTTCTCCTTCCATTCTCCTAGTGCTCCAGTGTCCTCTATTCCATTCATCTCATCAGCCCCCCTGCCGTCTCTAGTCTCCAGAGTCCTCCTTAATCTTGTCAGCCCCACCAGTCCTTTTGTCAGCCCCCCCTCGCTGTCTAACTCCCAGGTCTATATATATCTTCCTTCTGTCCACTCAAATCTTGGGGCTTCCTGCTCCCCCCACACACACCAAGCTAATCCACCAGCCAGGGCTGCGGCTGGGGCTGGGGGGATGCTCAAGTGTCTCGTACGTACCACACCCAGGGCTCTAGGGGCCATGCCCCCTGTTGTGTGCCCAGGGACTTCTGCACGGGCTACGCCAGAGGTCAGCCTGGACAAGCCTGGGATCTCTCGGATAGATCCTCTCAGGGTAGAAGGAGCTGGGACCCCCTCCCCCAAGCTGTCTGACCTGGTGTCTCAGCCCACAGGGCTTTTTGGCTCAGCTGAAACAGAGGGGGAGGGGCACCAGCCCTTCACGCAGAAAAGACCCTGAGGACCTAAGGCTCTTTAATCTCAGCCCAAAGGTACGGTCCTCAAATCAAAATAAATTACTAAAGAAGAAAAGAGGAGAGGAGAAGAGAGGAGAGGAGAGGAGAGAACATAGGACAGAACTGTGGGAAACACCCACAGTTATAGGATAAGATATTGGTAGCAAGTTAGTAAAGGAGACTGAGAAATAGTTAGAACAAGGAGAGAACCAGGAGAAATCAGTATCATGAAAACCCAGAGAGGAGAGAGTATCTAAGAGGAGGGAGTGATCAAAGGTGTCAAATAAAGCAGATAAGTCAAGAAGAAATTAGGACTGAGAAAAGATGATGGCCAATAAATGGACCTCCTAACCCTTGGTTAACAGACTGGTTCCCAGTGGGCTACAAACTATCTATGAGAAGACTGAAAAGAAATAGTGGGATAACAAATAGGCCAGCTCTTCAGATTAAATATTCACATTCATTCTTTTTTTTTTTTTGCAGGGCAATTGGGGTTAAGTGACTTGCCCAGGGTCACACAGCTAGTAAGTGTTAAGTGTCTGAGGTCAGATTTGAACTCAGGTCCTCCCTGAATTCAGGGCCAGTGCTCTATCCACTGCACCACCTAGCTGCCCCAGATTAAATATTCACAATCATCAATTCTGATGTTTAGTGAATCTGTGTCTCTATCAGGAAGATACTTGTGAAAGAAACAACCTAACTATCTAGGAGAATGAACTGGGAATTCCCTATAAACCTGTTGAAGTTATAGGACAACTTTGGGACTAGGATTGACTTTCCCTAGGGAAAATGTGGGGAATGACTTACAAGCACTTGTAGACTCAGTCATACCTGAATTTGCTGGTTAGTGGGATTTGGGAGGTGGGGCAGGAATGGTCCTGAAATGGAGTCACCTCATTGTGATGGTCCCATACAAAAGGGGTAATTTCCACAGTAAGCCTCCTTTTCCTTTTTTTGGATAGATTCAGAAAATGTTGAGTACAAATCAAACACCAGAAACCTTTGAGTAAACTTTGGTCCATAAGGGACTAAAAAGGGGAAGCCAACCCATTGACACCCCACCTTAGCCCAAGAATCAATTGACCACCTCATGACTATCCCCAAAGATAGCCTCTTGGTCCAAGAGATGACAGCAGCCAGATCACTGGTGGAATACTGAGAACTCTTGGACTTAGAATAATTTGGAGTCCTAGAAAAGCAGTGGCAAAAGTGCACAAGAGTTGCTTATAATGCCAACCAGAAAAAGGGAGGCACATGGCCAAGTGGTGGGAATTCTGAACCCTGGCCTTCTAGAAAAAGAAGGAAGGTTCCTGAATAGCATGAGCTTTAGGCTGCTCTCACAAATAATTCCATATTATTCATCTTTAGTGTAACAACTTGTGTTTGGAGGCTTATTTAGGTCCTTGAGGTGAAAGTGAAATTCATCAGGATTTCAGAAAGTTGCCCTGTCAGCCTATCCAAGTTTGTTTCTCTTCTCAGGGGAGTTCTAATCATAGGGTAAGAATCTAGGGGACTAGGAATTCAATAAAGCATTAATTAAGCATCAATCTGTGCCAGGTGTTAGAGAGGCAAGGACAAAAATAAAACAGTCCCTTCCCTCAAGAAGCTTATAGTTTGGGGCAGCTAGGTGGCACAGTGGATAAAGCACGGGCCTTGGATACAGGAGTACCTGAGTTCAAATCCGGCCTCAGATACTTGACACTTACTAGCTGTGTGACCCTGGGCAAGTCACTTAACCCTCATTACCCTGCAAAAAAAAAAAAAAAAAAAGAAGAAGTTTATAGTCTACTGGGGTGAGTAGGACCATAGATATCTAGAAAATTAAATACAAAATATGTTCAACACAATTTCCAGAAAGAATTGGGTGGGGCGAGATGGGGAGAATCAGGACAGGCTGTCCTAGCAATTGGCACTTGAGCTAAGCCTTGAAGGAAACTAGGTGAGGATTGCAAATATATTCTAGGGATGGAAGAGGGAAGATATAATGTAGTTTTTTAAGAGAGTGCAATGAGGGGCAGCTAGGTGGTGCAGTGGATAAAGCACCAGCCCTGGATTCAGGAGTACCTAAGTTCAAATCTGGCCTCAGACACTTGACACTTACTAGCTGTGTGACCCTGGGCAAGTCACTTAACCCCCATTGCCCTGCCCCCCCCCAAAAAAAAGTGCTATGGACACCTTCAAGAGAGTGCAGTGAAGGAAAATGATACACAGTAAACCTGGAAAGGAAAGCTGTAGCCAGATTGTGAAGTTTTAAAACTCAAATCAAGATGTTCACATTTTTATCTGAGAGTCAAGAGAGAGCCACTGGCATTTCTGGAGCAGGTGAATGCTATTTAAGTTAGTTTTTGGAATATCACTCTGGCAGCTGTGTGGAGGACAGACTGGAAGGGGGAAAAGACCTGAGGAAGGGAGAACTATTAAAGACTATGGCAATAATATAGATGAGGGGTCATGAGTTCAAATCTGTCCTCAGACACTTGACACTTACTAGCTGTGTGACCCTGGCCTGACTTAGAGTTGTACCTGTATGAGTGAAGAGAAGGGGACAGATTCAAGGGATGTTGTAGTGATTGAATCAGCTCGGTAACTTCTAGAATATAGGGAGTTAAGATGAGTGAGGCTGTGAAGCTGGTGACTAGCAAGATGGTGGTATCCTCTAGAACAACAGGGAAGTTCAGAAGAAGAAAGATAATGTGTTCTATTTTGGACATGTTGAATTTGAGGTGCCTATGGGATATAAAGTTGAAGAGATGGGGCTGGATTTCAGGAGAGTTATAGGGACTGGAAATAGAGATATGGCAGTTATCTGCCTGAAGCTAAGAGCTGAACCCAAGGAAGCTGATGAAATCACCCAGAAAGAAGAGAACAAGGTCTGGGACAGAGTCCTCAGATATACACACATATGGTAGGTTGCATAAAGGTGATGCTCCTGCTAAGGAGTGTTGTGAAGATTTATAAGTCTGGTGAAGAAAAGAAAAACGAAGTCTCCAAGCCATAAAAAAATAGGTTTATTGAGAGAGGGCCTATCTCACAATAAAGCCAGTCTCTGGCAGGGGTAAGCCTGCAAAGACCCTGAGTAGAGCCAAAGGCTGGCATTTATACCCCTACTAGGCTCAAAAGTATTTATACCCTACTATTTTTAGACCAACTCCTCCCACTGCAACCCCATAGCATAATGCAAATGGTACCAAAATGAGAACTTGGAACGCAGTCACCACGATCAAGATTGTGAACATGATGTGTGGAGACAGGGGCATGGTCAACTTCTTGTTTGGCAGGCAGCCAAAATATTCACCAATTCCCAAGGTCAAGCAATCTCTAATGTTGATTGGCTCCTTCAGCTTAAAAGATAGTATTTTTAGTACGTTGGTGAACATTTCAACACAATGGCAGAGGACATCAGTTATGATGGTCAAGGAACAAGCTCACAATACATAAGAACATATTACATAATATCTATTTGTATTTGTTGCATTACTATTAATTTCAGTTACTAAAGAAATAGGTAAAGCATATTAAATCACATTCTTTTACTCAAAGAACTAATCGTTTGAAGTTGAATCACTTAACTCTAAGGGTTGGGGAAAATTTCACTCACAGGAGAGGAGCAACCAGAGAAGTAGTGGCTGAAATTCAGCCAGGGAGAAAAAGTTGTCTGGGAGGAGGGGAGATTAATAGTAAAAAATGCTACAGAGAGACCAAGAAATGCAAAGATAAGAAATGCAGGGCCTTGGAGGTAGGAAATTGATGAAACTCAGCTAGAGAGGAAAGATAATTTTACCAATCAGTAATGGGCTACTATGGGACCTTTATGTATTTTCTACATTTTCTGAGGAATAAAATAAAGGGTGAACAATGCAGCCTAGTTAAAGGTGGGTACTTACACTGGAGAAGGGGATGGGCAAAATACTCTAGAGATTTAAACTTGTAAGCCTCAGTCTACAACTATTCTTTACACCTCAAGGGCTATACATAGTTAATGCTTTTCTATAATGATTCATTTCCATTATAAATAAGAAAGTAGCCAATAATAGCTAATAATAATTTATATAGGGCTTTAAAGTTTTATAAATCAATTTACAATATTATCCTCACAGCAACACTAGGATGTAGGTGCTGTTATTATCTCATTTTACATATGCAGAAGCTGAGGCAGACAGGTTAAGAGATTTGCCTAGGGGGCAGCTAGGTGGCGCAGTGGATAAAGCATTGGCCCTGGATTCAGGAGGACCTGAGTTCAGATCCAGCCTCAGACACTTGACACTTACTGGCTGTGTGACCCTGGGCAAGTCACTTAACCCTCATTGCCCTGCAGAACAAACAAACAAAAAGAGATTTGCCTAGGGTCATACAGTTATAGTAAGTCAATCTGGTCAGATCTGAACTCAAGTCTTCTTCACTCCAGGTCTAGCACTGAGCCACCTAGGTGCATGTAGCTCCTCTCTACCTCTTTCAGTCTTGGTATTCTAACCATTTCTAGAACCAGGGATAGAGAAAAAGCAGCTTTGGGGCTATCTAGCTGCTTTCCAGAATAGATGTATTTTCACTTAATTAGCTATAAAGCAAGTCATTATTTTCCTCTGGATATTAATTAGAAAGTTGGAAATAAGTTTGTAAGGACAAAAATTCCCATAAAATAAAGGACAGGAGAGTAACAACCCAATGGCATGTTGTCCATTGGTAATTGACAAACAAAGGCAGATGTCTCTAGGTTTTCTCCTCTCTTCCAGATTCTACTTAAAACACAGTCATTTCCTTTAGACATTGGAATCCACTGACTGCATTTCTTTCTACTTCACAAACTTTCTCTTTTAACTTTTGTATTCTACTTGTACAAGACTCTCGGCTGCAGTACCATGTTTCACCAGATGGTGTCATAATTTAAAACATAATGTATTCAAGTTCGTTTTTGTTTGACGTGTGTGAAGGGTGTTAAAATGACCCTATAGTTTAGGTTTCTGTTTCCATAAAATGAATTTGTTCCCCTTCTTGTGAATTCTTTAAATTAAAAATGTTCATAGAATAAGTAGAGACAAAGCATCTTCATGTTGGAAGAGATTCTTAGAGATCATGTAAGCCCAACCCCCTTCTTTTAAGAGCTAATTCCCTGGACCAATTAAATAATATGAAGATATCTGCACCAGACTGAAAATAAATATGTAAACAAAAACCTGATTATAGTAAACACCTATACGAGAAATAATTTTGTAAAGAGAAAGTAATTTTGTGTCTTCATTGGGGGATCAATTATTTGTTATAATGAAGTATATACAGGGTGCCCCCCAAAAGTCTTGGTACAGTGTTAAACTTTAAAAGCTTAATAAGAGGGGCAGCTAGGTGGCGCAGTGGATAGAGCACCGGCCCTGGAGTCAGGAGGACCTGAGTTCAAATCTGGCCTCAGACACTTAACACTTACCAGCTGTGTGACCCTGGGCAAGTCACTTAACCCCAATTGCCTCACTAAAACAAAACAAACAAACAAAAAGACTTCTGGGGGTGATCATCTGACTGTGGAAAGTTCCCTTATTGAGCAAGGACCATCCCCCACTGGTGGTGGCTGGGGAAGTTGGGTATGGGGTGGCTCTGGATCTCTCAAGTCATCTCTGTCCTCCTCATGCCACAAAGGCGGCAGACACACCTAATCTTATCTCCCCGAGGGTTGGGGGAGACTGGAATGAAGGTTGGTGGTCTTGGAGCTAGCTCAGTCCTGATCCAGTACCACTTATTACTTTAGGTGTGTCTGTCCTTTGGTTTAGTTTCTCAAGGAGAAGGTTCTTTGATTTCCCCCAGAGAACTTCTGAGGTAAGCTAGGCCCATAACAATAACAAAAAAAGGAAAATAATTATTGGACGGAATGTGGAAGGATAAGCACACTGAATACTAACAGTGATTGGTAGAGCTGTAAATTGGTTCAGATATTCTGGGAAACAATTTGGAATTGTATCCAGAAACTTGCTAAACTGCACATAACCTCTGATCCAGCCATACCACTTTTTGTTGTTGTTCAGTCATGTCCAACTCTTCATGACCCCGTAGACCAGAGAACCAGGTCCTTCAGAACTGAGGGGCTCATCTTTTGATGCTGGATCTTTTAGCACTTTAATATTGTCCATTGAGTTTTCTTGTCAAAGATACTGAAGTGGTTTGCTATTTCCTTCTCTGGTGGATCACCTTTTGTCAGAACTCTCCTCTGTGACTTGTTTATTCTGGATAACCCCGCATGGCAAAGCTCATAGTTTCATTGAGCTACACAAGCCACTCTGCCACAACAAGGCAATGATCCAGGAGGGAGACATATCACTAAGCTGTGGTCGATACCCCTGTTCTTCATCATGACATGGAGGTGATGTCATGACTTACAATGAATCAAATCTAAGTGAGGGAAGACTGTGCAAGGTCACCAACCTCTCTCCTCCAGAGCCATCTGGGTCCAGTGTCAAGATATATATATATGTAGATGCAGATACAGATGCAGATGCAGATGCAGATGTAGATGTAGATATATCAAGATGACTGGAGATGGTCCCAGATGTTTAAGGCAATTAGGGTTAAGTGACTTGCCCAGGGTAACACAACTGGTAAGTATCTCAGGTGAGATTTGAACTCAGGTCCTCTTAGGTCCAGGGCCAGTGTTCTATCCACTGCCCACCTATTTGTGCACCATCTAGCTGCCCCCAGTCTATACCCCAAAGAGATTAAAAAAGAGGAAAAGAACATATATGTATAAAAATATTCAGAACAGCTCTTTTCATGGTGGCAAATAACTGGTAACTGAGGGCGTGCCCATGAACTGGAAAATGGTTGAACAGGTTATGTTTTGTGAATGTGATGGAGTGTTATTGTGCTGTATGAAATAATGATGGTTTCAGAGAAACCTGGGAAGATTTGTACATTCATATACCATAACTTGTTCAATCCTTCTCCAATTCATAGGAATTAATGCAAAGTGAAGCAAACAGAACCCAGAGAACAATTTATATATTAACAACAGAGTTGTAAAGACAACTTTGAAAGACTTGAGAACTCTGATCAACACAATTCCAGAATACTCATAATGACACATGCTACCCACCTCTGACAGAGAGGTGAGGGACTCAGAATACAGATTGAAACGTATTAGGGCAGCTAGGTGGTTCAGTGGATAGAGCACTGGTCCTGGAGTCAGGAGGACCTGACTTCAAATCTGGCCTCATACACTTAACACTTCGTAGCTGTGTGACTCCGGACAAGTCACTTAACCCCAATTGCCTCATAAAAAAAAAAAAAACAGATTGAGATGTATTTTTTGGATACAGTCAATATAGAAATTTTTGCTCAACTATACAAGTTTGTGAAAAGGGTTTTGATTTTGTCATTTGTTTTTTGGGTAAGAGAGAAAGTAAATGTTCATTTGAAAATAAAATTTAAATAAGGACCTATACACACAAAAATATTTGTAGTGGCATTTATTGTGTAGAAACTAAAGGGGTGACATCAATTGAGGAATGGTTGAAAAAAGTATTGTATATGAATGTAATTACACCAGAGGAAATTTTGCAAGGTATGATTTCAGAAAAACATGGGGAAATTTTTATGAATTAATGCAGTCTATTATGCATATTTGTTATAAGGGATTTATTTTCTTTTTTTTTCCAGTGGAGGAAGAGGAGAGAGAAAACAAATGTTTACTGATTTTTTTTGTAGGGGGGGCAGTGGGGTTAAGTGACTTGCCCAGGGTCACACAGCTAGTAAGTGTTAAGTGTCTGAGGCCGGATTTGAACTCAGGTCCTCCTGAATCCAGGGCTGGTGCTCTATCTACTGCACCACCTAGCTGCCCTGATTTTTTTTAAATATTAAGAGAAAAAATATGAAAAGGACAAATTGAAAAAAACCTGGAAGGGCTTATATGAAATGATCTACAAGAAAGTGAACAGAATCAGAATTTATAAAAAGAGATCTTAACTTTTTTATATGTGTAATGAACTACTTTGGCAGTCTACTGAAGCCTGTGGACTCCCCAGAATAATATTTGTTGCCTACATTCATAATTGAAAAAATGTTAACATGACTAATGCAGAAATAGGTTTCATGTGATTGTACATATGTTATCTATATCAGATTGCTTTCTGTCTTGGGGATGGGGGAGGGAAGAGAGGGAGGGGAAAATCTTGAACTAAAAATCTTAAAAACAAATGTTGAAAACCATCTTTACATGTAACTGGAAAATAATAAAATACTCTTATGATTTAAGAAAAAAAGAAATGCTAAATTTCAGTTAGAGGTCAGTGAAAAGACGTAATTTTTCCCATCCAATTTCATGAAGCCCCTGAAATCTATTCACCATGTGGGGCATCCATGGACCCCAGGGTAAGAACTCATGCTTTATACAATGACTAGCACAATGTAATGATTACATGTAGTTGTAATATAAATTATATTACAGAATCCAAGGTTAAAAGGTACCAGGTAGCACAAAATGTCACCTTAAAGGTTTCTCCTGCCTTTCTCATGCATCTGTAAAAAGTATCTGATTCCTTGAAAGATACAAGAACTTTGACACTTCTCTGATTTTTACTATCAAGGGAAGCATGAAACAAAGAAATTTACTCTGGCCAAAAGTATTTGCCAGAAATATGAAGGATGTTTGTTGAGACATCCAAGTGTCAGGAGAGTTTGATTTCTTTATATGTCCCTGTTCGTGGATGATGTTATACTGATATCAAGCCCTGGCAGAGACTCCTAAATGACTCCATCATAATTTAACAGAGAATTATATATAATATAATATAATAACATTATATTATATTATATATAGCCTAACCATCCAAACCAGAAAAACCAAATATGTCAAATGTCTATTGTCTAAACTACAAGAGAGATGGCGGAGGAAAGGCAGTGAGCTCCCAAACTCATGACACGATCGCTCCAAAAAACATCCAAATAACGCCATAGGAAAATGCCTGGAGCAGCAAAACTCACAGAAGAATGTGCTGAAATCATCTTCTAACCAAGAACGGCTTGGAAGGTCAGAAGGAGGGAGCTGCTGTGCTGAGACAGGAGTCGAGCCCGACCCCACAGTCACCCTGACACAGATCCAGTCCCAGGAAGACCTCACCAGAAAAGCAGACCCCCAGAGCCTCTAAATCAGCTGAAGCGCCAGTGTCATCTGGAACTAAGCTCACAGTCTGGTGAGTGGGCTGAGCCCTGGGGAGGGGGGAGACTACAGGGGTCTATGCTGGTGCTAAGGCAGAACTGGAATTTTACACCCCTGCTGAGAACCAGGAGGTAGGCTCGAGTAGCAGTGGCCCAGGTAGGGGAGGGGCACAGGCTTGTCAGAGCTAACAACCACAACACACAAGGCTGGTTGATTAGCAAGTTGGTCTGGGGTCATCTAGGACCAGGGAACAGGCCAGGCAAGTAAAGAACCTGATCCTCCTTAAATCATACCACCTGGGACTTCTTAAGCTTGGGATACTGCAGCCTGGAAACAGTGCCCCACTTTAAGGAGCTAAAAGTCTAGTAAAAGAAAGGCAAGATGAGCAGACAGAGAAAGGTGAGGACCATAGAAAGTTTATTCAGTAACAAGGAAGACCAAGGAGCACCCTCAGAGGAAGATGTCAACATCAGGGCCCCTATATCTAAAGCTTCTAAGAAAAATACCAATTGGTCTCAGGCCATAGTGGTGCTCAAAAGGGACTTTGAAGATAAAGTTAGATAGAGGAAAAAATGGAAAGAGAAATGAGGGTGATGCAGGAAAGACATGAGAAAAAAGTCAACAGCTTGAAAAGTCAAATTGGCCAAATGGAAAAGGAGGTACAAAATCTCTCTGATAAACTAAAACAGACATTTGGATGGTCCATAGGAACACTTATCTAGGACAAATACTGAAAATAAGCACTGAGCTAGGTCCATAACTGAATAGGAAGAAAATGAGATGGATTATCATGGGAAGCCTGCACAATTCTTTTAATGACCCTAATTTTTTTCAATCATTTCTCAGTGGTATCTGACTCTTCATGACCCCATCTGGGGTTTTCTTGGCAAAGATACTGGAGTGGTTTGTCATTTTCTTCTTCAGCTCATTTTACAGATGAGGAAACTGGGACAAACAGGGTTGTATGAATAGCCCAGAGTCACACAGCTAGTGTCTGAGGCTGGATTTGAATTCAGGAAGACATCTTTCTGATTCCAAGTTCAGTGTTTTATCTACTTTGCCACATAGCTACCCCAATAACCCTAAACTTCTCTCTAAAACAAAGACCATCTTAATAGCAACATTCTTTTTTTTGAAGTATACTATTTTCGCTTTTTTATTTTTGTGTTTTTTCCATTTTTTGTTCCTTCTTTCATAACATGACCAATGCATAAACATGTTCAACATGATTGCACATGTATAACATATCAGATTGCTTGCCATCTTGGGAGGGAGAGAGAAACAATATGTAACTCAAAAACTTATTAAAAATGAATATTGAAAGTTATCTTTACAGTGTAATTGGAAAAAAAAATACTATTTACAAAAAAAGAAATTCCTGGGACAGCTAGGTGGTACAGTGGATAGAGCACTGGCCCTGGATTCAGGAGGACCTGAGTTCAAATCTGGCCTCAGACACTTGACCCTTACTAGCTGTGTGACCCTGGGGCAAGTCACTTAACCCCAATTGCCTCACAAAAAAATTTTTTTTTTTAAATCCTATTTTCTCCTTGTCATGGGGAAAATGGGGTAAGGGGTAAGGGATAGGGGTTTGAGGTCCTTAGGAACTCTTCTTTAAAGAATCACACCCTCTTGCACACAAAAGCAGTTAGAATAAGATGGTAGTTTATTTAGGGGCAAGGGAAGGGAAACCATGAAAGAAAGTCCTTGGACTTCTCATGGGGAGAAAGGCATGGCACAGAGAGAGTGGCTCTGAGATACCACTCTCCTCGAGCAGGAGATAGGCAGGTATTTTTATAGAGGACTGATGGGGGTGACCATCTAAGTGTGGAAAGTTCCTTTAGTGAGGGAGGACCATCTCCCACTGGTGGTGGCTTGAGGAGTTGGGTGAGGGGCGGCTGCAGATCTCTCTCCTCAGGACACAAAGGCAGCAGGCACACCCAAACTTATCTCCCCAGGGCTGAGGGAGACTAGAATGAAGGGTGGAGGTCCAGAAGCTAGCTGTCTGATCTGGTTCCACTTATCTCTTTAGGTGTGTGTCTGTCCTTTGGATAAGTTTCTCAAGGAGAAGGTTCTTTGATGTGCTCCAGAGAACTTCTGGGGTTCCCTGGGCCCATAACATCCTTATGCTGAGGGGCAGAGGCTCATACAATATTGCCTGAGTCTCACAACTTAGAAGACTTTTATTCAGCATTTACTCCATCTAGGGTCTTGTGCTCAGCATTGGGGATATAGATAAAAGACAAGTTGATACTGTCCTTTCGATGATTCTACTGTTTGTGGCTGATCCAAGAGACATTCAGGTAGGGTAGAAAAAGCCCTGACTCTGGGGTCAGAAAACCCAACTTCAAATAACACCTTGTGCAATTACTGTCTATGACTTCCTCTCTATCAGCCTAAGTTCCCTGGTTTGTCAAGAGAAGGTTGGATGAAAGCACATCTGAAGTTCCTTCTTACTCTGGATCTGTGGAATAATAAAACCATCATTTAGGAGATAGATTTGACCTTGAAGGCCATCTAATTCAATCTCCTCTTTTGACAAATGAGGAAAATGAAACAGAGGGAGGTAGAAGGGGCTAAAAAACAAGCATTTATTAAGCACTTACTATGTGCCAGGCACTTTTAACAGCAACATTCTTAAGGTAGCATGGCATAGTGAATGCTGAGCTGTACCCAAAGCAGAGAAGAACTAGATTCAAGTCCCACTTATGACATACGCTGGCTGTGTAACTCTACACAAGTCACTTAAGCCACTTGGTGCCATTGGCAACTTTCTTGGATGGTAATTTACAGAAGGGGCTCCTACGTTAGTAGAGTTTTCTCGCCTGGGGGTTCACTTTACTATTGAAATCACAGGTCCATCCCTATTCTTTTTTTTTTTTTTGGTGGGGCAATGAGGGTTAAGTGACTTGCCCAGGGTCACATAGCTAGTAAGTGTCAAGTGTCTGAGGCCGGATTTGAACTCGGGTCCTCCTGAATCCAGAGCCAATGCTTTATCCACTGTGCCACCTAGCTGCCCCTCCATCCCTATTCTTAAAGTGATGGAAAGAAATATAAAAGGTCACAGTCCCTAAAGGACTAAAGATGAAAAGCATCCAAAGTGGTATCACTTCCTCTCCTCTTCCTCTTTTCTAATCCTCTGCAATCTGGCTGCCAACCTCATCAGGCAACTGAAATTGCTCTCTTCAAAATTATCTGTAATTTCTTCATTGCCAAACCTCATGGCTTTTTCTCAGTTCTGATCCTTCTTAGCCTCCTTGTAGCTAATTATGATGCCTACCCATCTCCCAGGGTTGTTGTGGAGGAAAAATGATATATTATTTGTCTTTTGTTAACCTCAAAGCACTATATAAATGCTTTTTCTCATTGTTGCTGTCGTTGTTATTTGTCTTCTCCTGGTTACTCTCTCTTCTCTGGGTTATTGTGACTCTGCTCTCTTCTGGTTGTCTTCGTATTTGACTGCTCCTCAGTCTCTTTTACTGGTTCTTCATCACATTACAACCCCTAACCACAGGCATCCCCCAAAACTCTTTCACAGTCCTTCTTTAATTTTCTCTCTTTACTCTCTCACTTTGTGATCTTAGCAGTTATCATGAATTCAGTTGGAATTGGATATCTAACTTGAATCTTAAACTCAACATGCGACAGCTAGGTGGTACAATGGATAGAATACTGGCCCTGTAGTTAGGAGGACCTGAGTTCAAATTCTGACCTCAGATATTTGACACTTACTAGCTGTGTGACCCTGGGCAAGTCACTTAACCCAGCTAGCCTCAAACATCCTGAGGCCATCTCCAGTCATCCTGATGTATATCTTGTCACTGGACACAGATGGCTTTAGAGTAGAGAGTGGGGCTGGTGACTTTGCATAGCTCTTCCTCATTTAAATCCAATTCATTGTGTCATGGGGTGCAGACCCAGAAGTTCTCTAGGGCATATCAAGGAATCTTCTCCTTGAGAAACTAAACCAGAGGACAGATACACCTAGAGAGATAAGCGGAACCAAATCGGACTGAGCTAGCTTCGGATTCCTACCCTTCATTCTGGTCTCCCTTACCCCTGGGGAGATAAATTTGGGTGTGGCTGTGGCCTTTGTGTCCTGAAGAGAGCCACCCTTTACCCAATTCCTCAGCCACCACCAGTGGGGGATGGTCCTCCCTCACTAAAGGAACTTTCCACAGGCAGATGGTCCACCCCCATCAGTCCTCTGTAAAAGTACCTTCAAGTCTCCTGCTTGAAGAGATTGGTACCTCAGAGCCACATACTTTGTGCCTATCTCCCCATGAGAAGTCCGAGGATTTCTTTCATGGTTTCCCTCCCCACCCCTTCCCTTCCCTTGCCCCTAAATAAACTACCACCTTATTCTAACTACTTTTTGTGTGCAGGACGGTGTGATTCTTTAAAAAGGAATTCCTAAGAACCTCAACCCCTAACCCAACCCATACCCCATTTCCCACCATTACACTTCCTTCCTTCTTCCTTTTGACATGGGGCTTAGGATAACTTAAAAGAAGTTTCTCCAGTGAGAAGTAAAACCAAAGATGACCAGGTAATAGGACACACATATGGAGGAATCAAGGGACTATTAAAGTTTAGATTGACCAACTAGATATTGGGACAGACACCTCAGAAGTAAAGGGAGATTAAAAAAAAAAGCGGGGAAATTTAGTTAGGTGTGGTTACTACCTGACTAAGCTAAGAGACAGATAACCCCAAAGGTCAGGACTATCATTTCTTTGTCATGGTTTTATTTTTATTTATTTGTTTATTTTTGGTGAGGCGATTGGGGTTAAGTGACTTGCCTAGGGTCACACAGCTAGTAAGTCTTAAGTAAGTCTGAGGCTGGATTTGAACTCAGGTCCTCCTGAATTCAGGGCCAGTGCTCTATCCATTGCGCCACCTAGCTGCCCCAAGACTATCATTTTAAAAAAATCTCCCCCAATTCTCAGGAATATGACAAACTTCCAGGCTTGCCCCACCCCACTCCAAAAAGGAACTTTCCATTTTCAGTTGTAATGTAGGAGGCAAAAAAGGGTTAATAGAAAAATATAAGACCCAAGCTCTAATACAGATATTAGCTCTGAAAGGGAGACAGATCCCAGTTAATGGATAACTTATGTTAGGTTCTTATACCCATAGTGATCAACATCCATAACAGATCAGAACGGGTCAGGTCAAAATAACAATAAAGGAAAAAGACAACCTATAGAAATTCTAATGAAAAATGATTATATTTTGAAACTAGCCATGGGAATTAGAAAGAGACATGTGCAGAAAAGGCCAAATTTGTCCCCAGATTCACCTTATGATGTGTAAACCCCCAAAACACATCTCCACTGAAAAAGGTAACCACCTCGGGGGTTGGCTTAGGACCCCCAGGAACTCCAAATTAGGATAAGCCCTCCCTTGTAACATCCCTAGGTGGAGAATATTATAATGAGTAGGACAGGCCCTCCCTTGTACCTCCCCAAGGTGGAGATTATTATTATGAGACTGATAATCAAATTATTCATACTATTCCACTTTTCTGGTACTCTCCCTGTGATCACTCACAGCATTGCAATAAAACTTGGGAAACTGAGTCACTGAGTCTTGTAATTCTTTTAGGACAATCAATTTGACCCCAAATTCCAGCCTACATCAGGTGGACACCCCATCTATCCTCTACTAATGTTGTTGCCTTCCTTCTGTTCTGATTTTGAAGTAACCCATAACCGAAACAAAGTTTTTCATCAGATTTCCAGAAAAAAGATGCTATACCTAAAGTAAAGACAATAGCTAACATGTTAAACAGTGTATTGCCTGTGTTCCAAACCTTTACATGTCAACTATGTTTTTTATTAGGAAACTTTGTATCACATTAATTAAATCTCCCATCTTAAAGACTTCATCATATGAAAAATACTATGTTACACAATGAAATTAAAATAGATCAAGGGGGCAGGTAGGTGGTACAGCGGAAAAAGCACTGGCCCTGGATTCAGGAGGACCTGAGTTCAAATCTGCCCCCAGACACTTCACACTTAACTAGCTATGTGACCCTGGGCAAATTGCTTAACCCTCATTGCTCCACCAAAAAACAAACAAATGAATGGATGATTGAATAAACAAACTGTGAGGGAAAACAATCCTCTTCTCAATAATTCTCAGGAATTCAGCAGGATGTGACAAAGGCTCTTTTATTTCCTTCCCCTGAGAAGGAGGAACCCTAGTGTGCAGCTAGTGGGTGCAAAGAAAGGGGGCTCGCAGGCCCTGTTTTAAACCCTAGCCCCTAACGTGAATGGACCATCCCCTTTTTCATCATTGGTCCGATTACTCAAGGGTTACAATCTATGTACAAAAACTAGCGAATGGGAATGCAGTATTCCCATCCCTAATCAGTTCTTCCTTATATGGACACAACTCAGGAGCAGACCTTATTGAAACCAGGACTCCTTGAACCATGTGATTTTGTTAGCCCAAGGGGGAGGAGGGGATCTGAGACCTTTGTCCTAAAAACAGGTCAGGAGGAGTATGATTGACTGCTATATCCCCATTGAGAAGAGACAACTACCCATTTTCTCATAATCCCTCCTCTTTATTTTTGACTATTGGGCTCCTCTCATTCCATTTATTGAATATCTCCTCTGCCTCTTGGTCTAAATCTGTGAATATTAGCATTTGAGTGTTTGCCTTTACTTTCCCAAATGGAGTAACCTTTGTGAGAGAAGTCTCTGTTAGCCTCTGATTTAACCCTCCAAGGAAGGGAAGGATACAGCATAAAACTCCTGCCACTATAATGAGAGTGATGAGGATTGAGGCAGTGAAACCTGTCCATTTCCCAAACCAGGATTCCATCCATCTCATTCAGGTGGTGACAACCCCTGAATTTTCTGCTAATTCTTCAGCCAGTGTACTTAAGCCTTTCAAGGCTCTAGTTATTGAACCATCAGGGGCAGTATTATTTGGGATAATTTTTTATTTTGGGATGTGCAGCATTGGACACACACTCCCCCTTTTTCTGCTAACATATCAAGGGCTATTCTGTTTTCCCAAGCCATTTTGCTAGTTGCAGCCAGTTGTTCAGAAATACCCTGTACTGTATCCCTAGTATAATTGATTAACTTCTGCTGGTTCCAATTGATATGGGGAGAGCGATAGGAGAAAGCACGTGGGTCCTTAGGATTCCTCTGTAAAGAATTACACTCTCACACAAGACCTAATCAGGAATAAGAGAACAGGTTTATTGGGGTACAAGAGAAACCGGCCGGGAGGAAGGTTTTGCCAGAACAAAACGCTTCCCCCCAACTGACTTGTGGGGTGCCATTTTATAGGGTTTAGATGGGGGGTGGGTAAGAGTCTCTTATTGGGTGAGGGGCTGGTGGTCTTCCCACGTTGCGCTGTGGTAGGAAGAATCCCTCGTGAGAGATCTGGTGGTGGGTGTCAACTTTGTCCTGATGGGTCTAAGCAGTCTGCTGATGGGCGGTTCCAGGTGGTCTTCTCCTGGATTACCTCATCCAGATGCTTAGGAGGACTGGAATGTGGGGTGATGGTCCTGGAGCATGCTCAGTTCAATCTGTGCCGCTTATCTCCGTTAGGTGAGTGTGTGTGTCCTTGATTGTGTTCAAGGAGAGGCCTACTTGATTTCAAGGGAAAAACCCTGAGGTTTCAAGGAAAAGGTTCCTTGAACCCCCCAGAGAATTGTTGGGGTGACCGGGGCCCATAATCCTCCCATGACACAATCTACATTTTTAGTTATGGTTACCCACTATAGATGAGATTCTGGCACACCCCGTGGGACTCCTATGCTATCTAGGTAGATTGGAACATCAGATGACCCTTTTTGCCCCTCTGGGCTGTGTTTCTTTCTTGATTTAGACTCGGATTCAGAGAAATGCTCAGATGCCATGATAAAGGGGGCGGCCAGCCACACCAACCCACAAGTCCCAGCCCAGTTAGGGGGCAAAGTTGATCTTAACACTTTTCTACCAAAATACCACCATAGGTCACCTAGGGGGAAGATCAGGAATGAAAAAACTACCACGTTGTTCTCAGTTACTTCCCATGTTTGGACACAACTCATATTACCCAAGACCAGAAAACCTTCTCTCGCCCACCTGGAGAGACAGGTGGGATGGTTTCCTGGGACTCCGACAAAGGTGAGTATGATCTTTTCTGCTGTCCTTTTTATTACAGGGAAGAGTAGCTCCAAATCCCTGCAACTCTCATCCTTTGCCAACTGTTTCTGATATTGAAGGAGACATGAACAAATAAAAAGAATAGAATAGAATAGAGACTAAGATCCAAAGAAAGGGGCAGCTAGATAGTGCAGTGGATAAAGGTCCTGGATTCAGGAGTACCTGAGTTCAAATCCAGCCACAGACACTTGCCACTTACTAGCTGTGTGACCCTGTGCAAGTCACTTAACCCCCATTGCCCCACCCCCCCCCAAAATCCAAAGAAGGCCTTTGAAAAACAATTACCTAACTTCTCTAAAGAAAATGCTCTACTTGCCTACTTCTGGTATAAGCCAAAAATGCAATCTGGGAGGTGAGTGGAGAGGAAGGGAGATAATAAGATAAAGAAACAGCACAGTCCCCGTATTTTCTTTGAAATATTCAATAAACATTTTATTAAGCATCTATATGCTAGATGCTATGCTAACTATTAGGAAAAAAGGGAGGAGTCCAGTGATTTCACTAGTATAGGGAACTTTCTATTAAAGAAACTTCCTCTCCCAGGTTGGCCCCTTCTCTGCAATTTATAGTTTCAGAATGCATCATGGACTAGAGTACTGGGAGATAAAGTCACATAGTCATTATGTGTCAAAAGCAGGACTTGAATCCAGGTTTTCCTGGCCCTGATGCCAGCTGTATCCTCTATACTTATGCTGCCTTTCTGATACTCTGGATCCTGATGAAGAAAAAAAAAATACATCAATAAAAAAATACCCTATTGTGAGAAAATAGAGCTCCAATAATTTCTGAAACTCAGTGTTGGTGATGTGTCAAAGGCTCATTTATTTTCATTCTCAAGAGATTGGGAGGCCCCTTAACAGAGCTAGCCACAAAATGGAGGCTCTAAGGCCTTTTTTATCTCTTAGCTCGACTGGCCCCTCCCTCTAGGGTTACAGTCTATGTGCAGGAGCTGGCTGGCTAATCAATCAAATGCAGCAACCCCCTCTGCCTTGATTTTTCTCTTGGGAACCTTTGTGAGGAGGTGCTCTATTTGAATTAACCCCCATTTGTGGATATTAGCATTTGAGTACCTGCTTCTATTCTCCCAGCTGAATCTGAAACTACTCCCCAGGTACCTGTAGGTGTTTTCTCAGACAGATCTAATCAATCAGCTAAGAGGAACCATTTTTCCCACATCTATGATTTAGGCTCAAGTCTGCCCGAAACACTTTTATTGAATATACTATCAATCTATAGCCAAGCCATTTCTAGCCTAGAGAGAAAGCTGTACAAATTGACATCATTCCCCATGCCCTCTAGGATGATCCTCTGTGGTAAGACAATTTGAGGAAACATTTATAGGAAATCTTGAATGGGATTCAAGGAAAAAAATCACAATATGTTAAAATACAGTGTGGGGTTAATATTCCAGAATTGTTACCACTCAGTTCCTTCCTGAACCACTTCCCCTTAAGAGTTTTTTTCCTGGGGCAGCTAGGTGGTGCAGTGGATAAAGCACTGGCCTTGGATTCAGGAAGACCCGAGTTCAAATGCAGATTCAGACTGTTGAGGGTGCAGAGTACAGTTTCTGGGGTACATCAAGGAAATTCCTCCTTGAGAAACTAAACCAGAGGACAGATATACCTAGAGAGATAAGCAGAACCAGATCAACTGAGCTAGCTTAGGGACCTGCACCCTTCATTCTGATCTCCCTTACCCCTGGGGGGATAACTTTGGGTGTGGCTGCTGCCTTTCTGTCCAGAGGAGAGAGATGGCTTGAGAGATCCGAAGCCACCCCTCACCCAACTCCTCAAGCCACCACCAGTGGGGGATGGTTCTCCCTCACTAAAGGAACTTTCCATAGGCAGATGGTCCACCCCCATCAGTCCTCTATAAATGTACCTGCCTATCTCCTGCTTGAGGAGATTGCTATCTCAGAGCCACTCTCTCTGTGCCATGCCTTTCTCCCCATGAGAAGTCCAAGGACTTTCTTTCATGGTTTCCCTTCCCCTCCCTTCCCTTGACACTTACTTCCAGTCTCCTTCTCGAGGAGATTGGTACCTCAGAGCCACGTGCTTTGTTCCATACCTATCTCCCCATGAGAAGTCCAGGGATTTCTTTCATGGTTTCCCTTCCCCCCTCTTCCCTTCCCTTGCCCCTAAATAAACTGCCATCTTCTAACTGCTTTTGTCTGCAAGAGGCTGTAATTCTTTAAAGAGGAACTCCTAAGAACCCCTATCCCTAACCCAAACCCCGTACCCCATTTCCCCCATAACAAGACACTTGATACCCTCATTGCCCCGCCAAAAAAGAGTTTCTTCCTGTTATGAATCTTTTTTTTTTAATTTAATTTTTTTTTTGCTGGGCAACTTGGGTTAAGTGACTTGCCCAGGGTCACACAGCTAGTAAGTGTTAAGTGTCTGAGGCCAGATTTGAACTCAGGTCCTCCTGAATACAGGGTCAGTGCTCTATCCACTGCACCACCTAGTTGCCCCTGGTTATGAATATCTTAACCTTGATTTTCAAAAGAGAAGACATCATTTCTCTCAGGTGGATCATGGCTTCTATCACTCTGGGTGAGGATGAAATGATCTTATCTAGCAAATTAAAACAACTCTGAGGTACCACCTGACACCTATCAGATTGGCTAAAATGACAAAAAAGGAAGATAATAAATGTTGGAGAGGCTGTGGGAAAATCGTTGGTGGAACTGTGAACTGATCCAACCATTCTGGAGAGCAATTTGGAATTATGCCCAAAGGGCGATAAAGCTGTGCATACCCTTTGACCCAGCAATTCCACTTTTAGGTCTTTTGCCCAAAGAAATCATGGAAGGGGGAAAGGGACCCACATGTACAAAAATATTTATAGCTGCTCTTTACGTGGTAGCAAGGAATTGGAAGTTGAGGGGGTGCCCATCAATTGGGGAATGGCTGGACAAGTTGTGGTATATGAATACAATGGAATACTATTGTGCTGTAAGAAATGATGAGCAGGAGGAGTTCAGAGAAACCTGGAGGGTCTTGCATGAGCTGATGATGAGTGAGATGAGCAGAACCAGAAGAACATTGTACACAGTATCATCAACATTGAGTGTTGACCTACTGTGATGGACTATATTCTTCTCACCAATGCAATGGTACAGAAGAGTTCCAGGGAACTCATGATAGAAGAGGATCTCCAAATCCAAGAAAAAAAGAACTGTGGAGTATAGATGCTGATTGAATCATACTATTTCTTTTGTTTTGGGTGCTGTTGGTTTTTTTTTTCTATTTTGAGGTTTTGCATCACTGCTCTGATTTTTTCTCTTGTAACAGGATTAATGCAGAAATAGGATTAATTCTGGTCCTTCTGAATCCAGGGCTGGTGCTCTATCCACTGTGCCACCTAGCTGCCCGCCTTCATATCCATTCACCATTTATCAATTGGTAAATAGCTCTTTTTCTTATACATTTGAATCAGTTCCCATATATCTTAGAAATGACCTTTTTTCAGAGAAACTTATTCCAAGGATTCCCCCCCATTTATGTGTTTTTAATTTTAGCCTCATTGGTTTTACTTTTCAAAAATATTTTTACTTTTATCTGATCAAAATTACCCATTGTAAAATGTGACATTCTCTATCTCTTACTGGTCAAGAACAATCTTCCCCTATCCATAGATCTGATGGGCAATTTCTTCCTTGCTCCTCTAATTTATTTGTAATGTCACCCTTACTAAGTCATGCACCCATTTGGAGCTTATCTTAGTATGTGGTATACGATATTGAATTATATCTAGTTTCTGCCAAACTACTTTCCAGTTTTTCCAATAGTTTCTATAGAATAGTGAGTTCTTGCCCCAATAGCTGGGATTTTGGAGTTTATCAAACATTAGGTTTTTGTGCTCATTTGTTTTGGTATGTCATGTACCTAATCAAGTTCTGAATTGTTTAGACGTAGTTTGTTGTATAATTTGAGATCTGGCTTTGCTAGATTCTCTTACTTCCCACTTTATTCCCCTTAAATGTTTTGAGATTCTTGACTGTTTCTCCAGATGAATTTTTTATTATTTTTTCTAGCTCTATAATAAAGTAATCCTTTTGCTGTTGTTTCTTCTATTTTGAGGTTTTTCATCATTGCTCTGATTTTTCTCTTATAACATGACTAATGCAGAAATAGGATTAATGTTATTATGTGTGTGTATATATATATATATAAAATCTATATCAGATTACCTGCTGTCTAGGGGAGGGAGGGAGGGAGGGAGAAAAATCTGAAATTGGAAAGCTTGTATAAACAAAAGTTGAGAACTATCTTTACATGTAATGGGGAAAAAAATTAATTAATTACTTTTTTAAAATAAAGTAATCCTTTGGTATGGTACTGAATAAATTAATTTAGGTAGTATAATTATTTTTATTATATTGACTTTACTTATAAACAATTCATACTTCTCCAATTATTTGAATCTGTTTTTGTGTAAAAAGTGTTTCATAATTATATCTATATAGTTTGTGTGTATATGCCTTGGCCAGTAGTCTCCATTTCAACTCAAGTTAATACTAGGCATGGAATTGAGAGGCTGTATATGAAGGCCTGGTAAAACTCAATGAGAAGGGGGCAGCTAGGTGGCACAGTGGAAAGAGCACCAGCCCTGGATTCAGGAGGACCTGAGTTCAAATCTGGCCTCAGACACTTACTAGCTGTGTGACCTTGGGCAAGTCACTTAACCTTCATTGCCCAACCCCCAAAAACCCCAACAAACCAAAAACTAAATAAATTCAATGAGAGAACATGAGTGTGATGGGATTTCTTGCTACAATGTAAGAAATGACCAATATGAAGGATTCAAAGAAATATGGGAAGGCTTATATGAACTGATACACAGTAAAATAATAAAAATTAGGAAAACAATATACCTGCTAGGAAAATAATATAGCTATAGTCAGTTTCACCTGACTATAACAGTTTAAAAGGAACAAAACTGAATGATATGGTATAATAATAATAAAGAAGAAAATGCACCTATCTCCTTTCACTGCAGAGGTGGAATATTTAGCCTACCATCAGACTCTGAATGGGTTGGTTGGTTTGATCAGGCCTCTTGAAAATTAATGTGATATAAAAGCAGAAGGCATTCATGTGAAAGAATGATTGGATGAAAACCATTTATTAAATGTCTACAATGTGCCAGAGGCTGGGAATAAAAATACAAAAGTATGACAGTCTCTGTTTTCAAGGTGCTCAGATTCTATGTAGACAGATATTATTTATCTCTAATAGGAAGACTGTTGTTGTTTGTCCTTCAATCTCGAAGAGGATCATGACATAGGGAGGTGATGCTATGACTTGCAGTGAATTGGATTTAAGTGAGGCAGAACTGTGCACGGTCACCAACCTCACTTTCTCCTCCCGAGTGATCTAGGTTCAATGGCAAGATATAAATGTGAACGAGTGGAGATGTTCCCAGATGCCGTGGAAGATGTTGGCCTTTTTAAGTTACTAGGTTGTTGTTGTTGCTTATCCTTTGTTCTAGAAGAGGACCATGACATCAGCAGATGATGTCATGATTTGTAGTGAATTGGATTTAAGTGAAGCAGGGCTGTAGTCACCAGCTTCATGCTCTCCTCCAGTGGCAAGATATACATCAGGATGACTAGAAATGGCCCCAAATGGTTAAGGAAATCATTGTTATGTGACTTGCTGAGGAGCACACTGGTAGTGTCAAGTGTTTGAGACTAGGATTTGAACTCAGTTCCTCCTGACTCCAGGACCAGTGCTCTATTGATTGAGCCAGCTGCCCTTAAGGCTAGGTAAGGAATGAGGCAAAGAATGGCCTCCTTTACCTAGTCAGAATAAATAGGGGAAGTAAAGAAGGAGGGAGGGAAGGAAGGAAAGGCGGGGGGGGGGGGGGGGGGGGGGGGGGGGGGGGGGGGGGGGGGGGGGGGGGGGGGGGGGGGAAGAAGGCCCTTAAGGTTTCTGGCCAAAACAGAAGCAATTGATATTTACTCTGTTCTGAGCCATTAAAAGGCCAAACATCCACCAATGAGGCTTGGCCTGGGACCTATTGTTGGCCAATCTATGAGAGTCAGAGTGATTTAGGGTTAAGGCATGGTCCTTAACAAACTCTATGAAAAAGAGAAAAGGAAAAAAATACAAAAAAATATTTATAGCAACTCTTTGTGGTAGCTAAGAATTGGGAATTGAAGGAATGCCCATCAATTAGGGAATGACTGAACAAGCTGTGGTATATGATTGTAATGGAATGTTATTGTGCTATAAGAAATGACAAGCAGGATGATTTCAGAAAAACCTGGAAAGATTCCTATGAACTAATGTATAGTGAAATGAGCAGAATCAGGAGAACATTGTGCACAGTGACAGCATTATTGTTCTATGAGCAATTGTGAATGACTTAACTACTTTCAGCAATACAATGATCCAAGATAATCCCAAAGGACTAATGATGAAGCATACTATCCACCTCCAGAGGAAGAACTGATGTTGACTGAGCACAGACTGAAGCATGATGTTTTGTGCTTTCTTTCTCTTTTTTTTTTACTTGAGTCTTTTTGTATAAAATTACTAATATGGTAATATTTTACATAATTGCACATGTATAACCAAAACTGGTTGCTTGCTGTTTCAAGGAGGGGAGAGGGGAGGGAGGGAATGAGAGAGGGATAGAATTTGGAACTCAAGGGGCAGCTAGATGGCGCAGTACAGTGGATAGAGCACCGGCCCTGGAGTCAGGAGTTCAAATCTGGTCTCAGACACTTAACACTTACTAGCTGTGTGACCCTGGGCAAGTCACTTAACCCCAATTGCCTCACTTAAAAAAAAATAATTTGGAACTCAAGACTTTAAAGAAAGAAAGAAAAAACAAACTCTAGGCCCTTGGTTTAAGCAATCAAAATTTATATTCCTTTGGGTACAGAACCAGCAGGTAAAGGTATGATTCCCTACATGGATAGAGGAAAGAGATGGAGAGGAGAAGGAGGAGGGAAAGGCAGAGAGAGGGGGAAGGGGGGAGCTGCATTACTCAATATTACTACAACAACATTCTGTAAGAGCATTAGGGAGACACAACACATATGAAGGCAGGGAAGAGAGTTTAGATCTGGGGCACCACAGATCTAAACTGGGGCTTTCTCATAAGGCAATGGATTGTCACACTCTTTTAGGTAATAATATTGTCTCCAGAGAAAGAGGTAGAAAGGATGTTGGAAGATGGAAGAGGCTGAAGAGCAGATGGCAAGATGCCTGAGATGATAGATAAGCATTGATTAAACGTTTACAATGTGTCTGACATATTGGATAGGGTGTGAAACATCGTCTGAGACTGCCTAAGTATAGTATTTTAGGTAAGTTTGCCAAGATCCAAAACGGAATCAAGTCAATAAAAATAATTCCAGAGGAGTGTAGGGACCACCACAAGGTTGTCCAGTTCCAGTCTGGCCCTTAGGGAGCTGGGCCTGGCCCTGGGGTATCTGTGGAGGCTGTAATTGACTCCATGGTAAACCCAGAAAGTGGGGTTTGCCCACTCTCAGAAAGTGGTAAAGGAAGTGACTCACCTCTAAGACTTTAGAATAAGAAACAAGGGAAATTGATAACATAAACAGTCAAGAAAATAATATACACAATGACTACAACATTGTAAATGGAAAAGAAAAACCAAAAAAGAAAAAGAAAAGGTCAAAATGTTGCCAAAAAAAAAAGTGGAGAAAAGAGACATGAGAAGACACTGCCACCCCCTTTGTGGGAGGTCCACAAGTATGCATGGTACGTGCATCGCACATTATTTTCAGACTCTTTCAATGTACTGATCAGTTATGCTGATTTTTCCCCTTTAAAAATTTTTTTTCGTCTTAAAATATCATTTGTTATATGGGGCTCTCTGGGATGGTAATGTTATTAAAAAAAAGACATCAATCAATGCTTGTTTTTAAAATGAAGAGAGGGAAGGAACGTTTGATTTAGCGCCGGAAGGACCTTAGTACAGATCACTTTAGCCCAACCTCTAGCTTTTTACACATGAGGAAGTGAGGTCCAAAGGTGAAATTTGTTCAGGGCCACACAATCAGAATTTGAACCCAGGTCTTATAACCCAAATTCAGTATGAGTTCTGGTCAGCTTGTAAGGAAGAGTGGGGGGAATTGGGCAATTGCCCTCTAAGGGAGCTGAGGCTTCCCTTTTGCGGCCAAAACCCTTCCGATATTTCGTTTCCTTTACCCTTTAAAAGAAAGACGTGCCTACAACCAAGAAGAGCTCCCGGCTACGGAAAAAGTGGGGGCAGAGGCAGTTGGCGGGGACACCTATCCTGGAGCCCGGAAGAGTCCGACACTCTAGACGCCCCAGAGGATGATGGTCTTTGTAGTTCTCGGCCTTTAGGGAGCAAAAGCAGCCCCGCCCGCTGCGGCCGCTTCTGCGGGGGCGGGTGGTCCTGAGATCTTAGAGCGGGAGAGCCAACGGAAACCGAACGTCAAGAGGCGTGGACAGAACTGACGGCGTCACGTAAGGGTTGTCTGCAAGATCGAAAGCAATGTGGTGACCCAGTGGCCTAATGGATAAGGCATCAGCCTCCGGAGCTGGGGATTGTGGGTTCGAGTCCCATCTGGGTCGTCCCGCTTATTTTGTGGCCTGGGTTCTTAAAATGTTATTTAGTCTATTAAAATATCATTTAGTTTAGGAGTTCTTAAAATGTCTTTTGCCATTCTAGTAGAGCCTCAGAGACATCGTAAATCCAAATTTATGAAGCCTTTAATTATGCAGTTTGCTTTTGCATTGCTTCATACAGTTAGCCGTATAGAAAGCAAAACCCAACTTCTGACTCTAAAAAAAGAGGTATTTAAGGCCAAGATTCAGAAAACTGAGATTTGCATAATGCATTTTTTAAAGATGGAATTTGGAACTGGTTATTTTAAGGTGACCCTAATCTTCTCCGTGAACTTTCAATCTTAGTTGTTTAATTAGACACACCTTCCCAACTTTCTGATAATTGACTTTTCCAATTTCTCCTCCAGGGAGGTTCCACAGGATGGGATTAGGGTGTTCAGAGGCTTTCTTTCAATATTAAACTGTTTTTAGGAGAGTCATGCCACTGTAAAAACAAAAATGCAGCTAGTAAAGATTTCTCTTTGGCAGGACAAAAAAAGTTTCTGCCTCCTCTTAACTGGGATCAACAGCAAAGTGCTCACAGTTTTGAAGGTATATTGGTTTGGACTATCAAATAAACCAATCAACAATCACCTACTAGTATTAGTATTAGTATTTTTTTTAATGTATAAGGTATTTTATTTTTTCCGTTACATGTAAAGATAGTTCTCAACTTTTGTTTATACAAGCTTTACAATTTCAGATTTTTCTCCCTCCCTCCCCTCTCTCCCCCCTCCCCTAGACAGCAGGTAATCTGATATAGGTTATATCTATATATCTCTATACATATACATATAGATATAGATATATACACACACACATATATACACATAATAACATTAATCCTATTTCTGCATTAATCCTGTTACAAGAGAAAAAATCAGAGCAGTGATGCAAAACCTCAAAATAGAAAAAAAACACAACAGCACTCAAAACAAAAGAAATAATATGGTTCAATCAGCATCTATACTCCACAGTTCTTTCTTTCTTTTTTTTTCTTGGATTTGGAGATCCTCTTCTATCATGAGTTCCCTGGAACTCTTCTGTACCATTGCATTGGTGAGAAGAATATAGTCCATCACAGTAGGTCAACACTCAATATGATGATACTGTGTACAATGTTCTTCTGGTTCTGCTCATCTCACTCATCATCAGCTCATGCAAGACCCTCCAGGTTTCTCTGAACTCTTCCTGCTCATCATTTCTTACAGCACAATAATATTCCATTGTATTCATAAACCACAACTTGTCCAGCCATTCCCCAATTGATGGGCACCCCCTCAACTTCCAATTCCTTGCTACCACGTAAAGAGCAGCTATAAATATTTTTGTACATGTGGGTCCCTTTCCCCCTTCCATGATTTCTTTGGGCAAAAGACCTAAAAGTGGAATTGCTGGGTCAAAGGGTATGCACAGCTTTATCGCCCTTTGGGCATAATTCCAAATTGCTCTCCAGAATGGTTGGATCAGCTCACAGCTCCACCAACAATGCATTAGTGTTCCAATTTTCCCACAGCCTCTCCAACATTTATTATCTTCCTTTTTTGTCATTTTAGCCAATCTGATAGGTATCAGGTGGTACCTCAGAGTTGTTTTAATTTGCATCTCTCTAATCATTAGAGATTTAGAGCATTTTTTCATATGGGAATAGATAGCTTTGGTTTCTTCATCAGAAAACTGCCTGTTCATATCCTTTGACCATTTCTCAATTGGGGAATGACTTGGATTCTTATAAATTTGATTTAATTCCCTATATATTTTAGAGATGAGGCCTTTATCAGAAGCACTGGCCTCAAAAATTGTTTCCCAGTTTTCTGCCTCCCTTCCAATTTTGGATGCATTGCTTCTGTTTGTACAAAATTTTTTTAATTTAATATAATCAAAATCATCCATTTTGCATTTTATAATATACTCTATCTCTTGTTTGGTCAAAAACTGTTCTCCTTTCCAAAGATCTGATAGGTACACTATTCCTTTCTCTCCTAATTTACCTATGGTATTACCTCTTATGTCTAAATCATGTATCCATTTTGACCTTATTTTAGTATAAGGTGTAAGATGTTGGTCTATGCCTAATTTCTGCCATACTATCTTCCAGTTTTCCCAGCAGTTTTTGTCAAATACTGAGTTCCTATCCCAGAAGCTGGAGTCTTTGGGTTTATATTAGTATTAGTATTAAGTATTAAGGCCCTCCTAGTGCTTGGGGTTGATTTGCAAATTTCAGTAACCAGACAGACAACAATATAGGCTACTGTCAGCTAGCATTTATTAAGTGCTTACTGCATGCCTGCTACTGCACTAGGTAAGCACTGGAGACTGTCAGTCAACTAGGATTTATTAAGTGCCTACTCTGTGCCAGAGTCTACATTAAACACTTGGGATCGCCCCAAGAGGACAAAAAACAAACAAACAAACCCCATGCCCCGCCCCCCCCAACTCTCAAGTAGCTCAGAGTTTAATGGGGGAAACAATGCGCAAACAAAACCTATACAGAATAAATAGGAAATAATCGACAGAGGGATCAGGAAAGGGTTCCTGTAGTAAGTGGCATTTTAGCTGGGAATTGAAGAAAGTTAGGGAGGTCAGGAGATGAAGATGAGAAGGGAGAGGGACTGTTAGTAAAAATGACTGGATAGAATGTCTTGTATGAGGAACAGCAAGAAGACCAGTGTCACTGGATTATGTTGGGGTGAGGTGGGATTGTTAGTATGAAAAAAGACTGGAGGGGCAGCTAGGTGGCACAGTGGATTAAGCACCAGCCCTGGATTCAGGAGGACATGAGTTCAAAGCCAGCCTCAGACACTTAACACTTACTAACTGTGTGACCCTGGGCAAGTCACTTAACCCCCATTGCCTCTCAAAAAAAAGAAAGAAGGAAAGAAAGACTGGAAAGGTAGGAAGGAGCCAGGTTGTAAAGGTCTTCAAATATCAAACAGAAGATTTGATCCTAGAGGTAATAGGAAGCAACTGGAATATATTGAATAGGGGACTGACATGATCAGACCCAGGCTTTAGGAAGATCAATTGGATAGCTGAATTGGAGAAGGGACTGAAGTGGGGAGAAATTTCAATCAAGGAGAGCAACCAAAATGTCATTACCATAATCCAAATGTTGAGGTGATGAGGACCTTCACTAGGGTAATGACATTTTCAAGAAAAGAAGAGGACCTAAAGAAGGGATGATATTAGGGAGAATCTACAGTATTTGGCAACAGCTTGGAGATAGGAAGGAGAGAGGATGAGTCAAAGAGGTTGTTAGCCTGGGTGACTGGGGGAGGATGGTGGTGCCCAGGACAATAACAGGAAAGTTAGGAAGAAAAGAGGGTTTGGGGGAGGGAAAGATAATGAGTTTAGTTTTAGACCTGTTGAATTTAAGATATCTATGGGGCATCCAGTTTGAGATGTCCATGAAACAGTTGGAGATTTGAGACGAGATGTTAAGGGTGAATAACTAGATCTGAAAATTCTCTGCTAAAGATGATTGAATCCTTGGGACATGATAAATGAAATAGTGAAATATTTCACCCAGTGAAATAGCATAGAGGGTAAAGAGAAGAGAGTCTTGGTTTTTTTGTTTTTGTTTTTTTTTTCAGGGCAATGAGGGTTAAGTGACTTGCCCAGGGTCACACAGCTAGTAAGTGTCAAGTGTCTGAGGCCAGCTTTGAACTCAGGTCCTCCTGAATCCAGAGCCAGTGCTTTATCCACTAAGCCACCTATTCAACCCCTGAGAAAAGGCCCTGGACAGAACCTTAGGGAATACTTAGAATGAGTAGATATGATCTGGCTGAAGATTCTGTAAAGGAGACTGAGAATGAGTGGTAAGAGAAATAGGAGGAGAACTGGGAGAGAAGTGTCATGAAAACCTAGAAAGAGAAAATCAAGATTTATAATGTGAAAGGTTTCAGAGAGTTTTAAAAAGATGGGGATTGAGAAAAGACCATTGGATTTAGTGATTAAGATATCACTGGTAACTTCGAAGGAAATAGTTTCTGTTAAATGATGAGGTCAGAAGCCAGACTGCAGAAATTTAAGAAGATAATGAAAGGAAAGGGAATAAAGATACCAATTTCAGACAGTCTTCTTAAGGAGTTTAGTTATAAAAGGTAGGAGAGATATGGAATGATAACTGGTAGGGATGGATGGATGCATGATGTGAAGATTTTTTTAAACATGGGAGAGACATGGGCATCTTTGTAGGCAATAGGGAAATAGACGGAGAGATTGAAGTGTGGTAAGAGAATAAGGATGTTAGCTGGGTCAATCTGGAATAAATGAGACAGAATGAGATCATATACAGATAGAGGGGTTAGTCTTGCTAAGGAGAAGGGCTAACCCTCCACATGAGATTGTTGTGAAGGAGGAGATGGTGGCAGGAGGTAGAAGAGGGAGATCTCAAAGAATGACCTCAATTTATTCAGTTAGGGAAGGTTATTAGCTGAGAGGGTAGGGGGAGGTGGATAAAAAGATTTGGAAAATATACTCTGGTGAGATTGACAATGGATCAATTAGGAATAGATAAAGTGATTGTTTTGTTGCCAGGAGGGACCAGTCAGGGACAGTTTATGTAACAGATTTGTAGTGGCCCCAGTCAGCACAGTTTTGTTATTTTCCCCAGCTTTATTCAGCAGAATGTAAATGGGAGAGAATGGTGGGAGTGGATACAAGGCTGAGGCTTGGAAAGTCAAGATTGGTGATAGAATAGGGGCAAGGGACTTGAGAAAAAGGGAGAGGGTAGAATTTGTAGTGTCACCAAGAGGTAAAAATGGGGAAGGGGGGGCGCAGCTAGGTGGCGCAGTGGATAAAGCACCAGCCTTGGAGTCAGGAGTACCTGAGTTCAAATCTGGCCTCAGACACTTGACATTTACCAGCTGTGTGACCCTGGGCAAGTCACTTAACCCCCATTGCCCCACCAAAAAAAAAAAATGGGGAAGGGAAGAGAGTGAAACCAGTTAAGAAGTGATGACTATATATATTTGTTTATTTATGTTTATATAAATCAACTGGGTCTTGTTCATGTGAACTGAGTTTTTGTGCTAATGATCTTTCTTTCTTTCTTTCTTTCTTTCTTTCTTTCTTTCTTTCTTTCTTTCTTTCTTTCTTTCTTTCTTTCTTTCTTCCTTCCTTCCTTCCTTCCTTCCTTCCTTCCTTCCTTCCTTCCTTCCTTCCTTCCTTCCTCCCTTTCTTTCTTTCTTTCTTTCTTTCTTTCTTTCTTTCTTTCTTTCTTTCTTTCTTTCGCATGGGACAACGAGGGTTATGTGACTTGTCCAGGGTCACACAGCTAGTGTCAAGTGTCTGAGGCCAGATTTCTTTTCTATGTAGGAAATAAATACCATTCCCAAACCTAAGCCCCATGTGTTCTGTAAACTCATTTCAAACTAAATTTTTCCTCTGAATGGAGAACTATTTTTTCTTGTCCTTTTTCTCTCTCCCTCCCCCCTCCCCTTTGCTAGCAGTTTCTTTTATTCCCATTTTCACTTTGTTTTTTTTCCCTCTATTTGCTTGGTTTGGGAAAGGCCCTTTTAATGTCTGAAGCAATAAGCAGCCTCTGATAAGCTTTGTAAAATGCCACTTGTCTGTTGAACTTCCATAGCTTTGTATCTGGGGATGACTGCAATCTCTCAGCCTTCTCAGGAACGCAGACAACTTTCCAGAATTGGGGATATGGACAAATATGCCAAATGTGCCAAGTTCATACAAGCTGATTTGCTAAGGACAAAAAATAATTGTATAAAATAAAATAAAAATAAAAGAATAAAACTTATTTTTTTAAAAAGACAACCAGCCCCATGTCTTTATTGATTACCTATTTACAAGTCACAAAGCTGGAAATTTTCAGGACCCAAATGCATTTACAGTAGAAAAACAAATGGTTATTGAAAATGCCAGAGAAAATACTAAGCAACAAATCACAAAGGTGGCCAAAAGCAGAGTGTTTGAACACTGGATATGAGAAACCATTAGATACATTCATCAATATCAATGCTTATGAATCTAGACATCTCAACTCCAATTCAAGAGTGGATATGATAAAAGGGAATTCTCCAACTTTAGGAGACAGGCATATTCAGCAATGAGTTCCATTCATCCTAGCTACCATGCCCAAACTGCAGGAGACCATAAGAATGTACATTGCTGAGAAGATGCATACACATTTATTTCATTTTATTTTTTTAAAAATCCTTTCAGGGGGGCAGCTAGGTGGCACAGTGGATAAAACACTGGCCCTGGATTCTGGAGGACCTGAGTTCAAATTCAGCCTCAGACTCTTGACACTTACTAGCTGTGTGACCCTGGGCAAGTCACTTAATCCTCATTGCCTCGACAAAAAAAAATATCATTTCAATAGGATGAAGTGTGAGGGATCTCTCCTTTGCCATGGCCTCTGGGAGGAGGGATTCTGTAGAACAGAAGGAATCACTGAAACAAAAACCACTGGAATGAACACACACACACACACACACACACACACACACACAACCTGGGAAATAATTTTTTCCTGTTACAAGTGCTTGGTACAGTACCCAAGGAATATTCTGCTTTCTTGGGCAGGGGGATGGGATAAGATAAGACAGGAAGAGGGCCCCAGAGGAAATGGAAGAGGGCAAGTAGGGAGCCTAATGGTGTCCCTCCAGCACCTTTAGGCAGAGAATGCCTACACTGAGAAACAACATCAAGCTACAAACAAGGCAAATGCTAACCAAAGACAGGAACAGCGTGTCTATTCTAGAGGACATTTTCCTTTGGATAAAGAGGCTAGTGGGCCAGGTCATTCACTGAGGAGCATAATGGAGTCTAAATGGGTTGTTCCAAAGCTGTCCTTCCTGCTTCCAGCTGGGTGTGCTTTCTGGGCACTTCAGAGCTTCAAGGGTGACAGAGCATCTTCTGGCCCCTGAATACCAAGCAGCCAGGGGAGTTCTTCATTCTAAAAGTCATCAGAATTTGAGCTCCTAGAGAGGAGGTACTATCTTACTTTTCTATGTGTATTTGAAGCAATTAGCACAGCACTCTGCACATAAGAAGCACTCAATAAATGCATCATTTAAAAGTGGGAAAGTGCTAACACTTAAATGAAATGAAGGAATGAATGATGCATTTATTGAGTGCTTCTTATGTGCAGAGTGCTATGCTAATTGCTTCAAATACACATAGAAAAGTAAGATAGTCCTCGCTGTTCTTTGTAGTAACAAAAGCTCACATTTATTAAAGCACTTTCCAGGTGAACAAATGTTTTTTAAGTTCCCTGAGGACTGTGATAGTTTTATTTTTATCTTTATAGATACACGACCACCCCCAAAGCCTTGCACAAAGAAGGCACTTAATAAATATTTGTTGAATCAACAAAGCCCTATGAAGCTGGTCATACAAGTATTATCACCCCCATTTTGCAGATGAAATAACTGAGGCTGAAAGCTTTTGAGATTTATCCATGGTCACATAGTTTGTGTGTTCCAAGGATTATCGTCCTAGTTCTGCCATCTAAGAAGAACCGAAAAAAAGTCTATTCCCTCCTGGTATGTGAAAACGCTTAAAATAAAAATGAAACATTTCAAAATTATAAAGTCCAAGCCCCAAAGGATATGAGAAGACACCCACCTGCACTCTTTTGAAGAGGGGTGGGGATCTGCCAATGTAAAACACTGTATGCAACGTAAGGGTTTTTTTTTTAATGTGTTCATTGTCTTGCTATTTTTTTCTTTTGTTTTTAAAGAAGTCTGTTATGAGAAAAATCTGAGAGGGGGAAAAAAGAGGGTTGGGGCAGGGGAAGGTAGGTGATGTGAAAACAAAGGATAGCAATAGAATTCATTTTTACAAACAAAAATAACCTTCCTATCTTCCCATAGTCTTTTCTAAACTATGCCCTGACCACTTAATCCTTTCAGTTCCAGAACTTCTGTGGCAGACAGCCCGGGGTGGGGTGGGGAGGGGGGGAGTGCTTTACTGATTGGTGGGTTCCTTGACTAGCTCACTACTTTACCTAGGTCTCAACCATACTTTACTTTTTTTTTGGTGTGTGTGTGTGGGGGCGGGGGGTAATGAGGATTAAGTGACTTGCCCAAGATCACACAGCTAGTTGTGTCGAGTGTCTGAGGTTGGATTTGAACTCAGGTTCTCCTGAATCCAGGACCCACGCTTTATCCACTACGACACCTAGCTTCTCCCCCCCCCCTTTACTTTTAACTCTCCTTTCCCCACTCCCTATTCTCAGCTGACTTGCTACTATTTGAGTGTCAAATCCTCTCTTCCCCTGCCTCCCACACCCTTTCTACTTTCCAGTTCTAGAACTATAATCGAATCAATATTGCCATCATTACTGCAAAAGGTGTTTCAGTCTACTCCCCTGTGGTTCCACTTACCATCTATCATTGCAAATAAGTGGTGTGGGGGGTCCTTAGGTATTCCTCTTTAAGGAATTACACCTCTTGGGGCACGTAGGTGGCTCAGTGGATAGAGCACCGACCCTGGATTCAGGAGGACCTGAGTTCAAATCCGACCTCAGACACTTAACACTTGCTAGCTGTGTGACCCTGGGCAAGTCACTTAACCCCAATTGCCTCACCAAACAAAACAAAAAAGAATTACACCTCTCACACACAATCTAATTAGAATAAAATAGTCTTTTATTTGGGCACTTAGAGAAAGTGACCAAGAGGGAAAGCAAATACTTGAGGGGAGGAGATATCTTAAGATCTTAAGATGCATCTCGCTCATCCAACAGAAGAAAGGCAAAAGTTTTATAGCGGATAGATGGGGTTATCACCTGACAATGGAAAGTTCCCTTTGGGGGTGGGGGTGGGAGTGGTGGGGGTGGTTCTTTTGGAATGATAGTCCTGACCTCTGGAGTTATCTCTGTCTCCTAGCTCAGGTAGTAGCCATGCCTAACTGACTTTCCTGCTATAGAATTGAATCTCCCGTTACTTCTTAGGTGTGTCCATTCTGATAGCTAGTTGGCCAGTTTAAACTTTATAGCTCATTTTGTAATTCTATCCCTAGTGCTTAGCAGGATGCTTGCACATAGTAAGAGCTTAATAAATGTTTTCTTGTTCATTCATTCATTCGTTGATCCAATATGAGGTTTCCGTATCTCTCGACATTCCAGTGATGACATCTGGGCATTCTCTAGTATGTCTACAATCTTCTGATAAAAGATGACCATCAAAACTGAACTCTTCTCCCATATTACCTCAGCATGTCATTTAGCCTCTCTGCGCCTATTCTCTCAACTGTAAAATAAGAATTTCGATTCAGTCCTTTTGGGTTCTATCTCTCTGATCCCGGGGGTAAAAGGCCACAAGAGGTCTAAGGAGCATAGAATTTAGTGGAACCTTCCCCTATTGAGAGAGATGGGTTTTTGTTTTTTTTGGGTTTTTTTTTGGCAGGGCAATGGGGGTTAAGTGACTTGCCCAGGGTCACACAGCTAGTAAGTGTCAAGTGTCTGAGGCCGGATTTGAACTCAGGTACTCCTGAATCCAGGGCCTATGCTTTATCCACTGCACCACCTAGCCGCCCCCTGAGATGGGTTTTTTTTAGCAGGAGACATCTGTGGGTTCCTATGCTACCAAGAGACTGGAAACCATTGAATTTCTAGAAGCCAGAAAGCTTGACAAGGCCCAGGCCTCCATGTATCCTTTCTTGTCTAACTGTATCTGTCTAATAGTGGGAGAGATGTCAGAGCAGCAGCAATGTGTGACACTGAGGTTTAAGGACCACATTGCCCCAGATAGAGCAGGGACAATAGACCCTCAGGTCTGAGTAAAGAACCAGCTGATTCCCCCCATTCCTTCAGAGCATGGGTAGGATCTATGTCCAACTGAAAATGAAAGGGGAAAAGAGGTGAGCCCATTCCCATTAAGGAGGGGAGAAAGGGTAGGTAGAGGGGTCACTTTGCAGTTTACTCTAGTTCCAGTGGTCGGTTCAGTGAGTGATTCCCAGTTTCCCCAAAGGCTGCCCCTCATTAGCATGAACGGGGGTGGAGAATTGAGGGAGGAAAGCAAAGGCTGAAAGCTCAGCTTTGGATTCAGCCAAAGTGGTCTTCACCATGCCATCAGAGAGAGTTCTCTGGCTTCTCTGTCTGCTCATTGGATCCTCCTCAGAAACCCCAGTGACAGAGAGCAAAGGTAAGAAGGGGGAGATGCAGAGAGCCCTGGGAGAGAGGGCGAGAGAAGCAAGGAGTTAGGAGGAGGTGAAGGAAGGGCAGGCTCACTTCAGGCTTGTGTTCCCCTGAGAATTCAGCCCAGCCTGTGTGCAGAGTGTGTTTTCCCCTGGCAGCCTCTTAGGAGAGAGATGCTCATTCTAGGCTCGCCACTACAATGACCTGAAGAGAGAGCAGTGGGGAGAGCCAGAGGAGAGCCTGCATGTTAAGTAGCTGCTCCATCAGCAGAGAGCCAGCAGCCTGATGGATCAAAAGGGATGGCCGAGCGCCTGCCTCTCGGGACCTTTGCACAGGCTAGGCGCACAGCATGCAAACGCAGGACTGGCATTCCAGGCGGGCCGAGGTGGCCCTGCGGGAGCTGTCCCGAATCGTCTCTCTCGGCTACGCTCCCAGACTCTGACTTTGGTGGGGGGGCTGTCTGTGTGCCTTGAGAATAGGACGAGAGCTATACCTGAGCCTCCTGGGAAGCCTCCTGAGAGGTGTCTGCAGCTGCAGGCTGAAGCTGGTGCATCCTACCAAGGGAGAGTGGAGAATAATTCCTCTCAAAGTCTGCAGAAGGCAGGGGTTAAGTGGGGTGGGAGGGGAGCAGAGTCAGGAGAGATCCGGAAACATCTTCACTCTTCCCGTTGGTTCTCAGAGAAGACCTGAGGCACAAAGAGATGGGTCCATCTCTCCTTAAAATCACATTTCATGGATGAGATGAAAATATGGGATGCAGGCAATAAAGGCAGACAGAGGCAGTCTCTGGGGGGGACGGTGTTTTTGTTTTCCTTTGGATGTTTCCTTTGATTTGCTGTCTCCTGGAAAAATAGCTTCTGTAACTGCACAGGGCAATTTACTTTAGATTATTTTTCCACATGGAAATTAAATGAGTTTAGTGGCGTTTAACCCAAATATCAATCTTTCTCATGACAACAGATGGTGATAGTTGATAGCAAGGAATTGGATACAGACCAAGGCTTTATTCAGCTGTGCCTGGCACAATATTTATCATAGTGAGCTAAAATTGACCCTTTTGGAAAACAGGAACTACAACAAGTATTTCTAGGGAAAGATGATTTTAAAGAGACATCAAGATTGCAAAGGGAAGGTTGCAAAGGGGCTTTATGGCACCTAACATTTCAAACTAAAGGGATAAGAATGCAAAAGCAAGCACAAAAAATAGTTAAAGGGAAAAAGAGAAAGAGAAGAGGAAAGGAAAGAGAAAGAAATAGAGAAATATCTAGAAAGAAAGAAATCAGTTATTATGCCTTTAGCTTAGTCTCTCAGGTAAATGGGAAGATGAGATTGAGTAATCAAGGAGGACAAGTTGATCAACTTCAGAGTTGGCCTGTTGTCTGCTCACCAATACCATTAATTTCTTGGTGTTTACTACACACCATTAGAGGCCTTTTTCTCAATCACCAAAGAGAGAGAAAAAAAATAAAGGGAGAGGAGGGTCTCAGGAAAGACAAGACAAGATTTGTAGATCCTTTCTGGGTCTATAGTTTCTGAATAAGAGAGATGCAAAAATCCCAATAAAGGTCCCTTTGGTATTGCTCAAAGGGCACAGGGCACTGTGGAGTCCCAGATGACCTTGTTAGCAGGGATGGGAAAACCAAATATCCCTGTTGTCAGGAGTGTTTAAACAATTAGTTTGCTGCCCCTCTAGCAGTAGAAGACTGTTCCCCACCCCCAACCCTTGGCATTTTTTCTTTGAACATTCTGGACAAACTGTCAATACGGAGGCAGATGTTCTAGATGTATAACAGAAGGGGCCCAAAGCAGTGAGATTTTTCATCAAAAGGGTCAGAAAAGCAACTCTCAGAGATGGAAATCTGGAATAGCCCAATGCTCCTAGTTAAGAGAGGCTGGAAAGTTTCATTTAGTGTTTCAACAAACACTTACTAAGTACTTATGTTAGGCACTGAGGGAGATCCGACTTTTAGAAAAGTTGGGGTCCCTGCCTTCATGAAACTTGCATTCTAAGAATGAGGAATGAGAACCAAAGATAGATATATGTAGCATACACAAGGCAGACCAGAATACATAATATTCTATGTGATAACTGCATTAGAAGATTGGATCAATTAACTTGAACTTATTAATTGCAATGGGAACTATGAGGACAAAAAAAGACCCTATCCTTGAGAATCTTATAGTCCGTGGGAAGGTGTTGTTGTTGTTGTTGTTTGTCCTTCATTGTTCAAGAGGACCGTAGCATCAAGGTGATGTCCACTGAATTGGATTTAATTGAGGGAGGACTGCTATGGGAAGGTGAGGTGATGGAGGAGAAACAACAAATGTAATTTGAGGTCTGAGGGAGAAAATGTCATTCCTGACTTGTAGGCCCTGAGGGAAGAGTCTATCAGAGAAGGTTTCATGGAGAAAGTCCCTTTTACTTTGGCCTTTAATCTGGATATTCTATTGAACAGATTAAGAGGTGAAGGGAGAAGATTCCAAGCATTGGTTCATAGGTCTAGAGCTAGAGCTCATTTTACCGAGGAAGAAACTGGAATCAAGGAAAGTTAAGTGACTCATTCAGTCAGGGAGCATCAGAGAGGAATCTAACACCATTGCTCTACCCACTATACCATGCTGCCTTTTCACAGGGTATCACATAAGCAAAGTACAGAAGGGATAGAACAATATGTTTTGGGATTACATAGTGGTCTGGTTTGGGCAACTGGGATGACATAGGGTAGGGTAATGTCAGTTTGTGGAAGGTTCTCAGTGACCTTATTTCTTGACTGATAAGAAGACTGGGCCCCTATTTCTTCCTTCACAGCCTCTCATGTACCCTATTTTTCTCCTTGTGGATTTAGTGCTTCCTTTTCTCTGGGCATAGTTGTTTTTGTTTTGCAAGGCAATGAGGGTTAAGTGACTTGCTCAAGGTCACATAGTGGGCATAGGTTCTTGATTCTCTCTCCTCTCCCCAATTACAACCTTGGATCTCTCTTTTCTTCCCCAAAGACCTGGCTTTGTCTTTTCTCCAGCAGAAACTAAGTTGTCACTCTTCTTTATAGAATTTTAATTCTCTTGTCTCCCTCCACAGACACTTGGCTCCCTCTCTTCTCTTCACTTCTTTCCTTTCTAGCTTACACTTTGGTCTCTGCCTTCTCCCCAGATAGAATCTATGTTCTCATGTCTCCAGAACAGATTTTGGGTTCTTTTCCTTCTCCATACACAGAGTTCTATACCCTGTCTTTTCCCCTCTCTTCTCTGTAGCCTGCTCTTTCCCCCTTCCCTGTCCATATTATCCATTCCCTCTTCTCCCTGCAACTATTAGAGCAATTCCTCTCTCCACAGACTCTCTATTCTGTGTGTGTATGTGTCTGTTTGTCTGTCTCTGTCTCTCCATTTATTAAGCACCTGCTATGTTCCAGGCACTGTACTTAGAGCTAGGGAGACAAAAAAAAAAAGGCAAAAGACCGTCCCTGCCCTCAAGGACCTTACAATCTAATAGGGGAAACAACATGCAAACAAATATCTACAAAGTGAGTTATATTTAGGATAAATAGGAAATAATTAAAAGTGAAGGCACTTGAAATAAAAGGGGTTGGAGGGACAGCTGGGTGGCGCAGTGGATAAAGCACTGGCCCTGGATTCAGGAGGACCTGAGTTCAAATATGGCCTCAGACACTTGACACTAGCTGTGTGACCCTAGGCAAATCACTTAACCCTCATTGCCCCAATAAATGAATGAATGAATAAACAAATAAAAAAAAAATGGGGTTGGTGAATACTTCCTATAGGAGGTGGGACATTGGGTGGGACTTAAAGGAAGCCAGAGAGGTCAATAGCTGGAATTGAGGAGGGAGAGTATTCCAAAGCAGAGGGGAAAAGCCAGAGAAAATGCCTGGAGGGGAGATGAGATTGTAAACTCCTTGAGGGTAGGAACTGGCCTCTTTTTTTTTTTTATCCCCAGCATTTAACACCGTGCCTGGCACACAGTAGGCACTTTATAAATGTTTATTGTCGATTGGTTGTGCACAGATTCATATTCTTCCCTTCTTTGTCTCCTAGAGACTTTAAATTCTCTTCTTATTCAGTAGTCTCTGTTTTCTCCTTTTTCTCCACAAAAACTCTTGGTTCTCTCTGCTCCAGCACAGACTCTCTTCTCCTTTTTCCTGAAGAGATTAGCTGTTTCTTCTCTGTCCTCTGTTTTCTTCTCTCTGGTCACTCTTTTCTTTTTTTTTCTTTTTAGTGAGGCAATTGGGGTTAAGTGACTTGCCCAGGGTCACACAGCTAGTAAGTGTTAAGTGTCTGAGGCCGGATTTGAACTCAGGTACTCCTGACTCCAGGGCCGGTACTCTATCCACTGAGACACCTAGCTGCCCTGGTCACCCTTTTCTTAAGCACACTTTCTACCTCTCTCCTCTTCTTCAGCAAGTTCTCTGTTCTCCCCACTATGTGTTCTGTAGATGGTCTCTGTTCTCCCGTCTGTGCAGAAATCCTCTGCTTCTTTTTTTCCTCATCGCACACTTCAATTTCTCCTCTCCTGGCAGACTCTCTGTTTTCTCTCTCCTCCAGGACAGTTCTCAGTTCTTTTTCTTCTCCAGTACAGATTCTGTTCTTTCCCTCTATCCTCTTGTTCCCCTTCACCCCAGCTCAGATTCTTGTCTCACTTTTCTCTCTTCTCTAGAACCAACTCTCAGCTTCACTCTTCTCCTTGAGATCCTAGTTCTTTCTTTTCTCCAGTACAGATTCTCTGTTGTTCCCTTCTCCCTTCACACTCTGACACACTCTGTCCTAGAGTCTCTTTCTTGTTCAGCAAGACTCTTGATTCTCCTCCATCACAGACTCTCGGTTCTCTCTCTTCTCCAGTAAATACTCTCTGTGCTCCCCTCTCCCTGAAGAGACCCTTTGTTTTCTTTCTTCTTGGGCCACAGATTCTGTTCTCTTTCTTCGCACACACCTTTGGTTTCTCTCTTCTCCACTACAGAGGTTTTGTTCCCACTCTTCTCCAGGACAGATTCTCTGTTCTTTCCTCTCCCTTCAGAAAATCTCTGTTCTTTCTTCTCTAGAACACACCTGCAGAAACCATGTTCTTTTTTTTCTTCCTAGAAATGATTGTCTTCTCCTCTCACTGCAGAGATCCTCTTTCTGCCTTCTACCTGCAGATATTTTCTTTTCTCTCCCTGCTTCAGTGTAGAGCCTTGGTTAGGAATGACCTCTTCTCCAGCACATTCTCAGTTGTCTCTCTTCTTCATCACAGACTCTTGGTTCTTGGTAATCTCTTCTCCAGCACAATCTCTGTTTTGGGTTCTCTCTTCTCCATCATTGCCTCCCTGTTTTCTTAGCCCTTTCTTTTCCAACACAGTCTCCAGTATCTCTCTCCCTTATCCAGAACTCTCCCTCAGTTTTGGTATTCTCCAGCAGTCTCTTGGTTCTCTCTCCTACACCACAGTTTCTTGGTTTTCTGTTTCCTCAGTTTCTAGGTTCTCAGTTATCCTTTCTCCAGTGCAATCTCTTGGTTCTCGATTCTGTCTTCTCCAGCACAGTCTCTTGCTTCTTCCTCCACAGATTCTCTCTCATACCCAATAGAGAAGACCTGGGCTCAGGGGACGCTGGGAGCCCACGCTCCTGGGGCCTGGAGGAACAAATGGAGGAAGGCCAGACCCCGGCCTCGGATGGAGAACAGCACTGGGGCTCGCAAGGACGGAGCCCTGGAACTGGGTAGCCCGTGGCTCCTTGGTGGGACTGCCGTGCTACTAGACAATAGTGTGAACAAGCGGCGCCAGTCCGGGCGGGTGACTTGGCCCATGCTCTCGGTCCCGCGGTCTCAGGGGCGTCCCCTCTCTGGCGCTGGGTCTGCGTGGGTGGAGGACCAGTGCCGACCCCTTGAAGGGCGCCTCAACTCTCCTGGACGCACCAGCCCGGACCAGGAGGGAGAGCTCCTGAGCAACCGCTCGAAGGCTTCCTGGCTCAGTCATCAGCAACCCCGCCTTCGCCCACCAGGCAGAGGTGAGCTCCACCTGGCCTGCAGAACCCAGGATCCCAAAGTGCATGTAACGCGGGAGGGGAAGAGCTCACAGAAGCTTCATCTTGGCTCAGATGGGGAGGGACTTCTGGGATCACGGGAACCAACCCTACTTGAACAAGAAACCCCTTTAAAACATCTCTGTCCTTAGTGGTCACTCCTCTACTTGGAAACTTCCAGTCATAGGGAGTACACTTCTACTATTCTACTTTTTATTTATTTATTTTTTTTTTTGGTTGGGGCAATGGGGGTTAAGTGACTTGCTGGATCACACAGTGATCAAGCGTCAAGTGTCTGAGTCTGGATTTGAACTCAGGTCCTCCTGAATCCTGGGCCGGTGCACTATCCACTGTGCCACCTAGCTGCCCCCTATCTATTCTACTTTGGGACAACTCATTGTTAGAAAGTTTTATGTTTGTTTCCCTTAAATCAAGCCTAAACCCACTTCTCTGTGGTTTTGTACCTCCTACACCTAGTTCTGCTCTCTGGAGCCAAGCAGAACAAAGCTAAGCCCTCTTCCATCTAAACAACCCTTCAAATATTGGAAGAGAGCCCTCCTGCCCTGAGACTTCCCTTTTCCAACTGACACTTCCCCATTATTCTTTTTTTTTTTTTTTTTTGCGGAGCAATGGGGGTTAAGTGACTTGCCCAGGGTCACACAGCTATTAAGTGTCATGTTTCTAAGGCCAGATTTGAACTCAGGTACTCCTGAATCCAGGGCTGGTGCTTTATCCACTGCGCCACCTAGCCGCTCCCTCCCATTATTCTTTAATCCTTCAAACCTCATTTTTCTGTCACTCAAGAGTAAAAGTAATTAGCTGGGGGGGGGGGGTCGAAGTCATTAATTATGCTTCTGTCTTTGTATTCCCAAGACCTATCATCGTGCCCCCAATTTGATGGACCATAACTAAATGCTTGTTGCTTGCTTGATAGATTGATAAGTGCCTCCACAATCATGATCCTATTTCTAATAACCCTTCTCACAGCCCTATGAGGTTCTGCAAACATTGCAGAGGGAAAGAGGCTCAGAAAGTAGGGTCTAGCGGGAAACCCTCTAGACCAAAAAATCAATAGACCTGGTTTCTAGTCCTGGTTCTTTCACCAACTAGATGTGTAACCTTGGTCAAGTCACTTTTCATCTCCAAGCTTCTGTTCAGTAAGATGAGGGGAATGAACCAGATGGATTCAGAAGTCCCATCCAGCTCCTAGGTTAAGCTTAAGTCCACATGGCTAGTTAGTGGCAAAGTTCCAGTCCCTCGTTGTTGTCTGTACCTTGTTGCTCTTCTCTGGGCTATAAGGATAATTTCCCCCCCCCCCTCCCCCAGCCTTATTTACTGTCAGACAACCAATACATAAAGTCTTCCACCTTTTCTTCCAAACACAGGTGCATTACCAGAACTTGTGGTGATCTGTGCGCCTAGAGATGCCTGAAAACCCTTCTTTTCACTATTGTAGTGAATCCCCAGCTCTCATCCCTCTGGGGTGATCTAAATGCTGCTAACTCTATAGGAAGCTGGAAATTTGTTTGGGGGGGCATCCTCTTAAATTTAGCTGTGACCCAAATGGCAACTTTTCAGAATAAAATGCAAACACAATGGCAGTGTAGGAAATAGAAGGATGAAAAATAATGTCTCACACAGTGCTTTACATGTATTATCTCAACATCACAAGATCCTTGTGAGGTAGGTGGTATTATTAGCCCCATTTGACAGATGAAAAAACTGAGGTTAAGGGACTTGCCCCAGGTCACACAGCAAATGGAGTGTCTAGGGTGGGATCTCAATTCAGGGCTTTCTGACTCTAGGCCTAGCACTTCATAGAATTCCTTCACTACTCAGCTGCTTAGAACTTCATCCACCTTTGTTTTTCTTTTTTGTTTGTTTTGTTTTTTAGTGAGGCAATTGGGGTTAAGTGACTTGCCCAGGGTCACACAGCTAGTAAGTGTTAAGTGTCTGATGCCTGATTTGAACTCAGGTACTCCTGACTCCAGGGCCGGTGCTCTATCCACTGCGCCACCTAGCAGCCCCTCACCTTTGTTTTTATAGTTCTTCTCTTCTCTCCTTTTAGATACTGGCCACATGGAGAAGACCTGTGAGACTGAGTGCAAATGGGATATGGATGAAAAGGAATTCTATTGCATGAGTGAATTTGGTAACATGGTTACTCCCCTTCAAATCCTGCTCATCCTTAAGGCTATAGCATTATGAAGATTTAGGATTTCAGTACAGGGCCCTACTCAGGTGGCTAGTAGAAGGCTAACATACCTAGCATCATCTTGCTATGATAGTAACTGGTATTTACAAAATGTCAAAGCAGCATTTTCCCTCTTCTATAGAATACGGAACTGAGGCTAAGGGATGTTAAGTAACTTGCCCAGGGTCACTCAGCCAGTGTTAGAACCTGAGTCTTCCTGATTCCAAGTTCAGTCCCTTACTCGTCCCAGGATGGGAAAGTGAATGCTTAAGTGAAGACAGCCCAAGATAGGCCAGTCTTCCAGCAGAATCAAGGGGAGAAGGGGGACAACTATCAGAAAGCTTGGGCTGGTTGAGGTCATTGTAAAATCTGGGACTGGAAGGAGAAATCAGTTTTGTGCTTTTTCTCCCCACCCCCTTCAAACTTTTTTTTTTTTAAATCTTGAAAGTAGCAGTGAATGGAATCGTCCATGATGTGGAAGTGCTTGGTGAAGGCATCCGGCTGGTTTCTCTGCTGGTCAACAGTCATGGTCTATACAAGACAAACCGCCTCTATATCACTCCAGATGGCTTCTTCTTCAGAGTTCACGTGCTCGTATTGGATTCCTCCAGCTGCAATAAACCATATGCAGATTTTAAATTTGGTAATGAGACTCCCCTAAAGGTGACCCTGTGTATATAAGTGCCTTACTTCAGTCATGTTCAACACTTCGTGGCCTTTTTAGGGGGTTTTCCTGGCAGAGATACTAGAGTGGTTTGCCATTTCCTTCTCCAGCTCATTTGAGGAAACTGAGGCAAACAGTATATAGTGACTTGCCCGAGGTCACAAAGCTAATAAGTGTCTGAGGCCAGATTTGAACTCAGGAAGATGAGTCTTTCTGACTCCAGGCCCAGTGTTCTAGCCACTGAGCCTCCTAGCTGCCCAGGCTTTAGTTCATATCAGGGTTTTAATATTCTGAAAGGATGAAACTTCAGAATCTTCTTTCTGTTGTGACCACTGAGAGCACATGATTGATGTAAGAGCTCCCTTCACCTAAACCCACATATAGAACTTAGAGGGTTGCCACAGAGTGACTCAGTGACTTGCTAGTGATCACTTAGCTTCCAAGTTGGCAGGAGCTGGATTTGAACAACCACATCTCTAAGTACTGCAAGCTATCTACCATTTCATGTTTTCTCCCCCTACTTTTCAGTTACTGAAAAATGGGCAGTTTCTTCACCAAATGCAATATACTAGAGAGTATGTGTCATTTAAAGCCCATCTGCAAAGATGTTTCTTTCTTTCCATCACTGGTAAATCTGCAAATGAAAAAACACCATTGGTAGTAAGAGGAAAATCTACTGAGACGGTTCAGAATTGAGTTTTAAGCAGGTCTTTTCCTTTTGAGGTCTTCATAGTTTAGAAAATCCCACTGAGATTGGACAAATCAATCATCATGTTATTAGCTTCTCTTAGAACATTCCCTTCTCTTTCCCACCATTTTTCACTAGGCTGACATCTGGCCTGACTCATTTCTACTCTGGTTCTTTTTTCAGGCAGCAGGTATATAGTAATGGGTCACATCTACCACAAGAGAAGGCAGCTCTCCACAGCTCTGCTGCAGGTGTTACAAGGGCGCCTAAGACCTGGAGATGGATTACTCAAGAGCAGCAGCAATTATGTGAAAAGATTCAATCGCAAAAGGGATGAGAAAATCCAAAGGGCAGCTCATACCAAGTGTATCTGAATCCCCTTCCAAAGCTTTTCGGAGGCCTTGGCTCTGTTGGGATTCATTGACTCGAAGGCCATCTGCCTTCATGCAGCCTAGCCTTTCTCTGGACTGGGCCCCCAGCGCTTCCTTGGGAACCCTTGGAGCTCAGTAATTATGAACCAATCAAGTATTCCTTCCAGCACTGCTAATGCTGAGCATGTTGTTTCTGAATATATTAAATGCCTCTACATTTTTTTAAAGTTCAATTGCAGGTATACAAATATAGTACAAAGCAGCGATTCACAGATCTGTGATAACTGGCCTGTTTGATTTATAAATTACTGCTTCTTATTCACCTTATTTTTTAGGGTTATTTTTTACTATGTGTTCTGTTGCTTTAAATGAAATGTTATGATTGTCTAGGAAAAATAATTCACAGAAAGTATTTTCTTTTTATTGAACTCTAAAAGTTTAACGTTTTGGGGGGGCATAACTTATCTAAATCATTTAAACTTATCAAGTTTTACATCTCAAATATCACTTAACAATACATTTTTTGGGAGAGTGGGCTCTCCCGTTTTCATCTGTACGGGGAGATCCCAGAGTGGAGAAACTTCTGGCCATCTGATTGATGGGCAGCTGTATAGTCTTAGAGAGTTTTCTGGGGCATTGGGAGGTTGTTTCCTACTCCTAGTTGCAAAGACTATTTTCAAAAGCAGGACCAGGTCCGAGTTCTTCCTTACTCTAAGCCTGATCCTCTAACCACTTGACCATCCTGCTTCTCTAGTAATAAATCGACTCGCCTGAAGAAATATAAATATGAAACTTTTTTGAGATTTTATAGATCCCCAAATCAGTCAAGTACTTCTTAATAATCTGCCATGTGCCAGGAACTGTCCCAGGTTCTGAGGATGGAAGTACAAAGAAATCAGTGCTCAGGATAAGTATTTAAATTTCACCTTTTAAAAAATTTTGAGATTACTGAAGGATTTAAACAAAATTTTATGTACATGAGTATTTCTGATAGGACAAACATACCTGGTGTACTTTCATACTTGGCCACTTTTGATAATTTACATCTGTGCTAAACTGTCTTTCTAAAAGAGGTAAAATTAATTTTGCGTGTATTAGATATAATTTTTTAAAAATTTAAAATAAAGACATAGTGTCATGTTTATGATTGTAAAATAGTAAATCTTGTGTAGTTGTCAATTTTTTTTTTCATACTTTTTGTATTCACCTTTTTCCCTCCTCTCGCTCCAATAGTCCTGGAAAGACTATTCATGAATGATAGCCCAGTTGCATGGATTTTAAAGTTTCAAATGCTTTTCCATTAGTTAATTAATTAGTAGTGAATCACTCAACAAGCATTTATTTACTTCTTCAGTGTGGAACACTACATATAATGTCAAACTTCCTCAATATGTTGGCTAGTTTTACTGAACTAGGTTTTTCCTCCTTCTTCTTTGTTATAAGGTAAGGCTCTTTGGTGGGGAATAGAGGGATACACCAGGAAATGAAGATGATATCAAAACAATGGAACAATAAATTTATTTTGATATAAAAATTATTGCCTAATAAGTCATGAAAGGAGATGCTCTCAAAAGGATTATTACTTACTCATTTGACCTTATAGAAACTCCAGATTTATGAATATAGAATTTTTAATGTCAGTCTTTGTGTGTGTGTGTGTGTGTGTGTGTGTGTGTGTGTGTGTGTGTGTGAGGCAATTGGAGTTAAGTGACTTGCCCAGGGTCACACAGCTAGTAAGTGTCAAGTGTCTGAGGTCGGATTTGAACTCAAGTCCTCCTGAATCCAGGGCTGGTGCTTTATCCACTGTGCCACCTAGCTGCCCCAATGTCAGTCTTTTTAAAGGCAATTTTAAAAACTTGCTGTTCTGTTCCTCAACTTGTATCATTCAAAAGCCTTCTGCCACTATAGCCTCCTTCAGCCCTACCTTACATGATGAGGTGGAGCTTCTCTTTGCTAAGGCTAACCCTTCTACATGCACAAATGATTCCATCCCATCCCATCTTCTCCAGCATGATGCTTCTTCTAACATCCCTGTTGTTGCTCAGTCATTTCAGTCGTGTCTGACTCTTCATGTTTTGGGGTTTCCTTGGCAAAGATACTAGAATGCTTTGCCATTTCCTTCTCCAGCTCATTTTACAGATGAGGAAACTGAGGCAAACAAGGTTAAATGACTTGCCCAGGGTCACACAGCTAATAAGTGTTGGAAGTCAGATTTGAACTCATGAAGATGAGCCTTCCTTTCTCCAGGTCTACCACCTAACTCCTTCTATCATCCCTAGTCTCTCATTAATCTTCAGTCTTTCGATATGTACTGGTTGCTCCTACTGCCCATAAACATGTTCATTTGTATTTCCCCTATCCTCAAAAGACCCTCCCTCACTTGATCCATCCATCTCTATTAACTATTGTTCTATATCTGTTCTATCTTTTTGTGGCTGACTCATTGAGAAGGTTGCCTATAATACCTTTCCACTTATTTTTTCTCTTTCTTAGCTTTTTGCAGTATGGCTTCCAAACTCATCACACTGAAGCAGATCTCTCCAAAGTTATAGAAAAAAATCTCTTAATTGACAAATCTAATGTCCTTTTCTCAATCCTCTCTGCAGCCTTTGACATTTGCAATCACACTCTTCTCCTTGATACTCTCTTCTCTCTAGGTTTTCTCTATACAACTTTCTCCTGGTCTTCTTCCACCTAGATGCCTGCTCTTCTTTATCTTCTTTGCTAGATCTTCATCCAGGTCACACCCACTAACCGAGGAGGTCCCCCCAAGGGTCTGTTCTGGGCCTTCTCTTCTTCCTCTGTAATATTTTACTTGATGAGCTAAAATCTTTAGCTCATGGTTTCAATTAACATCTCCATGTAGCTGACCCACAGATCTATTTGTCCAGCCCCAACCTCTCACCTGACCTCCAGTCTCACATCTCTGGTTATTTATTAGACATTTCAAACTAGATATCCTGGAGAAATCTTTTTTAAAATTTTTAAAATTTTATTTTTTTTGCAGGGCAATGAGGGTTAAGTGACTTGCCCAAGGTCACACAGCTAGTAAGTGTCAAGTGTCTGAGGCCAGATTTGAACTCAGGTCCTCCTGAATCCAGGGCCGGTGTTCTATCCACTGTGCCACCTAACTGCCCCCCTGGAGAAATCTTAAATTCAACAAATCCCAAACTGAACTCACTATTTCCCCCCCTCAAACCCTCCCCATCTTCCCTATTACTGTCACCATCCTCCCAGTCACTTAGGTTTGGTGATCTAGGTAACATTGTTGACTCCTCACTCTCTCTCACCCACCCCCATTCAACATCTTTCATATATGTCCCCTTCTGTCTTCTGACCCTGCCACCACCCTGGTGCAAACCCTCATCACCTCACACCTAGACTATTGACATTGGCTTCTGGTCGATCTCCCTGTCTCAAGTCTCTTCATTCCAGTCCACCCAATCACTCAAAAATCAAGTGATCTTCCTAAGTTGTTGTTGTTTAGTCATTTCAGTTATATCCGATTCTTCATGACCCCATTTGGGGTTTTCTTGGCAAAGATACTATAGTGGTTTGCCGTTTCCTTCTTTAGTTCCTTTTACAGATGAAGGACTGAGGCAAACAGCATTAAATGACTTGCTCAGGGTCACAAAGCTAGCATGTGAGGTCAGATTTGAACTCAGGAAGATAAGTCTTCCTGACCTCAGGCCTTTCTATCCACAGTACCATCTAGCAGCCCCAATCCTCCTAAAGTGCAAATCTAACAATGTCATTTCCCTAGTCAATAAACCCCAGTACCTCCCTATTACCTCCAAATAGAAATAAAATCTAAAATCTTCTGTTTAGCATTTAAAGTCCTTTATAACCTGGCCCTCTCCTACCTTTCTAGTCTTCTTACACCTTCCATCTCTCCCATTTATTCTTGTTTTTGGTTTTGTTGTTGTTGTATATGAGGCAATTGGGGTTAAGTGACTTGCCCAGGGTCACACAGCTAGTGTCAAGTGTCTGAAGCCAGGTTTGAACTCAGGTCCTCCTGACTCCAAGGCTGGTGCTCTATCCACTGCACCACCTAGCTGCCCTCCTCCCATTTATTCTTCAATCTAATGCCAATGCCCTCTTTGATGTTATCCACACAAGATACTCAATCTCCTGACTCTGAAGATTTTGACTGGCTATACTCCATTCATGGGACTCTCTCCCTCCTCATCTCTGCTTCCTGGCTTCTTTAAAGTCTCAGCTGAAGTCCTTCCTTCTGCAAGATGAATAGAATACTACTTGAGTGACTGTATAAAGCAGTCTACATAAAAGCACCTCAGTTTGCATCACATACTTGGATTGTACAAGGTTGTATATTAAGGCAGTACAAATAGCAATGACAAAGATATTCTGATGAACTTTTGCCTTTCACTGATAGTAATCCATTTCCCTGAGTTTAAATCCAGTCTCAGACACTTACTAGGTGTATGACCCTGGGCTAATAACTTAACTCTATTTGCCTCAGTTTTCTCATCTGTAAAATGAGCTGGAGAAGAAAATGGCAAATCACTCCAGTGCCTTTCTTTTTTTGTTTGTTTTTTTTGGGGGGGTAAGGCAATTGGGGTTAAGTGACTTGCCCAGGGTCACACAGCTAGTAAGTGTCAAATGTCTGAGGATGGATTTGAATTCAGGTCCTCCTGACTCCAGGGATGGTACTCTATCCACTGTGCCACTTAGCTGCCCCACTCCAGTGTCCTTGCTAAGAAAACCCCAAATGGGGTGCTGGAGAGTCAAACACGACTGAAAACAATTGAATAATAACAGTTATGACCCTCAATGAGTTTATATTGTTGTATTGGGGGGGTGGGGGGACTGATTTGCCTTGGTGCAGAGGTGAAATATCACAAATCTTTTGAGGTCTTAATTGAGTATTTAACTAGTTTGACAGTGTTTGTTATTACTCATTCCTTCTGAAAGACTTGCAGAAGTATCTGGAAAGTACTAGAAAACATGACTAGACTGACCTTTTAAGCCCTCTAGCAAAACTTACACAATATAAATACTAGCAAGAGAGTTGGTGGAAACAACCTTGGACTGCAAGTAGGGACACCTGGGTCTCTTTCCATCACACCACAAGCAAAGGGATTTGGGGTATGGTTAATTTATTCTTCTCTGATGATTCTAACATACTCCCCAAAGCATCTGTTCCAGACCTCTTCTTCCCTCAAGCCTCCTACAATACACTACTCTCCTGAAACTTCTCTTAACAGAGAACCTTATCTCTTTTTTTTTTTTGCGGGGCAATGGGGGTTAAGTGACTTGCCCAGGGTCACACAGCTAGTAAGTGTCAAGTGTCTGAGGCCGGATTTGAACTCAGGTCCTCCTGAATCCAGGGCAGGTACTTTATCTACTGCGCCACCTAGCTGCCCCCCATCTCTTATTTTACTGAGAAAACTGAGGCCATCTAGCATAAGAGGTCAGTTGGTACCCTCGATCCCATTCCCTTCTGTTCCTTCTGGAAGTTTGTATTTTTGTCACCTTAACTCCCTATCTTCCATTCTTCCATCTGTCCTTGCTACCTACAAACATGCCATTTTATTCATCCATAAAACCTCTTTAGTTCATCTTGCCATCTCTTACAACTATCATCTTACTTTTCTCTTCCCTTAATCCCTTCCACTGCAAAATTCGTGAGGGAAGTGGGGGGGGGGGGCCGGGAGAGGGAAGACATTCATAGCCCCCGCTTCCTCACCTCTCATTTCTCAGCCCTGAAAATCTGGCCTCTAATCACAACACTTGACTGAAAGTGCTTTGTCTCCAAGGTCACTAACAATCTAAATTGCTAAATCTAATGTCCTTTTTCTGAGTCCTCATCCTTCTTGACCAACTGTCTGCAGCTTTTGACACTGCTGATCATTTCTTTTACTGGGTATGTTTTTTCTCTTAGCTTTTGTGACCCTGGTCTCTCCCAGTATTCTTCTTCTCTGGGTGATTGCTCCTTAGTCTTCTTTGCTGCATTGTGTTGTAGGGGCCCTTCAGCTATGACTGATGCAATTCATTTCATAGTGTCTGTACATATATGCTGACATATGAGCCTAATTGCTCATCTGGAAAATTCTTTGGTGTCAAATAGAGGAACTGAAGAGAATGAAGTCCTGTTCAATCTGCTGTAGTGAATGGTTCCAATTCTGATCATCACCCATGTCTACAACCAGAGAACAGGTGACAACACCCTCAGGCTTTGTCCTGCCTTCTCTTTTCTCACCTGCTTGGTGATCTTAGCTTCTAGAGGTTATGTCTATGTTATGTCTATGACGCCCAAACATATATATCCAAGCTTATTCTTCTCTGGCAGCATCAAATGCCTGCCCCCTGGAAGCTAAAGAAACATCTCAAACTCTACATTTCTGAACCAGAATTCATTAAAATTTCCCCCTAAACCAGTCTTTCCTCCAAACTTTCTTATTTTATTGAGTGCTCCACCGTCCTTCTAATCACCCAGAGTCATGACCAGATCCATCTTTGACATTTCCCTCTCCCTCCTTTTTCTTTATTTTTAAATTTTTTATTTTATTTTATTCTTTCCCTCTCCCTCTTGATCCAATTCTTTTGTTTGTTTGTTTTTTGTTTTTTAGTGAGGCAATTGGGGTTAAGTGACTCGCCCAGGGTCACACAGCTAGTAAGTGTTAAGTGTCTGAGGCCGGATTTAAACTCAGGTACTCCTGACTCCAGGGCCGGTGCTCTATCCACTGTGCCACCTAGCTGCCCCCTCTTGATCCATTTTTTTTTTTTTTTTTTTAGTGAGGCAATTGGGGTTAAGTGACTTGCCTAGGGTCACACAGCTAGTAAGTGTTAAGTGTCTGAGGCCGGATTTGAACTCAGGTCCTCCTGACTCCAGGGCCGGTGCTCTATCCACTGCGCCATCTAGCTGCCCCTTGATCCATTTCTAATCCATTACCAAGGCCATTTTGTTTCCTTGGTCTCTCTTGCTTCTGTCCTCTTTTCACATGGCTGTCACTGAGGTTCAGAACCTCAATAATTGTTTACCTGGACTCCCTAACTGATTTTCCTGTCCTCAGACTCTTTCCAATCCATCTTTTACATAGCTGCTAAAATGATCTTTCTAGGGGCAGCTAGGTGGCGCAGTGGATAGAGCACTGGCCCTGGAGTCAGGAGTACCTGAGTTCAAATCCGGCCTCAGACACTTAACACTTACTAGCTGCGTGACCCTCAGCAAGTCACTTAACCCCAATTGCCTCACTAAAAAATAAAATAAAATAAAATAAAATAAAATGATCTTTCTAAAGCACAGCTCTGACTAGGTCCTTAAGAATCTTAAGTGTCTTATTACTATCTCTAGGATAAAATACAAATTCCTTAACTTGGTATTTAAAACCCTTAATGTGCAGGGAGAGAGAGTAGGAGGGAAAGAAAGTAGATTTCTGTTCATTGAAAAAACTGAATTGGATTTTTAAAAATCCTTCACAGTCTGGCTTCATTACACAGTTCCAGACTGATTTCATATTGCTTCCTTTTGCAAATACTATACTATGTACTCCAGCCAAACTATTCGAGCATATTGGGATGGTACCAAGATCGCTTCCCAGCTTCCTCTTTTTGATAGGAAAAGTTCCATTGCTGATGAATGCTCAAGGTGCTCCTTCCATTTCTGGTTTCTAGGATGGTGATTGGTGGGGAGCAAAGTGTTGTCTTTTACCATTTATTCCAGATCTTCCTATGATTTTGGATTTTTGAAGTTTAAAGAGTGATTACAGTCTCAGTGTCATGGAAGCCACAAACATGAGCTTGGACCGACTTTGAGATATAGTGGAGGATAGGAGGGCCTGGAGTGCTGTGATCCATGGTGCCTTAGGAATCGGATACGACTGAGTGACTAAAGGACAAGAGTCCCGGCATCGCTATCCCATCTCTCACAGGTGTGCCTGTACACAGGCCATAGCTAGGATCATAGACTGAGAGAGTTGGATCAGACCTTCAAAACTGGGCAATCCAACTCTTTTTTTTCACAGATGAGGAACTAAGGCCCAGAGGCATTAAGTAATTTATCCAAGGTCTAGGATGAAATATCTATTAAGTACGAAAAATTACTTCTTAGAGTTTGCCACAATTATTAAAAACATAGCAATTGGGGCAGCTAGGTGGCCCAGTGGATAAAGCACTGGCCCTGGATTCAGGAGGACCTAAGCTCAAATCCAGCCTCAGATACTTGATACTTACTAGCTGTGCCACCCTGGGCAAGTCACTTAACTCTCATTGTCCCACAAAAACAAACAAACAAAAAAAGAAACCATAACAATCTACTGCCCATGGGTAGGACAGTTCTTTGCATAACATGTTTCAAATGATTAAGCCCATATATATTTATATTTATATTTAAATAGTACAGAAATACTGTGATGTGATGAGAGTCAAAATAATATCATAACACTAAAAACATAGGGTTCTTGTATCAGCAAATGCATACAATATGTAGCATTTTAAAAGCTGAATATTACCTCAATGCAACAACTTTTATCTTATTTTAGAGAGCATAGGTTTTGTTTTCACATTGAATAGTTTTCCTTAGTTTAAATGACTACATCTCTACAAACAAAAATGAATGGCCTAATAATTATTAGATAAAATGAACCCCAGAATAATTTGTACACCTGAGCCTATAATAAGAAAGAGTTGTGATCCATAGCTATGTCTTTTTTTTTTTTAAAGTGAGGCAATTAGGGTTAAGTGACTTGCCCAGGGTCACACAGCTAGTGTTTAAATGTCTGAAGCCAGATTTGAACTCAGGTACTCCTGACTCCAAGGCCGGTGCTCTATCCACTTCGCCACCTAGCTGCCCCCATAGCTATGTCTTATACTTAGTTTTAGGGAACTAAGAACTGGAAAGGGTCTTGCATAGCGGGGATGATATTAAACCTAGAGAAAAAGCTTTAAACAAATATCAGGTGGGGTGGCTAGGTGGCGCAGTGGATAAAGCACCAGCCCTGGATTCAGGAGTTCCTGAGTTCAAATCCGGCCTCAGACACTTGACACTTACTGGCTGTGTGACCCTGGGCAAGTCACTTAACCCCATTGCCCCGTTAAAAAAAAAAATCAGGCAAACTCCAGATCTTAGGAGGACAAAGCTACTGTGAATTAGTGCAAAATCTAGTCATATTTTTGCAAAGCTGTCTAAGCCAAACAGCAGATTTCATTACAGCTGTTAATATAATGTAGAAAAATGCAGTGTGAGCACAGATCATTAAAAGCAAGAGAAACTTGCAAGGAGAACAACTTCAGTTGATTTCACTTTCATTCTACCTTTCCTTCAATGAAAAAAATAAATACAAGCTATTCTACACTTAAGCAGTCTCTCATTCCTGTGGGACACTCAGCTTCCCACTATATAGACCTTAAGCATTCACTGATGCAGCAGGTATGACATCCCTGTTGCTTATTTTGAAGTGATAAGGAATTGGGAATGACAAAAGACAGGGCCACCTTCTTGGGGGAAACAGTCATATTTGGGTTTTTCTGTTCTTTATTGTCCTTTTGGAATCCCTTTCCACCCCACCAAAGCTTACAGTCAGTACCACACATTCAAAGACACTTCCATCTGTGGGAGAAAAATTATCTCCATTTATTTTGTTTCATAGACATCTCCATTTTGAATCTTAATACAAAAAGAAAAAAGGTAGAATCTGTCAAATGTTTACAAACAAGATACCTTCAAATAGATTTTACTCATTTCAGTCTGGTGCAGAGTAAATGACAAATTGTACTGTTTTATTCAAGGCAACAGAGTCTGTAGTCCATGACCACTTAGCCCAACCTTTATGCAAGCTTAATTTTTATCTAGCATGAACAATAAACTCATTGTTGATTCCCAGTTTTTTGTGTATGTGTGTGTGTGCATGCATGCATAAGTGTACATAACAGCATCTTTCATAAAAAGAAAAGGCATCTAGAGGTCTCTTGTACTTTTACCCACAGGGATCATTATAAGATACAGCATGGATTACATGTAACCAGGGCTGGATTTTTTTATAAAGAAAAATTAATTAACTGAAAAAATGAGGACAGAAATAAAAAAGCGTCTTTTTTTCCTTGCAACAATATTGTGACTTTAAACCAGTTTCTTCACTGAAGAGCAGACATGGAGTTCCATGGAGTTAACCATTTATCTTTTTTCTTGCTTTCTTTTTCTCTCTTTCAATAGTTTTCACTACTGCTACAACAGTAAAACAATTTGATCTTGACAATAAATGGTACTGATTTTGTAATTCCTTTGTTCACTGGACAGAATGGGCCAAGAATATAATTTGACTCTTGTGACCAATGAAAATGAAGTTTAGGACAAAATTTGTCAGGACAACCTGACTAAACATTTGGTGCCTTACTTTTATTTAAAATTTTCAGATACCTAGATTCTTGCTGTGTTTTGTCTTAGGTTAACAAGCTGAACTCAAGAAGCTGTAGACTGAAGTTATGAAGCCTGCAGAATACAGGGGAAAAAAGGGAACAATTAAGCACCCTTCATTTTGGAGAACAATGAGGCTCTAAACCAATGCCGGCAAGGTCAATCAGTTGGAAGGGAAGCAGCCACTCATTGCAACCTCTGCCTGATTGGAAGATATGGCCATGTACTGCAAACCTCCATTTAAAATTATTTTTTATTCTGAACTTAATAAAACAAGCATTTCCATATCAACATAGAATAGAAAAAAAGATTGAACATGAAACTACAAATTATGCGCAACTTGCTTTTTCTGTTAAATAAACAAGTGTGTGTGTGTGTGTGTGTGTGTGTGTGTGTGTGTGTGTGTGTGTGATCTAGCTAGCTAGCTATATATAATGAAACTTCCTTATTTTTTCTCTCCTTCCGCTGCCTCCCCAGCCTGAGGTGGCTCCCATTAGACACGAATATGTGTATAGATATTTATGTGTGTACATATACTATATATATACTATTATGTGTGTATGTGTGTGTATACATATATATACGTAAAACCATACTGTACATACTTTTATTTATCAGTTCTTTCTCTAGATACAGATAGCATCTTTCTCCATGGGTCTTATTGCAGTTAATTTGGGTATTTATAACAGTCAAAATGACAGTAGCTCAAAGTTGTTCTTAAAATAAGTGTTTGTTATTGTATACAATGTTCTCTTGGTTCTGCTCATTTTACTCTCCATTATTTCATGCAAGTCTTTCCATGTTTTTCTAAAATCATCAAGTTCGTCATTTACTATAGCACAGTAGTATTCCATCATGATCATATACCACAACTTGTTTAGCCATTCCCCAACTGAGGGGCATCCCTGAAATTTCTAGTTCTTTGCCACGTCAAATAGAGCGACTATACATATTTTAGAACATATTTTCCTTTTTCCCTAATCATCTTGGGAAACAGAACTAATTGTGGTATTGCTAGGTCAAAGGATAAAGGCAATTTAATAACAGTTCCAGATTGCTCTCCAAAATGGTTGGATTAGTTCACAGTTCCACCAACAGTGAAAATTAGTGTCCCAATTTTTCCTCATCCTCTCCAACATTTGTCATTTCCCCCTTCTATTATTTTAACCAATCTGTTAAGTTTGTCAAGTTTCTTTTAATTTGCACAAGCTTCCATTTAAAATTTTTTTTTATTATTTTTAGTGAGGCAATTGGGGTTAAGTAACTTGCCCAGGGTCACACAGCTAGTGAGTGTTAAGCATCTGAGGCCGGATTTGAACCCAGGTACTCCTGACTCCAGGGCCGGTGCTCTATCGATACATTGCGCCACCTAGCTGCCCCACACATTAGATTTTAAACATCACAATGCTAACATCCTCTAACTTTTTTTTTTCAATTTAAAAAATATTTTATTATTTTCCAGTTACATGTAAAGCATCCTCTAACTCTTGCTTGAATTTTAAAATAACTGGAATATAAACCAATGTATATAGACTGAAATTCTTAAGTCTAAAATCAGTGTGACTTTTAGCACTTGTTGATCCCTTGCTACCACACCATCACCCTCATTGTGGAAGTGGAAGGAAGAGGGACAGACCTGGAGACAAGCCTGTATTTTCCTTTGGCCATGTCAGCCCATCAATAATTCATCACTGAATCACCCACCTCCTGGGGATGAGCTTAACTATGATAGTCCTTGGAAAGCAATTCAGTTCAATTCAGTAAATATATATTAAGCACTTATAGTATGTGCCAGGTACTATGGTAAGAGCTGAGCACACATATAAGAAAAAGAAAGGGGGTGGGTGAGAAGGTACCCAAGGGGCATGGTAGAGAAATAATTCAGAGAAGTCCCAAAGTAGCACTGTCAGGTGAGAAATGAGGTGTCTGAGCTAAGTTCTCCTTAAAAATGGTAGCTTATGGGGGCAGCTAGGTGGTACAGAACCCCCTCCCAGTTTTGGGAAGAAACTAGCTAAGATTATTGATAAATTCAGCAAGGGTTTAGGTTTTTAAGTATTTATTAAAGTGTATTAGAAGTTAGTAAAGAGAGAGAGGGTGAGAACAGATCTCTTATAGAAAACCCTAGCTTAAATCTGTACAAGATAGACAGAGAGAAAACCTCCCTTTACCTAACAGCCCATGTGAAGTTCTCTGCCACCAAACCAAAGTCACAGACGAAAAAGAGGCTGATCCTCAGCGGCTTCTTCCAGAAGTCCTCTGTGAAACAGGAATCAGTGTTGTACATACATACATACATACACACACACAAGCTAATTGGCTGGTGGCTTTGATTGACATGACTACAGGCGGTTATATAGACATAACTCCTGGATGCCAAGTCTCATGCTTTCTCCTCAGGGCGGAGCTGCCCTGTACTCACAATGTCTTTTTTTTGTTTGTTTGTTTTTGTTAGGGCAATGGGGCTTAAGTGACTTGTCCAAGGTCACACAGCTAGTGTCAAGTGTCTGAGGCTGGATTTGAACTCAGGAACTCCTGAATCCAGGGCAGGTGCTTTATCCACTGCACCACCTAGCCGCCCCACAATGTCTTTCTAAGCAGGGGATGGCACTCTGATTCTCACAGCATCCTATTTAGATGAGACTGAAGTCACCTAAAGTAAGAGGTCCCTTTTTCCAATTCTGAAAACTTCTCAGAATTAAGCATTTTCCTCCTTCCCTCTCCTTCATCTTTTTTTTTTTTTTTGGCTAGGCAATGAGGGTTAAGTGACTTGCCCAGGGTCACACAGCTAGTAAGTGTTAAGTGTTTGAAGCTGGATTTGAACTCAGTTCCTGGGGCAGCTAGATGGCACAGTAGATAGAGCACCGGCCCTGGAGTCAGGAGGACCTGAGTTCAAATCCAGCTTTAGACACTTGATGCTTATTAGCTGTATGACCTTGGGCAAGTCACTGTAACCCCAAGTGCCTCACTTAAAAAAAAAAAAAAGAAAGAATGAACTCAGGTCCTCCTGAATCCAGGGTCGGTGCTTTATCCTCTGTGCCACCTAGCTGCCTCCCATTCTCTTTCCCTCTTTCCCCAGGAGGTGCTGGCATATATGCAGGGTGCTGCTGATACAATTGCCCACGTGAAAAAGGTAAGGCAGCTTCCTGTTGACTTTTGATGGAAGTGCCTTGGATAGACTTTGGAGCATGTGTAGACATTCTATAACTCTGCAATCTTCTGGCCAGGTGAAGGACAGCAGCCTCTTGACTTGGCTGCTTTCCCAAAGCCTTTTGTCTGCCTCAGACTCTCTCTTGCCTTGACTCCTTCACTGACAGTATCCAGTGAGAGTCCTTGGGCCCTCTATCTCTAAGAGCATCATGTGGGCCTGGGAATATGATATTCTGTTCTTTTCTGGCCTCAGTATATCTTTCTTTCTTTTTTTTTTTTTTTTGGTGAAGGGATGGTAGACTGGTCATGTGACCATGAGACTTTCAAATGGTCAGAAGAGTGAAGGACAGGGAGTGAGGTCCAGGAGTCCTCTTCCTTCCTACTGCAATCCTAGTACTGTCTTTTAGTATCACCCCCAGAACTGATGCCATCCCAATTGGTCTTTTCACCTTCTCTCTCCCTGTTATCCATCCTTCACACCTGTGCCAAACTCATTTTTTATATGACTTCTGCTCATGTTAAAAAAACAAACTTCAGCAGTTCTATCCTGTCCAAATAAAGTCCAGCCTCTCTGTTTGGTATTCTGTAATCTGCCACCACTTCACCTTTCCAACCTTTTCTCAGGCTCTTCCCCTCCACATATGCTATGGCCCAGCCAAAGTAGAACACTTTGGGGCAGCTAGGCCCTGGATTCAGGAGGACCTGAGTTCAAATCCAGGCTCACACACTTGATACTTAATAGCTGTGTGACCCTGGGCAAGTTATTTAACCCTCACTGCCCCACCGCCCCAAAAACCAAGCAAACCCAAAGTGGAACACTCTCTGCCCTTCCAAATTTCTTGAATTTTTCTGCCTCCATGTTTTGGCTCGTGTGTTTTGAAAGCTACAAACCATTCTATACATTGTTGCATTTATTTAAATGCTTGACTACAATCCAGGAGAAATGTTTCATTTATGGGGAATGCATATAATGATTGGTCCACTTTTTACAAATCTGAAATGTCCTCCCTTGCCCTTTCGACTGCTAAATACTTGCCTATCCTTTAAAACCCAACTCATTCATTGCCTCCTCTTAGTCATCTCTGCTTCTGCCATTGAGCAGTGACTTTTCCCTTCCTCAGCTCTTGCTCTGCACTTAGTTTTGCAACTCTAACCAACTTTTGTGTTATAATTACCTATGTATGTGCCACATGGTCCTATTAGACTGGACGCTACATGAGGGGTTGTGTCCTCTCCAAATTTTGTGGAGTATTCCATATAAGTTGGGATTAAATTGTTTCTTGAACTGAATTTGTGAAAGATCCAACTGTATGTTCATCTACTATTAACACATACTCTTTAAAAAATACAGATGATTTAGTACGTTTCTCTTACAACTAGTTTGGTCTTCACTGTAAAATACAAGTACCTTTGATGAGGCCCCACAAATGCATTGACATACTAGCAACTTTTTTTTTTTTGTTTACATTGGCAAATAAATAAGAAAGGAAAGGAGTCCTCATCGACAAGAATTCCTTCTGAATGTTTATTTTGTAATTCTACCAATTGTCATAATATTTGTAAACATTAAATGAGCCTACACATTGCAGGGAAGTGCTAAATCTACACTGATTAAAGGAATTTCCTCATTGAGAGTTCCTTGTATACTGATGAAATCACAGGTCTTGTCCAAAGAAAAGGAAGAAATATTGTATTGTAATAACTGAGCATCTCTTTCTTTTTTTCTTAAAGTGAGAAAATGTGAAAGCTGCTTATTTGATTGCATGGAAACTATTACAATGCTGACCATTTCTCAGTATTATTTGCTGGTGAGAGTAAGTCAGTCCCTTCTAGTGAGTTAGAAATTAATTCATTGTGATCTTTATTTATTGAATTTCCCAAATTTATTTGAAATGTCTAATTTGACCAGAGATATTTTACTTCCATGATGTAAATTTAAGAGTGAATATCATATCCACAATGAAAAATAAGATGTGTCTTCAGAAAGGAGAGGTTCTATGCAATAATTTTACATAGCAAGTCTGGGATAGTCTTTTTTTTTAACACCAACTTTAAAAAGACAATAGGAAGAAACTTTCTTGCATAGGAGAAAACCATCAGCTATACTATTTTATCTGAAAATACAGATAGAGCTCTAGGTAGAATGCCGCTTGAAAATTAGGAGAGCCATAAGCTATTCTACACAGACTGTTACATTTAAGTGATTACATACAACCCAGGAGGAATGTTTCAACTATAGGAATCAATGTGATTGATCACTTTTTTACAAATTAAAAAAAATCTACCCACAGGGAATGGGCAGCTAGGTGGCAAAGTAGATATAGTGCTGGGCCTGGAGTCAGGAAAGATTTGTTTTCCTGAGTTCAAATTTCTCAGACAATTACTAGCTGTGTGATCCTGGGCATATCACTTAACCCTGTTTGCCTCAGTTTCCTCATCTGTAAAATAAAGTGAAGAAGGAAATGGCAAACCACTCCAGTATGTATCTCTGACACAAAAACCCTAAATGGAGTCACGAAGAGTATGAAATGACTGAACAATGACAACAAACAGAGAGTAACCATTTGATTGAAGCTCTTACTCAGGGGTTCTTTGATAACACCATAATAATCTGGTGCATCATTATAATCTCCCTGCTCTAGGAAAGGACATGCTGTATTGTGAGTCTAGGAGGAAAAACAGACATTATCAGATGGGGAAACTGACAACCCTTTCCTTCTCCCCAAAGTATTTGATCCACCTAATCTGATGAAAGATGCTTGCTTTCATCCTGACTTTGCTGAACCACCCTGTCCCTTCAAATACACCCCCTCTTCTTCTTTTTTGTTTGGGCAATGGGTTAAGTGACTTGCCCAGGGTCACACAGCTAGTAAGTGTTTGAGGCCAGATTTGAACACAGGTCCTCCTGAATCCAGGGCTGGTGCTTTATCCACTGTACCACCTAGCTGCCCTCTATACCCCCTCTTTGTAGACAGCTAATGAATAAAGGGGGTCTAAAATACAAATAATGCAAAATATTATAACAGTGAAAATGATCCTATATCCATATGTTAATATACACTAGGGAAATGTTTCCATTTTACAAAATACCAAAATTTGTTAAGAGTCGACAAGAATATTTCCTTTTAAAAATATACATTCTGGGGCAGCTAGGTGGCACAGTGGATAGAGCACAGGCCCTGGAGTTAGAAGTACCTGAGTTCAAATCCGGCCTCGGACACCTAACACTTACTAGCTGTGTGACCCTGGGCAAGTCACTTGACCCCAATTGCCTCACTAAAAAAAATATTTATATACATTCTAATAAAGATGTGTTAGGTAAAGAATTAGCCCAGGCTTGTTTTGTGTGAGAATGTTTTATTTTCAGTGTCATTTTCTCTTAATTTCTATCACTTGCTGAAGGATTTAGGAATGTCATTTAACTATTGGCGAAGTGATTATTTTAATAAGAACAACCTTGTGATGTAATTTTTGAAAAAAAGTAAAAAATTTACACTTTAAAAAAACCATCATCATTGTAAGACTTTGTCTAGTGGCATAGTGGATAAAGCATTCTCATGTCAGGAAGATCTAAGTAGAAATCTGGCCTCACACACTTGCTAGGTGTGTGACCCTGGACAAGTCACTTCAGCTCTGTTTGTCTCAGTGTCTTTTTCTGTAAAATGGGGGATGATAAGAATAGCACCTACTTTCAAGGGCTGTTGAGAGTTTCAAATGAGATAATAATTGTAAAGCACCTGCCACAAAGTAAGTGCTATATAAATGTTAATTATTACTTTTTAAATTTTTAAGTATCCACCAATTTCTCAAAAATTATTCCAATGGGCCTCTTTTTTTGAAAGTACTTGAGTCCTGTATGCTCAGCAACAGAAACTTGTAAACTTGAAAAAAAAAATAGACTTTCGTTGGCAATGATTCTACCTACAGGAACATTAAATGAAAAGGGTGATCCTTAATTAACTCCTCCTTTTTTGGGGAGATGGAGGGGGAGGAAGGAAATTAATAGTTTTAAAACTGTACCCAGGGTCTGGGATGCAAAATTAAATGTCGATTTAAACCGCATTTCCTACAATACATCTCAAGCATTCACTAAGGAGCAAAATCGATTTTGAAAGGGGAGGGGAAAGAGAAAGAAATACATTTTAGGGAACCTGTAAGTGTATATTATGTGCAAAGACCAATTGTGAAATGAAAGGACAACCAATCTAATTTTTATGCAAAGAATATACTTCTTTTAAATTGAGAAATGAAAAACACATTTAATATTTGCAAAGGCCTTTTCTTTAAATAAAGGCTCCCATTTCTGCTTTGCTGAAATATTAAGACTTAAAAGATGCCTTCGCATAATTAATAAACTTACGTGCGACCCAGATGGGACTCGAACCCACAATCCCCAGCTCCGGAGGCTGATGCCTTATCCATTAGGCCACTGGGTCACAATGAAAACTCCCGTTGCACACTCAGCCTGTGTTACTTCCGCAGTTTTGTCCACACTTCTCGATGTTCTACTGTTTCCGTTGGTTGGTGACTGCGTGATCTCGCGACCGTTCACTGGGGCAGAAACGCCGAAGCGGGCGGAGCACCTTTTGCGCCTACACAGCACTAGAACTACAAGAACCATCATCCTCCTGCGGCGTCAAGTTCTTCCGGGCTCCTAAATAGGTCTCCCACGAGCCGCTCCTTCTTTCCTGCTGCGTCTCTAAAAGCCTGGGATTAGGCCTGGTAATCTCCAAGGTCCCTTCCACAATTAAACTAACCCTTTTCCCCTTCTTTCTAAAGTTCCAAGCGGCCAGCTCGAATTCTTTCCTTACTCTGCCATTGTCTCCTGGATTCGCCATGGGGTCAATTACATCTATGCCATAGACGTGATCCAGCTCCTTGTGGGCCAATCTAGACCAGGACCACAACTTCTAGTGTCCCTTATGCCTCTCTGGAATTATTTTTACCGACTTGATTATGTCAGTTTTGGATCTTGAAAAAATTTAGGTAATCCACTGTATTTAGCAAGCCTTAAACCATGTTTCACAACCCATCCACCACAAAAATCAATATGCCTAGCGGGTTGTAAGCACTTAATCCATGATTTATCTTTTTAGCCATCTTGCCTCTGCTTGTCTCCTACCTCCAACTTCAAACACCCTTCTCACCCTTTTTCTCTGGAGAAAGTAATCAAATCAGTATTACTATTGGTACTGGAAAATGTGTGCCAATCCATTGCCTTATGCCTCCTCCGATAATCCTTGTGATTTTCCAAACCCAGACTCTCTTCCCTTACCCCATGTGTATTATTTTCCCCAATTAGATGGAAGTGGCCTTGAGGGCAGAGACATCACACTTTTGTGTTTTTATTTCCAGTGTCTGGCATATTGTAGGCACTTAGCAAATGGTTTTCATTCGTTCAATAGTTCTTTCACATTGGTAGCTATTGTTTTTACATCATATTAATTTCCAAGTTTGTCTTTCCCTGCCTTTCTTTCCCTAGCAAGTCTCCTCTTGTAACCAGGATTAAAAAGAAAGAAAAAAAAGAGGCACAGTAAAACCAACCAACATATTCAGAATCTGACAATATGTGCAATATTCCACACTCAAAGTCCCCCACCTTTGCAACCAAAGGAGGTCAGTGCATTTCTTAATCTTCTTGTTTATTATAATAACACATCATTCAGTTTTGTTCCTTTTACACTGTTGTAGTCATCAGGTATATTGTTTTTCTAATTATGCTTATTTCACTTATTTCAATGTGTTCATAAAAGCCTTACCATGTGTTTCTCTGAGTTTTTTTCTACTGGTCTTTTCTTACATTGCTGTAAGAAATCCCATTACATTCATATTTTCTTATTGAATTTTAGCAGTTGTTAACCTGCAAATTAATGGAACAATCAATATAGGAGAAATAAGGTCTTTAATCAGGGCAGCAAGATGCTAGGAATACCCAAAGAGGGGACTGAGGACAAGATTTATATAACAAAGGGAACCATGAGACTGCCCTAGGGAAAAGTAAGTTTCTCACAGACAGAAACTACTTAATGTAAATGAATCTTTTTACATAATAACCTAAAGTCCCGGAAGTAAGCTTGGCAATCTTTGGGAGAGAATTGTTTGTTTGGGGGAGATACGTAAATCAATCAGTAGTCTGGAAATGACAAAGATTGGTTAGCCCCAGGTAATTCATTGGCATGTGAATGGGGAGTAGGTGGGAATCCGTCAGTTCTCCGTAAATTGTCTTTATCACAGTCCATCACGTGTACTCTCCAAATTTACCCCATTAGATGATGTAATCAAAGATTTCATGCTGGGAAGGACCTCAGAGATCATCTAGTTCAACCCTCTCATTTTACAGATGAGCAAACTGAGGACGGAGAAATTGAGTAACTTGACCAATATGACACTGGTAGTAAGGAGAACTAGGATTCAAATTCAGGCTACTTGATTCCAAATCCAGCACTCTTTCCACTACACAGTTGTCACTGTTCTCCCTAAGCCAATTGGAGAAAGGATTCTACTCTGTGACAAGGAAAAAAGGGACAAGGGTCACTCCATACTTAAGACTGTGTACACGACTGATTGGTGCAGTTCATTAGATTAACCTAGTATGCCTCAAACTGGATCATTAAAACAACCAAAGAACACCCATTAGTGTTAGGCAATCTTATTAATTCTATCATTATATATTCAACACCAATCACCTTCAAGGCAAAGATCCTTTTATACCTAATGTTAACTTTGGTTGGAATGTAGAACATTTTTTAGGAAAAAAGGAAAGGAAAGGAAAGGAAAACTTGTAACCCTATTTCCAGCAGGATGGAATGTGAGGATATTGCATCCTCTCTACAAAGACAGGCTCCTAAACATCCAGAAGATTGAGACAATTGCCTAGGTCTAATTTAGGCCCCTCAAAATGCCAGACTTATACAGTATCTCAGAATTCAAAGGTACCTTAGAAGCTATCTAGTATCACCTAAAGTAGATTCCCACAATCAAAAAACATTTAAGCACCTACTACATGCCAGGCACATAGACAAAAATGAAGCAATTCCTGTGTATACAAAATATATATTAGCTGAGAGAGATCAAGAAGGGCTTCACTCAGGAGGTGGTGATTTAGATGAGCTTTGAAGGAAACCAGGGATTCTAAGAATGAAGGTGAATAAGGAGTGCATTAAAAGTAAAGAAAAGGGGCAGCTAGGTGGTGCAGTGGATAGAGCACTGGCCCTGGAATCAGGAGTACCTGAGTTCAAATCTGGCCTCAGACACTTAACATTTACCAGCTGTGTGACCCTAGGCAAGTCACTTAACCCCAATTGCCTCTCTTAAAAAAAAAAAGGAAAGAAAGAAAGAAAATACAGGAAGAAGAAAGTTGGAATGTCATATGTGAGGAACAGAAAAAAGGGAAGTAATATGTAATAAGGTTAAGAGAGACTGGAGCCAAGTTGTAAAGGGCTTTGCATAGCAAAAAGAGAAATTTGTATTTGATCCCAGAGGTAAGGAAGCTTAGTTGAACACAGGAGTAACCTGGTCAGATCCGTACTTTAGGAACTTCATTTTGGCAAATGTGTGGAGGATACATAGGAGAGATCAGATATTTGAGACCAATTTCAATAGTCCAAGCAAGAGGTGGGGAGGGTCTGGAACAGACAGAGTGGTTGTGTGAATGGAGAGAAGGGGGAAAATGTGAGAGTTACTATTGAAGTAGAATTGAGAAGACTTGGTAACAGTGGAAGTATGAAATAAATAAGGGAGAGACAAAGATAAGACAAAGATTACATTAGACTGAATCTATAAACTTGGGTGACTGGAGGAATCTGGTGCCCTTGAGAGAAACAGGGAAATTTGGAAGAGAAAGGATTTGGGTGGGAAATTTCTATTTGAGTGTATTACTGAGTTTAAAATGCTGGTATAACATCTAGTGGGGTTTTTTTGCAGGGCAGTGGGGGTTAAATGATTTGCCCAGGGTCACACAGCTAGTAAGCATCAAGTGTCCAAGGCTGGATTTAAACTCAGGTCCTCCTGAATCCAGGGATGGTGCTTTATGCACTGCTCCACCTAGCTGCCCCTAACAACTGTGAGATTTAAAATTGGATATTAGATCATAAATCTCCCCTCTTTAACCTTACCCTTAATTTATCTCCCAGAGTAGTAAATGGAAGAAGCTTCTGGTTTTCTAGTTAGAGCTTTTAGTGTGTGGTAGTTACCAGGTGATGTTGATTAGAGGGATAGGAAAGTAGAAATACAAAACAAATAGTCTTAAGTCTAAGCTTAGTCTATATTCCATATAAAACTCACCAAAAGCCCAAGGCCACCTTTGGGGAGAGAGAGAGAGAGACTGAGTCAAGCGCGTGCTGCTAACCGCGAGCTGGGCCAAGTCGAACCCCAGTCAGTGTCTGTCTGTCAATCCAGCAACGCTACTCCCTAACTTACCATTCTCGGGGGAACCATTGCACGACTGTGCTTCTTTAGTTGATATGGCTGAAAAACCCCGTGATGATCTTTTTGATACACCTTTAGAAAACCCTGATCTTGTCCTCTATACAGATGGTTCCTCATTTATGAGAGAGGGAACCAGTTTTACTGGAGCTGCTGTAGTTTCTGATTATGACACCCTCTGGGCAGCTTCTCTGCCTTCCCATTTTAGTGCATAGGCTGCTGAACTTGTGGCTCTTACACAGGCCTGTAATATAGCCAAAGGTAAGAGTGCCACTATTTTTACTGACTCGAAATATGGCTTTGGCATATGCTACTTTATTGGTATGATTTGGCTTCAATGAGGCTTCCTAACATCCTCGAGCAAGGCTATTGCCAATGGGGACCTTATCAAGGACCTCTTAGATGCCCTGAAACTGCCTTCTTCCCTAGCCGTTGTACATTGCCCTGCCCACACAGGGAATAGTGATCCTGTTTCAAAAGGAAAGGTTAAAGAGGGGAGATTTATGATCTAATATCCAATTTTAAATCTCACACATCTAGTTTAAAAAGTCTAATAGATAGTTGGAGATGTAAAACAGGAAATTAAAAGAGAGATTAGGGCTAGACATATAGATCTGGGAATCATTGCATAATGATTATAATCTGATGAGATCAACCAGGTAGTAAAGTATATAGAGAAAAGGGCCTCAGAGTATAATAAGAAGTGGAAGGATATAGATGATCATTCATCCAAGAAGACTGAGGAGTAGTCAAATATTGTGTGGATGACACAATATAGATAATCCAGCCTATGTGAAACACCCTGAGAGAGAGATAGCAGCATGTACCAGGGATGTCCAAATACCACCCATGACCACCATCCCCCTTCAGACTTGGATGGAGAAGGCTCAGCCCTGAGTACAAGAGCCTTAGGAAGGGGAAGGCAAGGGAATAAACATGTATCAAGTGCCAGCCAGTATGATAAGTACTGGGGATACAAAGAAAAGTAAAAATAGGGCCTGCTGTCAAGGAGCTTATAGTCTAACGGGAGAGACAACATGCAATCAATTATGTCCATACAAGATATATAAAGGATAACTTGGAAATAATCCTAAAGGGAAGTCAATAACTGTGAGAAATGGGTAGTTGTCTCTTCTCAATGTGGATATAACAGTCAGTCATACTCTCCTGACCTGTTTGTAGGACAAAGGTCTCAGATCCCCTCCTCTCCCTCAGGTTAGCAAGGTCACATGGTTCAAGGAGCCCTGGTCTCAATTAGGTCCCCTCCAGAGTTCTGTCCATATAAGGAAGTATAAGGTCCACTCCTGAGTTATGCCCATACAAGGAAGAGGGGTGGGAATACTGCGTTCCGATTAGCTAGTTTTTGCTCGTAGATTGTAACCCCGACCAGTGATGAAAAAGGGGAAGGTCCATTTGCCTTAGGGACTAGGGTATAAAACAGGGCCTTCAAGCCCCCTTTCTGGGGCACCCACTAGCTGCACACTAGGGTGCCTCCTTCTCATGAGAAGAAAATAAAGCCTTTGTCACCTCGCTGCTGAGTTCCTGAGAATTATTGAGAAGAGGATGGATTTTTCCCTCACAATAACGTTTAGGAGAAAGACTGGAGCTGAATATAAAGATCTGGGAGTCATCTGCATATTTACCCTTGGAAGGTACCCCATGTGATAGAAGGTAGAGAGAAAAGAGAAGGGGTCCCAGGACAGAGGCTTGGGGAATCCTCAAAATGAGGTGGAAGGATGGATGATAATACAGCTGAGAAGACTAAGAAGGAACAGTCAGATAGGTAAGGTTTTGTGTGGATGAAATTGTCATGGGGTGCAAAGCACCCCAGAATTTCTCTGGGGCACACCGAGGAATCTTCTCCTTGAGAAACTAAACCAGAGGACAGATAACACCTAGAGAGATAAGCGGAACCAAATTGGACTGAGCTGGCTTGGGATTCCCACCCTTCATTCTGGTCTCCCTTACCCTGAGGAGATGAGTTTAGGTGTGGCTGTGGCCTTTGTGTCCTGAAGAGAGGTCTGTAGCCACCCCTCACCCAATTCCTCTAGTCTCTACCAGTTGGGGATGGTCCTCCCTCACTAAAGGAACTTTCTACAGTCAAATGGTGACCCCTCCCCCCATCAGTCTTCTATAAAAGTACCTACCAGTCTCCTGTTCCAGGAGATTGGTACCTCTGAGCCACATGCTTTGTGCCTATCTCCCCATGAGAAGTCCAAGGATTTCTTTCATGGTTTCCCTTCCCTCCCCCCTTCCCTTCCCTTGCTCCTAAATAAACTACCACCTTATTCTAACTACTTTTGTGTGCAAGAGGGTGTAATTCTTTAAAGAGGAATTCCTAAGAACCCCAACCCCTAATCCTACCCCATACCCCATTTCCCCCATTACAAAATGATAGGGGCTGGAGTGGATACTGTAAGCTAGATAATATAATAAAGCCATTAAAAAGCAATGGTAAGGGGCAGCTAGGTGGCACAGTGGATAGAGCACTGGCCCTGGAGTCAGGAGGACCTGCGTTCAAATCCAGCCTCAGACATTTGACACTTACTAGCTGTGTGACCCTGGGCAAGTCACTTAACCCCAATTGCCTCACTAAAAAAAAAAAAAGTGTTCTGTGTAAAAAGCAATGGTAAGGGGCGGCCAGGTGGCGCAGTGGATAAAGCACCAGCCCCAGGTTCAGGAGGACCAGAGTTCAAATCCGGCCTCAGACACTTGACATTTAATAGCTGTGTGACCCTGGGCAAGTCACTTAACCCCCATTGCCCTGCCAAAAAACCCAACCAAACAAAAACCTACTACTTTCAAAAAAAAAAAAAGCAATGGTAAGTTCTGGGGATACAAAAACATGAGAAATTTGGGAGAATGACTTAGGGGGCTATGGATGACAAAAGCAAAGATGAGAGAAGAGGATATTAATGGAATTCAAAGTTTTTAAATTTGGGGGGGCGGAGCCAAGATGGCGGAGAGGAAGCAGCAAGCTGCCTGAGCTCTCCTTCTGTTCCCTCAAAACGAACATTAAATCAAGCCTCTGGACGGATTCTGAAACTACAGAACCTGCAAAGAGACAGAGAGACACAGTCCTCCAACCAGAGATAATTTAGAAGACTTCAGGAAAAGGTCGGTCTGACTCGGGCAAAAGGGAGGCCCAGCGCAGGGCAGCAACCCAGCGCCGAGGGGGTCGGGGCAAGTCAGCAGGAGCTGCGGGCCACAACCGAACAACTGAGGCTCCCGGAACCTGGTTCAAAAATCTGGTGGCCAAGAAGGACAGTGGAAAAACCTACCTGCACCCGGCCGAGAGGGCCACGAACAGCGGGATCAGACGCCGGGGTCTGGCGCCTGGCTGGCCGAGCACAATCAGACAGGAAGTGCAGGGCGGGGGATCTCCACACACCATAAAGGCCTCAGAGTAAAAGCCCGGTCACACAGCACCTATACCCCTGCACAAGAAGCCCAAAACAGGGACCCTGGTGCCCCCAGAGCAGACCTCAACTTAAAGAATAAATAAATAAGCTGCAATAATGAGTAAGAAGCAAAAAAGAGCCCTCTCCATTGAGAGCTTCTGTATCAATAGGGAAGAAGCCAACACAAACTCAGATGAGGACAATAGCCTCAAATTGTCTACATCTGAAGCCTCACAAGGGAAGGTGAATTGGTCGCAAGAACAAAAAGCCTTCCTGGAAGAGCTCAAAAAGGATTTTAAAAATCAATTGCAAGAGGTAGAAGAAAAAATGGGGAGAGAAATGAAAGCAAAACAAAAAAACTATGAAAAAAGAATCAGCAGCTTGGAAAAGGAAGCTGAAGAAAACAAAGCCTTAAAAAATTCATTTGGCCAAATGGAAAAAAAGCTACATAATCTCACTGAAGAAAACAATACCTTAAAAAATTCACTTAGCCAAATGGAAAAAAAGGTGCATAATCTCACTGAAGAAAACAATGCCTTAAAAATTAAAGTGGGACAGTTGGAAGATAAGGAACCCATGAGACACCAAGAATCAGTCAAGCAGAATAAAAAAAATGAAAAAATAGAAGAAAATGTGAAATACCTCATTGGAAAGACAATTGATCTGGAAAACAGATCGAGGAGAGACAATTTGAGAATCATTGGACTGCCTGAAAGCCATGACCAGAAAAAGAATCTAGACACCATATTCCAGGAAATTATTAAGGAGAACTGCCCTGATATCATAGAATCAGAGGATAAAATCATCATTGAAAGAATCCACCGATCACCTCCTGAAAGAGACCCCAAAAGGAAAACTCCAAGGAATATTGTAGCCAAATTCCAGAATTATCAGGTGAAGGAGAAAATACTCCAAGCAGCCAGAAAGAAGCAATTTAAATATCATGGAGCCACAGTCAGGATTGCTCAGGACCTGGCAGCTTCAACATTAAAGGACCGCAAGGCTTGGAATATGATATTCCGGAAGGCAAAGGAGCTTGGATTGCAGCCGAGAATCTATTACCCAGCAAAAATGTGCATTTTCTTTCAGGGGAAAAGATGGACATTTAATGATATTGGGGACTTTCAATCTTTCCTGGTGAAAAGACCAGAACTGAATAGAAAATTTGATTTCAACATACAAGACTCAAGAGAAGTTTAAAAAGGTAAACAAAGGGGAAAAAAAAGTTACCCTATTAGGTTAAACTGTTTATATCCCTACACAGGAAGATAATACTCATAACTCTTAAGAACTGTAAATGTATTTGGGCAGAGAGAAGGACTTTATATAGAGGGTATAAATATAAATTGTCTTTGATGTGATGATACAAAAGAATTAAGGGGATAAAAAGCGAGTCTATGGGGAGGAGAGGAAAGGGGAGGTGGAATGGGATGAATTATATCATATGAAGAGGTGGAAAAAACCTATTACAATAGAGGGAAAGAAAGGAGGGGGGAACATGGTTTCAACCCTATTCTCATTAGATTTGACTCAAAGAGGGAATAACATATACGTTCATTGGGATAAAGAAACTTAACTCATTCCTTAGGGAAACAAAAGGGGAAAGGAAGGGGGGGACTGATAGAAGGGAGGACAAAAGCAAGGGAGAAAAGGGTAAAGAAAAGAGAGGGGGGTGATAAAAAGGGAGGGCAGATCAGGGGAGGCAGGGGTAAGAAGTAAAACATCGGTGAGGAGGAATAGGATGAAAGAAGGGGGGAAAAGTACAAAGGGGGTAAATAGAATGGAGGGGAATAGACAGTCAGTAATAATAACTGTGAATGTGAATGGTATGAACTCTGCTATAAAATGGAAGCGAATTGCAGAGTGGATTAAAAACCAGAACCCTACAATATGCTGTTTACAAGAAACACATTTGAAGCAGAGAGATACACACAGAGTAAAGGTAAAAGGCTGGAGCAGAATATATTATGCCTCAGCTAAAGTAAAAAAGGCAGGGGTAGCAATCCTTATCTCAGACAAAGTGCAGGCAAAAATAGATCTCATTAAAAGAGATAAGGAAGGAAATTACATCTTACTTAAAGGTACTATAGATAATGAAGTAATATCAATATTAAATATGTATGCGCCAAGTGGTATAGCATCCAAGTTCTTAGAGGAGAAGTTAAATGAGTTACAAGAGGAATTAGACAGTAATACTATACTAGTGGGGGATCTGAATCTCCCCCTCTCAGAATTAGATAAATCTAGCCAAAAAAGAAAGAAGTGAAAGAGGTGAATAGATTACTAGAAAAGTTAGACATGATAGATGTCTGGAGAAAATTGAATGGGGATAGAAAGGAATATACCTTTTCTCAGCAGTACATGGCACATTTTCAAAAATTGACCATGTATTAGGGCACAAAAACATCATAGTCAAATGTAGAAAGGCAGAAATAGTAAATGCATCCTTCTCAGATCATGATGCAATAAAAATTACATGTAAGAAAGAGCCAGGGAAAAGTAGAATGAAAATCAATTGGAAACAAAGTTTTTAAATTTGGACTTTTTTTCCAGGGATATTCAGCTAGTTAAGAAGAGAAGTCATCTAATTGTCATATATGCTGCATTCAACACTACACATCATATTACCTGGGGAGATAGGGAAGGTGATAGAGGTACTCTTGGCTGGCAGAGGATACAGGAAAAAGAAGCAAGGTTTCAAGTATTAGGTAGGCAGTCAGGATAGAGACATTGCAGAACCTTGATCATTGGATTCTTAAGGGGGACAGAAAATCACCCAGTACCATGAGGAGGGCAGTCAATCAAAGAGTTCTTACTGAGACCACCAATTCCTGCTGGTGCTCTGAGCACAGATAAAAGTAAAAACCAGCAGAAGTAACCCAGGAAAGCAAAGTTATGACCAAACAGAGCCTGACTACCCTATCTAAGAATATGAGAGTTTGCAGAACCTGACCCTTGTTTGTTTGTTTTTTAGTGAGGCAATTGGGGTTAAGTGACTTGCCTAGGGTCACATAGCTAGTAAATGTCACATGTCTGAGGTCAGATTTGAACTCAGGTACTCCTGAATCCACGGTTGGTGCTCTATCCACTGCGCCACCTAGCTGCCCCAGAACCCGGCCCTTGTACTAAGTAAGTCATCATTTAGGAAATAAGGCTGGGGGGGCAGAGCCAAGATGGCGGAGGAAAGATATTAAATGCACAAAACTCCTGATACAATCACCCCAAAAACAGCAATAAAAGAACCCCTAGAGCAGAAAAACCCACAAAAATACAGGCTGAGATTATTTTCCAGCTATAGATAGATTAAAGGGGGCCGTGCTGGGCTGCGAGTAAAGTCCAACCCTGCAATCACACTGACAGACCCCAGGCACGCTGCACCTGAGGAATTTACCCCCAAGCCCCTGAATCAGCTGCAGCACCAGCGTCTTCTGGAACTGAGCTTGTGGCTGGGTGAGAGGGCTGAATGACTGGCCTTGGCGGGGGGGGGGGGGGGGGGGGGGGGGGGGGGGGGGGGGGGGGGGGGGGGGAGGGAGTGCAGCGGTATCAGCAGGACCTAGGGAGGAATTCAGCTGTCCGGGAATCAGGAAGAAATCCTGAGTGGTGGGAGGTCCAGGTCGGGGAGAGGCACAGGCTCACTGACGCTAAAAATCACCACAGTGTTCTGCTGGTTGGTTAACTAGCAAGTTGGCTTGAGGTTATCTTTGGACCAGAGAATAGGCCAGGCAAGAGAAAAACCTGCCCTCCCTCAAACCAAAACACCTGGAACCCTCTGAAGCTGGGGACAGTAGCATAGCCTAGAAGCAGGGCCCCCCAGTGGGGAGTTAAAAGTCAAATAAAAGATGAGCAAGCAAAGAAAGTTCAAAACTATAGAAAGTTTCTTCAGCGACAAGGAAGATCAAGGTGCACCCTCACAAGAGGATAACAACCTCAGGGCCCCTACATCCAAAGCTTCCAAGAAAAATATGAATTGGTCTCAGGCCATGGAAGCTCTCAAAAGGGACTTTGAAGAGAAAGTAGGAGAGATAGAAGGAGGATGTAGAGAGAGGGAGGAAAGAATGGAAAGAGAAATGAGAATGATGCAGGAGAGTCATGAGAAAAAAGTCAACAGTTTGAAAAGTCAAATGGAAAAGGAGATTAAAAAAAGGTATCTGATGAAAATAATTGCCTAAGAATTAGGATTGAGCAAATGGAAGCTAGTGACTTTATGAGAAACCAAGATATGGTAAAGCAAATCCAGTTGAATGAAAAAATAGAGGGCAATGTGAAATATCTCCTTGGAAAAGCTGACCTGGAAAATAAATCTAGGAGAGATAATTTGGAAATCATTGGACTACCTGAAAACCATGACCAAAACAAAAGCTTAGACACCATCCTGGAAGAGATTGTGAGGGAAAATTGCCCTGATATTCTAGAAGCAGAAGGTAAAATAGAAATTGAAAGAATCCACCAATCACCTCCTGAAAGAGATCCCAAAAGGAAAACCTCCAGGAATATTATAGCCAAATTCCAGAACTCACAAGTCAAGGAGAAAATATTGCAAACAGCTAGAAAAAAGGAATTCAAATACTGTGGAGCTCCAATACAGATAAAATAAGATCTAGCAGCATCTACATTAAAGGACCGGAAGGCATGGAATATGATATTCCAGAGGGCAAAGGAACTGGGACTACAGCCAAGAATCACATACCCAGCAAAACTGATTATAATATATAATATAATTGAAAGATTATAATCTTTCAGAGGAAAAAATGGGACTTCAATGAAAAAGAGGACTTTCAGGCATTTGTGATGAAAAGACCTGAACTGAATAGAAAATTTGACTTTCAAATACAAGACCCTGGAGAATCATAAAAAGGTAAACAGGGAAAAGAAATCATGAGGGACATTAAAAGGTTAAACTGTTTACATTCATACATGAGAAAATAATACTTCCAACTCATAAGTACTTTTTCCCATAAGGAATACACAGAGGATACAGGTCTGAACTGAATATGAAGGGATGGTATTTGTAAGGCATTTATTCTTTGTGTATCCTTGTTCTTTGTGGAGCAAACAGGGTGGGTTGTCTTATGTCTGGGGCTGCATTTAGGCTTTGGGCCCAGGGCTGGTGCTTTGTCCACTGTGCCACCTAGCTAACCCTGTGATGATATCTTTAAAATAGGGTTGAGGGGTAGAAGGAATAGACTGGGGGAAGGGGAAGGTGAGAGGTGGACTAGGGAGAAGTAGCTCACATGAAGGAAACAAGAAAAAAGCTTATGGAGGGGAGGGGAAGAGGGGGAAGGAGTGGGGGAATGAGTGAACCTTACTATCATCAGACTTGGCTCAAAGAGGGAATAACATACATACTCAAATGGGTATAGTAATATACTTTTGCCCTGAGTAAAAGTGGGAGGGGAAGGAGATGGGGGGGGGGAATAGAGGGGAAGGAAAGGGAAGTTTGGGGGAGGAAGCAGTAAAAAGCAAAACACTTCCTTTTTTTTTTTTTTTTTGGTGAGGCAGTTGGGGTTAAGTGACTTGCCCAGGGTCACACAGCTAGTAAGCATTAAGTGTCCAAGGTCAGATTTGAACTCAGGTTCTCCTGACTCCAGGGCCAGTGCTCTATCCACTGCACCACCTAGCTGCCCCAAAGCAAAACACTTTCAAGGAAGGTGAAGATGTTCTGTATAAATGCACATGTATGACATATATTGAATTGCTTGATTTTATAGAGTTGAGGAGGGAGGGAGGAAGAAAAATTTAGAAAACAGAATTAGCTCAAAGACCTTAACCTCATCAGAGTGGGCTCAAGGAGGGAAACACGCACACACCCAATTGGGAAGAGTAATCTATTTAACCCTACAGGAAAGTAGGAGGGAAAGAGGATAACTAAGGAAGGGTGAATGAAGGGAGGGTAGAGTGGGGGAGGGGGAAGTCAGTAGCAAAACACTTTTGAGGAGGAATAGGGCAAAATAAGATAGAAAATAGAGTAAATATCATTGGACGGGAATAGGATGGAGGGAAATAGTTATGATGATTGACTACAATGGCAAAACGTATAGTACCTACTCTGCTGGGCTATTGTGAAGAAAATTCTTTGTCAAGTTTAAGGTACTATATAAAAGTTATGATGAACAGGATGCTATCAGAAAAACCTGGAAAGACCCACATGAACTGAGGCAGAAAGAAATGTACTATATACAAAAATACAGCATTAGTGTGAGAAGATCTGCTGGGAAGTATGTGGTTATTTTCAGCAAGGCAATGATCTAATATAATTCTGAAGAACTTATGAAAATTGCAACCCATCTACAGAGAAAGAACTGATGGTATCTGAAAACAGACTGAAACACATTTTTTTTTGACAATTCCTTATTCTGAAGTTTTGTTTTTATCTGTTTTCTCTCATAACCTAGCTGATGTAGAGTTGTTTTCCATAACTACTCATGTATAATTTATATTGAATTGCTTGAGTTCTTGGGGTGGGAGGTGGGAAGGGGGGAAGGAAGAGAAGTTGGAACACAAAGTTTAAAAAAAATTGATGTTAAAATTTGCTTTTACATGTAATTTGGAAAATAAAAATCTAAAAAAAAAAAAAGAAAGAAGGCTGGAAAAATTAATGAATATTGATAATAGAGAATGATGATGGAGCCAGGGATGTTTAGGACATGAATTCCCCCCCCAAAATAATTCCACATGCCAAGGCCTCAAAGCAAATCACAGATTTACTATTCACTCTTCTGCAATTTCTGAAAGAAATGAAGCGAGAACTTTTTTTTTTCAAAGCATTTTTACATGAATTTATAATCTATCCCTCTCTATAAACATCATCAACTTTTATTAAACAAACAAAACCCCCTAATCATAAGAATTAACAATTCAGCAAAATAAATTCCCACACTGGCCATGCCCTTAAAAATGTATGTTTTTGGGGGCAGCTAGGTGGTGCAGTGGATAGAGTACTGGCCCAGGATTCAGGAGGATCTGAGTTCAAATCTGACCTCAGACACTTAACACTTACTAGCTGTGTGACCCTGGGCAAGTCACTTAACCCCAATTGCCTCACCAAAAAAAAAAAAAAAGAAGTATGTTTTTCTATGTATTTTTAAGTTTATAACCTCTCTGCTAAAGTGTGTCCTTTTGTCCTTAGTCCTCTGTATTCATGGTTTATTTTTGTATTGACCAGAATTCTAAAGTCTTTCAAAGTTGCATTTCTCTACAATGTTGTTGTCATAATACAAATTTTTCTCTTAGTTCTGTTCACTTTGTATCACTTCATAGAAGTCTCTCTTGTTTCCTCTGAATCTTTCTTTTATTATTTATTATGGCATAGTAATATTCTACCACCTTCCTATGCCACAGCTTGTTTACCCATTCCCCAATAAGAAAGCCCCATAGTTTCCAAAAGGAACTTTGAAAAGAGCTGCTATAAATGTTTTTGTACATATAAATTCTTTTTCTCTTTGATCTCTTTGGGGTATTGGCCTAGGAAGACACCTCCATTTCTCATTATCCTTTTTTTTTTCATCTTTACGAATCTGCTGGGTATAAAATGAAACCTCGGTGTCATAAATTAGCATTTCTATTTTAGTGATAGCATTTTTTCATATCATTGTTGGTAGCTCTTAGTTTTATAGATTTGTATCAATTCCTCATATATCTATGATTTGAGACTTATCAGAGAAATACGTTGCAAGAGGTTTTTTTCTTATTTTTATTTCTCTTCTGATTTAAATACTATCATTTTGTTTGTACCAAAACTTTTATATAATCAAAACTGTCAATTTTATTTCGTGTGATCTTTTCTATGGCTTGTTTAGTTATGAATTCTTCCACTCTGCATAGATCTGAAAAGTAATTTCGTCCTTGCTTCTCTAATTTCTTTATGATTTGACCAAATTTTACATTTAGATCATGTATCTATTTAGAGCACTATCTTAGTATATGGTATGTGGTACTGATCCAAGCCATACTGTTATACTGCTATCTAGTTTTACAATCAATTTTTATCAAATACTGGGTCTAAAGCAAAAGTTTAAAAATGATCACATAAATAAAATAAGAGCTTTAGAATTTAGAATGGGAAAAAATGGGAGCTCTAGAGGAAAGAATTGTTAGTAGAATAAACAGCTTAATACCAAAGGTATAAAATCTTACTCAGTAACAGAATCCTTGAAAATTAGATTTGATCAGACAGACACCAATGACTCCATGAGACAACAAATAGGTACTAGCATTTTTTTTTGTGGGGCAATGAGGGTTAAGTGACTTGCCCAGGGTCACACAGCTAATAAACTGGTGCTTTATCCACTGCATCACCTAGCTTCTCCCTGAGACAACAAATAAATACTAGAACTTAAAAATTTTTTAAATATCCAACATGTTAGCCCCAGTTTCCTCAACCGTAAAATAGAGATAACACCTACTTTGCAGGGTATCTTCAGAATCAAATGAGATACTTTTAAAGCACTTAGCACAGTGCCTAGCTCATAACTGTAACTTAATAAATGCTTGTTCCTTTTCCCTTCTTTATGTAATAGCTCTAGAATCTTGGGTACAAATATGCTCAAAAATTATATGAGAATGATTTGGTAAGAATGCAAACAATGCTACTCAATGAAATTTGTCAATAGTTGTGACATTTTCAAGTTTTCACAGGTGGCAGAATTTAAGAGCCAAGACTTTCCCTTTTTCTCACACAGCTGTGTGAGAACTTGGTCTCTTATTGGTAACATCAACACCTTCATTAGTTTGAAAATTAAGAAACAATGGGCTGAAATTGTAATTGAGCTCCACCATAGTCATATAAATAGCATATATAGGCAAGTTCCCTGTATTAGGGTAGGGAACTGCTTTGGTGAGCAAAGTGCTTCTAGAGCAATGAGAGGTTGTGACTTGTCTGGGTCACAGAGCTGCTAGGTCGTCCTGGCTTCTTCTTATAGAGGTTTTCTATCCACTACAAAAATCAAGACCATAAGAAATGTTTTGGATTGCCCCCAGAGGCTCTATAAATAGGTTGGAGGCCGAATCAAGAGTGTCAGGTAAACCCACAGAGGAGACAATATGCAGGAGAGGGTGGCCATTCTTAAATACCACAGATATCCAGGTCACCTCTCTGTTGGATAACAACCTGGTTACTGTGGCAATCCATGGTACTTTCCCTATTACTGTTAGTAGGGGTTTCTTTACAATCTTAAGTGAAAGCTTTTTATTTGAAATAGTTAATTGCCTCATTTTATTTTGGCTTTGGAAGATCAGGCAACAGCAGTTTTCAAAGTGTAGTCGTTGGTTTTTCAAGGCCCTTAAAGAGAACCCGCAGAGTCAAAACTTTTCATAATAATGTACTAAGACATTTGAGTAAGACTGGGGTTTTTTTTTTTCATGAATGAAAAATAAGTCAATATAATGCAACAGACTGAACACAGAAGCAAACGTGAGAATCCAGCTGTCTTCAATTATGCCAGACATTAAAGAGATTTGCAACATTGTGTAGAACAATGCAACTCTTTTCAGAAAATGTATGGGAAAAGTTATTTTTCATTAAAAGTGTTATTTGTTAATGTTTATTTTCAAACGAATCAAACATTTAAAAACAATTTCTAATACAGCAAATATCAATAAATATTATAGGAAAAGCTCTTTGGGGTCCTTGGGAACTTAAAGGGGATCCTGAGATAAAGTTCGAAGACTCCTACAACATACTGATGTTGCACGCCCCAACATTTGTTGAAGCTGCCCGGCCAAACTACAAATTGCTGGGTTTTCTAAAACAAACAAAAAAATTCCAATCATATGGTCTAAGAGATGTAGCCTCCATGGGGCAAGCACGTGGAAAATAATCAGCATTTGTCTGAGCTACCCATAGAAATAGTTCTTTTTAAAATTTTGCACGTTTTTTGCCTTTCTTTGTATCTTTAACATTTAACACAGTTCCCTGGCACATAGTTGTAACTTATTAACTGTCTGTGGACTTGACAAATCATAGGGCTCCTAAGGAAAACAACAACAACAAAAAAAACGAAGACAGCGCACAGGTCTCACATATTAATAATTAAGGCAGCTCAGCAGCCGAGCACCCAGAAAGATTAAGGAAAAAAAAAATCAGGGTACCAAGCCAGGCTGCAAAGCATTCTGGGATGGATACGCAGGCTTTGCTCTTCGCTCATCTCACGAGAACTCCTCCCTTCTCCATTTCCCACACCCTCTCGTTCTACTCCCTCTGCCGGCTCCATCTTGGGACCACCCAGCCCCGTGTTTTTCAAATCTACCAATGGTCGCGTTGCTTGGGCTCGAATGAGCCAATCGGAGCTCCGGGCCGCCGGGAAATTTAAATCGCGCCGGAGGGCCTCACGCGCCACACGGCTTTCGAGACTGAGCTGTAGTGGCTGCTGGAAGTCTAGCCGTGACGCAGCTGCAACCTCCTCTCACTTCCCTTGCGGGGCCCGGCGACCTCCTGCAACGTGAGTTCTTTTCTCTCCACCGGCGAGAGCGGGGACCAGGCCAGCCGGAAACGGTTGGTCCCGGGGCTGGAGGGAGGTAGGGAGGGGAGGGGTGCGGTGGGAGAGAATCGCCTGTTGCTCTCCGGGTCCTCGTGGGGGAGGGCCTGGAAGGGGCTGTGGGCCTTGGGCCGCGCTCGGGCGCTTCCCGGCGGTGGCAGCGGCTGCGGCTGCGTTCCTGGACCCGGTTCCCCAGGGCCACTCTGTTGAGGCCGACCGGTGGCAGCAGAGATCTGAGACCGGCCTCTGTTAGTTCAACCGCTACCCACGCTCGGCCTGCTGCGTGAGAGTGTGCGAGAGCGCGTGCGTGTGTGGCCGAGTTTTTTTTGGGGGGGTGGGTGGGGTTGAACAGAAACACCCACGCTGCGGAGGAGCAGGCTTCGTACGCTCCGGCCCAAGCGTAATGTGTTCTTCCCTCTCTCGGACATCTGGGGCCTGCAAGATGGGCCTCTGCTCCTTCCAACGCCCGCCCCCCCACCCACCCAACAACCGGCCGCCTCGCCTCGGCCCCGCCAGCTGGGGCTGCCTAAGCCTTTGTGTTTATCTGGTGTCGTTTCTCCCGAGCTTCCCCTCCAAGGACGCCTAGGACTCCCCTGATCTCTTGGAGCTCTCGAGGGAATCGGGTGGGGGAAATGGAGGGAGGGAAGGGCTCCTGAATTTTCACTCTATCACCCAGCATTTAGTTTAGGGAAGCGTCGTAAGTGCTTAACTTCGCTGCCTGCCCAGGGCGTGGAGTCGGTGTTGCTTAATGGGGCTAAGTGTCAGTTGCCTGACAACTATGCTAACCTAGGCTCACCATCCTGGGCCTTGAGCCGAAGTCCTTTTTGCATGTAGTAAGCGCTTAATAAATACCGGTCTTTACCCCTGGCCAGGAAAAGAGCCCCACCTCGCCCTGTTTAGCTGGCTTCTAATCCGACTTAAGGTCGGATTTTTCCTGCCTTCCTCTCTCAAGATGATCTCCCATTTATACTGTGCTCAAAACGTTGTTGGGGGTCGTCTTGTTAGGACGTGAACTCCTCGAGGGCTGAGATTTGTTTTTGCCTTTTTAAAATCCCCAGGACTTATCATAGTGCCTGGGACATAGTAAGTGTTAACAAATAACTTTGGAGTAATTGATAGGTAGATAGATTGAATCCGGTAGGTCTTGATTGTAACTTCTTACACCATTATCTATGCAGTTAAAATGTGAGAGGACCCTAAGAACGGAATGTTGTGCCTTTTTTTTGTTGTTGTGGTTTTTTAGATGTCAGCTAGGTGTTATAACTTTGTTCATCTACCCACCATAGAAACAAATTGATGCTTGTCAACTTCTTGAATTGTTTTAAAAATTAAATTTGAAATGTCGTTTATCTTAACAGGAAACAAAATTATCGAGAAATTTTACAAAGATTCTACTATGTTAAGACTACTTAAAGGAAATAGAATAGTATTTTGGTGTAAGGGGCACTAAATGGAGAGATGGGCTACAGTTTAATTGCTGGCAGCCTATCACCTTGCTGTCAGTTAACAAGCATTTATTAAGAGGTTACTATGCTAGGTAGGCATTGAGCTAAGCTGTCCTTAATATAGATTAGTTTGCTGTGTACTTTTTAGTTTAATGCATAGTTTACTATGCTGTGGTTACTATTAAATGGTAGTTAATTGTCTGGTAAGTGCTACTGTGTGCTACACATGGAGAATACAAGCACAAAAAATGAAACAAGCTTATATAAATATATGTAATATGCTATTTGGTAGTTTACACATTGCTATGTTAGTGCTATTTTTTCTATTGATTGGATATAATAATTAGTATTTAAGCATGATGAAATCCTGTTGGATTTTTTTTTTATGGCATTGAAGTTTTTTTTGTTTGTTTTCAGTTCCCTCCTTGCTTTTCTCCCAGTGTTGAACACAACCATGTCCACCAATGAAAATGCTAATTCACCAGCTGCCCGACTTAATAGGTTTAAGAACAAAGGGAAAGACAGCACAGTGAGTTGTCTTAATCTTGTTACTTTTCTAGATAAATTTTGTAAGGGGGTGGGGTGCTAAAAAGAACTTGTAGGCAACCTAAATTATATCTTAGTAAAGAAAATTAAGATGATTGTGGATTTAAAAAACCCCAAAACTTTGATTTAATTTTCCTTAAGGAAATGAGGCGCCGGCGTATTGAAGTGAATGTAGAACTGAGGAAAGCTAAAAAAGATGACCAGATGCTGAAAAGAAGAAATGTCAGCACTTTTCCTGATGATGCTACTTCTCCTTTGCAAGAAAACCGAAATAACCAGGTAAATTCTCAGTTTCTAAATTCTAGTAGATCTTGCACACATGATTTTTATTCTTTGGAGTTCAGTTATATTGTATACATCTTCAGAAAAGACCCTATGTAAGTTAGGCTAGGATTCCCCCTCAAATTTTGACATTCTTATTGTCTTAATTATCAGACTTTCTATGACAGAAAATGGTATGAGTTAGCTGTCTGTTGAGGAATACTGTAATCCTTTGTCACTCAGTATTAATCTCAGTCTTTGATTTTTCTGTTAATCCCTTTCCCAACTACATCTTTATTTAGGGTGTCTATCTCTCCACTTTTTATTCTATTCTGAACTCTTTGTCTTCTGGGTGGGGTGCCCAGGAATTAGACTAGGGCTACCTAACTGATCTCTACCTCTAGTCTTCCCTAACCTTCAGAATGGTGTCGAACTAACCTTCTTTAAGACATTTTTAAAAATCACATTATTCCCCTAACGTTTCCATTGCCTTACTGTTTGGGGAGTACAAGTTTGGAAATAATATTGATTATAAATAATCTGTTTGCATAATAAAGTACGTATCCTGAATCAGAAGGGAAAAGATTGGAAAAATCTTTCACCAGAGCTCAAAAATCAGATTTCACTTAATAACATCAAAGTGGAATAAAAGACAGTTCACTGCTAGCTTGACTCTAGTGAGACATGGTAGGTTGCTTGTGGTATTGTGAATGGGTTCAGCCTTTTTGGAAAACAATAATACAATTATTAATACTTAAGTTGATTCCTCAGGATTTTTGGGGGACAGCTAGGTGGCCCAATGGATAAAGCACAGGCCCTGGATTCAGGAGGATCCGAGTTCAAATTTGGCCTCGGACACTTGACACTAGCTGTATGATCCTGGGCAAATTACTTAACCCTCATTACCCCACCAAAAAACAAAGAAAGAATATATCTAGCCACTCTTACCTGTTATAGAGGGAAAACTGGAGATATACTAGACATTGCCTGGTAAACAACTGAATAAATGGAATATTTTATCACGGATTTAAAAGAAACAAAAATATCTGAAGTAATTTGGCGTGAAGAAATCAAAACCAACAATATTATGCTTAACTATACTTGGAATATGACATTTTTGCATACTTGTAAAAGGTTAGAAAAGATTTTTAAAAGGACACCATAGGTATTACTGTTAGTACACCCATGTTTGGGGTATGGTTAAATATTAGTAAATTGCCATTTACAGTCTTTGGGAATATCTTGTTAATCTTGATCAGCTTTTTTCTTGTTCTTATTTGAATATTTGTGATTGATCTCAAATTACTCATCTCTTGAAGGTCTCTGCACTTTGGTCTGTTGAAGAAATTGTCAAAGGCATAAATAGTAATAACCTGGAGGTTCAACTTCAGGCTACCCAAGCTGCTAGGTGAGTCATTTTTATTAGTGGGGAAAAAAGAACAGAAAATTTGGTATTTAATATAAGCAATAACTGCTAAATCTTGTACTTGTTGAGGATCTAATTCTGGGCTCAATGCAAATCCTTAAACTTGAAAAGAGTTTAAACTTTTATTGATCCAGTTAGCAGAACATACTATTGTTCATTTTTAAAAGTATTTAGAATCATGAGGACTCCATATCATACTCTTTGTAATGCATATTTTTTTGTTAACCTTTTTAGGAAACTCCTTTCTAGGGAAAAACAGCCTCCTATAGACCAAATAATTGAGGCTGGTATGATTCCAAAGCTTGTAGGCTTCTTGGGCAGGACAGACTGCAATCCTATTCAGTTTGAATCTGCTTGGGCACTCACTAACATTGCTTCTGGAACGTCAGACCAAACCAAGGCTGTGGTAGATGGAGGGGCTATACCTGCGTTCATTGCCCTGTTGGCCTCTCCCCAGGCTCATATCAGTGAACAGGCAGTGTGGGCTCTGGGAAACATTGCAGGTATGTGAATATTGGAACTGTTTTTGATTTGGTTTATCTGATAGCAAGCAGGTTTCGAATAGAAGCATGACAGTTGTTGAGGTTTAGTCTAAAAAGCCCCTGAAATTTTAAAATCAGAATTACTGCAATCTTTCCAATAAGGAAAGTCAGTTTCCATTGTAGATTAGGTTGAAAGAGAATTTAGCTGGTACATTAAAACCAATCTTAATGAATTTAAATGGGTTTTTAAAAATCTGGGTGATACCTTTGTGTATCACCTAACATACTTTAAGGCAAGGAGAAAGGAACATGGACTTTGTAAAATTATGTATGTAGTGGGTTTATTGGTCCTTCTTTCAATTTTCTGTCACTCCTGCAAGTGACAATTAACACTTTGTTTTTTCAGGTGACGGTTCAGCCTACAGAGACTTGGTTATCAAGTATGGTGCAATAGACCCTCTTTTAGCTCTGCTTGCAGTTCCTGATATATCTTCATTAGCAGTAAGTTATAACAGGTTTAAAGAAGTCCTCTTATAAGCGACCTTTCCACCCCTATTTTATGTTTAATCTCTTTATTGTTCTAGTCAGACTGGACTTGTCTTTGTCCTTCATCTCTTGTGTTATGACCTCCTTTCATTTGTCCCTACTATTCCCTCTTTGTCTTGTCATCTATTTTTCTTTGACATCTGATATATTGTAGTCATTGTTAAATACTTGAAAATCATTATTTATCTTACCACCCCTAGATTTTGGGGGTAAGTGGGGACTATAGACTCATGCCAGTCTGAGGATGCCTATGAACTACTCAGAACAGTGTTTCTAATTGCATAACAACATGCCTAGAATTACAAAACAAACTGATTATATTGAAATTAAAATATGGCCATCTCCAGTCCTCCTTTTCTGACCCCCCCCCCCCATGAGTTAGAGTTTAAACTTGAGGTTAAAATCCCCTAATCATCTAGTCCAATCATTTGCATGCATTAAATGTATAATTGAATTGGACTGATTTTTCTCCCCCCCCCCCCCCCTTTTTCAGTGTGGTTACTTAAGAAATCTGACCTGGACACTTTCAAATCTTTGTCGGAACAAGAATCCTGCTCCCCCAATAGAAGCTATTGAGCAAATTCTTCCTACCTTAGTTCGCCTTTTACATCATGATGATCCAGAAGTTCTGGCAGATACCTGTTGGGCCATTTCCTACCTCACAGATGGCCCAAATGACAGGATTGAAGTGGTTGTGAAAACTGGAGTTGTCCCACAACTAGTGAAACTTCTAGGATCTGGTGAATTGCCAATAGTGGTAAGAATTTTTTTTTCTTTTAAAAGATAATAAAGTAACTTAGCATTTCAGTGATATACCGAAGAATGCTAAATTAGCTTTCCAGTGTTTCTTGGCATTTTCTCTATCTTAGGTGTCTATGCTGGTTATTTGCTTATGCTGTATAACTTAAAGACATAGTATTTTTTAAATGTTGCAAACTTTAAGCTACCTATTGGTTTACTCTGAGGTTTTTTTGTTTGTTTTTTTGCGGGGCAGTGGGGGTTAAGTGACTTGCCCAGGGTCACACAGCTATATTGGTTTACTCTGAGCCTCATGTACTACATGCTGAAAGAACAGATCACAGAAAAGTAAAAACTAGGGAATGCAAAGTTCTCTTAGTGCTATTGATAGTAATAGCTATTTAACATACTTTCCTTTTCAGACCCCTTCCTTACGGGCTATAGGAAACATTGTCACTGGGACAGATGAACAAACTCAGATTGTAATAGATTCAGGAGCGCTTGCTGTCTTTCCTAGCCTGCTTACTCACCCCAAAACCAATATCCAAAAGGAGGCTGCATGGACCATGTCAAACATCACGGCTGGCCGTCAGGACCAAATACAGCAAGTTGTGAATCATGGATTAGTTCCTTACTTGGTTGGAATTCTGTCAAAGGTATCAGAATAGAAAAAGGTGTTTGTGTGTCCCATGTTAACTCTTCAAGTGAAACCTTTGTGGTGAATCATTTTAGAGTACATTGCTAAATACCCTTGTATTCGACTATCTACTAACTCGATGTTAACTGATCCCTTAATATTTTAAATAACAATTTAATATTTTTGTTTGTCCATTGAACAGGGAGACTTTAAGTCACAGAAGGAAGCTGTCTGGGCCGTCACAAACTATACAAGTGGCGGAACAATTGAACAGATTGTGTATCTTGTCCAAAATGGAATTCTGGAACCCTTAATCAACCTCTTGTCTGCAAAAGACAGCAAAATTGTCCTGGTTATTTTGGATGCAATTTCAAATATTTTTCTGGTAAGTTTGTGGCTGTGTTAATAAACTTTACTGTTTTTAAATAATGTTTATGTAATTGGCTTCGGGAAGTGTGATTCATCTGTCTATGGTGATGGGTTCTTAGGCTGCTGAAAAACTCAATGAAACTGAAAAATTGTGTATCCTGATTGAAGAATGTGGAGGACTTGATAGAATTGAAGCACTTCAGTCCCATGAGAATGAAATGGTATATAAGGCTTCCTCGAGCTTGATTGAAAAGTATTTCTCTGCAGAGGTGAGTATTAGATGAAGAAACCAATCTTCAATTTGGTAAATACTGCATGTGATTTTTTTTTTTGAATGTGTTTAAATTAACTAGCATTTTAAGTTAATTGTTAATTAGTCTATACTCATGGTAAGGAAAATACAGATCATTGGCATCTTTTCTGCAATTTAAGTTAACTGTGACACTTATGTTTGAACATAAGTGTTAACTGATTCCAAAGATGGCCCAATAGCCAGCGTGTTACACTACCACTCACTGTTACCACTAATTTATTGAAACCAATAAGGTGGAATCTCCCATTTTAACTCTGGCATACAGAATTGGTAGTGGTCTGGCAACTTTACTGAGAGTAACTCAATCCTTTCTTCTTGGAAGCATTAATTCTCATTCAGTAAGTTAAAAGTGTAATAGATACAAAAAGTTGGACTTTACTTGGGAAATTGCCTTAACTCTTCGGTTTTACTCCTTTTGTTCATAGTCTGTTTTAATTAGCATCTTTAAAATTTCAGTGTTTGTAATGTTTCAGTTAAAGAATTATGGGGTAAATACAAAATTAATAATTTTGTCCTTGTTGAAACAGTTCCAGCCTGGGTTGAAAGTTGTGAGGCATCCATAGTAGATAAGACTTCTTTCCCATAAATACATATAAATATACATATATATATGTATATATATATATATATATATATATATATATGTATGTGTGTGTATATATGTGTATATATATATATATAAATAACTATACAAGGATTTTTTTGTTATCTCCTTTCAGGAAGAAGATCAAAATGTTGTACCAGAATCTACCTCTGATGGCTATACTTTCCAAATTCAAGATGGCACACCTGGAACCTTTAACTTCTAGATTTTACAGTCAAACCTTCAAGTCTTGTATGCCTTGTTCTCTTGGTATAATTTTGTCTTACTGTCTCTCCACTAAGATCTTTTTTTAAATGTGACTTTTAATGTAGCACTAATGCATACTTGAACAGTTTGAACTGTGTACATACTGTATGAAACCTCTATCCTCAATATAGGATTCTTATTTCTATGTGGAATTTCCTGTCTTGCAGTGTCCTGTAAATAAAAACTTAATTCCACACTTTGCCTTACCTCAGCCTGCCTAATTTATCACATTTTAAATGGGTGCTACCTTTTAGTCTAAGTGGGAGATTATATTCCAAGTGGTGATTCTATTCCAAGGATCTTGTAATATTGTATGTGGCTGTTTCCTCCATAAATGGAGTTTGTAACCTTAAGAATGTAGTTTTTTAAAGAGTTGATTTTGGCTGAAAATCCATGGCTGTGGCTGGCCCACTCCAGACTTTACTGAAAGTAGGCTGCTAGTCTTAAGATTAGCAATTATCACTAGGCCAGGTTGATCACCCTAACACAATTTAATGTAGAATATAGCAGAGCCTGCATTTTATTCGTAACAGCCTTTGTCAAATTGATGTTAATAGATTCAGATGTCAGTGGAAGAGATATTTGTGTTTCTATTCTGATTATTGTACCTTAGTAAATAATTTCCAATGTGAGAAACTTCTAAAGTTCATTTTAACTTTTCCCCCTCTTTACACCTAGATTTCTTTCCTTGCCATTTTGTACTATTGTCTCTTACTCTGTAAACACTGTTAAACTTGCTATATAAATGTAAATTTAATCTCCCCTCTGTATGCTGTGTACTTGTTGATCATTTGTGTTTGCCTCTTGTCCTTTCCAAAAAAATGTATGAAATTTATCCAGAGCATTTCACCTAAACTATCTTTTGGTGATAGGGTGTAGTAGGAGTCTTGAAATGTTCCTGGGTTATTTTATTTTTTTCCATTTGATTCACTAACCTGCCTGGTCCTCAGGATTTCTCACCCTCCTGGCCTTTTGCCTCAGCTGTCATCTTAGAACAAATATTTAACTATGACAAAGCAGCATGATGGTTAGTTTTGGGAATCTTAGCTCTGCCACTAGCTATACCTTTATGACCTTAACACAAGTCATTTAACATCTCTGCCTTTTCTTTCTTTTTTTTTGGCAGGGCAATGGGGGTTAAATGACTTGCCCAGGGTCACACAGCTAGTAAGTGTCAAGTGTCTGAGGCCGGATTTGAACTCAGGTACTCCTGAATCCAGGGCCGGTGCTTTATCCACTGCGCCACCTAGCTGCCCCTAACCTCTCTGCCTTAAGTTACTTTATCTGTAAAATGAAGAGTCTGGAATATGAGTCCTAGCTCTTAAGAAAAATTAAAGGTCTTTTTTTGGAGGGAGGGGACCCTAAAAAAAAAAATTGTTTGCGTTTTCCTATCACCTATCAAATATTATTGGGCCTTTGAGTAATTCCATAACCTGACTGTTGTCTCTAGATAGTTTGTGTCCCTCAATGCCTCTTCCCCTTATGACATCTTTGCTCTAGTCAAATTTGATACCTTCTAATTTCTGGCTTTTTTCCTACTTTTGTTTGTAACACCTTTCCTTCTTCTGTCCTATTATAACTTTAGCCCTGTCTTTGCTATAGAATAAATAATTCTTGACTCTTAAAGCCTTTTTAGTTTTCCCTAATTCCTGATGGTATTAAATGCCATATGATTATGCTACATAAATGAGTAGTGGAAAGAATGCTAGAGTCAGACATGGGTTCTGGTAAATACTTGAGATGATTTGACAAGAAAGATCAAGTGACCCTTGGAGTTGGTATCCTGTAACAGACTCCGTCTTAGGGTGTGGTCTCCTGTTCTTTCTGAAAGTGCTTAGCAGTTGCTGAGGCTAGGCTTTCTTATCTTAGCTGAAGAGTAGAAACTAGGGCCAGATATCAGAGCCATACATCCAAGAGTAGTAAACCATTATTATCTGTAAAATAAGAATTAAATAATTGCAAAAACTTTACAAACCTTAAAACTGATAGGTATCTAATTGTGTGCTTTTTGTTAATTTCCTAAATTGGAGACAATATAACCTAAATTCTTTAAAGGTAGAGTTCATCTATATTTTTTCAATCCTGGCCATATAATAAATAATAAATATTGGTTGAGAGGAGAGGCAGCATGGAAAAAGCAATGAATGAAGAGACCTAGGTTCACATGTCAACTTGGCTACTTAGCAGGCCCCTTCACTCGATGATTAAGGATAAAATGGAATAAATTTCATAAATTTATCTTAACAGATTTTGGATTTGTGGTAAAATATTTATGTGAATAGGTTTTAAAATGTTTCGAGTATGGTAGAATGTGGTAAGTGGACATAAAATATGATATAGAGGGGCAGCAAGGTGGCACAGTAGATAAAGCACTGGCCCTGAATTCAGGAGGACCCGAATTCAAATACAGATTCAGACACTTAACACTAGCTCTGTGACCCTGGGCAAGTCACTTAACCTTCATTGCCCCACAAAAGGAAGAAAAAAGAATTGATAGAGTTTATTAGTAATAAAGTCCTGCCTAACACGTATATACAGTTTGTGATCTTATATTTTATCTCAGTGCTCTAGGCAACTCGACTAAGTTGCAGAGAAAATGCTGATTTGCATTGGTAGTAGACTTTTAAAAAAAAATTTTGTATTTTATTGAAAGTTCTCAATTTTTCTTCACATCCTGCTCTATTGTCCTTGGCTCGTTTTGCCTAGATGCCAGAGATGGTCATTAGCCCAGGCCATTCGAAGACTAGCAAGGGCCTTGAAATTCTTATCATTAGTAAGCTTTCTCTTTCTTGTAGACACTTTTTTTTTTTTAAAGCAGGGCAATGAGGGTTAAGTGACTTGCCTCCAGGGTCACACAGCTAGTAAGGGTCAAGTGTCTGAGGTTGGATTTGAACTCAGGTCCTCCTCAATTCAGAGCCAGTGCTTTTTATCCACTGCACCACCTAGCTGCCCCTGGACCTATATTTCAGCCACTGCACATTTGCCTGGAGAGACTCTGTAGACTTATTTTGGTGACGAGGGTCCTCAAAGATACCAATGGTCCATGCCATTTTTTATTTTTTTTTTATGGATTCCAACCACCTGAAGCTCTTCCAAGCTGAATCCTCTACCAGCATGTACTTTGGTGTGGTATTGCACAGTAGGGTACCTCACGATGGGCTGGTTGGGAGCAGAGGCAGGGCAAGGAGCAATTAGACAGGTTTTTTGTTTGACGGGCTGGCTGGTTAAACCATGTGGCAACTCATCTTTGCCAGTCTGTGGAAATGGGGCTTCAGAATCATGCCATTTTGGCTGGGTGCCATGACTCTAAGCAGCCATGGCACCCAGCCAAAGAGTCCTCACAGGCACGACGGCCAAATGGAAAGGGCTAGAAGACACTTTTTTGTTACACCGTTTTTTTTTTTGGCCTAGATACATTTAAGCAGAACAATTTATTACAGTTCTGCTATACCCTGCCTAGTGCGGGTTGGTTGGTTCCACAAAAGTGCTGCTGGGTGAAATAATGTTTCAGGGAATACACCATAGTAATATGTACAGTATACAATAAATGTGGAAACAGGAAAGCAGTCATGCGTTTTTTTGTTTTGTTTTGTTTTTAGTGAGGCAATTGGGATTAAGTGACTTGCCCAGGGTCACACAGCTAGTAAGTGTTAAGTGTCTGAGGCTGGATTTGAACTCAGGTACTCCTGACTCCAGGACTGGTGCTCTATCCACTGTGCCACCTAGCTGCCCCACAGTCATGCTTAAGGAAGTTGTCAGTGTGGATCAGCTTGCTGGTTTGTCTCAGAATGATGTTATTGACTTATAGTCATATAGTTCTAAAGTTACTATCGTGATGCGTTGCTCAAGGTGGTTAAATATCAGATGTGCCTTTAGGTCCTGAGCATTGCAACAAATAGATGTTTTAAATTGGTGAAACATTCCTTAATTATCTTTGCTTTTTAGCTTCTACCCTTGGGTTAATTGGCGGGAAGAAGGAAATAGGCACTGTGCTAAATATTGGGTTTACAAAGTCAAAGTCACTGCCTTCAAGGAGCTCACAGTCTAATGGAGACAACTTGCAACTATGTACAAACAAGCTGTATACAAGGATAAATAGGAAATAATCAATAGAGGGAAGGTAGAATTAAGAGGGATTGAGAAAGGCTCCCCAATAAGTTAGGACTTAAACCAAAGGAAGTAAAAAATGTAGTGATATGGAGAGTGTTCCAAGCAAGAGGGACAACCATTCAGTTTATGCTGAGCCAATTTGTTTTTTTATAGTGTGGTAATTGCCATTACATTCATATACCACAATTTGTTTATCCACTCCAATCCCCACTTACTTGATAGTTACATAGTTTCCAGTTCTTTGCTACTACAAAAAATATGCTGCTACAAAATTTTGCTGAATGTAAGACCTACTTCTTTTGGAGTATATACCTAATAATAGGATCACTGGGTAAAAGGGTATGGATGGACACCTTAGGCATTTTCCTAGCCTAATTTTAATCTCTTCCCTACCCCCCCCCCCCCCACCTCCCAGTTTGATTATACCAAATCGGCTTGCACCATGAGTATATTGACAGCTAGGTGGCACAGTGGATAGAGTGCTCAGCCTGGAGTCAGGAAAACTCTTCCCGAGTTCAAATCTGCCCTCAGATACTTACTAGCTATGTGACCCCAGGCAAGTTACTTAAGCCTGTTTGCCTCAGTTTCCTCATGTAAAATTGAGCTGGAGAAGGAAATGGCAAACCACTCTGGTATCTTTGAGAAGACTCCAGATGGGGTCATGATTTCCATATTCTATCATCTGTGCTGGCATGAGGTGAAGCCTTAAGAGTTTTGATTTGCATTTCTTTTGATCTACTGATTTGGAACAATCCTTCAATTGGTTAATAGGTTGCAGTGGAGATTTCCCAGGACCCCCAATAGCCCCAGGAATAGCTGTGCCACCCAGACCATTTGTTTTTACCTATGGTGGTAGTAGAATAACCATGGTAGGAAACCTACACCAAAGGATAGCCCACAGTTGTCACTATGCAGAGCTTTCCAGCTAGCTGATAAGGCCTAGATCCAGCATCAGTCTAATGAAGCTCACAGCAGGGGCAAGATCATAGCTGTATTACCCAAATCTAGGAATTTGACAAGTAAATCCTAGGAGGGCAACTCTCCCACTTCCCTGTGTATCAAAACCACTTTGGGAACACAAAGCTTGCAAGTCTGAGCTCTTCCTAAGATTCTGGAATAACAATATTCACCCTGAGAAAGTAGCAACAAGACCACACATGGCCCAGCCTTTTCCTCTAGAAATACTTAGAACCAAGTCCTAACATCAAGGTCAAAATTGGGAAGTAGGCAGGAAGAACAGGCAAATTTTTTAAAAAATCCCATCATAAAGAATTATTCTAGTGACAGGGATGCTGAAGACACAAACCTAGAAGAAAATCACTTTTTTTTTTTTTTTTGCAGGGCAATGAGGGTTAAGTGACTTGCCCAGGGTCACACAGCTAGTTAAGTGTCAAGTGTCTGAGGTCAGATTTGAACTCAAGTCCTGAATCCAAGGCTGGTGCTTTATCCACTGTGCCACCTAGCTTCCCCCAAGAAAATCACTCTTAAAATATCTATAAGCAAAGCCTCAATGAAAAACATAGCTAGGGTAGAAGTTCAATTAGAATTCCTGGAAGAGATTTTTAAATAGCTAAAAATTATTTTTACAAATTAAATGAAGGTGTTAGGAATAATTGGAAAATAAACTAGAACATGGGGGAAAATTGGAAAAGAAATGAGAGCTATGGAAGAAAGAATTGGAAAAAGAATTACCCAAGAAACCTCTTACAAATTATAATGGACCAAATAGAAGTTAATGGTTCCATGTGACAAGAAGACTGAGGAAGAGAGGGGGAAGAAAATGCAAAGCATCTCATGAAAACTAACTGACCTGGAAAATATATCAAGGAGAGATATTTTAAGAATCATTAGACTTTGGGGCAGCTAGGTGGCACAGTGAATAAAGCACCGGCCCTGGATTCAGGAGTACCTGAGTTCAAATCCGGCCTCAGACACTTGACACTAGCTGTGTGACCCTGGGCAAGTCACTTAACCCCCATTGCCCCGCAAAAAAAAAAAAATATTAGACTTCCTGAAGGCTATGACCAAAAAAGGGGGCTTCCACATCATATTTCAAGAAAAAACTATCCTGATTTATTAGAACCAGAGGACAAAGGAACAAATAACCCATTGATCACCTCCTTAAAGAAACCTCAAAATCAAAATTCCCAGGAATGTCATAGTCAAAATCCAGAGCTTCCAAATCCAAGAAAAAATACAATAGCTAGAGTGGAACCACAGTCATGATCACACAAGATTTAGGAGCTACCTTTTGAAGGAGGCATTAACATGTAATGGGGCATTCCAAAAGGCAAAAGATATAGGCTCACAACCGAGTATAACTTACCCAGAAAAACAGTATAATTCTATAATGGAAAAAAAACAAACACTTGAGAGCATTCTTTTCTCACTACCATTCTGATCAATGCAATGACCAAGTATATCATCATTGGATTCATTATGACACATGGTATTGGTATCCTGACAGAGCAGTGATGGAGGCAAGGTGCAGTTTGAGGCATATCTTTTTTTTGGATATGGCCAATGAGTGAATTTGTTTTGCTTGGCTGTGCATATTTGTTACGTGCTGTTTTTCCTTTTGAAGTGGGGTTGGGGAGAAGGTAGAAGGAAGAGAAGATGAATTTTATTAATTTTTTTGTGCTTATTTCTTTTTTGCTATTTTTTTCAAATTACAATGTAAAGATAGTTTTCAACATTCATTTTTGTTAAGATTTCAAGTTCCAAATTTTTCTCCCACCTTCCTTTCCCTCCCTCCCTCCCCAAACCAGCAAGAAATCTGATATTTCCACATTAGTCATGTTGTAAGTGTCAGAACAAAAGGGGGTGAAAACCACAAGAAAAAAACAATAAGAACAACAAAAGTGAAAATAGTATGCTTTAATCTGCATTCAGACTCCGTAGTTCTTTTTCTGAATATGAAGAACATTTTCCATCATGAGTCTTTTGGCATTGTCTTGGATCATTGTATTGCTGGCAAGAGCTAAGTCTATCACAATTGATCATCCCACAATGTTGCTGTTACTGTCTACAATGTTTTCTTGGTTCTGCTCATTTCACTCAGCATCAATTCATGTAAGTCTTTACAGGTTTTTCTGAAATCCATCTGATTATCATTTCTTACAGCATTGAATAATTATATTCATATACCACAACTTGTTTAGCCTTTCCCCAACTGATGGGCATCCCCTCAATTTCCAAATCTTGGCCACCACAAAAAGATCAGTTACAAATATTTTTGTACATGTGGGTCCCTTTCCCTTTTTTATGATCTTTTTAGGATATAGACCTAGTAGTGGTATTGCTGGGTCAAAGGGTATATAGAATTTTATAGCCTTTTAGGCATGATTCCAAATTGTTCTCCAGACTGGTTGGATCAGTTCACAACTCCACCAAGAGTGAATCAGTGTTCCAATTTTCCCACATCTTCTTCAGCATTTATTTTCCTTTTTTGTCGTATTATCTAATTGGTTAGGTGTGAGGTGGTACCTCAGAGTGGTTTTAATTTGCATTTCTCTAATCAATGGTGATTGAGAACATTTTTTCATATGGCTGTAGATAGCTTTAATTTGTTCATCTGGAAACTGCCCATTCATATCCTTTGACCATTTCTCAATTGGAGACGGACTTGTATTTTTATATATTAGATTCAGTTCTCTGTATATTTTAGATATAAGGTCTTTATCAGAAGCAATGTAAAAATTGTTTGCCAGCTTTCTGCTTTCCTTCTAATCTTGTTTGTATTCGTTTTATTTGTGTAAAACCTTTTAAATATAATGTAATAAAAATGATCCATTTTGCATTTCATAATGTCCTCTATCTCATCTTTGGTCATAAATTCTTCCCCTCTCCATGGATCTGACAAGTAAACTATTCCTTCCTTTTCTAATTTGCCTATGGTACCTCCTTTATGACTAGATCATGTATCCATTTTGACTTTACTTTGGTGAATGGTGTAAAATGTTGGTCTATGCCTAGTTTCTGTCATACTATTTTCCAGTTTTCCGAGCAGTTTTTGTCAAATAGTGAGTTATTTTCCTGGAGGCTTGAATCTTTGGGTTTATCAAACAGGAGATTGCTATATTCATTTAGTGCTGTGTTTTGTTTGCCTAACCTATTCCATTGATTTAGATCTGGTACAGTTAGGCCACCTTCCTTTGAATTTTTGTTTCATTTTTTCCCTTGATAGTCTTGACCTTTTGTTCTTCCAGATGAATTTTGTTATTTTTCTATCTCTATGAAATCATTTTTGGTAGTTTGATTGGTATGGTAATGAATAAGCAGATTAATTTAGGTAGAATTGTCATTTTTATTAAATTAGGATGGCCTACCCATGAGCAATTGATATTTTTCCATTGTTTCAATCTGATTTTATTTGTGTGAAAAGTGTTTTGTAAGTGTGCTCATATAGTCCCTGGGTGTGCAGGTAGATGCCCAAATATTTTATATTGTCTACAGTTATTTTACATGGAATTTCTATTTCTATCCCTTGCTGCTGTGCTTTGTTGGTCATATGCTGATGATTTATATAGGTTTATTTTATATCCTGCAACTTTGTTAAAGTTGTTAATTCTTTTTTTTTTTTTTTGGTGAGGCAATTGGGATTAAGTGACTTGCCCAGGGTCACACAGCTAGTAAGTCTCAAATGTCTGAGGCCGGATTTGAACTCAGGTACTCTTGACTCCAGGGCTGGTGCTCTATCCACTGCACCACCTCGCTGCCCCCTGTTAATTCTTTCAAGTAGTTTTTTAGTTGATTCTTTAGGGTTCTCTAAGTATACCATCATATTGTCTGCAAAGAATTATAGTTTTGTTTCTTCCTTGCCTATTCTAATTCCTTCAATATCTTTTTCTTCTCTTATTGCTAAGGCTAACATTTCTAGTACAATATTAAGTAATAGTGCTGATAATGGGCATCCTTGTTTCACCCCTGATCTTATTGGGAACACTTCTAACTTATCCCCATTACATATAATGCTTGCTGATGGTTTAAGATAGATACTATTTATCATCTTAAGGAAAGTTCCATTTATTCCTTTGTTCTCTCCTATGTTCTGTTCCAGCTCCAGACTTTAATCTTACTTTATGTGTATCTCTCTGCTTCAAATGTGTTTCTTGTAAACAACATATTGTAGGATTCTGGTTTTTAATCCACTCTGCTATCTGCTTCCATTTTATGGGAAAGTTCATTCCATTCACCGTTATGATTACTAACTGTATTTCCCTGCATCCTATTTTACCCCTTGTTTATACTTTTCTATTTCCTTTTCCCATTCCTTCTCACCAGTGTTTTGTTTCTGACCACCATTTCCCTCAATCTACCTTTCCTTCTATCAGCCCCATATCTCTTTTGCCCTTTCCACTTTTGCCTCCTAGTTTTGCCCTCCCTTCTATCAGCACTCCACCCTTTTCTTTTTTTTTCTCCTCTTGCTTCCCTATAGGGAAATTAAAAGTCTATACCCAACTGAGTGTGTATTTTATTTTCTCTTTGTTTGTTTTGTTTTTTTGTGTGTGAGGCAATTGGGGTTAAGTGACTTGCCCAAGGTCACACAGCTAGTAAGTGTTAAATCTGAGGCCAGATTTGAACTCAGGTACTCCTGAATCCAGGGCTGGTGCTCTATCCACTGCACCATCTAGCTGCCCTTTATTTTCTCTTTGAACTGAATCAGATAAGAGTAAAGTTGAAACAATTGTTCAAGCCTCCCTTCTTTCCCTCTATTGTAATAGGTCTTTTGAGTCTTTTCACATGATGTGATTTACCCTATTTTGCTTTCCCTTTCCTCTTCTCCCAGTATAATCTTTTTTGTTACCCCTTAAGGTGTTTTTTAAAAAAATATCATCACATTTGTATCAACTTATATCCACACCTTCTATGTGTACTCCTCCTATCTGCCTTAATAAAGATACACTTCTCAAGAGTTACAAGTATCTTCTTCTCTTGTAGGGATGTAAACATTTTAACCTTATTGAATAAGGTGTCCCCCCACCCCCTCCCCTTTTTACCTTTTCATGCATTTCTTGAGTCTTTTATTTGTAGATTGAATTTTCTGTTAAGTTCTGGGCTTTTCATTAGGAAAGTTTTAAAGTCCCCTATTTCACTGAATGCCCATTTTCTCCCCTGAAAGAGTTTTCATTCTTGGTTGTAATCCAAGTTTCTTTGCCCTCCTGAATATCATATTCCAAGCCCTCTGATCCTTTAAGTGTGTGTGTGGCAATTGGGGTTAAGTGACTTGCCCAGGGTCACACAACTAGTAAGTGTCAAATGTCTGAGATCAGATTTGAACTTAGGTCCTCCTGAATCCAGGGCCGGTGCTTTATCCACTGCACCACTAGCTGCCCCCTCTAGGCTCCTTTTTTTTTATCATGGTCCTCAGGTAGACCAATTCCTCTTCCCCTTTAAGACTTCACATGTAGATGTTTTGACATTGGTGTTCTACTCTGAGTTTATGTTTTGATCCTTCCTGTCATCATAGTAATTTTCTATGGTGAGGTATTTTTTTCCTGTTATTTTAGCTTCTTTTGTGCCTTTTAAAGTTGAGTTCTGCTCCTCAGATACATCATGCTCTCTCCCAAGCTTCTTTTGCTGTGAGTCAGGGGCCCAGTCACTGGTTTTCTGCTCTGAGGCCTCAACAGCTTGCAGCTTGCAGCTTGCAGCTTGCTTACTGCACAGGAGTGGCCCAGCTTAATTGTGCTTGTTAGGTAACAGATACCCCAGCTGACAGATTGCCTTCTGAATTAGGGCTGGGGGGCTCACAACTGGCTTGCAGAGCCACTAACTTGTTGAGCTAGGACCTCAGGTCCTCAGCTGCTGATCTATGCTATGGCTAAGAGCCTTTTGCTGGCTTGCCCAGACATCTACAATGAGCTGTGCTCCCCTTGTATCCAGATGAGACAGACCTTTTCTGAAGACCCTCTCTAGGTTATCTTAAGCTTGTGAGGGCCAAAATTTGATATACGGAGAGTTATTTGGGTGACTCGCCTTAATATTGGGATCCTGGAAATATAAGGGACCTTTCAGGTTTAACCCTCCCCTCTGAACTGCCCTTTTTAGATATTTCTCCCAGGCCAACAAGAAAGGAGCCTCTAAGATGTAGTTCACAAAAGGATCAGATTTTATTACTTAGGAATTAATTAAACAACAAAGGTGAAACTAATAAAAAATCAAAGATAAGAAAATAGGAAAATAGAAATACAGATAAATACTTTTAACTCTGAACTTAACCTATTCAAAACCCAGGCAGTTTCTAATTTAGCTAGTTCAAAGGAATTTAGGGTTTTCTGTAATTAAACTCACTAAACACCTGAACAGCCTGCCAGACCGAGAACCAGCACATGCCACCAGGTCAGCAGTCGCCAAAACCAAGAGGGCAAACTAGCGTTTTGGAAGTGACTTGAGAGCTAGTGTTCCAGAAGTGTCTTCTAACCTCCCTTCAGGGAGCGTTCAATCTTTTCTCCCCCAAAAGGGGAGGTCCTTCAAAAGCTGCCTATACCACAAATAATTTTTACCACAAGCTGGAAGATCATTTCACTTCATCTTTTTGTAGGTTCTGCAGCTATTTAGAGGCTTAATTTAATATTGTTTTCAAGGGAAATTTTAAAAAACTTCATTTCAAATCAACAAGCAACAGTGATTTATTTATTTGTTGATTTTTTTGGTGGGGGGTGGGGGTTAAAGAGCGTTAAGTGACTTGCCCAGGGTCACACAGCTAATAAGTGTCAAGTGTCTGAGGCTCCTGAATCCAGGGCCAGTGCTTTATCCACTGCTCTACCTAGCTGCCCCTTTTAATTTATTTATGATATAACCTTTTACACATAATTCATGAATCTGTTTGGGACTCATGGTTAATATATGGTGAGAGAGGTTAGTCTAAACCTAATTTCTGTCAGATTTTATTGAATATAACCCCTGATGCCAGTAGTTGGAAACTCTGGCTCTATTGAACACTATGAAACCGTATTTGTTTGGTTTTGTGTCTTGTTTAGCTAATCTGTTCCCTTTCTCTACTATAATTATGCTATGGATCACTCTTGGATTGAATTGATAGCAACAGCTCTCAATGCCAATAGTGATGATGACCAAGTTTCCACAAACTATTATTATTATTATTAACAAATATAGTAACCTAGAGGTGAACTTTCTTTTTTCTATTTTAAAATAATTTTTTTATATTACCATAGTTTTCCCTAGTATCTTTCCCCCTTGAAGAGAGCTATGCTATATAGTAAATAGTATTTTTAAAGATTAAAAAAGAAAAGGAGGGGGCAGCTAGGTGGTGCAGTGGATAAAGCACAGGCCCTCGATTCAGGAGGACCTGAGTTCAAATCCGGCCTCAGACACTTGTCACTTACTAGCTGTGTGACCCTGAGCAAGTCACTTAACCCTCATTGCCCCACAAAAAAACCCCACCACCCCCCCCAAAAAAAAAAGAAAAAAGAGGGAAAAAATCAGGATAGCAGATAAATATATCGAAAAAAAAAATTTAAACCTGAAACTATATGCAGGGTAGAGTAATTGTAGGTCACACACCTTTGCAAAGAGGTGGTATGGGAATTTCTTCTCAAATCTCTTCTTTTAAGACATTCTTTTAAAAAAAAGTTTTGCAGCATTCACTTTTGTTTTTCTTTTATGGTTCTTTCAGTTTACATTGTTGCAGTAATTGTGTACATTATTATTTTGGACTCTGCTTACTTCACTTTGCATCAGTTCATATAGATCTTTCTATGTTTCTCTGTATTCATTGTATTCATCATTTCTTATGGGGGGGTGGTGCATCCTCAGTTGTCCTGACCTATGTCTTGCTACTGGATTCTGATGATGACTTTGGAGAAGAGAGTGAAGATGATGACTTTGCCTCACTTAAATCCAATTCACTTGCAAGTCAAGACATGACCTTCTTGATGTCATTGGTACTCTTTGAGAAAGACCCATTACATTTCTTAAAGCAAATAATATTCCATTTCATGTCTTTGAGAAGCTGGGTTTTCAACATCTGTTTTGGGGAAAAAAATAAGCACTGCAAGAAAAATCAATGTGGAAAAGGAAATGAATGTGGCAGTCTGATTCCAAGGTTTGAGAATTTGTATAATGCTCAACAGGCACAGATATCACAAACTAATCAAACTGTATAGTACTATACAAAATAAAAGAAAATTCATTAGGAGGAAAATGTCAAGGACCTGAAACAAAATAAAGAAAACAAAATGGGATTAGTACCAGATTTCAAATTATGCTATAGAGTAGTAATAATTAAATTATTTGGTTCTGGTTAAAAAAGAAAAGTAGATCAGTAGAATAGATTAGGTACATCAGACCCAGAAGAAAAGTCCTGAGTAAACTCAAGGATTCGAACTATTGGGGTAAGAACTCTCAGTCTGGTAGAAATTTGGTTTAGACCAGCCTTCACACCATATACCACAATAAGATCCAAATGGATATATGACTTAGATCTAAAAGGTTACAGCATAAACAAATTGGAGGAACAGGGAAGGAGGTACTTTTCACAACTATATGTAGGTGGAATCAAGATGGTGGAATAAGAAGCAGCACTTGAGTCCAGTCAGCTCACCACTATTTGAAAAAGATCTCTTTCCAATAAACTTGGGAACCCCCCACCAAAAAAAAAAAATACAACAAAAAATATCAGATGGTTATCATATGGAAAAAAATGGCAGTTTTTTGGACTTGTTTCCTTTGTCTTTTTAGCCATAACTGCTCTTCTAGATATGCTGACAACTGAAAGTGCTAGATTTGGAATTTGAGGTCCTTGGAAAAAATCTTAGCTCTGAAACTTAACACCTGTGGGACCTTGGGCAAAGGATTTTGTCTCTCTGGACCTCAGTTTCCTAATCTGTAAAAGAAGGTAATTAGATTAAATGGCTGCTGAAGTATATTCTAGCTCTAAATCTATAATCCAAGCAAGGATACAACCAAGCAAGGTTACAACCTTGTAACAAACAAATTTGGCTCCTTACATGCTGTCACTGAGATTCATTAGTGTTAGGCTCTTTAGCCTACAGCTACTTTGGGAAATGATTCGTCATTGTCAATAGTAAGCATCAAAACTGCCTAATCAAACATAGGCTGGCATTCTCTCTTTTAGAATTGGCTGGCTTGCTCAGATCTCCATCCCTGCTTCTCAGGACTCAACTATCACTTTTTCTGTTGTATTTATGCTGTGGTCATCATTCCTTTAACTTATTCAGTGAGACCAGCTGAATTCATTAGCTAAAGAATCCCAACTGTCTCCCAGATGGCCTTCAATACAGGTCACTTACTCCACCAACATTCCAGTAACAATTTTTGTTTGGCTTGGAAGGTGCAGCTTCTGCTTAAATGAGCAGGGATCCTTCCTGATGCCCCAGTTCTGATGGAAGGGTTGAACCTTCAGACTTGTGAGAATATTGATCTGTACTACCCATCCTGTAATTTTTCCAGAGGAAAAGAAATAGAGGTTATTCTTACTTTCTACTCTAGCTTTCTCTTGCTAACCAAGAATTCTTGCTATGATACAGAAATGCTTCCTGTAAGGTAAGAGTTTTCCTAAACACTTTCCTTTTGCTGGTTGAAATGCTACAAGCATTCTTTCCTTCTTTACTAATGAGTTAATGGAGTAATGTGCTGCTTTTGTCTGTTGAAGAGTTATAAATCCAATCCAGCTAAGATTCCCTAAATTGCCTAGATTCCCTAAAACATATATGAAGGAATAGCTAACATTTACATAATGCTTTAAAGTTTGCAAAATCTCTCAATATATTATTTCATTTGATCACATTAGCCCTGTGAGATAGGGGTTATTATTATTATTCCCTTTTCACAGGGGAAACTGAGGCTGAAGCTAAGTGGTTTGCCCAAGATCACAGAGGTAATAAGTATCCAAAGCAGGATTTAAATGCAAGTATTCTTGACACCAAGGACCATTTTGTATTCATAATTTCATTACCTATCTTATTCTTCAAGCAAAAAGTGGTAGCACTGTTCAAATAAATAATCCTCTCCTTATAGACCTTCTTTAGTTCTGGTTTCTTGGAGATAGGGTAGAAAATATTAGCAGATTTCTAACATGCTTCAGCTGTTCAGGAAATACTTTAAATAACTCCCTACTTTAGAGAATAAGAAAAGGGCCAGAGAGTTGGAAAGTATTATACTTCTAACCTTGAAAAATTGCAGCTAGGCTCACAGGGGCTGGGGTACTGCATCACTCTCTGTTCTGTTCCCAAGCCTGCAGTTTGGATGAAGTATTAGTCTTGGGGAATCTGACCTCCAATAAGAAGGGCTTAGGTTCCACATTCTCATAATTTTTAGCTCATTAAATCCCAACCACAGTGTCTCATACTTAGGTTTATACTTTAGCTCATGTCTAAGATTTCCCCCAAAAGGATGACCCCTTTTAATTAATTTTCCACTAGCAATTATTGATAAAGCGATTAATTACCCAAACTTTTTATCTATCACAAGGGGGAGTAAAAAAAGTACTTGGTGTACAGTTTGGATCAATTATAGAACAGGTAATTTATTCCTATACACAAAAGGAATGCTTAATACAGGATACTCACAAGAGTGTATTTGACAAAAACAAATTTAAAACATGATTAACTTATTCCTATTGTTATAATCTTCTAGGGGGTTGATACTTATACCTCATCACATTATAAAGGAATTGTCAGAACTGCTAAGGAATCATTTTATATTTCACCTGGATTCAACACTGTCTGCACAACTCCTAATTCATATCTGTTGGTAAAATAGCAAGCCTTAGGCCAACCCTTCTGCTGGTGACTATCCTCTCCAAGGATGGTAGAATAGTTGCTGAGGACTCTTTCTCTCCTGCCATTTAGCACTAAGCTGAAGGGACTTAGTCTTTTTGAACTCATAAAGTTCCTTCCAAACCTAGTCATATCTATCTTAGCATGTGATGCTGGGTACAGAATATGTCTAATATGAAAAAAGAAACAAACACAAAAGAGGCAGGCCAAAACCAGACTCAGGCTTGCTTAAGTAGGACATGTGCTTTAGTTTCCATATGCTCATGGTTTCATGGAGTGGGGAAGGGGAAAGGTTTAGTTGGTCAGTTAGGACAAGTCTTTCTTGGGAAGTAGCTTAAAACAGTCCTATATGATTCACAGCCACAATAGAAGAAAGAGGGGGAAGAGGCTGCTTTCTTTCTTTCTTTCTTTCTTTCTTTCTTTCTTTCTTTTTTTTTTGAGGCAATTGGGGAATTGGGGTTGTGACTTGCCCAGGGTCACACAACTAGTAAGTATCAAGTGTCTGAGGCTGGATTTGAACTCAGGTCCTCCTGAATCCAGGGCTGGTGCTTTATCTACTGTGCTACCTAGCTTCCCTTGGCTGCTTGCTTTCTATAATATACTCAATGAATCATTGGTTCTTCTTGCTCTATGGCCAGAAAGGAGACTTTTCACCATCCCTTTATTTTATTTATTTATTTACCTATCTATCTATCTATTAATTTTTTTGCAGGTCAATGAGGGTTAAGTGACTTACCCAAGGTCACACAGCTACTAAGTGTCATGTATCTGAGGCCAAATTTGAACTCAGGTCCTCCTGAATCCAGGGCTGGTGTTTTATCCACTGTACCACCTAGCTGCCTCTCACCATCCCTTTAGCCCTGAGTCATACATAACTATAAAAGCAAGTCCAAAAGCTCCCCCTTGGTTGACCAAAACCAGGAATGGGAACTCTGAACATTCTCCATGGGCTGGCTTTTATAGGATAATTTAACCTTGCTACGCACTTTTTAAAAAGATTCTCTAAAATATTATATATGAGAAATCCACCTTTATTTGTATAGTTTATACCATCAACTTAAAGTGAGCTCAATTAGTTGTTTTTCTCTGTTATAATATCCTATCTTTCCCCTCCTTTTCTCTTATGATTAATCCATTAAAAAAATTTTTTTTTGCCTTGGCACTGGGGATTAAGTGACTTGCCCGAGGTCACACAGGTAGTGAATGTCAAGTGTCTGAGGCCAGATTTGAACTCAAGTCCTCCTGAATCCTGGGGCGGTGCTTTATCCATTGTGCCACCTAGCTGCCCCTGATTAATCAATTTTCTTTCTTTCTTTTTTTTTTTTTTAGTGAGGCAATTGGGGTTAAGTGACTTGCCCAGGGTCACACAGCTAGTAAGTGTCAAGTGTCTGAGGCCGGATTTGAACTCAGGTCCTCCTGACTCCAGGGCTGGTGCTCTATCCACTGCGTCACCTAGTTGCCCCTCCAAATTAATTTCTGATTATGTCTTTATCTGGTAACAAAGGATGCTACTTAAGCAAAACCAAAAAACACAGACAGTAATGAGTTCTGCATCTCACACAGATGTCCAGAGGAGGAAGATGCTTTCTATCATTCTGGCATAGGGACCAAGATTGCTTATTATACATCATCAGAATATAACTGCTTATTTGTTTTTGTTTTTGTTTTTGCTTTCTTATTTGTTTTTATAAGTGATTTTTCCTAAACATTTTATGTACTATAATTAAATTAAGTTTTTGTTTATTGGTATTAGTGTTTTTAAAAGATTATTGATATTTTTCTTTTATATCACTTTTATTTCAAAATATGTCCCTTTTTCCTCTGCTGCCTAGACAGTTTTTCCTCATTAAACACATACATCAAATAAATCATCAAAATACTTGAGAGAGACAGGGGGAGAGAGAGAGAGAGAGAGAAAGGCAACTTAATAAAAGTAGCCATCACATCAAACAAGTCTGACAATATAGGGCATGGTTCACACCCAGAGTCCTCTACTTCTGAAAAGAAAGGAGAAAGATATATTTTTTCATTTCTTTCCTGTGGTCATTATAATTATGTGGAATTCAGAGTTGTTATTAATGTTGTTGCTGATATTGCCATTTACATTCTGGTCACAGTGTGTATTGTTTTTCTAGTTCTGCTTATGTCTAACTGCTTCCCTCACAGTTCACAAAAGTCTTCCCGTGAATTTCTGAATTCTTCATACTGATCATTTCTTTCAGGACAGTGATATTGCATTATATCCATATACCACAATTTGTGTAAACATTCCCCTGCAGGAGCATCTGCTTTGTCTACTGTTTTTTGTTACTACTGTAACAGTGTTACTGCAAAATATTTAGATGTACATAGGACTTTTCTTTCCATTTTTTACCACCTTGATATTAAAACCTAGCAATGGGGGGCAGCTAAGTGGCACAGTGGATAGAGTGCTGGCCCTGGAGTCAGGAGGACCTGAGTTCAAATCTGGCCTCAGACACTTGACACTTACTAGCTGTGTGACCCTGGTCAAGTCACTTAACCCCAATTGCCTCAAAAAAACCCAAAACAAAACAAGGGGGCGGCTAGGTGGCGCAGTGGATAAAGCACTGGCCCTGGATTCAGGAGTACCTGAGTTCAAATCTGGCCTCAGACACTTGACATTTACTAGCTGTGTGACCCTGGGCAAGTCACTTAACCCCCATTGCCCCGCAAAAACAACAACAACAACAACAAAAATCCCAAAACAAAACACCTAACAATGGGATCTCTTATTCAAAGGGTATGGATATTTTAGCCACTCTTTAAACATAATTTCAAATTGCTATCCACCCCCCCCCCCCCCGCCCCAAACTTAAGTGTACCAATTCACAGATCCACTAATAGTATATTAGCGTGCTGTTTTTTTGGTAGTCCCTCCAAAATTGATTACTTCCATCTTTTGTCATCTTTGCCCATATGTTGGATATGAGGTGAGAGTTGTTTTGATTTGCACATTTATCATTAGTTATTTGGACAATCTTTCATATGGTTGTCAATAGTTATCAATTTTTCTTTTGGGAACAATTCTTCTCTATTAGCTGACTTTGATCTCTATTAGCTGACTTTTTGTGGAGGTTTGATTTATATTATTTAAGTCACTGTGAATATTGTTCTGGTTTAGAAGCAGCTAGGTGGTACAGTAGATAGAGCCCTGGACTTGGAGTCAGGAATACGTGAGTTTAAATTTAGCCTCAGACACTTACTAGCTATGTGATCCTGGGCAAGTCACTTTACCTCACTTTCCTCAACTGTAAAATGGGGATAATAATAGTACCTACCTTGCAGCGTTGTTGTGAGGATCAAATGAGATACTATTTGTAAAGTGCTTAGCACATGCCCTGGAAGATAGGAGGTATTATATAAAAATACTTATTCCCTTTCCCCACCTCTGCTGATTTCATTTTGCATACAAGTAAGGATAAACTAGAGCCAGCTTCTACCAGCTTCTATCAGCTTGGGAGAACCTAGTGTTAAATGAACAGTGTGAGCATTTACACCTCAGAAATCAGCAAACTATTTATTTTATTTTGTTTTAGTGAGGCAATTGGGGTTAAGCGACTTGCCCAGGGTCACACAGCTAGTAAGTGTTAAGTGTCTGAGGTTGGATTTGAACTCAGATACTTCTGAATCCAGGGTCGGTGTTCTATCCATTGCTCCATCTAGCTGCCCCCTAGCAAACTATTTATTAAAGGCTTGGTTTATTTTTTTTAATTGGATAAACTTTAGAAAGTAATGGAGAGGGCAGCTAGATGGCGCAGTGGTAAAGCACCGGCCCTGGATTCAGGAGTACCTGAGTTCAAATCCGGCCTCAGACACTTGACACTTACTAGCTGTGTGACCCTGGGCAAGTCACTTAACCCTCACTGCCCTGCAAAAAACAAAAAACAAAAAACAAAAACAAAAAAAAAAGAAAGTAATGGAGAAAATATTAATAAAACAGATTAAACTTTAAAAGTATACTCTCCTTTCTGGAGAACTGGTTGTTAAATAACAGTACAACCTCACTTGCAGGTCTTCCCACATTTCTCTAAATTCCTCATATTTGTCATTTCTGCATACATTACTACATATCACAACTTGAGCTGCCATTCTCCAACTGAGGGGTACTCATTTGGTTTCTTGTTTTTTCCTTGAAACCGTTCTTTTTGTGTGTGTGTGTGTGTGTGTGAGGCAATTGGGGTTAAGTGATTTGCCCAGGGTCACACAGCTAGTAAGTGTCAAGGGTTTGAACTCAGGTCCTCCTGAATCCAGGGCTGGTGCTCTATCCACTGCGCCACCTAGTTGTCCCCGTTTTTTCCTACCTTAAAAAGTACTACACAGAGTATTTTGGTACATATGATTTCTTTCTTTGACTTTCTTGTTCAGCAGTAAGAAACCTGTGTCAAAGAGTATGAATAGTTTTGTCATTTTTCTTTACATAATTCCATTATTTATTATTCTTCAGTTTTGTTTATAAAAATCATTTTATTTTTACTCTGAACTTAACAAAACCTAAATAAATCCTATATTCATGTTGTTGTTATTTAATCATTTCAGTCGTGTTTGGCTCTTTGTGACCCCATTTTGGCTTGTTTTTTGGCAAAGATACTGGAGTGGTTTGCCATTTCTTTTTCCACCCTATATTCGTAGTGGAACAGAAAAAGCGGACTAGATATAATGTGATTGACAGTGAGGGAGCTCTGGATTTCTGTTCTAAGGGCCCTTTCAGCTGGGACAAACTTCTGTCATAAGATAGCAGTATAATCTTCTCTGAAGGTAATCGGTCCTAGGAACCATGGATCCATCTATTTCCTCACCAAAGGTGTTGACATCAATATCAAGAACAATCATAGCGGTACCATCAACCATTTCTGGCATCTTGAAAACCAGTATGTATGCATGTCTGTCAACTTACTCCTAAAAGAACATCTTTGTTGTCAATGAGTTTTCTTATTCTCCTCCATATATTCTGTGATTCAGCAACATTGGGCATCTTTCTGTTCTATATGACAGTTCATCTCTTGATTATGAGCCTCTTCACTGGCTGTCACCCATGCCTGGAATGTTCTCCCTCCTCACTTCTACCTTTTGGCTTCTTTCAAGATTCAGTGTCAGTCTCACCTTCTTCAAGAGGCCTCTCCCAGTAAGTCCACTGCTAGTACTTTTCCTCTAAGATTACCTCCCATTTCCCCTGTATATATTTTGTATATACCTAATTGTTTGCAGATAGGTGGTGTAATAGATAGAGCACTGAACCTAGAGAAAGGAAGATCTGAATTTAAATTTGGCTTCATATACTATCTCTATCACCCTGGGGAAATCACTTAACCTCTGTCTACCATAGTGTTCTCAGTAAAATGGGAATTATAATAGTACCTAACTTCCAGATAAGATGAGGTAATATTTATAAAGTACTTTGCAATCCTTAAAGAGCTATATAAATGATAATTATTGTGAGGTCCTTGAGGTAGGAATTGCGTTTTTTGCCTTTCTCTGCATCCCCAGTGCTTAGCACAGTGTCTGGAACATGGTAAGTTATTATTAAATGCTTTTGGACCGAATGACTGATTAACTGGAATTATGTGTCTCTATTATATCATATACAGTTTTCTTTCTTTTAAGGATATAATACACCCAATCTGTAGCTTTCAAAACTGTCCTGCTTATTTGTGATTTTTCCTGTCCTTCTGTTGTATCTCATGCATTAAAAAAAATTCTTCAATGAAAACTTTCCCTTTTTCTCTTCTTTGTTTCACTCTCTCCAATCCTACATACCCCACTAGAAAAGGAAAAAAGAAAAAAAAACCCTTTAAACAAATATACATAATCAAGCAGAACAAATTCCCATATAAGCATTGTGCAAAAAATGTTCATTTTATTCTGCATCTTGAATCCATCATCTCTCTGTCAAAAGCTGGATAGTTTACGACAGCATTAATCCTCTGAACTGTGATTGATCATTGCATTCATCAAAATTCTCAAGTTTTTCTAAGTTGTTTTTATGAATAATGTGTAATTTTTTCTCTTGGTTCTGTTATCTTTTTCTGCATTAATTTGTACAAATTTTTTCCAGTTTTCTCTGATACCATCTCTTTCATCATTTCTTGCAGAGCAATAATATTCCATTACATTTATATAACCATAAATTGTTTAGCCATTTACAAATCAGTGGGTATCCCCTTTAGTTTCAAGTTCATTGTCACTTTTTCTTCAAGTTTCGATCTCTTTGAGGTATAGACCTAGTAGTATTATTGCTGTATAAAATGATATGCAATTTCATAACTTTTTGGTCATAGTTCCAAACTGCCTTATAGAATGGTTGTGCTGATTCAGAACTCTGCCAACTGTGCATCAGTGTGTCTCTTTTCCTATAGCCCCTCCAACAATTGTCATTTTTTTCTAACATGATGAATGTGAGGTGGACTTTCAGAGTTGCTTTAGTTTATATATATATATATATTTTTTTTTTGGTGGGACAATGGGGGTTAAGTGACTTGCCCAAGGTCACACAGCTAGTAAGTGTCAAGTGTCTGAGGCCGGATTTGAACTCAGGTACTCCTGAATCCAGGGCCGGTGCTTTATCCACTGTGCCACCTAGCCGCCCCCTATATTTTTTTAATAATGATTTGGAGTATTTTTTTCAGATAGTTATTGATGCTTTGAATTTCTATTTCTCTCTATAACTCATTTACCTTTTACTGTAAGTATTTTGATGCTGTACCTTTCAGTGCAGATATATTATGTATTGAAATTAATTCTTCATCTATATTACATTTCAATAAAATGTAGTTTCCATACCTATCTATTTTAATTGTCATTTTTGCTATTGCCTTGTTTGAAATAATTTCTATCCCCTGCCTTTTTTTTGGTGGGGCAATGAGGGTTAAGTGACTTGCCCAGGATCACACAGCTAGTAAGTGTCAAGTGTCTGAGGCCAGATTTGAACTCAGGTCCTCCTGAATCCAGGGCCAGCACTTTATCCACTGTGCCACCTAGCTGCCCTCTTCCCTGCTTTTTATATTTCAGTTGGAATACATAATAGATCTTGCTACAACCCCTTATTTTAGCTCTGTAACAGTCTTATTTTTCAAGTGTATTTCTCATAAACAACATTTTTGGATTATGCTTTCTAATACCATCTGGTATAGTCTTCCATTTTATATCCACATTTACAGTTATGATTATTTATTCTATACTTTTTTCTATGCTACTTTCTTGTATTTTTTCCTTTCTTTGATTCCCATCTTCTCTTTATTACAGGTTCTTATCCTTTTTTTCTTTCCTTTTAACTTTCTCTTCAAGATCCCCCTTCCAAGTTTAGAGTTTGATTTGCTTAAGACTAAACCCTCCCTAAGACGATGGAGGAGAGGCTGTGACTCCTACAAGCTCCAGACAAACCCGTCCACTCACTCTCAAATAATGTGGTAAAAACCCCAAAACTCCAAGACTAAACCCTCCCTGAGTCTATCCTCTTTCTTATTTCCCTCTTTCCTCCCTTACTATTGCTTCCTGTGTTCCTGTTGAGTTTAATGTTTTTCTACACCAAACTTTGTATGTGCGTTTTGTCCTCTATTGACTGGTTCAGATGGGAGTGAAATTCAAGTGATACCTACAACCCACCCCTTCTTCATTTATATATACTTTTATTTTCACAACCTGATTACATAAGGTAAGTTCCCCTGCCTTTCCTTTTGTGTATCCTCTTTTTCCTTCCCCTTTTTTTTGAGATAATCAAAACATAATAAAACCACTCCTACATTCTCCATCTTATTCAACTCTGTCTATGACTCCTGATACTGTTAGGGTTCTGAAGATACCCTTGAATTATTCCCCTCTCACATGAGTACAGAAATAGTGCAGCCTTATCAATGCTTTCCTATCATTCACTGATATTTGCATTTTATGTTTCTCTTGACTCCCATATTTGTATTTCAAAGTTTCTGTTCAGCTCTACTCTTTTAATCAGGAACCCTTGGAAGTACATTATTTCACTGGAAATCTATTTTTGCCTTGTAGGATTATATTGGGGGCAGCAAGGTGGCACAGTGGATATAGCACTGGGCCTAGAGTTAAGAAGACTCATCTTCCTGAGTTAAAATCTGGCCTCAGATGCTTACTGGATGTATGACCCTGGACAATTCATTTAACCTTATATGCCTCGGTTCCTCATCTGTAAAATGATCTGGAGAAGGAAATGGAAAACAACTCCAGTATTTTTACCAAGAAAACCCCAAATGAGATCATGAAAAGTCATTCATGATTGAAAAATGATTGAACAACCACAAAGGATTATACTCAGTTTTGCTGAATATGTTATTCTTGGTTGTAGGTCTAGATCTTTTGCCTTATTCAATATTGCATTCCATTTTTTCTGCTGCTTCAAATGGTAAATTCAAAATCTTGTGTGATTGTAGCTATGGTTATTTAGTACTTGAATTCTTTATTTCTGGCAGTGTTAAATACTTTTTCTTTGTTTTAGCAGTACTAGATTTTGGCAATGATGTTCCTTAGATTTTTCATTTTTGTGTTTCAGGAAATGAATGATGTGTTTTTTCTATTTTTCACTTATCTCCCAGTTCTAACATATCTGGGCATTTTTTCTTTCAGGAAGTCTTGAAATATGATATCCAGGCTCTTTTGGTCATGACTTTCTGACAGTTCAATGATCCTTAAATTATCTCTCTTTCATCTGTTGTTTTGATATGAAATACCTTACATGTTCTTCTATTTTCTCAATCTTTTGATATTTTATATTTCTCATTGTTTTATGGAGTCATTCACTGCTATTTGATACATTCTAATTTTTAGAAAATATGTTACTTGGGTAAGGTTTTGTATCTCTTGTGTTTGGCTGTTAATTCTCTTTCCAAGTCTCTCTTCCATAGCTCTCATTTCTTTTCCAATTTTTCTTCTATCATTCTCATTTCATTTACAGTATTATTTTTGAACTCTTAAAAAAACCCATGAATTTGCTTTTTCTAGGAATTCTAATAGATTTTGTGGGCAAGCTGTGTTTTTATTTGAAATTTTGCTTTTAGGTATTTTGGAGTCACTGTCCTTTTCTGAGTTTATGTCTTAGAACACCTCGCCTCACAATAGTTCTTTATTATTCTTTTTGTTAGTTTGTTTACACATTCTTGGCACTGAAGCACCAGTCTTCACCTGTGAACTGAGTCTTAGCTCTTCTCTCAGCATCACTATTGCTACTCTCTCTCTCTGTGAATCACCCAACCTCCATTAAAAATAGAAGAAAAAAACTTGTAACAAATAAATATAGTTAAGCAAGGCAAATTCACACTGTGGTATTGCCCAAAAGATTCATGTTCCATTCTGTCTTTTAAGTCTATAACCTATCATGAGGTATATAACATACTCCTTCACAGGTCCTTTGGGGACATGGTTTGTCATCACTTTGATCAAAGGTTTTTTTGTTTTTGTTTTTGTTTTTTTAGTGAGGCAATTGGGCTTAAGTGACTTGCCCAGGGTCACACAGTTAGTAAGTGTTAAGTGTCTGAGGCCAGATTTGAACTCATGTACTCCCGACTCCAGGGCTGGTGCTCTATCCACTGTGCCACCTACCTGCCCCTTGATCAAAGTTTTAAAGTATTTCAGAATTTTCGTTTTGGTTTTACAACAAGAACATAGAGAGTTCTGAGAGGACCTTACTGAAATCTGCTCTTACAGAGGCAAAATACTGACTGATATCTACAGTAAATAATTTTCTAGGAGTTCATTTGTACTATTGAATTTTCTGTCTGAAAAACTGAATTAAAGAACTTTTTGAAGGATATAGAAAAGTATATATTAACTATTTATGTCATTTTTTAAAATTAATAAAGTATTTTATTTTTTTCCCGTTACATGTAAAGATAGTTCTCAACTTTTGTTTATACAGGCTTTCCAATTTCAGATTTTTCTCCCTCCCTCCCCTCCCTCCCCCCTCCCCTAGACAGCAGGTAATCTGATATAGGTTATATATATATATATGTCATATTTTACAGAAATCTTAATTTGGGGTTTCTCAACCTAAGATAGAAGTGGGACACTTTACTTGAAAAAGCTCTGATTTGAGACAGGAAAGTAGTTAAGAATGCAGATGACAAGCTGAGGAATTAGAAGGTAAAAGATAAGGAGCTACTCACAGAAGCTCAAACATCTTATGACAGAACAGAGAGAAGCTTTCAAAGCTGAGAACCAAATGGTGTTGATAAACTGAGAGAAGTACAGTGCAGCTGAGATCAGCTGACTGGCAAGAGTCTCTGAAATTGATGCAGAGAACAGATTCTGATTGGAGGAAAGATCTGATACTGGTAGCTGATTGGAGAAAGAAGATTCTTTGGCTGTTTGGGGAGATGACTAGAGAAAGGCCACTTTACTCTCTAGCATCATCTTATAGCCTAGCTTCTTAAACTTTTCCACTTGTGACCCTTTTTGCCTAAGAAATTTTTATGGGACCCTGCTATACAGGTACATAAAAAATAGGTATACGTAACCTTTTACTGTCACTAGTTTCCATTTGTTCAATCCTAATTCTTAGGCGATTATTTTCATCAGATAGCTTTTTTAACCTCCTTTTCCATTTGACTTTTCAAACTGTTGACTTTTTTCCCATGACTCTCCTGCATCATTCTCATTTCTCTTTCCATTCTTTCCTCCCTCTCTCTACATCTTCCTTCTATCTCTCCTACTTTTTGGTTTGAGGGAGGGCAGCTTTTTCTCTTGCCTGGCCTATTCTCTGGTCCAAAGATAACCTCAAGCCAACTTGCTAGTTAACCAGCCAGCAGAACACTGTGGTGGTTTTTAGTTTCAGTGAGCCTGTGCCCCTCCCTGACCTGGACCTCTCGCCACTCAGGATTTCTTCCTGGTTCCCCACTGGGGTGGGACAGCTGAATTCCTCCCTAGGTCCTGTTGACACCCCTGCACTTTTCCTTCAGCCAGCCGTTCAGCCCTTTCACCCAGCCACAAGCTCAGTTCCAGAAGACGATGGTGCTGCAGCTGATTCAGAGGCTTGGGGGTTAAGTTCCTCTGGTGCAGCATGCCTGGGGTCTGTGTTGGTGCAATCATGGGGTTAGACTTCACTTGTAGCCCAGCACGACCCCCTTTAATCTGTCTATGGCTGGAAAATAATCTCAGTCCATATTTTTGTGGGTTTTTCTGCTCAAGGGGTTCTTTTATTGCTGTTTTTGGGGTAACTGTATCAGGAGCTCTGTGTGTTTAATGTCTTTCCTCTGCCATCTTGGCTCCACCACCTGTAATGCTCCTTCATTGCTCAGCCTAGGGAGCAGTTCTGCAAAACTCTTCAGATCCCAGGCTTAAGGCTACTGTTTCTTAAAATAGCAGAGAATAGCAGGAAAAAAAAAAGCTTTATTCTGTGGGAGAATGGAGAGGACCAGAAAAGGAACAGAACTATCCATCAGGTGAAACATGGTGCAGACTGATCCCTAAAGAGAACAAGGACATCAAGGTCAACATTCCAGAGTTGTAGAGTTCTCCTAATATAATTCTTCTCTAGGTTTCCTCAAGTTTGTGCTCATTCTTTCCCCCAAATAATGAGGGTACACTTATGTGACCCAGGGTGAACTATTATGTTATGTTGTAATGATGATCACTTCTTTGCTTTCTATTAGATGCTTCATGTTTGAGAATCTCATTCCTCTCCAGTCAACACTCCAGATTTCCTCTACCATTTTAGTTCTTCATCCAGAAGCCTCATTCTAGTTTTTGGAATTCACATATTGTTATTACCCTCTACTCCTATCATCTCCTATCATCTTTCCCTCTGTTTGTAAAGCTCCTCCCAGAACCTCTATTTAAAAAGGGTACTTTGGGGGGCAGCTAGGTGGTGCAGTGGATAAAGCACTGGCCCTGGATTCAGGAGGACCTGAGTTCAAATCCGGCCTCAGACACTTGATACTTACTAGCTGTGTGACCCTGGGCAAGTCACTTAACCCCCATTGCCCTGAAAAAAAAAAAAGAAAAGGAAAGAAAAGAAAAAAGGGTACCTTGGTCAGCCACCTTGGAAGAACTGAAAGCTTACAGATCCCCAGAATTAGCTGCACACACTCAAAAAAACTGAAGCTTGGGACAGTGTCCCCCTCACCCTGGGAGCAGAACCTAGCTTTAATATAAAGTTAAAAGTTAAGAAATAGGCAGGAAAAATGAGCAAACAACAAAAAAAGATCTTGACCAAAGAGTTACCATGGTGACAGGGAAGATACAAATACAGATTCAGAAGACAACAAAGTAAAAACTGCTACAGCCAAAGCCTCAAAGAAAAATATTAATTGGTCTCAGGCCCAAAAAGAATTTTGATTTTAAAAATCAAATAAGAAAGGTAGAAGAAAAATTGGGAAAAGAAATGACAGCAAAACAAAAAAATCATGAAAAAAGAGCTAACAACTTAGTAAAGGAGGCACACATAAAAAAAAACTGAAGAAAAGAACACCTTAAACAACAGAACAGAATGAATGGTAAAAGAGGTACAAAAATCCAACAAAGGGAAGAATGCCTTAAAATAACAGAATTAGCCAAATAGAAAAAAATATACAAAAATTCACAGAAGGGAAGAGCTCCTTAAAAAAGTAGAATTGGCAAAATGGAAAAGGAGGTATAAAAGCTCATTTAAAAAATAATTCCTTAAAAATTAAAATTGGGTAAGTGAAAGCTGATGACTCCATGAGACATAAAGAAACAATAAAACAAAATCAAAAGAATGAAAAAATAGAGGCAAATGTGAAATACCTCATTAGATAAACCAATGGACCTGGAAAATAGATCCAAGAAATATAATTTAAGAATTATTGGACTACCTGAAAGCCATGATCAAAAAAAGAACCTGGCCATCATTTTTCAAGAAATTATCAAGAACTGATATTCTAGAACTAGAGGGTAAAATAGAAATCAAAAGAATCTGCCAATCACTTCCTGAAAGCCATCCCAAAATGAAAACTTGCAGGAATATTATAGCCAACTTCTAGAGCTCCCAGATCAAGGAGAAAATATTGTAAGCAGCCAGAAGGAAACAATTCAAATATCATAGAACCACAGTCAGGATAACATAAGATTTATCAGGCTCTACATTAAAGGATCAGAGGGCTTGGAATATAATATTCCAGAGGTTAAAGGAGAGAGGATTACAACCATGCATCACCTACCCAAAAAAACTGAGTATAATCCTTCAGGAGAAAAATGGATATTCAATGAAATAGAGGACTTTCAAGTATTCCTAATAAAAATATCAGTGCTGAATACAAAATTGTACTTTTAAATACAAGACTTAAGAAAACCATAAAAACATAAACAGAAAAGAGAAATCATAAGGGATTCAGCAAAGTTAAATTATTTATATTTCTACATAGAAAGATGATACTTGTAACTCCTAAGAATTTTCTCATTATTAGAGCATTTAGAAGGAATACACATAGACATAGGGCACAGATATGAGTTGAATACCTTTGAGATAATTACCTCTAAAAATAAAATTAAGGGGTGAAAAAGAGAAATGCACTGGGAGAAGGGGCAAGGGAGAAGTAGAATATGGTAACTTATCTTATATAGAGGTATGAAAGACCTTTTACAGTGGAGAGGAAGCTGGGGAATGTGGTGGGGAGTGCATTAGGCTTATTGTAATCAGAAATGACTCAAAGTGGGAGTAACATACACACTCACTTGGGTATAGAAATCTATCTTATCCTACATAAAGGATAGGAAGGGGATAAGGTGTGTGGGGGGGCTGATAGAAGAGAGGGCAGATTGGGGGAGGTTGTAATTAGAAGCAAAACACTTTTGAGGATGGGCCAAACGAAAGGAGTATAAACAGGGGGAGAAATAGGATGAAGGGAAATAGTTAGTAATCATCACTGTAAAAATAATTTACAACAAGTTTCCCTGATAAAATCTCATTTCTCAAATATATAGAGAACCAAGTTAAATTTATAAAAAATAAAAGCCATTCCCCAATTGATGAATGGTCAAAGGATGTTCACAGTTTTTGGACAAAGTGATCAAAGGTATTTGCAATCATAAGAAAAAATGTTCTAAATCACTATTTTAAAAAATAATAAACATTTTTATTTATAGTTTTGGGTACCAATTTTTATTCCTCTTTCCCCCCTCCCCAAGGCAGCAAACAATCATATATGGGTTATACATGTATGATTATGTAAAACATTACCATATTTGTCATTTTGTAGAAGAAAACTTGATTAAAAGAAAAAAAGAAAAAATGAAAGAAAGTGAAAAATAGGAAGCTTCAGTCTGTGTTCAATACAGTTATTTCTTTGGAGATGGATAGTATGTTTCATCAAAAGTCCTTTGGGATTGTCTTGGGTCATTGTATTGCTGAGAATAACTAAGTCATTCACAGTTCTTCATCAAACAATATTGCTATCTCTGTGTACAATGTTCTCTTGGTTCTGCTCACTTCACAATATATCATTTCATACATGTCTTTCCAGACCTTTCTGAAGTCATCCTGCTTGTCATCTAAATCACTATTGATTAGAGAAATGCAAATTAAAACAATTCTGAGGTACCACTCCATGCCTACCAAATTGGTTAATTTGACAGAAAGGGAAAATAACAAATATTGGAGAGCATGTGGGAGAATTGAGACACTCATGCTCTGTTGGTAGAGTTAAGGACTGATTCAACCATTCTGGAGATTAATTTAAAACTATCCCCAGGCGGGCAGCTAGGTAGCGTAGTGTTTAAAGCACCGGCCCTGGATTCAGGAGTACCTGAGTTCAGATCCGGCCTCAGACACGTGACACTTACTAGCTGTGTGACCCTGGGCAAATCACTTAACCTTCATTGCCCCACAAAAAACCCACAAAAAAAAAACACCAAAAAACCAAAACTATGCCCAAAGGACTATTAAACTGTGCATACTCTTTGACCCAGCAATACTACTCCTAGGTCTGTACCCCAAAGAGGTGAAAAAAAAAAAGGAAAAGGACCTAGATTACAAAAATATTTATGGCAGCTCTTTTAGTAGTGGCAAAGAATTGGATATTGACAGGATACCCATCAATTGGGAAATGGCTGAACAAATTATGGTATATGATTATGAAGTAATACTATTGTGCTATGTAAGAAAATAATGGCTTTGCCAATGCCCAAAGGCCCCAGATTGATTGGATTGACTGAGACTGACTGACTTTGCTGATTAACATACTTAAAATTAATTCACTTAAAGTTAATTCAATTGAAACCATACCTGCCTGACTCTGAAAAGGGTGTGTTCTCAGAGACTGTGGACTCTGACCTCAACACAGGACCACCCTCAAGTCCAGCGAACCAATGGATTTGGGTGATGCTAGCCAATTAGCTTGAAGCAGTATGTATGGACCACCTCTCCTCAGGACTCAGAGGAAGCTGGGACTGGTAGTTCACCTCTCAAACAGGCTCTTGGTGGCAGAGGATTCTTGGAAGAAGCAGGTCAGGCTGGACTCTTATCTCTCCTCTAGGGTAGATAGGTTTCTGAACTTTCTGAACTCCACATGTTCTCTCTTTACTATTTTGTATGCTTTAATAAATGCTTAATGCCCCAAAACTGGTGCTGAAGTTTCCAATGTATAAGTAAACCCTAACTAGTTTTCCCTACACTTGGGACAGGAATAAGGTGATCACACATTAGATTTTAAACATCACAGCTATAAGAAATGATGAGCATAAATCTTTTTTCCTACTTAATAGCATTTTATTTTTTCCAATTACATGTAAAGATAGTTTTCAACATTCATTTCTATAAGTTTTTGAGTTCTAAATTTTTCTCCCTCCCTCCCTTCCATCCCCCACCCTAAGACAGGAAGCAATCCGATATAGATTATATAGTACAATCATGTTAAACAAATTTCCACATCATTCATGTTGTGAAAGAAGAATCAGAACAAAAGAGAAAAAACACGAGAAAGAAAACAACAACAAAACGATGAAAAAAGTGAAAATAGTATGCTTTGATTTGCAGAATCCATAGTTCTTTTTCTGGATGTGGAAAGCATTTTCCATCATGAATCTTTTGGAATTGTCTTTGATCTTTGATTGCATTGTTGAAAAGAGCTAAATCTATCATAGTTGATCATCCCACAATGTTGCTGTTACTGTGTACAATGTTCTCCTGGTTCTGTTCACTTCACTCAGCATCAGTCATGTGTGTCTTTCCAGATTTTTCTGAAATCTGCCTGCAGTGAGTAGGATTTTTTCAGAACACCTGGAAAGACTTACATGAACTGATGCAAAGTGAAATAAGCAGAACCAAGAGAACATATTATACAGTAAAAACAATATTATTTGATCACCAACTGCGAATGACTTAGTTATTCTCAGCAAACTAAGATAATTCTGAAGGACTTATAATGAAAAATATCAATCTTCAGAGAAGGAACTGAAGGAATATGAATGCAGATCAAATTATACTTTTTAAAACATTTTTTGTCTGTTTTCTTTCATAACATGTCTAAAATGGAAATATGTTTTGCATGACTGCATATGTATAACCTATATAAATGGCTTGCCTTCTAAAAAAAGAGGGAGGGAAAGAAGAGAGGCAGAGAATTTGGAACTCCAAATTTTAAACAATCAATGTTAAAATTGTTTTTACATGAAATTGGGGAAAATAAAATATTAAATAACTTTTTAAATTTTTTGCTAAACAAAAGGGAAATGAAGAAGGGCATAGTCTCAGAGAAACCACCTAGGAAAGCTTATATGAACTGATATAGACTGAAGTGAGCAGAACCAGGAGAACAATTGGTACTATAATAACAATATTGTAAAAATGAATAATTTTGAAAGAATGTTAATCAATGCAATGACCAGCCATGATTACAAAGGGCCAATGATGAAAAATGTTATCCTCCTCTGACGGAGAAGTGAGAGACTAAATGTTCAGAATGAGACACGAGTTTTTGGACATCTCCAATGTGGAAATTTGTTTTGCTTGACTATGGATATTTGTTATGAAGGTTTTGTTTTCTATTTCCCCCTGAAGTGGGGATATGAGAGGGAAAGAAAAAACAATGCTCGTTATTTGAAAACAACAAATGTAATTTAAAAATAAATTTTATGTGACTTTGTAACAAAATGCTTATTGTATTTTTATTCCATTTCAGCCATTAAAGTATTTTTACACAGAGATAGTATCAGTGAAAATTTTAAAAAATCTCTATGATCTAAGGTTATGTTAACAAAGATATATTGATAACTTTTGTTTTTTGGTTTTTTGCAGGGCTATGGGGGTTAAGTGACTTGCCCAGGGTCACACAGCTAGTAGGTGTCAAGTGTCTGAGGCTGGATTTGAACTCAGGTCATCCTGAATCCAGGGCCGGTGCTTTATCCACTGCACCACCTAGCTGCCCCTCGATAACTTTTGTTTTTATATCACAGCCATTTCCCAATAAACAAACTCCCCAGCACCGAACCCTCCTTTGTAACAAAAAAGAATGAATAAATGAATGAATTAATGAAAAATCATTTATTAAGTGCTTACTACAATTCAATACCCCTGGCCTCCTTGCTGTTCCTCAAACAGGACACTTCCTCTCCCAATTCTGTGCATTGAAACTGGTTGTTCTCCATGTCTAGAATTCTCTCCCTCCTCACTCCAACCTTCTGATTTCCTTCATGTCTCAGGTAAAATTCCACCTTTTATAAGAAGCTTTTCCTATTCCCCCTTAATGCTGTGGCTTTCTCTCTCTCTCTCTCTCTCTCTCTCTCTCTCTCTCTCTCTCTCTTTCTTTTTGTGGCGTAATGGGGGTTAGGTGACTTGCCCAAGGTCACACAGCTAGTAAGTGTCAAGTGTTTGAGGCTGGATTTGAACTCAGGTCCTCCTAAATCCAGGGCTGGTTCTTTATCCACTGTGCCACCTAGCTGCCCCTGTGGCTTTCTCTCTTAATTATCTACAATTTATCTTGTATATATATATATCTATATATATCTATATCTATATATATCTTGTGTGTGTGTATACTGTGTGTGTATGTGTGCGTGTGTATACTGTGTGTGTATGTCTTGTATATATCTGTATTTATATTTATCCATCTCTCTATCATCTCTCTCTCTCTCTCTCTCTCTCATCTATTCTTGTTTATCCATGTGGAAAGCATGATTATACAAAGTCAAACCATTTATTTTCTAATATAGGGAGAGGGAGAAAATGATACCTTCAGGATCCCTAAGGTCATCAGGTATCCCTGAGGGAATCAAATAAGATAAAGGGCCTGAGAGTGGTTTTGTTATGTTTTTGATAATTTATAAAGGAGAAAGAAAAGTGAGGGGAAAAGGATACACAGTTGGGAAAAAAAAGAAAGAGGGGAAGGAGAGAGGAGCTTATCTCATATAATCAAGTTTTACAAGTAGAAGCCTAGACAAATATAGAAGGGGTATGACCCCAAAATTTCAATGCAATGTGCAACAAAAGGACACTGGGGCTCTCCATGCATTTTCAATTTATTAGGGAAATGAGTAGTTTCTAAGAAATTGGATCCAAGGTTCTCCTATATTTGTGTGTGTATACATATACACATACACACATACATATATATGTAATACAATGCACATATACACACATACACACATGCAGATACACACACATACACATATACATACATACACACATATACATATAAATTGAGGGGATGCCAAAAGTATAGTGAGGTAGTACAATTCTTTGATCAGTCAGTTCTAGATGGGGGAAATCCATATGGTTGATCAAACGGAGGAAGTAGAACTCCATGTTTGGCTAAAAGAAGGAACTCCCATTTGGTCAAGGGAGATGTCTATCAATCAAAGTCTAGTCATCAAACTTTCCACAAATCATCAATCACGAGTGTTTAGTCAGTGACTAGGCAACAGGATTCTGGGGTTTTTCACTTGTTTGTTATAACCACTAAGTGCAAAAGGAGAGGGAAGCTGTGGTTTTCTGGAACACAGCAATTTCTGGGGTACAGAAGGGGTGTGGGTAGTATAGCCAGTTTCTATATCTATCCTTAACAAACTATAAATCTGCATAGTATACATCTATCAGTTATAATCATGAACACATAGTAGATTAATTTTCATAACTCTTATCCTAACAGTATTAACTATTAGAACTTACTCAAACCCTGAGTATGATAACTGTGCAACTCTGCCTTACTTAAATCCAATTTGCAGGCAATTTGAGACATGCTGCTCTTGTTGTTCCTCTTTGAAAATGAAGGACAGACAACACAATTCAAATTTAATCCTAGTCTACTTAATTCACTAATACAATCAATGATATTCTTTTTTTTCTTTTCCCCACCCCTACATGCAAAGGTAGTTTTCAACATTTATTTCTGTAAGATTTTGAGTTCCAATTTTTTCTCCCTTCTCCTTCCCTAAGACAGAAAGCAATCTGATATATTATACATGTATAATCATGTTAAACAAATTTCTACATTAGTCATTTTGTGAAAGAATAATCAGAACAAAAGGAAAAAAACACAAGAAAGACAACCCCCCCCCCAAATAGTGAAAACAGTATACTTTCATCTGCATTCAGACTCCATAATTCTTTCTCTGGATGTGGAAGCATTTTTCATCATGAGTCTTTTCGAAGTGTCTTGGATCATTGTATTGCTGAAAAGAGCTAAGTCTATGAGAGTTGATTATCACATAATGTTGCTCTCTTTTTTGCTTGTTTTTATTTTATTTTATTTTTAAAAATTTTCCCAATTACGTGTAAAGATATTTTTTTGAGTTCCAAATTTTTCTCCAACCCTCCCTTTCTTCTCTCCTCCCCAAACCAGCAAGAAATATGATATAGGTTATACATTACCATCATATTAAAAATATTTCCACATTAGTCATGTTGTAAGAGAAGAATTAGAACAAAAGGTAAAAAAAAATAGCAAGAAAGAATAAACAACAACAACAACAAAAGTGAAAATAGTATGCTTCAATCTGCATTCAGACTCCATCATTCTTCTTCTGAATGTGGAGAGCATTTCCCACCATAAGTCTTTTGGCATTGTCTTGGATCATTGTATTACTGAGAAGAGTTAAGTCTGTCACAGTTGATTATCCCACAATGTTGTTGATACTGTCTACAATGTTCTCTTGGTTCTGCTCATTTTACTCAGCATCAATTCATGTAAATCTTTCCAGGTTTTTCTGAAATCCATCTGCTTGTCATTTCTTACAGCATGGAATAGTATTCCATTATATCCATATACCACAACTTGTTTAGCTATTTCCCAATGGATGGACAACCCCATAATTTCCAATTCTTTGCACCACAAAAAGAGAAGCTATAAAATTTTCTCTTTCCCTTTTTTATGATCTTTTTGGGATATAGACCTAGTAGTGATAATGCTGGGTCAAAGGGTATGCACAGTTTTATAGCCTTTTGGGCATGATTCCAAATAGTTCTCCAGACTGGTTGGATCAGTTCACAAGTCCACCAACAGTTCATCAGTGTTCCAATTTTCCCACATCTTCTCCAACATTTATCATTTTCCTTTTTTGTCACATTATCCAATTGAATAGGTTTGAGGTGGTGCCTCAGAGTAGTTGTTTTTTTTTTGTGGGGCAATGGGGGTTAAGTGACTTGCCCAGGGTCACACAGCTAGTAAGTGTCAAGTGTCTGAGGCTGGATTTGAACTCAGGTCCTCCTGAATCCAGGGCCAGTGCTTTATCCACTGTGCCACCTAGCTGCCCCCTCAGAGTAGTTTTAATTTGCATTTCTCTAATCAGTAGTGATTGAGAACATTTTTTCATGTAGCTGTAGATAGTTTTAATTTCTTCATCTGGAAACTGTCCGTTCATATCCTTTGACCATTTCTCAATTGGAGAATGACTTGTATTCTTGTATATTAGATTCAGTTCTCTATATATTTTAGATATGAGACCTTTATTAAAAACACTGTCTGTAAAAATTGTTTCCCAGCTTTCTGCTTTCCTTCCAATCTTGTTTGCATTCATTTTATTTGTGCAAAACCTTTTTAACACAATGTAATAAAAACAATCCATTTTGCATTTCATAATGTCCTCTATCTCATAAATTCTTCCCCTCTCCATGGATCTGACAAGTAAATTATTCCTTTCTTTTCTAATTTGCCTATGGTATCATCCTTTATGACTAGATCATGTATCCATTTTGACTTTACTTTGGTGAATGGTGTAAGATGTTGGTCTATGTCTAGTTTCTGCCATACTATTTTTCAGTTTTCCCAGCAGTTTTTGTCAAATAGTGAATTCTTTTCCTGGAGGCTAGAGTCTTTGGGTATATCAGAGAGGAGATTGCTATATTCATTTACTCCTGTGTTTTGTGTGCCTAACATATTCCACTGATCCACCTCTCTATTTCTTAGCCAGTACCAAATAGTTTTGATGGTTGCTGCTTTATAATATAGTGTTAGATCCGGTATAGCTAGGCTACCTTCCTTTGCATTTTTTTCCTTGATATTTTGTTCTTCCAGATGAATTTTGTTATAACTTTTCTAGCTCTATGAAAGAATTTTTTGTAGTTTGATTGGTATGGCAATGAATAAACAAATTAATTTAGGTAGAATTGTCATTTTTTAAAAATTAGCATGGCCTACCCATGAGCAATCGATATTTTTCCATTTGTTTTAATCTGATTTTATTTGTGTGAAAAGTGTTTTGTAATTGTGCTCATATAGCCCCTGGGTATGCCTTGGCAGGTAGACTCCCAAATATTTTATATTGTCTACAGCTATTTTAAATGGAATTTCTTTTTCTACCCCTTGCTGCTGTGCTTTGTTGGTCATATGCTGATGATTTATGTGGGTTTATTTTATATCCTGCATCCTTGGAACCCCTTTTGCTAAAGTTGTTAATTCTTTCAAGTAGTTTTTTAGTTGATTCTTTAGGGTTCTCTAAGTATACCATCATATCATCTGCAAAGAATGATAGTTTTGTTTCTTCATTGCCTATTCTAATTCCTTCAATATCTTTTTCTTCTCTTATTGCTAAGGCTAACATTTCTAGTACAATATTAAGTAATAGTTCTGATAATGGGCATCCTTGTTTCACCCCTGATCTTATTGGGAACACTTCTAACTTATCCCCATTACATATAATGCTTGCTGATGGTTTAAGACAGATACTATTCATCATCTTAAGGAAAGCTCCATTTATTCCTTTGTTCTCTGGTATTTTTAATAGGAATGAGTGCAGTATTTTGTCAAAAGCTTTCTCTGCATCTATTGATATAATTATATTATTTTGGTTAGTTTTGTTATTGATGTGGCCAATTATGTTGATAGTTTTCCTAATACTGAACCAGCCCTGCATTCCTGGTATAAATACCACCTGGTCATAGTGTATTATTCTGGTGATAAATTGCTCTAATCTCTTTGCTAATATTCTATTTAGAATTTTTGCATCAATATTCATTAGGAAGATTGTTTTATGATTTTCTTTCTCTGTTTTTGCTCTTCCTGGTTTAGATATCAGCACCATATTTGTCTCATAAAAAGGAATTTGGTAGGATTCCTTCTTCACCTATTTTCCCAAATAGTTTGTATAGTATTGGAATTAATTGTTCTTTAAATATTTGGTAGAATTCACTTGTAAACCCATCTGACCCTGGAAAATTTTTTCTTAGGGAGTTCATTGGTAGCATGTTTAATTTCTTTTTCTAAAATGGGCTTACTTAAGGATTTTATTTCCTCTTCTGTTACCCTGGTCAATTTATATTTTTTTGTAGATATTCATCCATTTCATTTAGATTGTCAGATTTATTGGCATATATTGGCAAAATACCTCCTAATTATTGCTTTAATTCCCTCTTCATTGGTGGTGAATTCACCTTTAAAATTTTTGATACTGGTTTTCCAAACCAAAAATTTATGTGTTTATTGTTGTTTTTTCATAGAACCAGCAAGTTTTATTTATTAATTCTATAGATTTCTTACTTTCAATTTTATTCATCTCTCTAGTTTTCAGAATTTCTAATTTGGTATTTAATTGGGGATTTTTAATTTGTTCTTTTTCTAGCTTTTTTAGTTGTATGCCCAATTCATTGATCTCCTCTTTCTCTACTATATTCATGTAGGCATTTAGAGATATAATATTTCCCCTTAGAATTGCATGGGTTTTGGTATGTTGTTTCATTATTGTCATTCTATTAGATGAAATTATCGATTATTTCTATGATTTGTTGTTTGACCCTGTACAAAAATTAATTATTAATAACTATATCTAATCTGGAAATTTTTATAATTTTGGACTTATGAAAAATTATGATTATATGAAAAATGATAAGCTTAGAGAAATTATAAGTGGGCCATAAATCCCTTCATGGTTGCCATTCAAATGTAAAAATATTTTTACTGACTAGCCTAATTTGGGGGGCTAAAACTGATTGGAGGACTAATCTGGGGACTTTTGACTATTTGGCTATCTGAGTGCTATTATTATATTATGGGCCGTTTATAAAAGTTCCACCACACTGCTCCACTCCCAAATTGATAAGCAAAATATTAAGAAGCCTCTCAACTAAATAATCAAAGCAGAGTTTATTTATGAGATACTATTTAAAATTAAGAATACAGGGAAATAAAATGTACAACCTGACTGCATTGCGGTGTGTCTCTTTCCACTGCGTCTCTTTGGAACTTCTTCAATACAATAAGGGCCTTAGCCGCCTCTTGCCTCAGGGTACTTTCACTTTTATTCTAACTCCGAGCCCCTTTCACTTTGTAAATTCCCCTGCTTCTAACTTTCCTTTCCTTACTGCCACTGCTGAACCCCTATGTTTCTCTCTCACCGACCTTCTGTCTGTCTGCTCTGTCAGTCTGCCCTTTGGCCTCTCTTTTCCCTGCTCCTAGTCCTTCTCATCTTCTCCTGTGTCCTTGTATCCCCGTCTCTAGTCTGCAGCACTCCAACCTTTCTAATCTCATCAGCCACTGCTTAATCTCTTCTCCGTCTTCTCCTCAGTCCAAACCACTCTGTCCTTGTCCGCCCTCTCTATCTTGTCCGCCAGCCTTTCCTCCTTGCTCCTAGTCCTGCGTTACTATTTGTCTCGTCCCCTCAGAACCTCTTCAATCTTTTCTCTCTATCTAGTCCATCCTTGTCAAACGGCCCCCCCCCCCCAGTCTAACTCCCAGGTCTATACATACCTTTTCTTCTCTCCACTCAAATCTAGGGGCTTCCTGCGCCCCCACAGACCAAGCTAATCCTCCAGCCAGGGCTGCGGCTGGTGTGGGGGGGTGCGCTGCAGCCTCACGTGCCTCAGCACAGGCTATCCGGGATCTTTCAGATAGCTCCGCTCAGGTCGGAGGGAGCTGGGGGCTTTTTTTCTCGCAGCTGTCTGACCTGGCATCTTGTACAGCCCATGGGGCTTTTGGGCTCAGCTGAAGCAGAGGGGGAGGGGCACGAGCCCCTCCCACACAGAAGAGACCCTGAGGGCCTAAGGCTTTCCAATCTCAGCCCAAAGGTAGGGTCCCCAAATCAAAATAAATTTCCACAACCCACTCATTCTTTAGGATGATATTATTTAATTTCCAATTAATTTTTGCTCTATCAGGGCAGCTAGGTGGTGCAGTGGATAAAGCACTGGCCCTGGATTCAGGAGGACCTGAGTTCAAATCTGGCCTCAGACGCTTGACACTTACTAGCTGTGTGACCCTGGGCAAGTCACTTAACCCCAATTGCCTCACCAAAAAAAAAATTTTTTTGCTCTATCTTTCCTTGCCCTTTTATTACACATAATATTTATTGCATCATGATCTGAAAAGGATACATTAACTATTTCTGTCTATTTTTATTAATTTCTGCATGTTTTTATGTCCTAATACATGGTCAATTTTTAATGTACCTGGCAATGTACTACTGAGAAAAAGGTATATTCTTTTCTATCCCTGTCCAATTTTCTCCAGAGGTCTATCATATTTAATTTTTCTAAAATTCTATTCACCTCCTTCTTTCTTATTAATTTTGTTGTTTTATATATATATATATATATAACAACAAAATATATATATATATATATATATATGTATGTATGTATATATATAGTAACGATTGGAATGACACCACCTGCTGGAGACTTACTGTAGAAAAGCTCCGCCATGAGGTGAAGGTCTCTGAGTGCATGACTATGTGTCTTTTCTTTCATGTTAGAAAGTGACATTTGTTGTTTTTGGTTTTTGCAGGGTAGTGGGGGTTAAGTGACTTGCCCAGGGTCACACAGCTAGTGTCAAGTGTCTGAGGCCAGATTTGAACTTAGGTACTCCTAAATCCAGAGCTGGTGCTTTAACCACTGCGCCATCTAGCTGCCCGTCCTTATCTTTTTTAATTAGGTCAATTTTTGCTTTTGCATTGTCTGAGATAAGGATTGCTACCCCGCTTTTTTTTTTTTTTTTTACTTCAGCTGAAGCATAATATATTTGGCTCCAGGCTTTTACCTTTACTCTATGTGTATCTCTCTGCTTCAAATGTGTTTTGTTTTGTTTTATTTTTGTGGGGCAATGAGAGTTAAATGACTTGCTCAAGGTCACACAGGTAGTGTCAAGTGTCTGAGGCCAGATTTGAATTCAGGTCCTCCTGAACCCAGGGAAGGGGCTTTATCCACTGCAGCACCTAGCTGACCCCAAATGTGTTTCTTTTAAACAACATATTGTAGGATTCTGGTTTTTAATCCACTCTGATATCCAGTTCCATTTTATTGGAGAGTTCATCCCATTCACATTCACAGTTATGAGTACTAACTGTATTTCCCTGAATCCTATTTTCTCTCTTGTTTGTACTTCTAAAACTCTTTTCTTTCCCCCTGTCCCTTTTCAGTAGTGTTTTGTTTATGGCCACCACCTCTCTCAGTCTACCCTCCCTTCTGTCAGGCTCACCTCCTTTTTGTCCTTCCCCTTTTCACCTCCTAATTTTACCCTCCCTTCTATTAGCATCTCACCCTTTTCTTTCCCCCTTTCCCCTTTTACTTCCCTATAGGGTAAGATAAAATTCTATACCTAACTAAATGTGTATGTTATACTCTCTTTGAGCCAAATGAGATTAGAGTAAGGTCAAAACAATGCTCACCCTTCCCTTCTTTCCCCTCTATTATAATAGGTTTGTTGTGCCTCTTCATGTGATGTGATTTACCCTATTTTGCCTTCCCTTTCCTCTTCTCCCAGTATAATACTTTTTGTTACCCCTTACATTAAAAACAAAATACCATCACATCATCGTTCAACTTATACCCACACCTTTTGTCTGTGTGTATTCCTCCTATCTGCCTTAATACAAATACAGTTCTCAAGAGTTACAAGTATGTTCTTCCCATGTAGGGATGTAAACATTTTAACCCTATTGAATAACATATTTCCCCTCCCTTTTTACCCTTTCATGCATTTCTTGAGTCTTGTGTTTGTAGAATGAATTTTCTGTTCACTTATGGACTTTTCATTATCAAAGTTTTAAAGTCCCCTATTTCACTGATTGCTGATCTTCTCTGCTAGAAGATTATGATTAATTTTGCTGGGTAGTACATTCTTGGTTGCAATTCAAGTTCCTTTGCCCTCTGGAATATCATATTCTAAGCCATCTAATCCTTTAATGTTGAAGCTGTCAGGCCCTGCGTAATTCTGATTGTTGTTCCTTGATATTTGAATTGTTTCTTTCTGGCTGCTTGTAGTATTTTCTGCTTTACGTGATAATTCTGGAATTTGGCTACAATATTCCTTGGAATTTTCCTTCTGAGGTCTCTTTCAGGAGGTGATTGATGGATTCTTTCAACAACTGTTTTTTCCTCTGGGTCTAAGGGGCAATTCCCCTTGTTAATGTCATGAAATATGCGGTCTAGGCTATTTTTTTGATCATGGTCCTCAAGTATTCCAATTCTTCTTCTTCTTCTTCTTCTTTTTTTTTTGGTGAGGCAATTAGGGTTAAGTGACTTGCCCAGGGTCACACAGCTAGTAAGCGGTAAGTGTCTGAGGCCGGATTTGAACTCAGGTACTCCTGAATCCAGGGCCGGTGCTTTATCCACTGCGCCATCTAGCTGCCCCAAAACTTTTTTTTTTTTTTTTTTGGTAAGGCAATTGGAGTTAAGTGACTTGCCCAGGGTCACACAGCTAGTAATTGTCGAGTGTCTGAGGTCGGATTTGAACTCAGGTCCTCCTGAATCCAGGGCCAGTTCTCTATCCACTGCGCCATCTAGCTGCCCCAGTCCAATTATTCTTAAATTGTCCTTCCTGTAGCCTGCTTGGTCTGTTGTTTTTTTTGAAGAGGCATTTTACATTTTCTTCTACTTTTATATGCTTTTGATTTTGCTTTACTTCTTCCTGTTGTCTCATTGAGTCATTAGCTTCCATCTGCCCAATTCTGATTCTTAAGGAATTATTTTCCCCAGTCAGCTTTTGTACCTCCTTTTCTATTTGTCCAATTGTATTTTTTTTTAAGTGAGGCAATTGGGGTTAAGTGACTTGCCCAGGGTCACACAGCTAGTAAGTGTTAAGTGTCTGAGGTCAGATTTGAACTCAGGTCCTCCTGACTCCAGGGCCAGTGCTCTATCCACTGTGCCGCCTAGCTGCCCCTCCAATTGCATTTTAAGGCAATATTTTTTTTTCTAAGCTATTGACTTTCTTTCACATAACTCTCATTTCTTTTATCAAGTTTTTTTCTACCTCTCTTATTTGGTTTACAAAATCCTTTTTGAGTTCTTCCAAGAGGGCTTTTTGGTCTTGAGACCAATTCCTCTCCCCCTTTAAGGCTTCACATGTAGGCGTTTTAACATTGTTGTCCTTCTCTGAGTTTATGTTTTGATCCTTCCTATTGCCATCTTAATTTTCAATGGTGAGGGATATTTTCTGTTCCTTATTCATATTTTAGTCTCTTTTGTGCCTTTTAAAGTTCAGTTCTGCTCCTCAGGTACAGCATGCACTGTCCCAAGCTTCTTTTCCTGGGAGCCAGGGGCCCAGTCCCTGGCTTTCTTCTCTGAGGCCTTAGCTACTTGGAGCTTGCAGTTTGCTCACTGCACTGGATTGACCCAGCCTAATTGGGCCTCTTAGGTAGCAGATACCCCAGTTGGCAGATTGCCTTCTGTGTTGGGGCTACAGTTCTCACAACTGGCCTGCTGTACTACTAGCTTGCTGATCTGCACTGTGGCTAAGAGTCTTTTGCTGGCTTGTGCAGACACCCTCTGCATTGAGTTGTGATCCCCCTTTTAAAAAAATTTTTTTTATTATTTTTTTTTTAGTGAGGCAATTTGGGTTAAGTGACTTGCCCAGGGTCACACAGCTAGTAAGTGTTAAGTGTCTGAGGCTGGATTTGAACTCAGATACTCCTGACTCCAGGGCCAGTGCTCTATCTACTGTGCCACAGATCCTCTTTTACCCTGATGAAACAGACCTTTCCTGAAGATCTTCTAGGTTATCTTAAATTGGAAGATTTTTTTTCACTAGTCTTTTTGCAGGTTTTGCAGCTCCAGAATATGTTGAGGGGCTTAATTTAATTTAATTTAATTTCTCTGAGGGAAATTTGGGAGATCTCAGGCAGCTTCCTCATTTCACTCTGCCATCTTGGCTCCACCTGCAGAACTCACTAAAAGTAATTTTTCAATTGATAAAACATTTATTGATATGAATAGGCAGATTTCATGGGAAAAAACCCAAATTATTGATAGCCATATGAAGAGTTGAAGTCATAAATAATTAGACAAATGCAAAATAAAATTAGCTCTAAGGTTCTACTTCACACCCATAAGATTGGCAAAACTTACCCCCAAAATGACAAATGGGGGGGGGTTGGGAAAGCAGGAACATTGATACACTGTTGAAGCTTATAATTGGTGCAGCCATTCTGGATCTATGTCCCCAAACTTATAAAACATCTCAGCAATAAATAAAATGCCCAGAAGAGATTCTAAAAATTGGGGAATAGTACCAGTACAAGTTTTATCTTAAAGCATTAGAAAAGTGGGACACCCCACAATCCCTCAGGGTAGATACCCTAGCATCATGACAGAGATGTAGTCTGCTTGGCTCTGCAAGAGAGAGTCAGAGCATATATAGTTATATGAATTTTTCTTCCACAATAATAGATATAGCATAGTGTTATTTAAAAATTTTTTTCTGATCCTAACATTTTCTTTTGGTACTTTAGAGCTCTTTCTGTTTTTTCTTTTTTTCTTTCTTTCTTTTTTTTTTTTTTAGTGAGGCAATTGGGGTTAAGTGACTTGCCCAGGGTCACACAGCTAGTAAGTGTAAGTGTCTGAGGCCAGATTTGAACTCAGGTACTCCTGACTCCAGGGCCCGTGCTCTATCCACTGTGCCACCTAGCTGCCCCTAGAGCTCTTTCTGGATGCTAGTAGTATCTTTTTTTCTCTTTTGCCTGAAATCTTTAGATTTGGACTCACATTCCTGAATGTTTTCAGGCTGAGAGCTTTTCAGAAAGTGACTGGTTGCTTCATTCTATTTTCACTTTCAGTAGATCTGGGCAATTTCCTTTTCTAATTTGAGAACTCATTTAAGAACTATTCTCGGAGCCAAAGTCCTGAGAATAAAATTGTCTGGACAAGGGTCACACAGAAGTCTCTTGACTCCTGTTACTTTGGTTCTTCCATGATACCACACTGAGTTTATTGTCTGTGTCAGTCAATAAACATTTATTAAGTATATACTATGTGCAAGGTACTGTGGTGAGGGGGCAGCTAGGTAGCACAGTGTATAAAGCACTGGCCCTGGATTCAGGAAGTCCTGAGTTTAAATCAGTCTCAGACACTTGACACTTACTAGCTGTGTGACCCTGGGCAAGTCACTTAATCCCCATTGCCCTGCAAAAAAAAAAAAAGTACTGTCCTGAGCACTGGGTATGCAAAGAATGACAAAAGACAGTTCCTGCCCTCAAGGAGCTCATAATCTATTGGGGGAGAGAATACATAAAAAGAATATGAAAAAGAAAGGGAGACAGAAGCGCCCAATCCAGGGACATGATGAAGTCCAGAGGAATGCATCTGGATAGGAAATGATGAAATGGATGCCCTAAGTGCCCTCCTTAAATGGAGGATCTGAGAGGAGTACACCACTGCCTACCCTCTACCTTCTCCATTCGTGGAAAGGAGAGAGGATCCCTCTTTAGGGGGTACTGAAGAGATATGATTTTCAGAGTTGATATTATCTTGCAGGATGATGAGATTCTGTAGAGTATTAATGGAGTCTAGAAGAATGTGTCCTGGTGGGAAATGATAAGATGGCTATCTAAGTGTCCTCTGTATATGAAGGATCTGGGCAGGGGAAGCTTACTGTTGTAAACCCTCCACACTCTTCAATCATAGAGTATGTGACTATGGGTTGAGGCACAATCTCTCTAAGCCTTAATTTCCCTATTTGTAAAATACTACCTATCTGAGGACACTTTGTAAACTTTAAAACATTATATAAATGTGAGATAGGTTTAGTATAAAGTACTATACAGGTGTTTTTAAAATATTGTGGAGTTGTTTTTTTTTTTTTGGTGAGGCAATTGGGGTTAAGTGACTTGCCCAGGGTCACACAGCTAGTAAGTGTTAAGTGTCTGAGGCTGGATTTGAACTCAGGTACTCCTGACTCCAGGGCCAGTGCTCTATCCACTGTGCCATCTAGCTGCCCCTTGTTTTAAAACTATTGTAACAGGATTCTTTGGTCATAGTTTTCAGAGAGTTTATTGAGTCTTGGGTTTTGTATTTGAAAGTCAAATTTTCCATTTAGTTCAGGTCTTTTCATCATGATTACCTGAAAGTCCTCTTTTTCATTGAAGTCCCATTTTTTCCCCTGAAAGATTCTAATCACTTTTACTGGATAGGTGATTCTTGGTTGTAATCCCAATTCCTTTGCCCTCTGGAATATCATATTCTATGCTTTCTGATCCTTTAATATAGAAGCTGCTAGATCTTGTGCTATCCTTACTGGGGCTCCACAGTACTTGAATTGTTTCTTTGTGGCTGCTTGCAATATTTTCTCCTTGACCTGAGATCTCTGGAATTTGGCTATGATATTCCTGGGATTTTTCATTTTAGGATCTCTTTCAGGAGGTGATTGGTGGATTCTTTCCATTTCTATTTTAACTTCTGCTTCTAGAATATCAGGGCAATTTTCCCTGACAATTTCTTGGAAGATGATGTTTAAGCTCTTTCCTTGATCATGGTTTTCAGGTAGTCCAATAATTTTCAAATTATCTCTCCTGGATCTATTTTTTCAGGTCAGCTGTTTTTCCAAGGAGATATTTAACATTGCCCTCTATTTTTTTTTTTTTTTTTTGGTGAGGCAATTGGGGTTAAGTGATGTGCCTAGGGTCACACAGCTAGTAAGTGTTAAGTGTCTGAGCCTGGATTTGAACTCAGGTCCTCCTAACTCCAGGGCCAGTGCTCTATCCACTACACCACCTGGCTGCCCCCATGCCCTCTATTTTTTTTTTAAACTTAATTTTTTTTTTTGCAGGGCAATGGGGGTTAAGTGACTTGCCCAGGGTCACACAGCTAGTAAGTGTCAAGTGTCTGAGGCTGGATTTGAACTCAGGTCCTCCTGAATCCAGGGCCGGTGCTTTATCCACTGCGCCACCTAGCTGCCCCCATGCCCTCTATTTTTAAAAATTCATTTGGATTTGATTTATTGTGTCTTGATTTGTCATAAAGTCATTTGCTTCTATTTGCTCAATCCTAATTTTTAAGCAATCATTTTCTTCAGAGAGCTTTTGTACCTCCTGAATCTATTGAGTCTTTTTTTGGGGGGGGGGCAGGGCAATGAGAGTCAAGTGACTTGCCCGAGGTCACACAGCTAGTAAGTGTCAAGTGTCTGAGGATGGATTTGAACTCAGGTCCTCCTGAATCCAGGGCTGGTGCTTTTTCCACTGCACCATCTAGCTGCCTTTCTATTAACTCTTAATGTCTTTCTCTTTGATTTGTTTTCCAGGTAAATTGTTTTTGATAGTTAGATATCTTACATTTTTTTCTTTTGATTTGGTTTTAACATTCCTTGTTTCATGGAATTATTGAAGCCTATTTGTTTCATTCTATGTTTGAGTGAGTCCACTACTTGGGTCGCCCTTTTTTAAAGCTGTCTATGTTTCTTCCCAGTTTTTTTTCTTTCAGAGGTGTTATTTAAATTCTAATTTGATGTTTTGCCTCTTGTTTCATTTCCTCCAGGGAATTGTTATAACCAAATCATTTTTTTCTATAACTTTGCTTGTGTTCATAGTGGAATTATTCAATTCATTGAGTTTACTTCTTTGGCTTCTTTTTTTTTTTTTTTTAGTGAGGCAATTGGGGTTAAGTGACTTGCCCAGGGTCACACAGCTAGTAAGTGTTAAGTGTCTGAGGCCGGATTTGAACTCAGGTACTCCTGACTCCAGGGCCGGTGCTCTATCCACTGTGCCACCTAGCTGCCCCTCTTTGGCTTCTTTTAACTCATAGGAACTCTTTTTTTTCCTACTGTTTACTCATATGTTCCCATGGGTGACTCTTCTTGTGCTCATGGGTTTCAAGTCAAGTCCAGAGCTATTTTCCCTGGTGTCATCTTTCTTTTAGCTGCTTCTAGCAACCCTTTTGTGTATTTCTGTTTTGGTTAAAGATATTTTTGTTTCTCTTCAGTTTTCCTAATTGTTGTATTATCTGATGGAGTGTATGTCAGAGAACCAGGCTCTTCTACAACTTTTCATGTTGATGACTTGTATCATTCAATCTCCACAGGGCAATATTACAAGGTAAAGGCTGGAGTACTGGATCTTAGTTAATTGACAATTCCTCTGGGATTGGTGGAGGAAAGTCGGTTGGAATGGGAGAAGATGGTAGTAGAGTAAAAGGTTCTTTGGGGTCTATGTTATCCTACTCCTGCCTCTTCTAGTCTGGATAGGAAACAGAGAGATATAAGAGTACACTTGCAGCTCTTGGGGCTGTCTCCTCACTGAAATCAATAATTTCTTTTTAAATATCCATTTTATTTATCTCAGCTTCTATACTACTGGTGAACATAATAATAAACATAATAATACCAGAACTTAAACACTCAATACCACAAACATTGTCTCAAGGTAATTGCTATCACTTGAAAATGCAATGGAAAAATGGACTTACAGTCCAAAAACCAAAGGAAAAAAAACTCATCCTGGATGAGATTCCACAGGGTAGACTTTTGGGGGCTATTCTGTTCAGTTCCCAAGTAGATTCCCCTGGGGATGGCTACTCTAAGTTCAAGGTACCATGTGGGTCCACATTTCTAAAACCATAGTTCACAAGCCTCCATTATTGCATTTACCTTTCAGTCATCAGCCAAAGGACACAATTAGCTCAAAGCAAAAGCATTTACTAGAATGGCATAGTAAGATTTATTATGTGGCTCGTACACTGAAAATATAGTGCTCTGAGACTATGTTATTTGAATGTGTGCAGTTCCTGCATGGCCAATTTGGTAGTGCAGAAAGCAAAAGAGGCACTTATGTGAAGGTTTGAACTATCTACCTGCAGAGAGGACAGAAGGATTGGAGAAGCTTTTGATAGAAGAATGAAGTGCTTGTAGTGTACATGAATTATGCCAACCAAGCAGCTTCAGGTTCTAAGGGAGATTACATATAATGTCTTTTTTTTTTTTTTTTAGTGAGGCAATTAGGGTTAGGGTTAGGATTAGGGTTAGATGAGTCCTCCTGACTCCAAAGCTGGCACTCTTTCCACCATGCCACTTAGCTGCCCCGTTTCCTGACTCCATGGATTTGTACTGGTTATCCTCCATACCTAGAGTATTCTCTGCCCTTATATCTGATTCATAGCTTCCCCAACTTCATTCTTGATTTGGCTAAAATCCTACCTTCTGCAGGTCTTTCCTATCTCTAAAAGGGACTCACAAGAAAAGAATTCCCTGACTGTGTCAGCATGGACATAACAAATAAAAACAGGGAGTTGGCTATATTCAGAGATGTCTAGTTTTATCCAATTGTATACTTAAGGGAAATGATGAGACTGCCAATTCTTCAATGACCTGCTTGAAGATGTTAAATAGAAACATCAACTATGCTAGAACACATTACCTCATTTGAAAATGGGAACTCCCTCCAGTTTTTTCTTCCATTACAATCCACAAACCAGTTTGACCATTTCCAGTACTTATGGTTTACTAAAGTCTTCTTTCATTTGTCAAGCTAGGAAGCAACTTTATCTGATGCTTCAAGAAAAGGTTTGTGAAATGGCAATCTGTTTTTTGGAAGTGTCCAAACTTTTATGAACAAGCATCCCCCTTCCTCCTCCAAACCCCTTCAGTTTCACTTCCAAGAGGGGCAGACATGAGGGGTTCTTTCAGTTTTACTGACTACATACTTCCTCTTGCAAGGATTTTTCTACATAAAAAAACATTGTAGCTTTTGTGTCTTGTCATATTCATTAATACAAGGGAAACCATGAAATAGTGTCCATCATATTTACTTTTCTTTGACATTTTGATTAAATTGGTTCTGTAAAATATAAAATAAATCAATTTAAAACAAAATATTTTATTGAATTTATATTTTTGAAACAATATTTTTTGCATGGATTTTTTTTTTGTGTGTGTGTGTTTTGTTTTGGTAAGGCAAACGGGGTTAAGTGACTTTCCCAGGGTCACACAGCTAGTAAGTGTCAGGTGTCTGAGGCTGGATTTGAACTCAGGTCCTCATGAATCCAGGGCCAGTGCTCTATCCACTGAGCCACCTCACTGCCCCTTTGCATGGATTTTAAATGATTTGATAAATCTATAGAGAGACAAGCAATTTGTATGTTAAATAAATTGTAAGATATCCAAGAAATTTGTATGTCAAGTAATTGAAATAAGGCAGTTTTTACAGTTTATCCAGAGATTTAATGCATTAAGCTGGGGTTTTTGTTTTTTTTTTTTTTTTTTTTTTGGTGAGGCAATTGGGGTTAAGTGACTTGCCCAGGGTCACACAGCTAGTAAGTGTTAAGTGTCTGAGGCCAGGTTTGAACTCAGGTACTCCTGACTCCAGGGCCGGTACTCTATCCACTGCACCATCTAGCTGCCCCCATTAAGCTGGTTTTAACCCTCTGATAGATATACAGATGACAATAGCATCTCAGGACTACTTTCCTTTCTGGAATTTGGCTATTGTTGTTTGTGGAATCATGTGGCTTTCTGCACTTTCTTAAAATAATGTGTAAAGGGGGTTACCCTGCACAGGCTCAGACCTGCTAACATGGAAATACCCTGCATCCTGCATTTTCCTCCTGAATGAGTGGGAGACACTTCCTTTGATTATCTGCTGAACAGGCTGCATCTTTTAAAACTTTCAGATTGGAACAGTTTCATTCCTGCATGCTCTTTCCTGCTGGAGGTTGAAGATCAGTTTACCCACAGTGTGAGTAGTAGAGCTAAACCAGAAGGGAAGATACCTTTTCCTCCATTCTCTTTTAAACCAGTATGGACATTTGTTTCTGTTCCATTTCCTTTGTCCTTGGTTTTAGGTACTACTCCCAATCCCTACTGGGTCTGAAAATTCGAGCCGTAGCAACCTTGGAGCTAAGATTGCACACAGAATATTATATCCATCTAGGTAGGCAGGGGAGCCCTGAGAAGCCAGGGTACCTGGGGCTCAAACCAGAGGAGGGTTTTGGGCTTAGACCTGGAATTGTGAACTTGAGCTAAGTTGTTTGTATATTTGTTTGTAAATTAGTAAGTATTCCTTTTCAAAAGCTAATTCCACTAAAAGTGGTTAAATGGAATTGGGGTTCAAGGGCCTACCTCATAGGTAACACTAATCAGTAGTTACTGGAGCCATTGCCAGTAAGGCTAGATACCCCCCAGCCCTTTAAGGACAATGGGGAATCATAGGAGATGGTTGAGATGTAAAATGGCCTTCAGACAGTGGGGATGGGGTAGTCAATATTACAAATAAATGGTTCTCTTTTCTTTCTTTTTTTTGGCGGGGCAATGAGGGTTAAGTGACTGGCCCACAGCTAGTAAGTGACAAGTGTCTGAGGCTGGATTTGAACTCAGGTCCTCCTGAATCCAGGGCTGGTGCTTTATCTACTGTGCTACCTAGCTGCCCCACAAATAAATGGTTCTCATTTCTAATATCATTCACAGTTCTTGAGGTTTTTAAAAAAATTCATGGTATTCTTTGTGGAGTAATAATACATGACCATCCTTTGTACAACATTTTGTATGTGCATGTCTTTATTTCATCAAAAGTGTAGAAAAAGGGAGTAGACAGACAAAAATAAAAGAACTGTTTTACTCACCAAACTTGCAAAACTGTGTATGACTCCTATCACTGTACAATCTATAAGCAATAATAAGAAATTATTTTAAATAACAACTGTTAGATGAATTTGAACTTTCCTGGTGTCCACTTGTTGCCCTCTTGCCTATTTGTATTACTGCCTTAGAGAGAGTTTAAAATTCTCATTTGAAAGGCCTAATTGTATAAAACTTTAGCAAATTATCAAAATGATTTACCTGCTTCCCAGTAGTGATTAACAAACAATTATAGGTAAAGTATATTAGAAAGCAATGTGTATGGGTCACAAATGTGAGAATAAGATTCTTTACCATTTTATGTTTACTGTTTTGTTTTATTATTTGGACAGCACAGAATTGCCCTATAGTTGGTCCCCTATATACTATAGGCTAAATGTTTGTAGAGAGGAAGACTATAATCATTTATGATCTAGCAGTAGTTCCTTTTTTTTTTTTTAAGTGAGGCAATTGGGGTCAAGTGACTTGCCCAGGGTCACACAGCCAGTAAGTGTTAAGTGTCTGAGGCCGGATTTGAACTCAGGTACTCCTGAATCCAGGGCCGGTGCTCTATGCACTGCGCCACCTAGCTGCCCCTCTAGCAGTGGTTCTAATAACTATAATAACTTTGAAGTAGCAGTAAGCATAAATGATACTTTGAGATATCTGTTACAATTATAATGTTTTTGTTTTTGTTTTGTGGGGCAATGAGGGTTAAGTGACTTGCCCAGGGTCACACAGCTAGTGTCAAGTGTCTGAGGCTGGATTTGAACTCAGGTCCTCCTGAATCCAAGGCCAGTGCTTTATCCACTGCACCACCTAGCTGCCCGCAATTATAATGTAATATGAAAAATGTCTGCGATTTCTTTTAGTGACAAAGTCACCAATAATAGCACTAAAACTACTGTAGTTTGGTACCTACCTTCATAATTGGATGAAATATATCCATGGGCCCCCTTTTTTCTGTCCATGAACCCTAACTTAAGAACCCCTTGTCTATAGGCAGAAATAGACTCTCTTATTTGTAATTGAGTTCCTTCAGACTTGGTAAAAGTCCCAAAGTTGTGTGACTTATGAAAACTTACCCTACTGGCTAGGTTTCCATATGGAGATTGGTGGAGGGATGGGGGAGAGAAGAAAGCAACATCTACCCAAGCTAAGTGCTGTATTTAATTGAGCATTTTTCCTCTGGTATGGCTAAATAAACCTTCTTTTATATAATGTTAGATGGACTCTAGGTTTCTCATTTTATTCCAACATTGAACCTAAACTACCAGGGGATGATCTGAGTCTGGCCCATTCCATGACAATTGGCATAGGCTATGTTGGAAAGAGATGACATGGTAGTTTATATTGTGGTTGAAGTAGGGAAAGGGTTCTGCGAATACAGAGGATGGAGTGATTGGATAGTCAGATACATATATGTTGTGGGAAGGGCCCTTCAATGAAATAGAGAAGGCTCCACTGACCTATTAGCTCAATAGCCCCTCATCGGTGGGGACCTATTGTGAGAGTCAAATTAGATATACAGAGCATTAATCTCCCCCTTTAACTTTCCTTAAGAAAAAGGAGCCACTGAGCTTTAATCTATGATGGATCAGTTTTTTTATTTTATTGCTTGGGAATTAATTAGACAACAAGAGTTGAAACCAATTAGGGAAATAAGGAAGGAGAAATACAAATGAATAATCTTAGATCTAAGCTTAGTCCATTCCTTTATAAAACTCACTGAATCCCAAACTGCCCACCAGACCGCGAATCTCTGAAAAGACTGAACACCAAACCACTTGCACTCCTTTCAATCCCACTCCATCATAATAAGTGTCTCCCACTTTGAGGGTCACATGAGGTTCATTACTCTGGGGAGGTGAATGGACTGGCACAAGGGCATTCAAAAAATCTGGATCTGGGAATATGTGGCTTTCATTATCTATGTTCCATTCCTCCCCGTCATCTCATCAATCCTGTGCCCCCCTCTGAGGGAGACTTTGGTTACCATGATTCTGGTTCTGTCTTTCTGTATCTCTCTGATAGGGTCTATAGTTATTCTGATACTGTCTCTCTGTATTCCCTTGAAAAGATCTATTTCTATTTTGATTTCACTTGTAATTAGATTTTCTTCTCCAAGTCCTACATTCCCTCAATGAATGCCCTTCCTTTTTACAATGCCAACACACTATGAAGACCTAACTCTTTAGAATTGTTTTTTTTTTACCTTTTTCACTGACCATTCTGCCTGAGATGAGAGAGGAATGTTCAACTAGAACTCGGTAGCTATTAACTTGGTAACAAAGGAGAGCTTGAGGGATAAGAGGCTGAGGGTGGAGTGGGGGTTAGTATCCTGGTACATTTTCTTATTACAGGCCGCATGGCTCATGTGTGAGAGAGCCATGAGGGACGGTTTAGATAAGATCTTTATTTACACAGATTCCTGGGAACTAACCATGAGTTTGGCTGAGTGGTCTGGGTCCTGGAAAGAATAGACTTCACTATCAAAGGTCTTCCTTTTTGAGTCTGGTCCAAATGGAAGAATTTTTGCCCATACCTTCCACTACATAGTTTTAGGGTGAGTCAGCACCCATTAGAAAAATAATATATCTTCTCTTGTCATGAACAACCAAAATGACACCTTTAAAATGACAGTCTTTAAAAGACTAGCAGAGGTTGAAAAGCAGGTTCATTGCCAATCTGGACATGGAAACCATGATACCATGTTGTGGAAAGTGCAGTATCATATGATTCCCTTAATTAAATATAACATAGTTACTTTTAACTATGTTTTTCTTTGTGCTAATTGGAGTACCCAACTACGAATGACCAATACTATATTATCCCACATAGTTATTGACCAGGTTTTGACTAGCAAATCAATTAAATCTTTCTTCCTTATAAGCCTCGCTAAAACATTGCCTCTGATAAGGCCACCTACTTCATCTCAAAGGTGGTTCAAGACTGGACACATCACTAGCCTAGTCACTGAGTTTTGTGCCTCCCATATGAACCTTGTATGGCTGGCCTTGTTGAACACTTGAATTGACTCTTGAAAACAACAGTTTCATCCTCATGCTCCTATGATGGCTGGGTGTTCCAGATCCCTAAAACGATATCTTTTATTTTATTTTTTTAGTCCTAAAACTATATCTTAAAGGAATAGGGGGAGGATTATCCACCTAGGAGGAGGGAGGACTCTTCTAGTCAGTAGTTTCTTGGATCTGGTCTCCAGGAAGACTTAACTAGTCAAATATATATATGTATATGTATGTATATGTATATATGCATATATATATATATGTGTGTGTATATACTTACACACACACACACACACACACACACACACTAACACTTTCAAGCCCTTCCTTTTTCTTAACACCTACATAGTCACCTGTTTTTCAAGGTCCCTTTACCTCACAGGACTCCAAAATCCTATGGAAATGACACAGTGCCCTCTCAACTGACTCTCTTTTCCCCTTATTTGATACAGATAACTCCTTACCAGGAGAAGATTAAGAGACTAAGGAATCATTGGTGGGTGCTTGATTTTTTTTTTTTAAAGAGTAAATGATCTTGGGGGCAGCTAGGTGGCGCGGTGGATAGAGAGCACCAGCCCTGGAGTCAGGAGTACCTGAGGTCAAATCTGACCTCAGAAACTTAACACTTACTAGCTGTGTGACCTTGGGTAAGTCACTTAACCCCAATTGCCTCACTTAAAAAAAAAGAGTAAATGATCTTGACTTTATTTTGTTTGTTTTTCGGGGCAATGAGGGTTAAGTGACTTGCCCAGGGTCACACAGCTAGTAAATGTCAAGTGTTTGAGGCCGGATTTGACCTCAGGTACTCCTGACTCCAGGGCCGGTGCTTTATCCACTGTGCCACCTAGCTGCCCCGGTGCTTGATTTTTAATGACATGAGGGAGGTAAAACTATCTACATAATTATGATAAACATGAATTTATACTTTAGCCTACTTGGTGACCATACTTGACTGTAATGAGTCCCTGGATGAAAACGAGGGAGAGCCCTTACTCAACCTCTGTGGAAGAATAAGGCAGCAATTTGGTATCATCTCTCTGATGGCATTCCCAGGGAACCCTTGCCCTAATGCAAGTTATACAAGTTTTTCCTTAAATGGTACTGAGCCTTTCCTTGAGACTTGGTTGGCTTAAGGACTAAAGGCTCAAACTTTGTGCATTATTTCCTCATTGCCTAAATACAGAGTTGTTGTGAGGAGCTCCATGGGTGCTGTGGTGCTTTGCTGGTGGATCACAGTAGGTGACTCAGGCAAGGGAGCTTAGTTCAGCTAAATTGATATGAGCTATCCACGGTGTATATCCTTGTTAGATATACCCCTGTTAGGACTAAGTAAATCTCTTTTCTGGTGGTTTGAAAGAAAGGTTGTGTATGATGGGGTGATTCTAAAAAATAAAATTGGGTAGGAAAATGTAAAAGGGAGCAATTATATTATAAAAATGGGGTATGAAAGGAAGAACTAATACAGAACAAGAAGGTGAGGGTGAAGGGCTGATAATGATGGAACTTTATCCTCATCTGGACTGAAGAGGAAACAATGTGTACATCTGGAAGGGTGTAGATGTCTTGTGAACATGTAGAGAGGTGAGGAAACTGGAGGATAGGGTGGGGAGGGACTTTTGGAGGGGTAGGTGAAGTGAGGGAAGAAGAAGAGGTAACAGGGATAGGGTAAAAAGGGGCTGAAAAAGAAAATAGTGAGTAAAAATAAGATGGAGGGAAATTCACAAATAGTAATTATAACTTTGAATGTGAATGTGATGTTTATAGCAACTTTCTTTGTAGTAGTAGTATATGATTATGATGGAATACTACTGGGATATAAGAAAGGATGAATTCAATGATCTTAGAAGGGCATGAAGAGACTTGCACGAAATGATGAAGAGAGAAGTGAGAACATTGTATACAGTAACAGCAATATTTTTGGGGGGCGGGGCAATGAGGGTTAAGTGACTTACCCAGGGTCACACAGCTAGTGTCAAGTGTCTGAGGCTGGATTTGAACTCAGGTCTTCCTGAATCCAGGGCCGGTGCTTTATCCACTTCGCCACATAGCTAGCAATATTGTTTTTTAAGAATGACTGAGTGGGGCAGCTAGGTGGTGAAACAGCACTTGGAGCAACTGCTCCCACAAGTACCTTTGACTGAAGATTAAGTTACTCTATTTAGTAACTCATAACCATGAATAATATATAGAATGTTTTTATTCCTGTTTCTAGTTTTTTTTTTCCCCTGAATGTAACAAGCCTTTCACTATAGTTTTGTTAACAGGTGAAATAACAATAATAACAGAAAGAAATTTCATGCAATGATCTGGAAGAACTTTGATATGTATTAGCATAACATTCATTTGAGATAACAAATTGATATATTGAGTTTTACAATTTACCATGTTTGGTTTATTTTTAACTTGATCCTCACAACTTGAAAGTAGGTAGTACAAGGAAAGCTGAAACTAGAAATTCCTGCATTTGTCAAGTTTGTGGAGTCAAAAGGGGTGCAGAAAATAGTTGCAACTTAGGCAACTAGAAGAGGAGCATCCAATCACTAAGTATGCTCATGGATATTAGATGGGAAGGGAAGCTAAGAGAGATAGGACTCTGGCAGTGGTGGCCAATCAATCAATAAGTATTTATTAAGTGCCTAGCTGGGGATACAAATACAACAATTGAACAGTCCCTGGCCTCAAGGAACTTACTGTTAGGGTCTGTTAGGGGACATTAACATAAATGTACAATCCCAGAAGGCCCAAAGTATAAAGGAAATGTTAAGGAATTTTCCTACACCCCTACAACAAATGTGTGACTAAATACTTAATCAATTTGAAAGGACTATAGGACCTTGGACATTAGGAAACAGCTGATACCCACAAAGGAAACATCTTGTGATTTGCTGAGAGAATCAGGCACACATTAAGAAGTATATAAACAGGGGCAGCTTGGTGGCACAGTAGATTCAGGAGGACCTGAGTTCAAATCTAGTCTTAGATACTTGTGTGACCCTGGACAAGTCACTTAACCCTCATTGCCCAGCAAAAAATTAAAAAAAAAAAGAAGTATATAAACCAAATAGCTACTAAATAAATACATTTTAAAGGTTTTGGGGATATGACATAAATAGCTGAAGTCTTAGCCTCTCACTCTTTTGCTCATGTCATTTGGGACTTTGTCAGCTCTCACTTAAACTTACAATGAGAGATAGAAGGGATTTCTCTCCCTTTCTTTTTTCCCTTTCCCCTAGCCCTAAGCAAAATGGCAGCTGTGAGAACCTGTGCTTGCCTAGGTGAGCCTGAGACTGGACCTCAGATGCCTGGTTGCCTCTTCTGCTTTGTGTTACTTTCCTAAAAATGTAATCAAAACAATTTCAGCAAATTTGCAGGATATAAAATAAATTACCAACAAAATCTATTAGGAAGAGAAAGAGAAATTCCACTTAAAACAACCACAGAATGTATTTATAAAATACTTGGGAGTCTACCTACCAAGATACACACAACAACTATCTGAACATAACTACAAAACACTATGGAAATAAAGACAAAATAATTGGAGAAATATTAATTATGAGTAATTAATGAAATATTAATTGCTAATGAATAGGACATAATAATAATAATAGTAACAATAATAATAACATACTGTTTAAAGTAATTTACTTGTTCAGTGTCATACCTAACAATATACCAAAAGATTATTTTATAGAACGATAGAATAATGAAATTCAACCGGAGAAATAAAAGGCTAATAATCTCAATTTCCCTCTCAGTCACTTTCTCTAATGCCCAAATAAAAGGCCATTTTAATCCTAATTGGACTATGTGTGAGAGTGTAATTCTTTATTGGGGAATACCTAAGGACTCCCACCACCTATCCCCTCCCTACCAGTTTTTTTGCACAGTAAAACCAATTTAGCTAAGATTAGAAAGGAAATAACTGGAAAAATATTTTTGTCACAAATTTCTTTTATAAAGGTTTCATTTTCAAGATACATAAGCAACTGATTCAAATACATAAGAATCCATAATTCATAAAATCTATTCCCCAATCATTAAGGGATATGAGGGGAGGGAATAAGCATTTATTAAGTGCCTACTATCTGCCAGACACTGTGTTCAGGGCTTTACAAATATTATCTCATTTGATCCTCACAACAACTCTGTGAGATAGGTGCTATTGGTATCTCCCTTTTACATTTGAGGAAACTGAGGTAGATAGAGGTTAAATGATTTGCCCATTGTTGCAGAGCTAGAAGATACATACCTGATGTTGGATTTGAACTCAGGTCTTCTTGACTCCAGTCCTGGCACTCTATACACTGGGGAACCCAGCTGCCCAAACAGGCAGTTTTCTGAGGAAGAAATGCAAACTATCTGAGCCATATGAAAAATGGTTTCAAATCATTAATAATTAGATGCAAATTAAAGCAATTCTGTGGTTCTATCTCACACTCATCAGATTGCTAAAATTGATTAAAAAAAAGAAAATGACAAATGAAGGGGTTTCAGGAAAACAGTTAACATTGATGTACTTTGGGTGGAACTGAGAAGTGATGCAGTCATTTGTTTTTTGTGAGGCAATGAGGGTTAAATGACTTGCCCAGGGTGACACAGCTAGTAAGTGTCAAGTGTTTGAATCTGGATTTGAACTCAGATCCTCCTGAATCCAGGGCCAGTGCTTTATCCACTGTGCCACCTAGCTGTCCTCATGCAGTCATTTTGGGAAACAATATGAAACTATGCTCCAAGAGTAACTTAACTGTGTCTATATGTCCTTTCACTCAGCAATGCCAATATTAGGCCTAATGCCCAAAGAGATCAAATAAATAAAGATAAAAAAGTCTTATATGTACAAAAATATTTATAGCAGCTCTTTTTGTGTTTGAAAAGAACTATAAATTAAGGGCATACCCATCAACTGGGGAATGATTGAACAAATTATGTTACATGAATGTAATGTAATAGTGCTGCACTGTAAAAAATGATGAAAGAGGTTTCAGAGAAATTCAGTATAAATTGATGCAGAATTAAATTAGGAGACCCTAGAGAACAACTTGTAATGTCAACATTATGAAAACAATTTAAAAAGACAAGAACTTTGATTAACAAAATGATCAACCATCATTTCAGAGGAGTGGTGATAAAGAATGCTAGCCTGCTCCTGACAGATGCAATAACAGAAAAAGAAATGCATTTTTGGACATGACCAATGCCGGACTTTGTTTTTGCTGACTATGCCTATTGTTACATGGATTTTATTTTCCCTTCCTTTTTTTCAGTTGGGAGGATAAAAAAATAAATGCTTGAGAATGGAAAAAAATGAAGAAAACAGAATGGTTAAGTTCATAGGAAACACAGATTACCTGGATGACTTTGAAAATAATGTGTTGGATTTATTATATACTTAAAAATAAAAATGAGCTCACCATAATGCATATACACACCTTCAATGTACAATCTTCTTTTCCTGTTCTACTTTGTAAATGGAAACGCTTATTATTTTTGGTACTGGTACTGAATTTTTTGGGGGGGTGGGGCAATGAGGGTTAAGTGACTTGCCCAGGGTCACACAGCTAGTAAGTGTCAAGTGTCTGAGGCCAGATTTGAATTCAGGTCCTCCTGAATCCAGGGTCGGCACTTTATTCACTGCGCCACCTAGCTGCCCCCATAAAGTTTTTTTTGTTTGTTTGTTTTGTTTTTTTGGCAGGGCAATGAGGGTTAAGTGACTTGCCCAGGGTCACACAGCTAGTAAGTGTCAAGTGTCTGAGGTCATATTTGAATTCAGGTCATATTTGAATCCAGGTCCTCTTGAATCTAGGGCCAGTGCTTTATCCACTGCGCCACCTAGCTGCCCCCTGGTACTTAATTTTTTAAAATAAAAAAGTTAATTTTCTGTGATTGTCACTTTATCCCCTCACATACTTCTGATATCCTGCTCCTCCACCCCCACCCCCACCTCCCCAATCTGCTCCTTTACTCTGGTAGCTGATGAAGAGATGACTCTTCACCTTGCCAAGGCTATCTCTTTGATATTTACCATTGCTTCCATCCTCTCCTATCTTATTTAACAGATTGCCTCTGCTATCATATTTACTCTAATCTTTAATCCCCTCTGTCTATAAAAATGCCCAAGTCTCCTTCATCCTTAAAAATAATCCTCACTTGATCCTACCATCTCCATCAACTATTATTCTATATCTCTCCTCTCCTTCTTGGCTAAACTTGAAAATGTCATCTATATTCAGTTCCTCCAAATTGCTCTCCTCTCTCTCTATTCTAAACCCTTTGCATTGAGGTTTCTGATCTCATCACTCAATTGAAACTGCTCTCTTCAAAGTAATCAGTAATCTCTTAATTTCCAAATCTAATGGCCTATTATTCTCAGTCCTGTTTAAACTCTCTGCAGCATTTGACACAGTTGATCATGGCCTTCTTCGTACTCTCTGGGTTTTTATGACTCTTCTTTCTTCCCACTTGTCTTCTGTTTAGTCATTACTTTTCAGTTTCCTTTACTGGATATTCATCCACGTCATTCCCATTAATTGTAGATGTTCTTTAAGAATCTGTCTTGGGCCTTATTCTCTATTTTTCTTATGCTTTCAAACTTGGTATTCTCATTAGCTTTCAGAGGTACAATGCTCATCTCTCTGTAGATGATTATTAGATCTTCAAGGACAGCTTTAATCTCTTCTGAATTATCTAGTCCCCATTTTCATACTGGAAGTCCAGGAGGCATCTTGGACTCAACATATCCAAAACAGAATTAATTTTCTTTCTGCCCAAACCTCTTAGGGGTGGCTAGGTGGCACAGTGGATAAAGCACCGGCCCTGGATTCAGGAGTTCCTGTGTTCAAATCCGGCCTCAGACACTTGACACTTACTAGCTGTGTGACCTTGGGCAAGTCACTTAACCCCACTGCTCCGCCAAAAAAAAAAAAAAAAAGTCACAAACCTCTTCCAAACTTCCCTATGCCCTCTTGAGGGCAGCAACATACTTCCTGTCATCCAAGTTTGCAGCCTCAGTGTGGTACTTGACTTTTCACTTTCACTTATCCTACATCTTATTCTTTTATCCCGAATAACATTTCTTGGATATACCTCCTTTTCTCCAATCATAGTCTTATCCTAGTTCAGGCCTCATCAGCTCTCACTTGGTTTATTGCCATAGCCTAATTGACTCCTTTACCTTGAGTCTCTTGCCTTGCTATTATATCTTCCATACAGTTGTCAAAGTGACTAAACTGCAGTTCTGCTCATGTCATCTCCCTATTCAATAGATTTTAATGGCTCCCTATTAGGACCTTTGGGTTTAGGAAAGTGCCTGGCATATGGTAGCTGCTTAATAAATACTTGGTGATGATTTTAGGAACAAATGTGTATGCCTCCATTTGGCACTTAAACATCTTCACATCCTGACTCTTTACCTTTTTTTTTTTTTTTTTGTGAGGCAATTGGGGTTAAGTGACTTGCCCAGGGTCACACAGCTAGTAAGTGTTAAGTGTCTGAGGCCGGATCTGAACTCAGGTCCTCCTGACTCCAGGGCCGGAGCTTTATCCACTGTACCACCTAGCTGCCCCCACATAGCTTCCCCTTACCACCTAGCTTCCCCTTACCCTCTTTACTTCTACTCAAAATACTGTCTTCTTCTTGTTCTTCACGCCCTATGTTCTATCTACTATCTCTGTACTGTTGTGTTGGTTCTGGTTTCCTTCAAAGCCCTGTTTGTGTCACCTTTGCCACCTTCTTCAGGGCCATTCCTAGTTCCCTATGAGTACTAGTGCCTTCCCTAAAAGTATCTTTTGTAACAAGGTATTGAATAGGTCTTGGATTGTGTCCCATGAGTAAAATAAAGGTCTGAGTCTTCACTGGGAATTCTGGGATTTGTAATCTCAGAGAGAGAAAGCAGTTCTACCTGCCATGAGACTGGAACCACAGATTTCAGTGGCACCTGGAAGTTTTGAAAAGAAGTAGTCTTTCTGAGGGAAGGGAAGAGACAGAATATGGAAAGGTGCAGTGGCAGGGATGAACGTCACTGAAGAGAAATACCTATTGGTTTTCTACAGGCAGTATGCTTGTGTTCTGAGGACTAAGCAAGGAAGCATGGCTTCAGTACTCAGCCTTTGATAAATGAAGAAACTCGAATTGAAGTGGCCAGACAACCATCTATTTATGAATTAAGGAAAACTTGGAAAGGTTTTACTCTTTACAATTCTCACTTCCCAGTTTGCTAACTGCTGCTCATGTGTTTTTCCCCCTCTCTATTCCTTTGTTTCTTTTTATTTTTTTCCTTCATTTATTTATCCTGAATGTTTCCCACAAAATCCACGGTCAATTATGACTGCTTTGCCCTACATACATTTATTCAGTTCTTGGAAAAGGGGAAATGAGGGGTGCCTCTGACTAGCTTAAACACATAGAATAATAAATAGGTCAGAGGATTTCACTTTTTGTTCAGTGTACGAGGGGAAAGGGAATAAGCTTTTATATATCCCCTACAAGCACTTTAGAATGATCTCATTTGATCCTCACTACAACCTTTCCAAGTAGGTGTGATTATTATCCCCATTTTACAGTTCAGGAATTGGGGCAAACAGAAGTTAAGTGACTTGCCCAGGGTCACACAGCTAGCAGGTGTTTGAGGCTAGATCTGAACACAAGTCTTCCTGACTCCAGGTCCACCGCACCATTTAGCTGTAGCTGTAGCACCTCCCTAATTTGGGAGTATCAAGCTCTTATGATTTTAGTAATAACATTCATTTTATAAGCTTCTCCCAAAGCAGAATTTAAACTAGATCCCAGGCTTTCCCTTTCCCCTAGGCTACAGAAGGGAGCTCTTTGTTATAGCCCAGACTTTGAACCCAGGAGTCCCAGGCAAAACTCCGGCTTTGGCTGGGAAGAGAGGAAATACGAAGTAGAGGAGCCTGAAGGGAAGGTCCCGTTCTCAGGCCACCCAATAGGAGAAAAGCTGGTACGGGGAAGAATCAGCCTCCCTTCTTTTTTCCTTTTTTTGGGGGGGAAGGATTGCCTAGTCAGTTCTTCTCCACAGGGACACTAGCCGATGACACTTCTATCTTCCTCGAATGTATCTTGTATATATAGAGCTCTTCATGTTCATATAGCTTCCCCCATTAATGTCTGCTTCTTGAGAGCAGGGACTTGTTTTTCCTTTTTTCTTTGTATCCCCAAACGCTCAGCACGGGAGGCTGACCCAAGGTAGCAAGAGCTTTAGGAACGCTTTGCAGCTGTCACCCCTGGAGGGAGGGGTTGGGAGGGACGCTAAGCCTGGGCGGTGTTATAGCAACAGGACCATCCGAAGAGAAGGTAGCTCAGCTGCTCCAGGAAGAATGCAAAGAAGGGGGGTGGGGTAGCATTTAACTTCTTAGTGTCTAGGTTTCCTAGAATGAAAGTAGAGGGAGAATCATTCCCTCCTCTCCCTGGCCATGGTGAGGCTCACGCTTTAAATGCTAGAAGGGGCTCGATCAGGGAGCAAAGTTGTCTTTCGGTTAGGAGTTCGGTCCACTCCCCAGCTCGGGTGACCGGAGGAGGGGAATTTGACCCCACCTCTTAAGAATGGAACCGAATCTTTTCCCTGGCTGGAGGTGAGGACGTCAGGCCGGTTACCCGCCTCTTCGGGGCTCAGGGGAGAGTTCTCTCTCCCTAGGATTGAAAAGCATGTGAGGAGGCGGGACAGTGCCAAGGCCGGGGGATAGGTCAAGACTATCTGCCGGAGTCGGCGGAGGCGGCGGTGACGGCGGACCGGACGCTCAGTCCCGGCCTCTTCCCTTCCTCTTGGCTTCGGCTTCTTCCGTTCCCTCGCGTTCCCCGTGACGTCACAGACCCCGCCCCAGTTCTTCTCTCCCTTTTGTCACCCCCCCCCCCCCACAACCGCTCAGCACCCCCTCCCCCTCAGACTGAGTGGCAGCGTCGGCTGGAGCGCGTTTCTTCCGAGGGAGGGTGGGTGGAGGAAGGAAGACGAAGAACCTCGAGCACAGCCCCGGCGTCGCCTCAGCCCGGCCCTCTCCGCGGAGCCGAGCCGAGCCGAGCAGGGCAGCGGGGGGCTGGCCGGAGCCCGAGGAGCCGGAGGAGAGGGCGGGCGCGGTGGGAGCGATCTCGGCGTCCCGCTCTCTCCTCGGCTCATGGCGAGGACTCTCGGCACATCCGGGACCCTGGGGCCGCCGCGGCCGCGGCTCCGGCTGCTCAGCCCCCAGCGCCAGCCCCGGCCCGGGCCTCAGCCTCAGCCCCAGCCCCAGCCCCAGCCCCAGTCCCGGCCCCAGCCCCAGCCCCAGCCCCAGCCCCAGCCCCGGCCACTCTGGTGACTCGGTCGCGCCTCCGCTCCGCCCGCCCGCCCCCGGCTTGCCCGCCCCGCGCTCGGATACTGGGAGACGCCCGGGCCGGCGCCTCGCGCCCTGGGCCTGGACGAGCCGCAGCCGCCGAGGCCGAGGCCATGTCTAACCCCGGGGGCCGGAGGAACGGGCCCGTCAAGCTGCGCCTGACAGGTGAGAAGAGGGCCACGGGCCGGCGGGGAGCCCCGAGGCAGCTCGACCCGAGGCGGGGCGGGGCGGGCCTGGCCGAAGGGGCCGCGATCTCTGTGCTCCCGGGAGCCGCGGCCCGGCGCGGGAGGAGGTGTCGGGACCGGGGTCGGATGGCCTCCGGCCGAGTCCGAGTCCGAGCCCGAGCCCGAGCCCGAGCCGTGTCTTGGGCCGCCGTTTTGAAGCCCTCGGCAGCCCCCCGGCGACCCCTGGTCTTTTGTTGGGGGGAGTGAGTGAGTGTGCGCGTGTTGGTGTTTTAGTGAGTTTGCGTGCTCGCTTGTGTCTGCGTGTGAGGATGTGTGAATGCTAGTGTATGGGTGTGTGTTTTAGAGGGGAAGTCAGGTTCTGAACTCGGCTTGGAGTTTGAAAAGTTCCCCGAGGTCCGGAGCAGACTCTTGCGCCTGGTTCTGTCCCAGTGCTGTGCTGCCCGCCTCATGCCCTGCAGAGCTTGAATGAAGTTATCTCGTGAGAGCACGAAGAGTTTTGGGGATATTTCCTCTGAAATAGCACCTTGCGATCAGTATTCAGGTTAAAGGCTTTTTCTTGACTCCCTGCTGCAAGTGAAGAGTAACCTGGAAGCCGTGTTTGTATACATTGCAAGTCTTTGTTGTAGATGGAGGGGTTGTGTAGACGATCCGCTGGACACCTGAATTCCTGAATCTTCCACTTTTCTGTTGTCTAGGATCAGAGTAATCAGGCCCGATCAACACATTTTGCTTTTTGCTAGTGTTAAGTATAATCTACCTTTAGAATGCTTATTTTTGGGAGCTCATAGAAGGAGAGAGACAGAGACAGAGACAGAGACAGACAGACAGAGAGAGAGAGAGAGAGATTGAGATTTAAGAACTTGTACCACAGTGTAAATTCAGAACTCATTTGAAAAGGAAAATTCTTTTTACATATATGAACTCTGATATCAGGAAAGCCTCACCACCCTTCCCCCCCTTTGGCTAAAGTTTGCCAACTGAAAAAATAAACCAAAGAAATGCTAGGCTTTAATTTTAAAAGAAGTATATTTTTTCATAGTTATGCTTTCAGGTGTATTAAATGCTAATATGACATTGTAAACAAATTTTAATTTTTGTTGTCTAAATGAGTCATTTACTCTGTCTTTGGGGGGGGATTCCAGGTCACTAGTTTATTTGATACCCAGTTTTATCAAAATATGTGTTTTATGTATGGTTTGATGAATAAATTGTTTTCTTTACAGAAGTCTTTTTATCTTTTCCCCCTAAACCCACCAGTGTTTATGTTGAGGACACCACCATTCTTCCCATTACCAAAGTGTTCCTGACTTAGTGTCATCCATGACTCTTTATTATTATTCATTGGCCATATTTAATCAGTTGCCAACTCTTTTGGATTCTTCTTCCTCGGTATCTTACCCCACAACCACCCCGGTCCAGGGGCTCATAACCTCATGCTTGGACTATTGCAATAGCTCCTCCAGTCCCTTAGCTCTACAATTGATCCTCCTGTCAGGTTTGACTTCACTTCTTTGCTCAAGAAATTTTAGTGGCTCCTCATCATTGCCTTTAGGATAAAGTACAGACTACCCTGTTTGGCGTTTAAAGCCCTGGTTCTAGCCTATCTGTCCAAGGTAATTACACATTACTCTCTTTCCTGAACTCTACACGCTAGCAAGTATGGGCTATTTGCTGTTCTTGGTATAGGACATATCTCCCTCCTGTCCCCCATTCCTGGAATGCTCACCTTTCTAACTTCTGTCTTTTGGATGCTCTACCTTAATTCAAGGCTCAGCTCAAGTAACCATTTCCTTCACGAGGCCTTCTTCCTTGTCTCTTGGTCATTGGTATTTATTTTGCATATATCCTGTACTTTTCTATAGACTCTAAGCTCCTTGAGAGCAGGGTTTGTAGCACTTTTATATTTGCATTCTCAGAGATTCATGCAATGTGTAATTGCTTGTTGGTTGATATAAGAAAAAACTAGGGGTGGCTAGGTGGCACAGTGGATAAAGCACTGGCCCTAAATTCAGGAGTACCTGAGCTCAAATTTGGCCTCAGACACTTGACACTTCCTAGCTTTGTGACCCTGGGCAAGTCACTTAACCCCCATTGCCCCGCAAAAAAATTTTGGGCAGCTAGATGGCGCAGTGGATAGAGCACCGGCCCTGGATTCAGGAGGACCTGAGTTCAAATCCGGCCTTAGACACTTAACACTTACTAGCTGTGTGACCCTGGGGAAGTCACTTAACCCCAATTGCCTCACTAAAAAAAAGAAAAAGAAAAAGAAAAAACTAGTAACTGTAGACTTTTTTATTATGTGGATTAATTTGGTAATTGAGCACTTGATAGCACTTTCAGAGTCAATGGCCAAAACCTTTGAGATGAAAAACTGATGTAAATTTGGTTGATAAATATGAGAGATTTATTTTAGACTGAATGTGTAATAGCTCCACCTTTTCAGGTCTGTGTCTTTAACCTTAAGCATATGGATTATGGAACAATAGGCATCAAAAGTAGTATTGTTGCTATTTATCTTTCTTATATCCATACCTAAATGGAGAAAATGGAAGTGTGAACTAATTTTCCACAAATAAAATGAAGTTGAGTTTTCCATGTAAGACATTAATTAGGTTCTTAAACTGTGTTCCTGTGGTTTTAAAGTACTTTCCTTTCTATGTATATAAAATTCAATAAAGCATGTGCAGTGTAGGTTTGTTAGATGGAAAGACCTTCAGAGCATCAAACTAAACTTTATTAAATATAAATTCATTAAATGTAATGTAATAATTGAATTAATGTATTTTTAGATTTTGATAAATTTCAGGATACAATGTATCTTTATTATGAAAGCTTTGGAATACTAGAATAGTAAAATACTACAATCAAGAGGATGGGGAAAATCATGGAATAGAAATTCAAAAGCATTTGAAATCACTTTTATGGAGAAGTACTTTATTAAATTTTTACATCTAAGACACTAACATTGTTAGAGACACCAATAAACTTTGATATATTTATAAACATTGAGACTACAAAATTCTGAGTTTTACTAAAGTTTAAATATGAATACACATTATAATTACAAGCCCAACCCTTCTAAAATCTTGTATACTTAACATTTATCTATTCCAGTAATAATTTTACCTTAAATTAAAAAAAATCATTCAGTTTCATCTATATTGCCCTTTATTATAAGATAGTTTTAGGAAGTCTAAATTGACAAAACAATTGGAAATTATTACAGTGTGGCTTACTCTTGAAATTTGATGAACTTTTACAAATCTTCATTTTATTTTCCTCTTTGGCTTTATAGAGTGACAGTTTTCTATTTTGGCACAGATCTTCTCTTTCTTCCCCTTTATTATTTGTCAATTAAATGGTATAGATTTAACAAATAGATTTCTAGAGCTGGATTTAATTAGCAGCTTTTTAGGATATAAACACTAATGGGTTAGATGGAAAACATTGTTTTGACTGACTGGATAAATGACAGGGCAGCGTTTGATCTAAGTCCAGGAATTGGTCAGGAGCTAATGCCCAACTTCTCAGTCTATCTTTGAGAAGCCAAATTAAATATTTAACCTAGGCTTCATTTTTTGTTAAGATCTTAAGAAAGTTCTGAGAAATGTTTGGCATACCTTTACACTAAGTGTTCAATAGTTTATTTAGATCTGGTTTCCATAACAGGAGAAAATACTGTTAGCAGGCATTTTAACAGTTGGTATTTGTGGTGCACTCTGGCTATAAGATTCTTTAAGGCTTTTGCTCTTTGCTTTCTTTTATCATAAATCATTCTTTAGGTGTGTAATTAGAGTTTTAGTTTTTAGACTATCTTTAATTCCAAAATATTTTATGAATTGTAGAAACATATATATGGATATAGCCATGTGTATATGTGCATATACACATATCTCTTTGATATGCAACTGCCTCTCATGAAAGGTGATAACTAGTTCTCGGGGTAGTGTTAGGAAGAAAAGAAATAATTCAGCTTGGGAGATTTTTGGTTTTAGAAAATGTTATGAGAACTCAATGTTCAGGCCTTGGATTTCAAGCATTTACCTAAGTCCTAAGTCCCTAACTGTATTGTTAGTACAACACTTGTTGGTACAAAATCGCAGGACTGATTTAATCCTGAAAATGTGGTAGTAAAACAACCTCTTTTTTTAGAAAGCCTACCTACCCTGTAGCATTTGTGGGCGGTCACTATACTTTGTCTTAAAAGTAGCTATAGCTTGAAGAAAGCTGTCTCCATTAATCAAATTGATTTAGATGAAGTTGTATTATTTTTTTAAATTTAAGATAGGATTATTACGGGAGTTGATAAATGTTAAGTAGACAAGGTTTTAGAAGGGTTGGATGATGTGTATTCCTATGTCTATTGTAATGTGTACCCATATTTGAACTTTTGTAAAATTTAGAATTTTGTATAGTCTCAATATTTATAAATATACAGTTTATTGGTGTCTCTAACAATTTTAGTATCTTAGATATAAAAATTTAATAAAGTACTTCTCCATAATAGTGATTTCAAATGCTTTTGAAATTTCTGTTCCATGATTTCCCCCCTCCTCCTAATTGTAATATTTTACTACTCTAGTACTCCAATGAATCCCATCAATGTAGGCATTCCTTGCAGCGATTCAGATCATAATCCATTCATGTATGTCCATGCTGTGTCTCATTTATGCTCTTCCATAAATTTACCATAGACAGTAGTGGATGCATGTGTGGGATAAAGTGTGTTTTTTCCTTAGATCTCCTGGCATTGGAGGGATATCAGTGAAACACATGGGATGTCCATTGGCTTTATTTGTTTGACTGACTCATTCTTTTTGTCAGCCATTACATTTGGAAAACATCCTTTAGACAACTGCTCCTGAGTTAGTACTCATTTGTCATGTCTCACAGCCTGCTTGAGGGCACCATGTCAATCAATAATTTTTTGAACACTTATTGTATTGCAGGCTAAGGTCTTGGAATACAAGGAAAGGCAAAAACAGTCCCTGCTCTCAAAGAGCTGGTATTTTAATGGGGAAAAACAACATTCAAATAACTTTATACATACAAGTGTGGGACTCCATTAATTCTACCACCCACTTAAAAGTAAATTACTTTTGTTAGGTTGGTATTTTTTGTTGCTGAATTAAACAGTTAGAACAAGTGTGAACAGGTCAAATATTTCCTTGATTCAATAAAAGCCACTATTACACTGGTTCACATCTTAAGAATTTTTATAAAATTTCTAAAACAAAATAAAAACAACAAGAAAAAAATAAGCAGCAGCTATCTAAGAATTAAGAGAGTGAGAAGATGAAGAGGGTTTAGTAAGCTTGAACTTTCTAACATACCTTTGTTGAGGGGGAAGAGAACAAGCATTTATTAAGTTCTTACTATGTTCCAAGCACTGTGCTATTCACTTGGGGGGGGGGGGCAATGAGGGTTAAGTGACTTGCCCAGGGTCACACAGCTAGTAAGTGTCAAGTGTCTGAGGCAGGACTTGAACATAGGTCCTCCTGAATCCAAGGCCAGCGCTTTATCCGCTGTGCCACCTAGCTGCCCTGTGTTATTCACTTTACAAATGTCTCACAATGACCATGTGAGGTAGGTGTTATTATTATCTCTGTTTTATAGTTGAGGCAGACAAGTTAAGTGACTTTCCCAGAGCCACATGGTTTAATAAATGTCTGAGTTCAGAGTAGTCAGTCTTACTGACTTCTTGTTCAGTTCTCTTTATCTGCCTTTCCACCTAGCTTCAAAAGGGAAATGTGAATTATGGTGAAGAGATATAGAGAGGAGGATCCAGGCTTAGAGATGTCCAAGCCAAGGTCAGATTTTTCCCCAGTGTCTCCTCCTAAATGTCTGTCCATCCAGACACTATAATATTATTTGCTATTTTGTTACCCAAATCTTTTTAAACAATTTTTTCCAGATATTTTTATTAAACCTAATCTTAACCTCAACCAAAAAGAAGCCAGTGACTACTGTTAAGCAGATAGTCCATCCTCTGCTTAGGTATTAGGAATTTTTCTAATTGGGAGTGTAGAAGGATTGTGGCTGAACTTTTCGTCCAAAATAAACTCCTTAATGCTGAAGAGGAAGGAACCAAATAGATCTTGTTGTTGAGTTGTGTAATCAATCCCATTTGGGGTTTTTTTGGCAAAGATACTGGAATGGTTTGCCATTTCCTTCCCCAGCTCATTTTTTACGGATGAGGAAACTGAGACAAACAGGGTTAAGTGACTTGCCCAGGGTCACACAGATAGTAAGTGTCTGAGGTTGGGTTCAACCTTGAAGATGAGTCTTCCTAACTTCAGGCCCACCATTCTATCCACTGTGCCACCTAGATGCTATTATATTACTCCTGAGGATTAAAAAGAGATAATAAAAAAGGGTGTAACCTCTCTCTTTCTTTATCTCTCAGTGTAATATATGTATATAATATTATGTATATGTATGTAATATATGTATACTCACATACATACACACATACATTAGTGTAAATCAAAGGTAATCTTACATGGAAGAAGTTGAGGAAGTGCATGAGGAAAGGTATCTTCCTTCAATAGGTGAAAATTGAGCTGAATCAAAGGAAACCTGGGCAATTAAGAGGTGGAGGAAGCATGTTCTAGGCATGGAGTACAGCTAGTGCAAAGGCATGGAGTTCAGAGATGGAATGTTGTTGTGGGTCAGAATAAACTGGTGGAATTAAGAAGAGGTGAGTTAACTTCCTGTGTTCCCATAACATCTGAAACTAATGTGAGTGAAAAAAGCTGTGGGGCAGTTTGAATTAACTGTCTCCAGGTTGATTGATCTAGGACCAAGCTGTGGCCCCTTTGAGAAAGAATAATATAAAAGTGGTTTTTAAGACTTTGTTACAGAGTTCCTGAAGCCCTAGGAAACGTCTTATTTCCTTGCTGATAGCTTTTACTTTTCTAGACTGCTTTTTTTTCTCTAGACTGCTTTTAATTGCTTTGAGAACTACTTTTTACTTGGGGTATATGCATATGTTTTCAAAAATAACTCTGAGGCTTTGAGTGATCCATTGCATCCGACATGGAACCACTACCAGAACATGTCCTGTGAGAGAAACTGCAAGGGGATCAGTATAGCTAGATCATAGAATGCATGGAGGGGAATAAAGCATTAAAAAAACCCCAAAACTGGAAAATTAGGAGGGTACTAGTTTACTCAGAATTTTAAAAGACAACTTTATATTTGATCCTGGAAGTGATGGGGAAGTACTGGAGTTTTTGTTTTTAATTTTCTTTTTGGTAGAGGGGTAGGGTATAGGAGTGTGTGTGACAGTCATACCTGTGCTTTAAAAGAATAACTTTGGCAGCTCTGTCTTCTGGCTGTTACGGCTTCAAATCCAGCAAAAATCCCATCTTCTACAAGAAACCTTTTCTGATCTCCCTTCATGCTAATGCCTTCCTTTTTTGATTATCTCAAATTTATTTTGTGTATATGTTGCTTGTACATAGTTTGCATATTTTCTCCACCATTAGATTGTGAGCCCCTTGAGATCAGGGACTGGTTTTTGCTTGTCTCTGCATCCCCTATCAGTTTTAACACAGTGCCCGGCATATAGTATGCATTTAATAAATTGTTTGTTGACTAACTAATTGAATGAATGGAGGGTAGCTTGGAATTAGGAGAGAATTGAGGCAGAGAGATAAATTACAATGTTATTGCAGCAGTCCAGGGAAAAGAAATCCTGTACTAGGATGATGGCTGAGTGAATGGTAGAAGCCTATATGAGAGGAAGATTTACCAACTGTTTGGATATGTGTTGAGTGGGAATGAGAAGAACTTTGCACTGAGGTTGCAAGCAAGCATAGATGACTAGGATGATTGTGATGCTCTTGATAGTAGTAATAAGGAAGTTTTTTTGAGGGAAAAGATAATGAATTTTCTTTGGTCTTGTTGGGTTTGAGGTATCTATGAGACATGTAATTTGAAGTGTCCAAAAAGCAGTTAGTGATGTGGGTGGGGCAGGATATATAGATCTGGGAATCTTCTATATTGATAAATATGAGATCATAAGGTCTACACCTGGAAGGAACCTGAAAGGCAATTGAGTCCTTCTTTCCTTTCCTCGATTTATAGATTAGAAAACTGAGAACCAGGAAATCTATATGACAGAGAGAGTAAATGTCAGAAGTGGATTTGAACCTAGGTTGTTTGATTCTGGAACCATTGCTATTTTCCCTGGTGTATCTTGCTGCTTGTGTAGTATCCTTAGAGTTTTTTAGTCCAGCACTTTAATTTTCTTTATCATAATATTTAGAGTTGTAAGGGACCTTAGAGATCATATATGTAACCCAGTGTGCCTCTTTTATTAATGATCAGATTAAGGCTCAGGGTGATCCTACACACTGCAGCACTACTTACCTTTCTCACATTTTGCTTTTTTTTGTTCTGCATTTGATTAAGACTAGACCACTTAATTCCTCAAAATATGCCTTGTATTTTTCTTCAGTTCCTTGTTCATGCTGTTCCTTATGCCTAAAATGTCTTCTTTCTTAGTTGAATTCTTGCCTATCCTTTAAAGCCCAAGTAAAATACCATTTATTTTATGTTCCCTTCTTTGACCTTATGTGGCACTTTTTTCATAACTAATGAATTTATAATGAAATATTATGTCTTAAAGTTCATCGTGTTTTTATTTTGTTTTACCTTAGACTACAAGGACTGGTATAATACCCTCCTGCTCAGAAACTTTCAGTGGCTCCCTGTTGCCACTAGGATAAAATATAAGCTTATGTTGGCATTTTAAAAAACATATTTTTATTTATGGTTTTTATATTTTCTTCTATTATATTGCCATGTCTAAATCTCCTTTCTAGAGAGCTGTACTTTTTTTTTTTTGGTGAGGCAATTGGAGTTAAGTGACTTGCCCAGGGTCACACAGCTAGTAAGTGTCAAGTGTCTGAGGCCAGATTTGAACTCAGGTCCTCCTGAATCCAGGGCCAGTGCTCTATCCATTGCACCACCTAGCTGCCCCATTTTTTTTTTGGGCGGGGCAATAGGGGTTAAGTGACTTGCCCAGGGTCACACTGCTAGTAAGTGTGAAATGTCTGAGGCCAGATTTGAACTCAGGTCCTCCTGAATCCAGGGCCAGTGCTCTATCCACTGCACCACCTAGCTGCCCCATTTTTGGGGGGGCAGGGCAATGGGGGTTAAGTGACTTGCCCAGGGTCACACAGCTAGTAAGTGTGAAATGTCTGAGGCCAGATTTGAACTCAGGTACTCCTGAATCCAGGACCGATGCTTTATCTACTGTGCCACCTAGCTGCCCCAAGAGCTGTACTTTTTTTTTTTTTTTAGCAACAAACATTTATTTTATTTTTTCCAGTTACATGTAAGGGTAGTTTTCAACATTCATTTTCATAAGATTTAGAGTTTCAAATTTTTCTCCCTCCCTCCCTTTCCTCCCCCCTCCACAAGATTGCAACCAGGTTATATATGTACAATCTACAAGTGTTCTTTTTATCAGTTCTATGGGGGCGAATAGTAAGCTTCCTCATTAGTTCCTTGGGATTGTCTTAGGTCATTGCATTGCTGAGAGTAGTTAAGTCATTCATATTTGCTCACTGAACAATACTGCTGTCACTATGCACAATGTCCTCCCAACTCTGCTCACTTCACTATACATCGATGTTCATTAGTCTTTCCAGGTTTTTCTGGGATCATCCTGTTTGTCATTTCCTATAGCACATGACCATTCCACCACAATCATATAGCACAGCTTTTTCCATCATTCCTCAATTGATGGACATTCCCTTGATTCTCAGTTCTTAGCCTCCACAAAGAGTTGCTATAAATATTTTTTGTACAGTTTTCCCCCTTTTCTCTTTTTCATGATTACTATTGTTAACTGTTTCCCTTCCATCCTATTCCCTTCCCCATGATATTTATTCTATTATCTACCTTCTTTCATCCTATCACTCTTCAAAAAGATTTGCTTCTGTCTGTCCCCTCCCCCACTCTGCCCTTCCTTCTTTTGCCCCCCCTTTTTTTTATTTAGCAACAAACATTTATTTTATTTTCCACAGAGTAGTTTTCAGCATTCATTTTCATAAGATTTAGAGTTTCAAATTTTTCTCCCTCCCTCCCTCCCTTTCCTCCCCCCTCCACAAGATTGCAATCAGGTTATATATGTACAATCCACAAGTGTTCTTTTTATCAGTTCTTTCTATAGGGGTACATAGTAAGCTTCCTCATTAGTTCCTTGGGATTGTCTTGGATCATTGCACTGCTGAGAGTAGTTAAGTCATTCACAATTGCTCATTGAACAATACCACTGTTACTACGCACAATGTCCTCTCACTCTGCTTACTTCACTATACATCGATGTTCATTAGTCTTTCATGGTTTTTGGGGGATCATCCTGTTTGTCATTTCCTGTAGCACAAGACCATTCCACTACAATCATATAACACAGCTTTTTCCGTCATTCCTCAATTGATGGACATTCCCTTGATTCTCAATTCTTAGCCTCCACCAAGAGTTGCTATAAATATTTTTTGTACAATTTTTCCCCCTTTTCTCTTTTTCATGATTACTATTGTTAACTGTTTCCCTTCCCCATGATATTTATTCTAGTATCCATCTTCTTTCATCCTATCATTCTTCAAAAGGGATTTGCTTCTGTCTGTCCCCTCCCCCACTCTGCCCTTCTACTTTGTTTCCATTTCTTTGCTACTATAAAAAAATCTCAGCTTGCCTTCTTTTGGGGGGGGCGGGCAATGAAGGTGACTTCCCCAGGGTCACACAGCTAGTAAGTGTCAAGTGTCTGAAGCCAGATTTGAACTCAAATACTCCTGAATCCAGGGCCCGGTGCTCCCCCTTATAGGCTGGCATAAGAAATTAAATGGGAATTTAGGTGGGGAGTTTTGCAGAATCCACAGACGATACATGAAGGCCAGTAGATAACACAGAAAAAGTTTAGAAACTCAGAAATGCACAAAATATATGTATAGTATTATATAATCTCAACATGTTTTATCTTTTAATACCATCTATATATGTGTGTGTATATATATATATATATTTTTTTTTGGCGGGGCAAGGAGGGTTAAATGACTTGCCCAGGGTCACACAGCTAGTAAGTGTCAAGTGTCTGAGGCCAGATTTGAACTCAGGTCCTCCCGAATCCAGGGCTGGTGCTTTGTCCACTGCGCCACCTAGCTGCCCTGAATGTATGATATATTGAAATCATAATGGGGAAAGTCGCTATATGGAAGGGATAACTGTACTTGGGACCCAAGTCCTCTGAAAAAATGGAATGATTTCTAAGCCATTTTTGGTTATCTTTGAAATATGGAAAGGTGTTGTAGGACCAGAAAAGGAAAAATGTCTTGATTTTCAAAGGGGAAGGTAGTAGAGTTTACAGAGATGTGCTTTGGAACTTATTTTAAATTTTTAGCAAAATTCTAGAATACATTATTAAAAGGATTATTTGTGACCATTTAGGAAAATGATTATCACTAAAAGCCAGCTTGGCTTCATCAAGAACAGGACATAACCAGACTAACTTAATTTCCTTTTTTTTTTTTTTGACAAGGCAGACGAGACTAATAGAACAGAGGGAGGCTTTAGCATTTGTACATTTTAACAAAACATTTGACAGTCTTTCATGTTACCTATATGGATAAGATGAAGAGACATGGCCTAGAAAGCAGTGTAGTTTGGAGAATTCAGAACTGCTTTAGTGATCCAGATTCAAAAAGTAGATTTTCACTAATGGGGATTGGTGGTCTATTAAAATGCTTCAGGGATCTGGCCTTGCCTTTGTTCTGTTTAAAACAAAAATAGAAATTTTTTATTAATCATGCAATTCACTATGTTGGAGAAGAGTGCATTGTAGTTAGAATCAGGAGCCTGGGGCTTATTCCCAGTTCTTTTATATAACCCTGAGCCAAGTGTCTTAATTTCTTTTTTTGTTATTGAATATCAACTAAAAAAAAAAAAGGCTTAAAGCAAACATAAACAGGGATGTGTATGAAATCAACAAATCTCTATTTCATGCTATTTGCTTTTTTAAAAAGTAGGTAATTTAAAAAAGTATGTACATGTTAACTTTCCAAAATTGTCCAGCTTGTCTATGCTTCCTTTAGAATTTCCTTTTGTTAGCTTCTTTGCATTTAAAAAAAATGTTTCAATAGCTCTCTTTATTTGTATTTTCTGACAGCACTATTGCTAATGCATCTCATTCCCTCAATTCTCCTTCCAGTTAGTAACTGAGAGAACAAGCATAGTCAAGCAAAACAAATTCATACATAGTAGCTATGTCCAAAAATATATGTCTTTTTCTTCACTTTATGTCCTCTTTCATTCAGGAGAGGTCCTCTGGAAATGTGGTTAACTTTTCTATTGATTTAGAGTTCTTAAACTTTTCAAAACCATTTCTTTACATTATTGTTGTCCTTGTAAAAAAAATTGTCTTTTTGGTTCTTCTTGATTCACTCTCTGTTCTTAAAATCAAGGATTCTCTGGAATTGTCTCTCATTTCTTACGGTGCAATAATAATTCATTACACTTATATAACACATTTTGTTCAGCCATTCTGAAATTCTCTGAGAGGCAATCTAAGGCACCTTTTTGGTATTAAGTTCTTTTCTTTTTATCCCTTTTATTCTACCTTCAGGATTAAGAAGTTTGTTTACAATGTTGACATCTATTCCCTTTTCAATATGATCCTCCCTCTTAACACTCTCCTACCCCCCACTTGATTCCCTGTTAAATTTTATATATTTCTACACCAAATTCATTGTGTGTGTGGTATATGCTCAGCCTTCTTTTGCCTGTTTGATAAGTGATGCCTAGATCATCTGATGCCCAGTTTCCCCCTTCCTCTATTCTTGTGTACTCTTCTCATGTATTTCAATTATGAGAAATAGCAAGTTCTACCCTCTTCTTCCTCCTTTCTACACTATTGCTGTTGTCTGTCCTTGATTCTCTCTCCTTATTTTGGTGGGGCAATGAAGGTTAAGTGACTTGCCCAGGGTCACATAGTCAAGGGTCTAAGGTCTGATTTGAACTCAGGTCCTCCTGAATCCAGGGCTGGTGCTTTATCCACTGCGCCACCTGGCTGCCCCCTCTCTCCTTGATTCACAAAAAGAACCAGTGACCTTTGGAAGGTTATGTCTTGCCTTGCTGGAGCATTGGATTTAAGTGAGGCAGGGCTGTGCAAAGTCATCAGCTTCATTCTGTCCTCCAGAGTAATTTGAAGTCCAGTGGCAAGACATAGGTCAGGATGACTGGGTCTGGCTCAGGTTATAGTGGGAGACCTTGGCTTTTTTAGCTTCCCATAGCTCCACATCCTCTCACTTTCTCAGCTAAAAACTTTGTTTCGTACTTAATTGAAAAAAATTGAGGCCATTCTCTCTCTTTTTTTTTTTTAAGTGAGGCAATTGGGGTTAAGTGACTTGCCCAGGGTCACACAGCTAGTAAGTGTTAAGTGTCTGAGGTCGAATTTGAACTCAGGTACTCCTGACTCCAGGGCTGGTGCTCTATCCACTACGCCATCTAGCTGCCCCGGGGCCATTCTCTTAAAGTTACCTCTTTATTCCTTCCTCCTGATCTCACATTGCTCAGATGCCTTCTGCCACTTTGTCTCTCTTCATCCCTGTCTCACATGAAAAGGTTTCTTCTCCTTGCCAAGATTAATTTCTCTGTCTGCATAAGTGATCTCATTTCATCACCTCTTCTTCAGCATGGTCCCTCCCTCAGTTCTCTCACCCATCTTCAATCTCTCCCTGTCTGCTTGTTGCTTCCCTCTGCATACAAACACACATGTGTCTCCCTGATCTTCAAAAAAATCTTTGATTTGTCCATTCTCAATAGCTATCATCCCATTTTCTCTCTTCCCTTTTGTAGCTAAACTATTTGAGAAGGCTGTCTATTTTTGATCCCTCCATTTCTTTTCCTCTCACTTCCTAAGTCATTGCAGTTTTTAGCTTCTGACCTTATCATTCAACTGAAACTGTTCTCTCCAAAGTTACTGATGATCTCAACTGCCAAATATAACGGGCTTTTCTTTATCCTCATACTTCTTTTAAATTTAAATTTTATTTTTCCTCAATTACATGTAATCAGAAATTTTTAACATTCATTAAAAAAAATTTTGACTTCCAAATTTTCTCATTCACCCCCCCCACAGAGAAGATAAAATGATTTGATATGGATTCTACATGTACAGTCACGTAAAACATTTCCATATTATGTGTTGCAAAAGAAAATGCAGACCAACTCCCCCCCCCCCATAATAAAGAAAGTAAAAAAGTATTCTTCAGTCTGAAATCACACTCCATCATTTCTTTCTCTGGAGGTGCATAATATTTTTCATCACAAGCCCTTTGAAATTGTCTTAGATCATTGTATTGCTGAGAAAAGTCATTTACCCCTAATCATTGTACTGTTACTGTGTACAATATTCTGGTTCTGATCATTTCATTTTGCATCAGTTGATGTAAGTCTTCCCAGGTTTTTCTGAATGCATCCTGCTAGTCATTTCTTATAGCACAATAGTATTCCATCACAATCATATATCACGACTTGTTCAGCCATTTCCTAATTGATGGATTGTCCCATAATTTACAATTCTTTGCCACAAAAAATGCTGCTATAAATATTTTTGTACATATAGGTCCTTTTTCTTTGATCTCTTTGGGGTAAAGACCTATAGTAGTGGCTTTTTTGGGTCAAAAAATGTGCATGGTTTTATTTATAGCCCTATGGGCATAGTTCCAAATTACTTGGATCTGTTCACAACTCCACCAACAGTGCATTTATTTTTTCACTCCTCCTCCAAATTTGTAATTTCTCTTTTTTGTCATATTAGCCAATTAATTTGATGAGTGTGAAGTGGGTACCTCAGAGTTGTTTTAATTTGCATTTCTCTAATCAACAGTGATGCAGAGCATTTTTTCATATGATTCTAGATAGCTTTGATTTCTTCTGAAAACGGTTCATATTCTTTGACAGTTTATCAATTGTGGAATGACTTGCATTGTTATAAGTTTAACTCAGTTTTCTATATTTTTGAGAAATAAGGCCTTTATTGGAGAAACTTGCTGTGAAATTTCCCACTCCCCTCCCAGTTTTCTGATTTCCTCCTAATCTTGGCTTTATTGATTTTGTTTGTGCAAAACTTTTTAAATGTCATGTAATCAAAATTATCCATTTTCCTTTCCATAATGTTTTCTATCTTTTGTTTGGTCATAAATTATTCCCTTATCTATAGATCTGACAGGTAAAATATTATCCTTATAATTTTTGATCCTTATGCAATCTTTGATATTGTGTATTACCCTCTTCTCCTTGATATTTCTTTTCTAGGTTTTTGTGATGTTGCTCTTACCAGTTTTTCTTTCTGAGTCTACTTTGTTGGATCTTTGGTCCAACTATGGTTATCCTTTATGTCTCTGTCCTGGACCCTTTGTCTCTTGTCTGTGAATACTGTTTCACTTGGTGATTTCATAAGTTCCATTGGCTCAATATGATCTTTAGGCAGATGATTTTCATATCTCTTTTGTTTTTGTTTTTGGTTGGGCAATGAGGGTTAAGTGACTTGCCCAGGGTCACACAGCTGGTAAGTGTTAAGTGTCTGAGGCTGGATTTGAACTCAGGTCCTCCTGACTCCAGGGCCAGTGCTCTATTCACTGTGCCGCCTAGCTGCCCCTCATATCTCTTTTATCCTGCTTTAAGTTTTCTCCTAATCTCCAGTCTTGCATCATTTTGTAGACATCTTAAACTCAACATGTCCAAACTGAACTTATCTAATTCCTTCCAAATCTTTCTCTGTGACACACCCACATCCATACCCACAGCCCTTCCCTCTCCCCTCCCCCAAACTCTCTTTGTGTGTAAGCCTTTGTGCCTTGGTGGTGACATGCTAGAAGGGCCTTAAATGGCAAGAATTCAACTTGGGGGAAGGAGGGAGAAGAGAGCAATCCAGATTAGTTGGAGTACACCAAGAGAAGTGTTACGAGGTTAGGCTTGGAATATATGTGATTCCGAATTATAGAAGGACTTTTCCTTATTGTTACCAGTCATTGAGGTCCTATAGGCACCTCAAATGTCAACATGGGTTAAAATGAAAATAGCATTGACTCTGGAAATCATAGGACCTGGGTTCAAATCATAATTCTGAAACATACTACCTGTGTCATTTAATTACCCTGAGAACTCAAGTTTCATCAATTCTGAATGAAAGGTTTAGACTAGTTGGCTTTTGAGGTCTCTTCTAATTCTCAGTTTATACTGATATTCTCTCTAAACCCACCCTTCCTCCATACTTCCCTATTTTTCTTCCTAGTTAACCAGGTTTGTAATATCAGTAGTCCTTGATTCTTTTTTCCTCTTATAATCAATTAGTTGGTGTTTTATTAATTCTATCCACATAAGATAACTTGTGCCCCCTTCTCTCCACTCACAGAGCTCCCATCCTAATTCAGATCCTTATGATCTCTCTCTTGAACTACATTTTTTTTTCTTGAACTACTTTAAGAGCAATTTCATTTTCTTATTTCCATTCCATTCCACAGAGTTACCAAATAATCTTCCTAAGGCACAAGACTGTGTCACTGTGTAAAAACCACCACTGACTCCCCATTGCTAAGAGAATAAAATCTAAGCTTCTTAGTCTGATTTAAAGGGTACCACAATTACCTTTCCAAACCCATTTCTTTTTTTTTTTAGTCATAAAAGCATTTTATTATTTTCTAGTTACATGTAGGGATAGTTTTCGACATTTGTTTTTATAAGATTTCTAGTTTCAAATTTTTCTCCCTCCCTCTTCCCTAAGACAGCAAGCAACGTGATATAGGTTATATATATATATACAATCACATTAAACATATTTCTGCATTATTCATGCTGTGAAAGAAGAATCAGAACAAAAGAGAAAAACCTCAAAAAAGAAAAACAAAAAAAGTAGAAATAGTATGGTGCAATCTGCATCTAAATTCCACAGTTCTTTTTTCTGGACTTGGAGAGAATTTTCCACACTTTGGAACTTTCTTGGACCATTGTATTGCTGAGAAGAGTCTATCACAGTTGATCAGAACACAATGTTGTTGATACCGTATACAATGTTGTCCTGATTCTGCTCCTCTGTCAGCATCAGTTCATGTAAGTCCTTTCAGGTTTCTCTGAAATCTGCCTGTTCATAGTTTCTTTCTCCCCCCCCCCCTTTTTTTTTTTTTGGTGAGGCAATTGGGGTTAAGTGACTTGCCCAGGGTCACACAGCTAGTAAATGTTAAGTGTCTGAGGCCGGATTTGAACTCAGGTACTCCTGACTCCAGGGCTGGTGCTCTATCCACTGCGCCACCTAGCTGCCCTCTGTTCATAGTTTCTTACAGCACAATAGTATTCCATTACATTCATATACCACAACTTGTTCAGCCATTCCCCAATTGATGGGCATCCCCTTATTTTCAATTCCTTGCCACCACAAAAAGAGCAGGCATAAATATTTTTTTACATGTGGGTCCTTTTCCCTTTTTCTCCTTTTTTTTTTTTTTGTCCTTTTTCTCTTTGGGAAAAAGACCTAATAGTGATATTGCTAGGTCAAAGGATATGCACAGCTTTATAGCCCTTTGGGCATAGTTCTAAATTGTTCTCCAAAATGGTTGGATCAGTTCACAGCTCCAGCAATAATGCATTAGTGTTCCAATTTTTCCACAGCTTCTCCAACATTTATTATTTTCTTTTTTTGTCATATTAGCCAATCTGATAAGTGTGAGATGGTACCTCAGAGTTGTTTTAATTTGCATTTCTCTAATCAATAGTGATTTGGAGCATTTTTTCATATGGCAATAGCTAACTTTGATTTCTTCATCTGAAAATTGCCTGTTCATATCCTTTGACTTTCTCAATTGGAGAATGACTTGCATTCTTATAAATTTGATTTAGTTCTCGATATATTTTAGAAATTGAGCCTGTATCAGGAATACTGGCTATAAAAATTGTTTCCCAGCTTTCTGCTTCCCTTCTTATTTTGGATGCATTGCTTCAGTCTAAACCTATTTCTTAATATTTCCCTTTCCTGTTTTTAAAAATTCTATTCTATTCTATTTATTTTTTGCAGGGCAGTGAGGGTTAAGTGACTTTCCTGGGGTCACACAGCTAGTAAGTATCAAGTGTCTGAGGTCAAATTTGAACTCAGGTCCTCCTGAATCCAGGGCCAGTGCTTTATCTGCTATACCACTTAGATGCTCTTAATATTTTCTTTAAAGAACTTTGCATTCCAGGCAAACTCAGTTCCTGGCACACTCTCTGTCACTGTCTATGATACGTCACCTTTTGCCTTTTTGAACAAACTTTTCCTGGTGCCTGAACTGGACTCTTTCTTTCTTTGAAAATCTTTGTCTTTCTTCAAAGTTCACTCAGGTGCTTCCTCCTCCTCCTACACAATCCCTTCTTCTACACAATCCCTCCTTCTACACAATCCCTCCTCTCCCTCCTGTTGGCAGGACTCTCTCTGTCCTCAGTCCTTCTAGGGTATTTATTTCTATATGTGCAACAAATACCCAGTAAAATTTAAGCTCCTTAGCAACAGGTATTTATTCAGTTCGTATCTTTGTATTCACAGTGCCTAGCACATAATGTATGCTTAATGTTTTTTTCAATATAATCAGCCTTCCAATGTTATTTACATATCCATTTATTATATCACAAGAAATTATAAATACGAAGAATTCAAAGGAACATTTGAAGACATGTGAACTGATAGATAATGAAGTAAGCCAGAACTAAGAAAAAATACAATTAAAAGCTGTAATTATAATGACTAAGCTTTTTCTGACAAGAATTTGGAAAGTGTACATTCTTTTGTTCATTGGAGAGGGAGAGACTATTGGTATGAAATATCGTCTATACTGGTAGACATAGTTAATTGGTTGGTTTAGCCTTTAAAATTTTTGTTACCAGGGAAGGCTTGTTCATATTTTGTTTTTGAAGAGTACCAATGACATCAGGAACTTGGTATCTTGATTTGCAAGTGAATTGGATTTAAGTGAGGCAGAGCAGTGCAAAGTCATCAGCTTCACTCTCCTCCAGAATGGTTGGAGTCCAGTGGCAAGACATAAATCAGGGTGACTGTCTATGGCCCAGGATGCAGTGGGAGACCTTGGACTTTTTAAGCTAAGGTCTTTCTCAAATCTCAGTTTGTTTGAGACAACGCCTGTTCAGTAAGGAAAAGCTAGGTAAGAAGTTGGCGTAGTTTGCTTTCATAATGAATCAGTCTAGGGGCAGCTAGGTGGCGCAGTGGATAGAGCACCGGCCCTGGAGTCAGGAGTACCTGAGTTCAAATCCGGCCTCAGACACTTAACACTTACTAGCTGTGTGACCCTGGGCAAGTCATTTAACCCCAATTGCCTCACTAAAAAAAAAAAAAAAAAGAATCCACAAAAAAAAAAAAATAATGAATCAGTCTAAGAGGGGAAGACCCTCAGAGTTTCAAGGGAAGACTTAATGAATAGGGGAGTGTAAAGTTGTTATCTGTAAGGGGCTAAAATTCTAGCTAGACTGTCTAAAAATCTAAGGAGTGGTTGCCATAAGCTTTAGCAAGTTTTAGACTTTTAAGTATTTATTAAAGAGCATTAGGATCTAATGATCAGAGAGAAAGGTAAAAATCTATTTCTAAGAGATCCCAGCATTCGACCTGCCATCTTTTTGGTCAGGAACTAAAAAGACCCAACACTTCCTTCCTCCTCCCAGAAGTCTCTTCTCGAACAGGAAACAAGGCTGTCTACACACACACAGTTCCAAGCTAATTGGCTGGCAACTTTGATCAACAGTACCCACGAGCAAACATCACTTCCCGACACCAAGGCCTCATGGCTTGCCTCAGGCCAGAGCTCACAAAATGTTCCTCCCAGCAGGGGGCATTATTCCAACTCTCACAGGAAGAATATATTAGGAAATGAATGTAATGCTAAGAGGCATCCTAGCAGTAATATTGGTGGTGATGATATTAGCATTTATATAACACTTAAAGGTTATTTTGTAAATATCTCATTTTATCCTCACAACAGCACTGGAAGGTTAGTATAGTGTTATCCCCATATTACAGATGAGAAAACTAAGCAAGTATTTAATGCATTTTGTAATGTGTTTGTAATTATTATTATTTTTTAAATTATAAAGGTATTTTGTTGTAATTATTTTAAATATAATTTCTTCATCTCTTCCTTGGGTTTTGTTTGTAACTTACTGAAATGTGGATGATTTATTTACATGGGTTATTTTACATTCTGCAACTTTCTTGAAATTCTTAATTGTTTCAGTCAAATTCTTTGGTGGCTGTTTAGGGTTCTCTAAACCAGGGTTTTCTACTCACTTTTTGCACTCATGACCTCTTTTTGCCCAAGAAATTTTTTTGCCTCTAATGGTATGTAAGGGCCAAATTTAGTATGGGAAGAGTTAATTGGGTGACTCACCTTAATATTGGGGTAAGAAAAGAAATTAACAGCCTCTTTCAAAAACAAAACAGGTTTATTAATGGTAACAAATTTAAACCACAAGTGAGATTAATAGAGCCAGGGACAATGAGAAAGAATTTAAATCTCTGGGGTAAAAAGGCCCCAGCCACCCTGAACCTGCCTCCAGCCCAGCTAACTCCAAGAGCTAGCTTTGGTTTAAAAACACCTGAAATCTGTAGCTCTAAGGAGAATTAGCTTGTAGTCTCTTCTGTTTTGGTCCGAAGGTCAAACACCAACAGCTCCTCTAACTGTCTACCTTCCATCCCTGTTTCTCTCAGAAAAAAACCAAAAAAACCCTCCCTCTCCCTCTTCTTCTAACTGCCTCTAACTGTCCCTCCCACAGGAAAGGTGGGGGGGTGCTCCTTAGTCATGCTCAGTCTCCAATTGGCTCAGCCCACGCACATGGGCTGTCCTCATTGTAATCTGGCCAGGCCCATGCGGGCATGAGGGAGCTATTAGGGGAGGCTTAGTTACTTAGTTTCAATAAATGTTCCCTGTGGTCAGAGTTCCTCTTGTTTGTTCAGTTATCTCTCAAAGTACACACCCATCTTTTCTTAGGCCTTCCAAGCTTACATTTTTTTTTTTTAGTCTGACCATAATGAAGCAAAGATAGGGTTTTGAAAACCCCAAATCACAATTAATTCCTTATAGGTATATAGCTATATAAAAGGTATATGTAACCTTGTTGTTGCTAAATTTTTTGTGATCATCTCCCCCACATTCAGTTACGTGACCAGGTATGGGATGGCAACCCACAGTTTAAGAAACTTTGCTCTAAACTGTCTTGTCATCTGCAAAAAGATGATTTTGTTCCTTCTTTGCTTCTGCTTATTCCTTCAATTTCATTTTTCTTGTTTTATTTCCATAGCTAGCATTTTAAGCACACCACCAAATTGAAATGATAATAATGAGCATACTTATTTAGTCTTGATCCTACTAAAAGAGCCTCTAGTTTATACATGTTACCTATAATGCCTTTTCTTGGCTTTTAGATAGATACTACTTATATTAAGGAAAGAACTATTTATTTTTATGTTTTCTAGTTGTTGACTTTTTAAAAAACAGGAATGGGTGTTGTATCTTGTTAAACTTTTCCTGTATCTGTTGATATAATCATGTGGTTTTTGTTCTTGTTATCAATATGGCTTATTATGTTTATAGTTTTCATAATAAAATGAATAAAATCTGCATTCTTTTGATATAATCATGTGGTTTTTGTTCTTGTTATCAATATGGCTTATTATGTTTATAGTTTTCATAATAAAATGAATAAAATCTGCATTCTTTGTATATAGATTTATATACTACATATACATGTATACATCGTGTCTCTATATATAAACACTATATATATATTCATTTTATTATGAAAACTATATATACATATAGTTTTCATAATAAAGTGAATAAAATTTGCATTCTTTGTATATAGATTATACACTATAACCAGGATAGATTTATCCTGGTTATAGTATATAATCTTTGTTATATATTGTTCTAGTTTTCTTTTAATGTTTAAAACATTTTTGCATTAATATTCATTAGAAATATTGGTCTATAGTTTTTGAGTTTTCTTGGTGTAGGTATCAAGATCATTTTTATGATAAAAGGAACTTGGGAGGATCACATTTTTCAGTTTATATAATATTAGAATTAATTTTTCTATGAATGTTTAAATAGAATTCAATTTTGGATGCATTTGGGTTTTTCCCTTTGGAATTCATTTATAGCTTGTTTTATTTCTTTTCCCCCCTGAGATTGGGATGTTTCAATGCTCTATTATTTGTTAATCTCGGTATTTTATATTTTTTGGTAACTATTTCATTTAAATTGTCAGTTTTATTGGCATATAGTTGTGAAAAATAGTTCATAATATTTTTTTTCTTAATTTGTAGATTTAAAAAAATTTTCTATAGCTGGTTTTTAATCAAATGAACAATTTTATCCATTTCTTTTAAAAAATAGCTACTAGTTTTATTTATTAATCTATAGGTTTTTGCTTTCAAATTTTGTTAATCTCTGATATTAAATATTAAATTTTATTAAATATATTATGATATTAAATTATATTAAATATTAAAATTTTGTTTTCTTGGGGGTTTTGTTGCATACTCAATAATTTGTGAGGTTTTAAAATCTTAATGTAGTCATTTTTGTAAAGGTGCTATGCACAATGGAGAAATATATATGATCCTTTTTATTCCTATTAAATAACTACCAGAGATCTCTTATAACTTATTTTTCTAAAATTTAATTCAGGTCCTTAAATTTTTTTTTAGTTAGATTTGTCTAGCTCTGAAAAGGGTATAATAAGGTCCTCTACTATTATAGTTTTACTTTCCATATGTCCCCTATAATTTATCTTTTCCTCCAAATATTTTGATACTGTGCCATTTAGTTGCATATATGTTAAATATTGAAATTGATTAGTTGTCTGTTCTAGTTTCAACAAAATATGGCTTCCTTGCTTATCTCTTCTAATTAAGTCCTTTTTTTTGGCTATTGACTTGTCTCTGAAATCTTGATTGCAATCCCTGCAATTTTGAGTTAGACTAGGGCAGAATAGATTTTTTTTCTAACCTTTTATTTTTAGCTTTGTAGGTTTTTGTTTCAAGTGTGTGTTTTCTTTTGTGTGTTTTCTTTTGTGTGTTTTCTTTCTTCATGATCACCCCTCTGCATTTAGTGCTTGGTTTGCTTATGATTAATCTCTTCCTGAATCTGCCTTCTTTCATAGTCTCTCCTTTCCTCTCTTTCTATTCCCTCCTGTTAAGCTATTGAATTGGATTCTATACCAAACTCTTTATGTGTGTTTCTAACTCTCTTTTGACCAGTTCAGATGAAAGTGAGGTTCAAGTGATGTCTGCTTTTTCTGACCTTTCCATATTTGTATAGACTTCTGCTTGTGTTCTCCAATTATGTGAGATACATTCTCCCACCATTTCTCATCTTTTCTCTCTAGTTTATAATTTCTTCTCCCACTTCCCATTCTTTCAGAATCATTAAAACATAAAACCATTCCCAGGTCTTTCATCTTATTCAACTCCCTTTATAACCCCTATGACATTAGGGTTCTGAAGGTATATAGGGATCATTTCTGTACCCTTCTCACCCCACCATAAGAATCTAATCATTTCACCCTTATATAGTTTCTTCTTATTGAATACTTGTTTTCACTCATTTGTGTTTCTCTTGATTCCACCTGTGTTTTTATTTAAGTTTTGTGCGGCTCTAGCCTTTTTTTTTTTGGTGAGGCAATTGGTGTTAAGTGACTTGCCTAGGGTCACACAGCTAGTGAGTATAAAGTGCCTGAGGTGGGATTTGAACTCAGGTCCTCCTGAATCCAGGGCCGGTGCTCTATCCACTGCGCCACCTAGCTGCCCCAACTCTAGTCTTTTTATCAGGAATACTTGGAAAATCTTTTTTCTCCCTCCCTGTTACTGTTTTGCTGGGTAAATTATTTTTGGTTGTAGGCACTATATCTTTTACCCTTTAGAATATCATATTCTGTGTTCTCTGCTCCTTTCAAGTGGTAGCTGTTAAATCTTGAGTGATCCTGGCTACAGTTTCTTGGCACTTGAGTCCTCTTTCTTTCTGGCTGCTTACAGTACATGCATACATGCATATATGCATGCATATATACATACATGCATGCATATGATTTTGGCTGTCACATTCCTGGGAATTTTCATTTTGAGATTTCTTGGTGAGGGAAATTACTTGTGGATTCTTTTTATTTTTTGCTTTGCTCTCTTGTTCTAATATGGCTGGCCAGTTTTCTTTTGTGATTTCTTGAAATGTGATGTCAAGTCTCTTTGATTATGACTTTCTGGTAGTCTAATAAGTTATTTCTCTTTGATGTATTTTCCACATCAATTGTTTTTTATATGAAATTAGATAACTTACACATTTTTCTAATCTTTTACTTTGTTTTTAATATTTATTATTGTCTTATGGAATTATTAACTTTTATTTGGTCTATTTTTAGTGAGCTTTGTTTGCATAGGATTTTTATCTCTTGTTCTAGCTGTTGATTCTCTTTCCAAGTCTCTCATCCATAGTTCTTATTTATTTTCCAAGTTTTTCCTCAAGCATTTATGGTTTATTTATATTTATTTACAATATTTCTGTGCCCTAATACATGGCCAGTTTTTGTAAAAGTTCTATATGGTGATAATATTTTGTAACAGTTCCATTTAGAAGATGCTATAAGTCTTTTAGGTCTAATTTCTCTAGTTGTTTGTTCAATTCTATATTTTCTTTTCTATTTGTCTTTTTTGTCAATTTATTCAAAACTGAGAGGGATGTGAAAATCTGCTATTTATTGTATTGCTGCTAATGTCTTCTGGTAACTCCATTAATCTTTCCTTTGTGAATTTAGATACTAAAGAATTTGGAAATTTAAATATAAATTTAGTATTGATATTGCTTTGTTGCCTGTAGCTTCTTTGAGGTTAATGTAGTTTCTTTGTTAATCTATATGTTGTGAATTTTTGTTTTTGCTTGTCTGATAGCATAATTGCAACTCTTACCTTTTTGGATTTATCTAATTCATTCAATTTTGTTCTAGCCCTTTTTAATCTTTCAATCTATTTTTTAGCTGTGAAGCAGCAGATTGTGGGGTTTTACTTTCTTATGCAGTCTATCATTTTTTCATTTTATTGGATTGTTAAATCCACAAATAAAGTTATGAAAATTAGGTTTATATTTTCCTCCTTTTACCTTTAATTTTTTTCTTGAATTAAGACTTTTTTGTTTCTTTTCCTTCTTTTTTTTTTTTTTTTTTTTGGTGAGGCAGTTGGGGTTAAGTGACTTGCCCAGGGTCACACAGCTAGTATGTGTCAAGTGTCTGAGGCTGGATTTGAACTCAGGTCCTCCTGAATCCTGGGCCAGTGCTCTATCCACTGCGCCATCTAGCTGCCCCCCCTCTTCATTTATTTTTACATAATAAACTTTAAAGCAGCCCTTTTCCGATAGATACATTCTCTTTCATTCACCCCTAAACTTCCTCCCTCCACCTTTGACTCTGTTAGAGTATAACACTTATTCCCCTCTATCTTCTTTCTTTCCTCTTATACGTGCTCCCATTCTGTATTTTATTCCCTCCCTCTATGGGGGGAATTCCCCTTCCCCATGAATATCTACTCCCCTACACAGCAACACATTGATTTACCTGTAGGCTCCTTTGACTGGAATGGGTGTAGGGCAGATATTGGTGAGATGCTTCTCAGTCATCTATTTGAAGGAGGGGGCTGAGGACAGCAACTGCACCATGTTCAGCACATGATAGATACCTAATAAATATTTATTCAACTGACCGCAGTAGGCAGGCTGTTGGGAGGGTTAGTCTGTGGTATTTTCAAGTTTGTACATCTGTGAAAATTTCTTTTATTTAAGATCTGCTTTCACCCATGTCTTCTTGTATCTCCTTATAAGACAAAAGTGTTTCTTTTCTTTTCTTTTTGTGCCTTCTTTGGGTGACAAAAGTGTTTCTTCCTTTTTTTTTTTTAAGGCATTGGGGGTTAAGTGACTTGTCCAGGGTCACACAGCTAGTAAGTGTCAAGCGTCTGAAGCCGGATTTGAATTCAGGTACTCCTGAATCCAGGGCTGGTGCTTTAACCACGACAAAAGTGTTTCTTAATGGTATCTTTGTTGTTGTTAATTCGATAGGTGTCCTTCTCTTTCTAGATTTTTTTTCCTTTTTTGTTCTGAGTGATTTAGTTTATTACTCCTGCATTTTTTTTTTTTTGTCTTGTCTGGCTTTTTTACTTTCCTTTATGCTTGGAGGTCTTTTTCTGCTCGCTTACAGAATTTGTTGTCATTGGAATTCTTAAGCTTAATCACTTTATATAAGTCTTGGAGTTTAGGGTGTTCTGTTTTTGGCCTTTTTATTTCTGGGTGATCTGTGGATTCTGGTGAGTGGTACTTTGGTTTCCTGTATATAAAAGTTCTGAGCAGTTTTCTTAGTTGTTTGTTTGTTTTGTTTTGTTTTGTTTTTTGCATTTATATGGTTCAGATTGTTGGTTTCTTCTGCTTTTATTCTTCTGTATTGTCCTTCCTGTGTCCTGACTGCATATTTTGTATTCCCAATTAGTTTTCTCTTTTGTTGCTTTAGGGAGAATTGCCACCATGGATTCAAGTTTTTTTGTTCTGCCAATGATTTCTGCTGGGTAGGCCATGCATTTTGCTTTCACAGTTCCATTTTCTTTTCTTTTCTTTTTCTTTCTTTCTTTCTTTTTTTTTTTTTTTGAGGCAATGGGGTTAAATGACTTGCCCAGGGTCACACAGCTAGTGTCAAGTGTCTGAGGTTGTATTTGAACTCAGGTCCTCCTGAATCCAGGGCCAGTGCTTTTGCCACTGCTCCACCTAGCTGCCCCCCACAGTTCCATTTTCTAACCCTTGAAACATTTGGGAACAAACAGCCTGTTGTGGTTCCGTGCTTTTTTGGGAATCCATAGGGGTTTTTGTCTTATCAGTTATTGTTAATTCATTTTTCTTTGTCTTGGCAATATTTATTCTTGTATGCTTGGACTTGTTTAGATGTCCTTATGGAAATCTTCCCTTCTTTATAATATCTTCTGTTGGTTTATGTGTTTATTCTCAAAGTCTTTGAGGGTTTTTTCTCTTGAGATCTTTGGTAATTTCAGTTTTTTATTTCCTTTTACTCCTATAACTCACTTTCTGATGCTTTCCTTTTTGATTAGATTCCCAGGGGACTGACCCTTCTTCTCACACTAGTGAATTTAATTTTTAACCTGCCTCAGTTTCTGCGAGTGTTGACTTCAGTGGGGACAGAACTGGCTTCAACTGAATCTTAGTTCCCTTCAGGCCAGGTAGAGCCCCCCACACAAGCAGGTGATCTGCCTTAGTTCCCTCTGTTCTCGGTTCTGTGATTGAGCACTGTAGCACACAGCTGCCCTAGGCAAAGCAAGCCTCCCATTTCCCTGTACCTATATTTCTTTTTCCCAGTATGGCATGGGGTACAGTTGTGTTCTCTTTTTGCTTCAGTATGTTGGAGTGTGGTCAGCCTTAATGGAATGTGCCTGCAGAGACTAAAGCAGCTGCAGAGAAATTGCTAAATGAGTCCCAGAGCAGAAGGTTATGGATTCTGTTTGTATAACCAACCATGTCAGAGGGTAGGGACTAGTAGAATATGGACTGCTTCATCAACACATTAGTGATTAGCTTTCTCTGCTGCTAGTTCATCAGTCTTTTACTTCACTAGGATTCTCACAGTTTCAGTTGGCCTCTTTCACATAATTCTTATTTTGGAGAGGTTTGAAGGGTCATGAAGATTAGAGAAAATGTCTAATAGTCCTAAAGCTTTTTGGTCTCTGGACCCCTCTACACTTTAAAAAATTATTGAGGACTCCCAAAGAGTTCTTATTTATGTGGGGTTTTTGTGTCAGTATTTATTGGGTTAGAAATTAAGACATCTTAATACTACTATTATGAAAATAGTAGGGTCTTGAGTGTTCCTCAGGGGTTCTTCAGACCACACTTTGAGAACCACTGGTATAGGCCATCATTTTGTTGGTCACATGATGTGGGTTCTCATTTCATTTAGAATATCATTTTAAAAATCTTGTTTCATTTCTTCTAGAAATTATAGTTGTGAGCAAGCTATGATTTTATTTGAGTCTTTGCTTGTAGATGTTTTAGAGTTATCATCTGGTTTATATCTTGTGAATACCTGGCATCATAATAGCTCTTATCTTTTTGTATCTCCTTATTCTTCTAACCTTATTGACTGGATTGGGACTTTGTGTTAGAGCTAGGCTCTGCACCTTTCTGATGGGACTGTAGTGGCCATTTATGTTCCTGATCTGTCTTATTTCTTGTTCTAATGCTGAATTCTGAATGAAAGCACTATAGCCCTGCTTTTTTCCCTGGTTCTTGTTCAGAGGCACCCTTTCCTGGGTTAGATATACAGTGCCATGCCTCTCTTCTTCTTCAGGCTCAGAGAATCATTCCTTTCTCCTAGTAGAGGAATCACACTGTGCCTCATATGTCAGAAGCTGAATCTTAGATCCCCATCTAACTGTGTGCTGTGTGCTGTGGCCTGTTCTTTTACCTAGGGGGATGAGTCCAATAATCCAATCCCCCATGTCTCTTCTTTGGAATGTGACTTTTTAGTCACAACTCACCTCTGTTCCTTAATTCCTTTTTCTGGTCACTTGCCTCTGGGTCAAATTTGTGATCTTTTCCTGGAAAGATTATCCTTTGTGGTTTCTCTTTTAAGTTTCTAATCACTTCTAGGTTCGGCACTCATCTAAGATTTTTGCATAGTTGTTGGGGGAGCTAGGTTACATTGCTTTATCTTACTTTGCCACCTTGGTTGTTCTCTCTGTTTAGTTTGAAACTGTATTGTCCGAAGTCCTATTCCTGTTGATCACTTCTGCTGAATCTTTTGTCCCAAGTTTGCCTTTATTCTTTGGGAACAGAACACTCAGTTCTACCAGTCTGTGGGAAAGCTCAGGTCAGTGGCTGTAAACTTTGTGAATCTCTAGAGTAGAAAGATGATTGTTTCCATTCAACCCATGGAGGCTTTGAAGGATTCCTAAGCCTATACTTCCTTCAAGTTGTCTTGGTCTGGCCCCCTCTCCTTAGTGCATGTAGGTTTCTCGGGGTGACCCTTTTTGCTGACTTAGATGAAGGCACTCACTGTAGTTTCGTCTTTTTTTTTTGGAATATTTGTGTGGAAAATGAGGTGCTTTGCTCCTCATTCTGCCATCTGACTGCAAGTCCTGGACCAAAAAAAAAAAAAAGACATCATACTAAATTATATCTATTTTATGAAGTCAATTATGAGTTTTTTCAAGAGTGATTATTTTGGCATTCTGGTACAGACAACATCAACTAAACAAAATGATAGCCACCGTTTTCAACATGAAGAATTTAGTTTGAGATTTCATATTAGGCCAGAAAACATGATTTTTGATGATAGCATGGAATAAGTGGAAAGAACACAAGTGCTAGGAATTAAAAAGCCCTGTGTCAGCTCTTACACTTAGCAGGATTTTAATTCTGGTTAAGATACAACGGCTTTAGTTTTCTTATTCTGTAAAACAGGTGTGCGTGCATGCACGCGCACACGCACACGCACACGCACATGCACACACACACACACACACACACACACACACACCAGAAAAGAAAGTGAACATAGAGAATGTAGAGTGAATATAGAGCAACAACTTTGTAATCAAGAAGATCTGGGTTTAAGTTGTGCTTCTGACATAGACTATCAAAATAGACTAGCATCTTAATTTTCCCTAGGCAACTCAATAATTAAAAAAACATTGATTAACTACTCGGAGAGAGAAAAATATAGATTAAATAGACCTTGCCCTGAAGGAGTTTATAGTCTATGGGAGGAAACAACACATACACTTAAAAATATGTGTCCATATGTCCAAAATATATGGAAAATACAAAGTAGTTTATGTTGGATGAAGTGGGGGTACTAATAGCTGGAAGGATCAGGAAAGACTTTCTGAGGTTTAATACCCTCTCTCAAACTCCACAATGGGTCCCCAGAGGGTGACTGCTTCTCTAAGGGTTCTAGGGATAAGAAACGCTGTACTTCTGTAGTTTCTCAGTCACATATGTGTAACTCCAAACAGCCTCGTACTGGAAGCCCTTTCTTGAGTCTATATCTGGTCTTTATCTCCATTAAAAAGGGGGTCAGTGTTCCTTGAATCTGCCTCCTAACTGTCTAACCCCAGTGTGTCTTTGTTCCTGGTGGGATGTATCTTGGTTTGGGGGTAAAGGGGACAGTTTGGAGTGAGGAAGGAAATTTGAAAGTTGAACTCTTCCTAATCCCCAAAAAGAGCAATTCTCTTTCAGGGGCCCTTCTTCCAGTCTGTTGCCCCTTCTCAGACGGGCAAATTCTGAATTGGTTCAGGGTATTCCATCTTCTCCCCTCTGTGTCCTCATAAAGACATTAGATTTTACATGTATTATGTCTTTTGAAGTTCATTTTATTCTGTTAGGCTCAGTGTTCTAGACTATTTATCTTTTTGGATCCCGATTCTGTCATTCAACTTATTAGCTATCCTTCTTAGTTTTGCATAATGTCCAATTTTTTTTTACATTTTTTTACATTTGCCATTTATGACTTTCAACTGCACAAAGCCAAGCACAAAATGCTCCACCTTTCGCAAAGCCCTCAGAAATCCATTTCAACTATCTTTCCAAATTGATATTGGCCCATTTAAGTTTCAGTGGTTTCATTATAAAATCAATTTAAAATCTACCTAACAGTTTTAATGTCTAACTTATATTTTGTCTCCCATGTTGGAATGGATTCTCTCCTCACTTCTACCTTTTAGAATCTTTTGTTTTCTTCAAAACTTTGCTTTAGTGCCACTTTTTCTTGATATTTCCAGGTGATAGTTTATTTTTTCCCCCTCCACCAGTTTGCTGTTGATTTATTTTGTATATATTTGTACATACTTGCATGCTGTCTTCTTTGATAGAACATAAATGCCTGGAGAGAAAGGACTGTTTCATTTTTGTCTTTGTAACCCTGTTATTGTGCTTGGCACATATTAGACACTTAATAAATTGTTTATTGATTGATTAAAAAATAACAACCCTACCTTACAATGTTGTGATGAAAGCATCTATCAATAAGCCATAAAATGTGCAAAAATGTGTTCTTACCTTAAAATGGCTTCATATTTTATGAGAAGTTACAGAGAACAGGTAAAGTAATATTCTCTTGAGTGTATATATATACTTTTCCCCTGAAGAACTGGTAAAATTCACATGCTCTTCTGTTAAATAGCTTGTCCTTTCCACAAAGCAGCCTGAATTTCAAATGTTATAGAGAAGATGTAGGATATTTAGAACGAATTGTGAACTTCCTTATCTTTAGTTGTTATTGAAATTGCTGTTAAAGTTGTATCCTGGCTCAGTTATTTTTATTTTTCTCTTCTTTAAGATTGTATATCATATATTTTTTGTAGCTAATGTTTTAAGGATATTCAATCTTTTATCATAGCAATGTATTAATTGGGACTTTTGAGATATTCTTGAAACTTTATTCTTTTAATTTTTTAAAAATATATTTCTTGTTTCTTTTACAGTACTCTGTGCAAAAAACTTGGTGAAAAAGGATTTTTTCAGTAAGTAAGATCAAAATATCAATTTTTGTATATTGAAATTCAGTATAATTTTTGCATATTATGATGTGTTTTCAGAATCATCTGTTTTTTCAATGTAGGAATATTTTGTAAATTTTAAACTTTTAAATGTATTCAGTATTTTTTCTGTTTTTTACATCTTCTTTACTACCAAATAATATGTTAGACATTATTTTTTGAATGTTTAAAAAGTTAAGTATACAGTATTTGTCTTTGTGATTTAAAAAAATACTTTGAAGGATATGTTGATTTCTCAAAGGATATGCTTTTTCTACTAATGAAGATTGAAAACCTTTCCACACTCTTCCTGTACTATGTAATTTTTGTCATTGTTTTCTTATAAACTCTGTATCTTTAAAAAAATAATCTTTGCATTTTCCCCCTTCAGAGCCATCCCTTCTTCTGAACCTCCATTTTTTTTGGAGGATATTGTCATGCTTCTGTCCCATTTGGTCAGCTCACAACCTTGGACTCATTGTTGACTCTACTCACTCTCACCCAACATGTCCATTCATTTGCACATCTTATCAATTCTACTGTCACTTCATCTTTTGCATCGTTCCCCCTACCCCTTTTTAAAAAAACCACTCACATGGCCACCACCTTAGTTTAGGTCCTTATCAAATCTCACCTGGGCAATTATAGCCTTTTAAAGGGTCTCACTGCTCCCAGGTCTCCTCATTCTCCAGTTTCCCTTCTACAAAGTGGTGTTTCTGAAGCACATGTCTGACCATTTCACTCCCTTGTTAAAGAAGCTGCAGTGGTTCTCTGTTACCTTTTTATGATACGTTTGACATTTAAAGTTTTAGCAACTTAGCTCCAGACAATCTTTGCTAACAAATGCACTCTCTTACATTTAAATTGATTGTCTTATTTTCTTCCAACATGTCATTCAAGATCCTGTTGTCTATGTTTTTGCAAAGTCTGTTTGGTTCCCCCTTCCCTCCCATGCTTGGAATGTAATCCTTCCTTCCTTCTTTTAGAATCCCTAGCTTCCCTTAAAGTTCAGCTCAAGTGCTATCTACACAAGTCTTTTCCTGACTACCTCCCCCATCCCAAACTGCTATTGTCTTAATCCCCAGAAATTACCTTGGCTTACATGTGTGATATAGTGGATAGAGAGCTATCTTTAAAGTCAGGACAATTGGGGTTCAAGCACTGCTTTTGAATTGTGTTGCTTTCTGACTTTCAGTAAACACTACTTAAAATCTCAGTGGTTTCAATTCCAAGACAGAGAAGATACTGACCAACGTTAGTAGAGGAATTTTCCTCACTTGGGAGCTCCCTATAGTATTAAATCACATTTTCAGTCCCTATCCCTACTTTGTTTATATTTTATGTATAATTTTATGTTCATGTTATCCCCCCCCCCGCCCCAATAGAATATAAATTCTTATTTTTGTCTTTGTATTCCCAGTGTCTACAATGTCTGGTACAGTACATATGCATAATAAATTATTCTTTTTTCCCCTTTTCTTTCTTTTTTTGGCGGTGGGGCAATGAGGGTTAAGTGACTTGCCCAGGGTCACACAGCTAGTAAGTGTCAAGTGTCTGAGGCTGAATTTGAACTCAGGTCCTCCTGAAACCAAGGCTGGTGCTTTATCCACTGTGCTACCTAGCTGCCCCCATAATAAATGCTTCTTGATTTTGCAAAAATCCACAGATTTGCACAGGACCTCAGATGCCATCTAGTCTTAATCATACCTGAACAGCAACCCCTACTAGAACATAACAGAAAAGTAGTCATATCTAGTCTTTGTTTTAAGACTTCCAAAGAGTATCATCCCACATCCCAAGGCAGCCTACAACTCAGATTTTTAGAGAGTTCTTCCTTTTATACCAATCCTAAATGTCCCTTCTTATAACTTTCACCCATTGTTCCTAGACTTTAAAGAGTCAAGGATGATATGTTTGTCTTTAAAAATTCCCTCTAGAAAGTAGTACCCAGAAATGCTGTTCCCATTTTGTAGTTGAGGAAATGAAAGCTTAAAAAAGTTAAATGACTGTCATATAGCTTGTAAGGGCCTCAAGGTAGGATATTAGAACCAGTTCTTTCTTACTTCAGGTCAAGTGGTGCATCCATTGTCTCTCAGTGCCTCTAAATAAAGTTATTCTGGAATATCCTGTTATTTATGAAGTCTTGTCAGATCTGTTTAATTGTTGCTTATAGGATAATAGATGCTGAGTTGGAAGGGATTTTAGCGACCATTGAGTTAAAGCCTTTCAATCTGTAGATGAGGAAACTGAGGCACAAAGAAGCTAAATGTCTTTTCCAGGGTCACACGACTTATTCCTGAGGTAGGATCCTGATTCTAAGTTAAGTGCTCTATTTTGCCATGCTGCTTACTTTTCCTTTATTCTTTTTTAAAATAATAAACATTTTAATTTATAGTTTTGAGTTCCAAATTTTATCTCTCCTTTCCCCCCTCTTCTCCCTCCCTGAGGTGGTAAGCAATCAGGTATGGGTTATGAATGTGCAATTATGTAAAACATTACCATATTAGTCATTTTGTATAAGAAAACTTGAATAAAAGAAAAAGAAATGAAAGAAAGTGAAAAATAGCACCCTTCAGTCTGTGTTCAATATCAGTTCTTTCTTTGGAAGTGGATAGTATGTCCTTTAGGATTGTCTTGGATCATTGTATCGTTGGGAATACTTAACCCATTCACAGTTCTTCATCAAACACTATTGCTGTCTCTGTGCACAGTGTTCTCTTGGTTCTGCTGTTTACTTTTCTAGATATTCACTAACCAACTCTTCCAACACTAATCAACCAGTAGTATGTTCTAGAAGTTTGTAGATTTCATTCTTTGAAGTTTTTCCTCACTTCTGGTCATGTCCCTTCCATATTATTTCACATATATTGTTAATTTACTTATCTTTCTATGAGTTGTTTCCCTCCAGTAGATATAAACTTCTTGAAAGCAGGGACTGTTTTTGTTTTTTGTTTTTGAATCTCTAATACCTAGCATAGGTATTATAATAGTTATTACTTAGTAAATACTGGTTGAATGAATGCCTTTCTCTGATTCTGTAGCACTTGTATTTTCTGTAATCTTTCAGAAATCAATGACAGTAGCTCAGAAATCACAGTTACATAGTATTTTAGTAACTTGGAATTTATTAGGGCTAGAGATTTAAATTCATCAAGACTATTTAGGTGATTGATTATTTTTTCCTTATTTAACTTAAGTGTCAGCTCTTCACATTAGCCATTTTTTTTATTCTTTCTAGTAAAAAACAAATATTAAATAAGAGTTTTTCTTCATTATCATTGCTCTATCCATCATAATCAGTAATTGCTATTTTGTTCCATTTTTGTGTCTCAGCAGTTTGTAAAAAAGCATTTTTTTTTTAGTCTTTCACTTCCCTTGCCAACTTCAGCTTATTTTGTGCTTTAACACTCCTGATCCTTATTCCTACAGGACCATACCATATTTCTTTATTTATCATTTACCTTCACTTACCTGCTTTGCTTTCATCTTTTATGCATGTCTTAGAAATATGAGTTGGTCAGTCAATTCCCTTTATATCCATGTAATTCATATTCTCTCTCTCTCTCTCTCTCTCTCTCTCTCTCCCCTTCCCTCCCCCCCCCCCCTCGGGGCAGTGAGGGTTAAGTGCCCTGCCCAGGGTCACATAGCTAGTAAGTGTCAAGTGTCTGAGACTGAATTTGAACTCACGTCCTCCTGAATCCAGGGCCGGTGCCTTATCCAGATGTAATTCTCTTTAGACAGCTCCTTCTTTGCATATTTTTTCTGTGTTCATTTGATCTTTCAGAGTTCAAATCATGTCACCCCATCCTTTCCTTTTAATAAACTCTATGGGTCCTCTATTATCTCTAGGGTCAAATATAAAATCCTTTTTCTTTTTTTTTTTTTTTTTTTTTTGGCTGGGCAATGGGGGTTAAGTGACTTGCCCAGGGTCACACAGCTAGTAAGTCAAGTGTCTGAGGCCGGATTTGAACTCAGGTACTCCTGAATCCAAGGCCGGTTCTTTATCCACTGCGCCACCTAGCCGCCCCCCTTTTTCTTTTTTAAAGGCCTTTATAACCCTGACCCCTATTTACCTTTCCAGTCTTCTTGTATGTTCTTTCTTCTCTCCACTTACCTAGCCCCAAATTCATGAGATCCAGTGACACTAGTCTCCTTGCTGTTACTTGAACAGTATATTCCCATTTCCTGACTCTGGGCATTTTCCTGGCTGTTTCCCATGCCTGGAACTCTACAGTCATCTCTACCTCTTGATTTTCTTGGCTTTCTTTATGTCTCATCTAAAGTCCCACCTAAAAGCTAGAAGCTTTTTCCATCCCTCATTATTCTTAATGCTTTCCTTCTAAGATCATCTCCATTTTATCCCATGTATTTTCTTTTTGTACACAGTTTGTTTGCATGATGTTATACTCCATTACACTGTGAGCTTCTTTGAGAGTAGAGAATTATTGTTATAATTTTTGCCTTTCTTTGTATTCCCAGTGCTTAGCACAGTGTCTGGCATCTAATAGGCACTTAATAATTTTTTTTTTTTTTTTTTGCGCTGTGCAATGAGGGTTAAGTGACTTGCCCAGGGTCACACAGTTAGTAAGTGTCAAGTGTCTGAGGCCGGATTTGAACTCAGGTACTCCTGAATCCTGGGCCGGTGCTTTATCCACGGTGCCACCTAGCTGTCCCTTAATAAATGTTTTTTAACTTGACTTTTTTAGAATTTATCTTGAGAGCTCTTTATTCCTACTGGGAGGCTGACTTCCTATATAGAATTTTAATCCATGAGATCCTACCTATCCTTTCTCAGAACTTTTAGAAATGTGTTCTCTTTGAGTCTAGGATATGTGTCAATCTATGCCTAGCTTCCTTCTCCTTTATTATAGGATCTAAGATAGGAGTGGTCATTTTCTCCCCAGTTTACCATTATTTCTGTCCTATAAACCAGTGTTTGTTGGTAAAGATAAGGAGAGAGAGAGAGAGAGAGAGAAAGAGGGGAGAGACAGACAAGAGACACAGAGGGAGAAAGTGTCTTCACAGTAGAAAGGTGGGGGACTTACTAGTACAGACTATTGTGTACATGTTTTTGTCACAAAGAAGGATTCAAATCTGAAGGGTAGATGGAAACTAACTATGATATAAAGACAGGCATCAATAAAAGAGAGTGTTTGAAAAAGAAATTAATAGTAGAAGACCTTAAAAAAAGCCAGCAAAATAAAAACTTATGGCCCTAGGTTTTAATACATTCCAAAATGCCATATGGAAAACAAGAAAAGCGATCTACAAATCTTAACCAAAGGAGGCAAATGTAACTCCATAAATATCACTAAACTTTGTGGAATAATATCTATAACTGGAATGAGTCTTTAGAAGGTCATGCTTTATTAAAAATATCAAGATAGGAAAAGGAAGGAGAGTGAGGAAGCATTACATACAGTATTAATATATATTCACATGAGGAAATCCAAGAATTAGAAGCAGAACATTTAGGTTTGATTGATGGTGGTAAAAACTGAAAGTAATACTGTTATCAAAATATAACACCAGATATTGCCTCTATGCCAGGCTTATGATCTGTTCCCCATACTCCTTAATTTGCCCTCTCTGTCCTGTAGTCTGTAATATATATTGATAACATTATTTCTAATTCTATTTAACTTCACTCAAATGGTTACCTACTATGCTTCATTCTTCTAGTTATTAGATTTCTTTTACATGACCATCACTTAACATATAATCATTCTTTGCTCCTTTACCTGTACTTTTTTTCCCTTTCTTTCCTTTTTTTTTTTTTGTGGGGCAATGGGAGTTAAATGACTTGCCCAGGGTCACACAGCTAGTTAGTGTCAAGTGTCTAAGGCCAGATTTGAACTCGGGTACTCCTGAATCCAAGGCCGGTGCTTAATCCACTGTACCACCTAGCTGACCCACCTATACTTTTTTTTTTTTTTAGTGAGGCAATTGGGGTTAAGTGACTTGCCCAGGGTCACACAGCTAGAAAGGGTTAAGTGTCTGAGGCTGGATTTGAACTCAGGTACTCCTGACTCCAGGGCCGGTGCTCTATCCACTGCGCCATCTAGCTGCCCCAACCTATACTTAAAAAAAAAAATTAAGACCTGCCCTTATTTGAGGCCTACCTTTTAAGAGCCATATTCCAGTTATGGTATCTCACTAAGCCTTAGTGAAACTTATGAAGTCAAAGTTGTCTCCTTTGCTTAGGATCTTTACTTTTCCTTGCTTGTAATTTATACTTTCTGAATTTCTGGTGGTATTAAACCTGAATCCATGGGTTTTATTGCTGACTCTTTTCTTGGAATTTTTGTACTATGAATTAAAAATTTTTTTGTGACAAAAATACATCTGATGAAAAACTTTTCTGACTCTATCTATCTATCTATCTATCTATCTATCTATCTATCTATCTATCTATCTATCTATCTATCTATATGTGACTTTTCTTTCCTAATAGTCTTCCACCTGGTATGAGGGAAGAGATATGTTTCATTGTCTTTTTTTCCATTGTGTTATAGAGTGCTGAACTTGGAGTTAGGAAGACTTAAATTTGAATCCTGCCCCAGACACTTAACTAGTTTTGTGATTTTGGGCATGTCCTTTAACCTTTTTCAGTCTTTGTTTCCTTATTGGTAAGATGGGCTTAATAATAGCACCTTCCTCATAGTGTGAGACTTACATGAAATAACATACATACAACAAAGTGCTCTACCTATGTCTCTAAAACTTCCTTGTTTTTTCTATTGCTCACTATTGCTTGGTATTTTTATTCAACTTCTTTTCATCATTGTAGTCATAGTGTGTGGGGTTCTTTGTTTTGCTAACTTCATTTTGTATTGGTTCATACAAATCTTTCCAAGTTTCTCTGAGTACCACATATTCATAATATTTTCTGCATAATAATATTCTGTTACATTTACATGTCAGGTAATTTTTTAGCCCTTCTGTAGTTGATGGGAGTCGACTTTGTTCCCAGGTCTTTGCTCCCACAAACAATGCTTCTGTGAATATTTGTTAAATTAGCAGACCTTTGTTTTTGCCTTTCGCTTCCTGTGTGTATATACCTAGTAGTGTAGCTTTTCATGTGTAACTCCAAATTGAAATCCTAAAAGTTGAATCACTTAGTAATTTGTCCATCTGTTATTGCCTGTATGATAGAACACCACTGTGTTTGTGTTCCTGAAGTTTCTCCATTATTGTTACCATATTTTGTTATCTTTGACAATTTGAATGGAAGAAGGGGTGAAACTTTGAGTTCTTTTAATTTGTTTTTCTCTTGCTATTTAGAGTTTTGAAGCATTTTTTCATATGATCATTTGTAATTTGCAAATCTTTTGAAAACTATTTGTTCTTTGACCATTCTAGTATTGGAGACTAGTTCTTGGTGAACTTCAGTTCCCCTCATAACGTGTATATTTCACTATATTCCTTGTTTATAATTTAATGTAAACATTTTTCCACGTCTATGAGACTTTTATTTAATGCAGATATTTTCCCCACTCTTTTGTCTTTTGAGTCTATCTTCATTTATTTTATTTTTACTAAAGCTTTTTAATTTTAGGTAGTTAAACTTGTCTGTTTTATCTTCTTTGATTTCCTTCAACCTGTTTGGTTAAGGAATCTCTGTCTAGCCATAGTTGTTCTCTCTTTGTTTTTTTTTTTTTTTTTTTTTGGATGAGGCAATTGGGGTTAAGTGCTCAGGGTCACACAGCTAGTAAGTGTCAAGTGTCTGAGGCTGGATTTGAACTCAGGTCCTCCTGACTCCAGGGCCAGTGCTCTATCCACACTGTGCCACCTAGCTGCCCTTCTCTTTGATTTTTTAAAGTGATTAGACATTTTATATACAAGCCACTTTCATTTTGAGTTTATTGTGTTTTGGTACTTGATCCCAGTCTTGATCTGATTTCTGCCAAATTTCTAGTTTTTCTAGGAGTTCTTTTTTTTGGGGGGGGGGGCAATGAGGGCTAAGTGACTTGTCCAGGGTCTGCACCACCTAGCTGCCCCCTTCCTAGGAGTTCTTATCAAAAAGAAAGTCTTTCCTCATTAATTTGTGTTTGGGCTCATCAGAAACTGAAGCACAATTGTTGCTTGACTATTTATTTTGCTGCTTTTCTGTGAATTTCTACTGCTTCTCTTCCTGCTTTCTGGCTGTTCTTTGTTACTTAGCTTTGTAAAGATGCATATGCAGTTTTCTTTTTTGAGGAATAGACCCATCTTTTATGAAACTGCAGGTGTTCATTGTTCCTTATGTTACATTCTTCTACTCTGTTTTTCAGATTCTTTTTCTTCATTGTTTTCTCATTGAAGTCTTTTAATTTTTTTTCCCCCAAATCACCCCTTCAATTCTCCCAGATAATTTGGTGAATGGAGAATTGTTCCTCAAGCTCCTCTTCTGTCTTTTCTAAGAGGCAGCCCAGCCTTGATTTGAGTATAAATCAGTTGCCATGGTACTTTCTGGAAGTAAGTCTCAGTTTTTGGTTGTTTTTGTCAGATTTTCTTGCAAAAGTACAATAGCAAAAGTGCTTTTTGAGGGGAAAGGACTTCAGCTTTGGTGGTGTCATTCTCATCTTTACTTGAAAGCCACACCCCTGTCTTACTAACCTCTTCCCTTTTCTCATCCATTTATTTTATTTTGTCTTAACTTCCTTGTCTTCCTTCTGGAGTTGTTTTTCTTCTCCAGCATCTTAACTCTTTCCATATTTCCTTTCACCATCACAATTCCAAAGCCGTCTAAATCCCTTTCATAGTTCCTTATGCATGATCCTACTAGGCCAACATTTTCCCTCCTAAGCTGGAAGTAGAACATATTCAGAGGCCTTACTTATGCTGTTTTGGAAAGTCATGCAATGTGTTTTCATATAAAAACAAAATAGAATTTAGTGTATTATAGTGGAAAGGCATTTGATTTGAATTTAGAGGAACTGCTTTCAAATTACCAACTTTTCTTCTTGTTCCCTGTTCAATGTTTAGCCATTACTTAAAACTCTCTAGACTTATTTCCAGAATTTATAAATAGAGGGAATTGGGATAAATAGTTTGTAAATTTCTACAATCTGATGAAATTATAAATAGGGATTTATTGGGCTTATAATTTAAAGTTCTATGAGACTGTTTGGAACTACTTATAAAAAGTGAACCAATATGAGTATAAGAAGCAATTCATAAGCTCTTAAAAACCCCCAAACCTTTAACTCATTCCATTTTGTATCTTTTTTGGGGGGGGTGTTCAGAGGGAGGAGAAGACTCTAGGTTAAGGTTTTAACTTGTACTCTGATAAACTTTACAGATAAATGACTTGTTTCCCCATGCCTGGGATTCTCTTTTTTCTCATCTCCATCTCTTGGCCTGTCTGACCTCCTTCATACCTTATCCTTCTTTCTGTGAGAAGCCTTTTTTCATTCCCCTTAATTTTTTTTTTTTGGCGGAGCAATGGGTGTTAAGTGACTTGCCCAGGGTCACACAGCTAGTAAGTGTCAAGTGTCTGAGGCTGGATTTGAACTCAGGTACTCCTGAATCCAGGGCCGGTGCTTTATCTACTGTACCACCTAGCCGCCCCCTCCCCTTAATGTTAATAACCTTTCCTCTAAGATTAGTTCCTTTTTATTTTCTCTATATATCTTAATTATACTTAGTTGTTTTCATGTTTTTTTCTCCCGCTTAGACTTAGAGCTCCTTGAGAGATGGACTATTTGGGGGGGGGGGCAGGGCAATGAGGGTTAAGTGACTTGCCAGGGTCACAGTGTCCGAGGCCAGATTTGAACTCAGGTCCTCCTGAATCCAGGGCTGGTGCTTTACCACTGGGTCACCTAGCTTCCCCCGTAGTATTTTTTTTTTAACGTTTGTTTGTATTCTTAGCACTTAGCATAGTGTTTAACAAATACTTGTTGACTTCACTTGATTTGACCTGTGCATAATTTTAGAAATAATAATTTCTAATTATATTTGTAGACATATTACATTGGAATTTTGAAAATATTTGGAAATGATTAAAATGAGAGGCAATCTGCAGCATATATATGCCTAATATGCTCTGACATATCTTGAATTTTCTGGGTCAATTCCAATTCTAAAAAAATAAAGTGTACTTTTAATGAGATTTTTCAGAAGAAATATATTTTTCAAGTGTCTTCCAATCTTTAGTATGAGTCCTGATTCTTTCTGAAACCCTTTTTCTTTCCCTTATACTCTTGATTTGCTATTTACTTACCTCTCTTCCCACTTGGCTGGGAGACTCTTAGGGTTTTTTCTATCCTTCTCAAATGTCAGGTTCCTCCTTTCAGGCAGATAGGTGGCACAATGCCAATAGAGCACTGGGCCTGGAGTCAGGAAGATCGGAGTTCAGATTTGGCAGTAAACATATACTAGCAGTGGGACTCTGGAAAAGTCATTTCCTTTCTGTTTGCTTCTGTTTACTGATCTGTAAAATGGGGATAATAACAGCACCTACTTTGCAGGGATAGTTGTGATGATCACGTGATACTAATAGTACAGTGTTTGGCACATTGCAGGCTCTATGAAATCTCTCTCTCTCTCTCTCTCTCTCTCTCTCTCTCTCTCTCTCTCTCTCTCTCTCTCTCTCTTCCCTGTTTTTCTTTTTCATGCTACTTGAGGGCCAATTCAGAGTAAGGTCTGAAGTGGCAAGGGGAAAGAAACCACTTATTACCTCATTTCTTCCTTTCTGTCCTTTCTCTCTCCTGAAATAAACACTGCTGCTGTTCCTTAGCCTCAGCAGGGGCTTTTCAGTAGTAACTCCAGCCTCTGACCAATCTTGTTCTTCACCACAGAACTTTATCCTTAGCTCCTTTGATGAAATGCTTTGGACAGTCCAAGCTGCCTTGTTTGAAACATACATGAGTCACAGAGTAGTCCCTCTTGTCTTATCATAAGGTCATAGAAAGAGACCTTAGAAGTTGACTATTACAACCACGTCATTTTACAGATATGGAAACTGAAGCCCACAGAGATTCAATAACTTGCCCAAGGTCATGGAATGCTCTTCCTGGTACTGTTCTTACATTTTTTTAATCTACTAAGTTTATTAATGAATTTATCTTCAAAGTACTCCTATGAGATGTGCTGTGTTTGTTTATTTCAGTGCTGGTGGGGAGGGAGCATTGGTAAAGGGGGTGGAGAAAAATCTTAGGAGTATAGATGTAGGTATTATTTTGCATAATATGTTCTTGGAAAATTCGTGTAAATCAATTTTTTGATAATATCAGAAACATCTACTAAAAGTAGTAGAGAATAATGCAGGAAACCTTCAGAGGTTTTTGTAAAGCAAATAAAAACTTACATTTGTTAGAAATTATAGCTCAAGTGCTACATGAGACCTTTCCTAATCTCAGTTGCTGGTACCTCCCCCCTGAAATTATTTTATATTTATTTCTACTTCTATTTTGTGTGTGCATGTTTGTATGTGTTACACATAGAATGAAAGCTCCTTGAAAGCAAGAACTCTTCCCTTTTTTTCCCTCTTTCCCTGGCCTACTACAGTGTCTGATGAGTAGTAGGTACTACACCTGCCTTGTGCAGTAGGTAATATTAACATTGTTATTTCTATTCATCTGCTGAAGAAATTGAAGCACAGAGAAGTTAAGGGACTTAACAATAGTCATGCAGCCAGTAAATGTCATAACTGAGCTCCTCTTAGGATTTCTGATTCTAAGACTTGTGCACTTTCCACTAGAAAGTGTTTGCTATATAAAGTTTTTCCTTAACTTTATCTGTTTAAAGTTTTGAATTTTGAAGATAATTTCTTAAATTGGGGTGTACTTGTGTTAAAATTTTTGCCTGTTTAAGGGAAAGGGAACAAGCATTTAATGTGTCAGACATTATGCTAAACATTTTATAGATAGCATCTCATTTTAATACAACACTTCTGTGAGGCAGGTGCTATTGTTATCCATATTTTTATAGTTAAGGAAATTGAGGCAGGCAGGGTAAGTGACTTTCCCAGAGTCACACAGGTAGTAAGTGTATGAATACCGATTGGAACTCAGCCCAGCCCCCTCTATCCACTGTGTCACTTAGCTGCTTGAAGGATATGTAAAGTATCTGTGTGTGTGTGTGTGTGTGTGTGTGTGTGTGTGAGTGATATGTAGAATGTAAACTCCCTGAAGGCAGGGATGCTTTCATCTTTTCTATTTCTTCAGTGCTAGCACAGTGCCTGGTAGGTAATAAGTGGGTTCTTAATTCATGCTTCTCTCATACCTACTTGGTGAAATAGGTAATGTTAAATAATATTCCAAGTTTTAACTGAAGAAATAGAAGCATAGAGCAGATAAGTGTCTATTTTTGTCTAAACTTTTAGGAAGAATAAAGATTTTCATGGATCATTTTAAGTTTTCTCATGTTAATAATTTTGTATAAGTCTTAGCAAGTCTCTTTCTATTTAACACATAAGTAAATGAGATCTTAAATTTATTTTAAGTAGATTCATTTAGGATTAAAATGCACATTTTAGCTGATGAGGTCTGTAGCTTTGCTATTGGCCATTGCTATACTTTACAAGCTCATCTGGGAGAAGAATGCAGGTGGCTCCTCTGGAGCTGAATCATGGTGCTGATAATGAGAGGTGGGCCACAGAGACTGTGAATCAGGAAACCCGTGTGCCGTCTGGGATGGGATGCTTCTGTGGCTGCTTGTTTGGTCTGCCACCATTTGGGTGAATAATGTGGATTTCTCTTCCAAAGAATGACCCTTAAAATTCTTAGGTATTATAGTGTGTATTTCAGTGTGGCATACAGTGTCATTCTGTACTCCCAAGGGTCTCTTTCAATTTAGCAAAATAGTTTGTATACTTTAAAATGACCGAGAAGGTTAAATAAATTAAAGGCAATCATACCTTGTTGTACATTAACTTGTGACAGCTCAGAGCGCCACTCTGGTCACTTTCAGGCCCTGCCTATTTCCCTCTTAGGCAGGCTAGTTCCTGTTTTAATCTGGACCTTTGGGCTTTTGCCTTTTAGTTCAGTTCCTGCTACTCAGGCTTCAGTCATTAGCTTAGTAGGTTCCAGAAAAGTAAGACCTTGTCTTTTTTACCCTCATCATTGTTCTTCCTGTCTTAAATCTCTTCCTTACTCCAATCCATTCTTCATAGAGTTGCCAAATTCTTAAACTCAGATCTGACCATGTCATTCCCCTACTCATTATACTACAGTGGTTGCCTACTGCCTGTTGGATAAACTATAAGCTATGCTGGCTATTAAAGCATGGCCCTAATTTCTAGCTTCATTATATATTTCTTCCCTTCCTACTTTCTATAGTCCAGTCAAACTGGCCTTCTCAGTGTTCTCTTCCTCATATCCTCTCTCTGTGCCTTTCTACTGGTTCCCTCCTGTGCTTGGAATATACTTCTCACATTCATCTTATAGAATCCTTCCTTCACTTCCTTCTAGATACAGCCTTATTTGATTTACACTTCCCTAAACTGCCAGTCCCACCCCCCCTTCCCCATTACCTTGTATCTAACTCTTTGTATTTATTTCATAAATACTTAGGCGTGAACATAGTTTTTTCTTCTCATAGAATGTAAACTCTTTGAGAGTAGGGATTTTTTCCTTCTTTGGCTTTGTACCTTCCATGCCTTACACCTAGAAGTCACTTGTTGATTATTATTGATTCCTAGGTACTATGATTGTTTCTTGGTTTAACATCACCAAAAAGTCAGCTCATTGTATCTCCTAAATGCTCCCTTGCCTAGGCAACTGTCTCTAATAACCTTGACCTACTTTCAGAGCTTAGTCAACTTTTACCCTTGGAGTTTCAAATTTTAATTATCTTTCCAAAGCTTCAAGCTTTTTATAGCTTCCTTCCTTGGTGCTACAATGTCAGAAGTGTTTTGTTTCCTGTGCAAGGATGGCATGATCCTCTGCCTTTCCCTTAGTAAGAGAATTGTTTGGAACTCATCTCTGAATCTGAATCAACACTATTGGATGTCTGGGTCATGATATGACTTCACTCTAAAAGGTCCTTAAATAGTTCAATGAAAACTTTCCTGTGGGCCTCAGATTTCTCACCTGTAAGATGAAAAGGTTGAAGTACATGACTTTTAGATGCCTTTTAGATTTAGAAGTAATATCTTAATGTCAGTCTTTTGCATAGCCAAGATTTGGTAATATCACCTATGACCTTTATTTTTCCTAACTAATGTCTATAAAAATGTATGTAAAAATATGGTGAGGGGAGACATAAGTAGAAACCATTTAATCCTTTATTTCTCAATTGAAAAAAAACATACATAGGGTAAAAAACTCCTTAGTAGACCTTGAAGAGTTTGTGTATTTGTTTCAGGGACAGGAAGGTAGTGAAAAAGTAAGATCCATTCTATTCTTCAGTGGTCCAAGGAATAAGAATATTCCCAGCTAGAAGCAGCAGGTAGTGTTTAGTGGAAAGGGAAGTAGGCAGAACAATCCCAGAGCTTTGTACTGTACCAGAGTTATAGTCCTCACTCATTTGGAACTCCATCATCTCTGTTCTTTAACTCCAAACTAAACACAATATCCCAAACCTTCCTTTTGTAGCTCCTTCCTCAGGTCTAGTAACTACCAATAGGGCTTAGAGTTAGGGGAAATTACTATTGTAGGTGGCCTTTTGTGGGAGGAGAGTCGGGAGGTGGGAAAGGGCCTTATTGTTACTAGTGTTTGAAGGTGGGGATGGAGGAGGACACATTTCTGATCTCCTGAGTTACTATCCTGAGTTTTCATATGGAAACATTTATACATGATACTTGGGTTCTATAGTACAGTGAGTGAAGGACTCTGTATTATAAGTTAAATGTTTTTCTTCTGTAGCCTGGAAACCCCTTGTCATGCATAACATTTTTTGGGGGGAAAAAGTGGCAAGTCAGCTTATACCTGGACTTTTGAAACATAATTCATTCTAAATCTGTTGTCCTTTTAAAAGTGATTTTTGTTTTAATTAAATATAATGCAGATTTTTTGATTGATGTTGATCAGAATGTTGTTTATATTGTTAATAATATACCATTGAACTTCTGGTGTTTACTGACTTAGCAAGCATTTATTAAGCACTTAGTATGTGCCAGCCACTGTTTAGAACTATGTGAGTAAAAGAAATATGTAAATATTAATATCAGGTATGATTATAAGGTGTTGACATAGCTTTGGAGACAGACTTAATAGAACTTAAATAGGTCAGAATGAGTGTTGTCTCCTTCAAAGTAGTCATTTTGGATAATGTATTCTAATAATGCTGCCATTGTTTAAACCTTTGTTTTTCTTTTAGCTCCTTCCTTCTTTCCTTTTAGAATTTAGAATTTTATTTATATATAGCAATTATCCAATGGAAGCAATTTTTCATTTGAAGCCAAGTTTGTTGAGTTAATGAAATAGGTAATCAAGTTAGCATTTTTTGGTACTTCTGGTACCAAAATCTTGTAAATTAATTCTAAAGGTAATTCTAAAAGCCCTAGCCTCATTAGAGACAATGATTCAAGAAGCATTTATTGAGTATTATGTGCTAAGCACTGGGGTATCAGTAAAAGCAAAAAAAACCAAGATAATTCCTGCTCTCTGGGAGCTTCTAGACGATGAATAAAAGGGAGCTGAAAATGGGGGAAGGGTAAGGCAGAGGATCACGGCAAAGTACAGAGTCAGAAGCAGAGATAGGAGATCTATGAAATATGGTTGGTCTGGACCATTTCTTGGAATGAAGGTTCTAGGAGGAACTCAGCAAAGGGAGAAGGGAACCCTAGTATCAGAGAGATGTTCCAGGGTAAGAAAGCCATGGATTCTGAAGGAACTGGGGCAGCATGGATGGGGCTGTAGATAGAAAACCTGCCTGGGTTCAGATCTCACTTCTAACAAATACTGACTCTGTGACCTGGACAAGTCACTTAATCTCTCAGTTTTCGAGGCATCTCTAAGACTGTAAATGGCATTTAAGGGGAATTGCTAGAGGGAATTCTTCACATGGGTGTTCTCTAAATATCAGTCAAATCACAGTCAGGTCTTTGTTTTTATGTTTAGAATATGTGTGTAGCCTCCCAGGGTGACTCTCTTTAGAGAGTCTGTTTATACTGCAGTTGTCATCCTTTTAAACTGAGAACTTGTTGAAACTTCTTCCATTCTTTTCTCTTGGTCGAACTGAGGAGTTTGTTTTTACCTCCTCTGGAGCTGGTGACAGTAGATGACAGTGAAAGCCCTAGTCTCTTTTCTTTCACCAGACTCAGTTTTTTCTTTTTTCTTTTTCTTTTTCAACCAATTTTCCTGGTTCAAGACTAGGTTGCCTCAATGAAAGTCTTTAACAACTTGAGTTGATCAACCAGTACATTTACCAAATTTTCATCTTGGCAGACTAGACTATAACCAGGTGTTGGGCATTTACTTTGTAATCACAAAATAGTTATAGGGTTCTAGAGTCCTCAGTCTCTAATTCTAAAGTTCCCTTGTTGCTCTTTTTTTCCCATATAAATAATTTATTATTTTCCAGTTACATGTAGAGGTAGTTTTCAACATTTGTTTTTATAAGATTTCTTGTTTCAAAATTTTCTTCCTCTCCCTCCTTCCCCAAGACAGCAAGTAATCTGATATAGGTTATATATGTACAATCACATTAAACATATTTCTGCATTAGTCATGTAATGAGAGTAGAATCAGAGCAAAAAGGAAAAACCTCAAAAAAGAAAAACAACAACAAACACAATAGAAATAGTATGGTTTGATCTGCATCCAGATTCAACAGTTCTTTTCTTTTCTTCTGGATTTGGAGAGCATTTTCCATCATGAGTCCTTTGGAACTATCTTGGACCATTGTATTGCTGAGAAGAATCAAGTCTATCACAGTTGATCAACACACAGTGTTGTTGATACTGTGTACAATGTTCTCCTGGTTCTGCTCATCTCACTCAACATCAGTTCATGCAAGTCCTTCCTGGTTTCTCTGAAATCTGCCTGCTCATCATTTCTTACAGCACAGTAGTATTCCATTACATTCATATACCACAGCTTATTCAGCCATTCCCCAATTGATGGGGAATTTCCCTCAATTTCCAGTTCCTTGTCACCACAAAAAGAACAGCTATAAATACTTTTGTACATGTGGGCCCTTTCCCCTTTTTTATGATCTCTTTGGGAAAAAAGTCCTGGGTCAAAGGGTATATGAAAAGCTCTATAGCCCTTTGGGCATAGTTCCAAACTGCTCTCCAGAATGGTTGGATCAGTCCACAGCTCCTTGTTGCTCTTATAAGAAAAGGAACTGAGACAGTTAATGCATTTTTCATAGTTTTTTCAAATACTAGTCTCAGATGTGTCTTTGCCCCACGCAGTAAGGAAGCAAAATTGCCAGTCTAAAAGGGGCACACCCTTATATATTATACAGAAATTTTATAAGCTACTAGTGTCCTCTTTGTATTTTTTGTTATACTTCAAGTCCCCTCACTTATCAAGTATTATTGGTTTTTTCTTCAAAATGTCTCTTCTCTCTGCCATTTCTCCCTTCTTATCTCTTCTGCCACCCTAGTGTTTTCTTAATCTTTCTTATGTGTATTACAGTAGTTACCATCAGACTTTCTTCATTTCCATCTCTTCCTCTTTCTAGGACACTTGCTGCTTGGTTAATTTTTCTAAAACCCTGCTTTAATCCTGTCACTCCTGATCAAGGACCTACAGTGAGTGACTTTTATTTTATGAGCCTAACTTATCTACCTAGTTTTTTCCTTTTACTTCCCAACCCTCTGCTCTAATCAGTGGTTGCCTTACCACCATCTTCCAAACATATACTCATTTTATCTTTGTGTATTTATTTGTTCATGCTTCCTGGAATACATCCTTTTTTCTTTACATTTAATTGAATCTTGTCCATACTTGGGGATCTACCATAAGTCTCACTTATTCAATAACATTTTAAATTCTAATTCATGCTTGTTTGTCCCTTTTCTGAACTCCTAATATACTGTGTGATGTAATTTGTTGTTGTTGTTCAGTCATTCCAATCGTGTCCAACTCTTCATGATCCCTATTTGGGGTTTTCTTGGCAAAGGTATTGGAGTGGTTTGCTGTTTTCTTCTCTAGCTCATTTGACAGATGAGGAACTGAGGCAAACAGGGTTAACCGATTTGCCTAGGATCTCATGTCTAGTGTCTGAGGCCACATTTGAACTCAGGAAGATGAGTCTACCTGAATTCAGGCCTGGCACTCTATCCATGGTACCATTTAGCTGCCCTGTATAATGTTGGTTAATTGTCTAATTATTTCGTATAGTTTTTAGTCTTTTCTTTGAATTCAGTTACATTTATCAGCTATCTGTTCATCTTTTATGGCCATTAGGGATATGGACTATCTCGTGCATAGTGTGTGTGTGTGTGTGTGTGTGTAGGATATGCTTGGTAGCCAAGTTTTATAACTGCAAAGTTAAGAAGAATGGACAAAGAATGGAATTCTTCAAATGTGATGCATTAGATCTTTGAGGGGTTCCTTCCAATACCATGGATTTTTTGGGTATTTTTATCCACATTTTAGTCTTTTGTAACTTAAAAGCAGAAATATATGCAACAATAAAAATATTTAGTTAACATTTATGGAAATTACATTTCTTTAATCTCTTTATAATGATGCATATATAGAGCTAAAATGACATGCTCAAAATAGAGAATTAAAGTGCTGAAGTCTTTAAGTTAATAATTGATATGTGGTTGGCAACTAAATGATCACTAGTAACTTTGGAGAGAGCATTTTGTTTAAAATATAGCTACTAATACATACTAATGTTTGCTTCTTGTGTCAAAAATACTGTTTTAAAAAGAAAATTTCCCCATTTTTTTCACAGGACTTCCTGATCCATTTGCTAAAGTGGTGGTTGATGGATCTGGACAATGCCATTCTACAGATACTGTGAAGAATACACTTGATCCAAAATGGAATCAGCATTATGACCTGTAGGTTTAAAAGATTTGGAATAATGCATGTAATTCAAGTTTGGTGATACAACATCAGAAAAGCAGTCACTGGAAACGATTATCTTGAGGCAGAATTGTGGTGGTTGGGCTTTTGTTAGCTTCTTTTTTGAAAAGTACATCTCTTTGTCATAGCAAGCATTGTTCTTTTGTTATGGTTTTTTTTGGGGGGGGGGTCGGGGCAATGAGGGTTAAGTGACTTGCCCAGGGTCACACAGCTAGTAAGTGTCAAGTGTCTGAGGTCGGAATTGAACTCAGGTCCTCCTGAATCCACGCTGGTGCTTTATCTACTGCACCACCTAGCTGCCCACTATGTATTTTCTTAATCAGTAGTTATTAAATAGTACAACTACTCTGAGGCTTATTTATGATCTTTTTTGACTTAAAAAGGAATCACTTTATTTAAAGATTGGGAATTAATTTTCTATATGGTTATTTCTTGTTGTTGAGTTGTTTCAGTTTTTTCCGACTCTTCATGACTTAATTGGGGGTTTTCTTGGTAAAGATACTGGAGTGGTTTGCTGTTTCCTCCTCCAACCCATTTTACAGATCAAGGATATGAGGCAAACAGGATTAAGTGACTTGCCCAGAGTTACATAACTAGAGTCTGAGGTCAGTTTTGAACTCATGAAAATGGTTATTTCTAGAGGTGGGGAAAGGCAGAATAGAATCAGACTATAGCAAAACAGAACCTTAGTTTTAAGAATTTTGGTTAATTTGTTTAACTTTAGGTCATTTTCTAGGAGAATAAGGTCTGATATCATTCAATCAGCAAACATTTATTAAGGACCTACTATGTGTCAAGTATTGAGCTAAATGCTAGGGATACAGAGATAAGTGAATGTATGTATATGGATCTTGTATATACAAGAAACAGTCTAGCTTGTATATACAAAATCCATATAAAAGCAGATTCAAGGTAATTTTCTTTTTTCTTTTCTTTTTTTTCTTTTAGTGAGGCAATTGGGGTTGACTTGCCCAGGATCACACAGCTAGTAAGTGTTAAGTATCTGAGGCCGGATTTGAACTCAGGTACTCCTGACTTCAGGGCCGGTGCTCTATCCACTGCGCCACCTAGCTGCCCCTCAAGGTAATTTTCTATGGCAAAGTACAGTTGCCGGGACAGCTGCTCCATCAGCTAAGTCTTAAATAAAAGGAAATTAGGGACTCTAAGAGGCAGAAATAAAAAGGGAGCAAATTTTAGGCATATGGAATTGCCAGGGTTCTGTTCATAACGATGGGACATGCTGTATGTCAGGAACAGCAAGTAGGCCAGTGTGGTTAGATTTTTTTGTTTGTTTGTTTTTTTCCGGGGCAATTGGGGTTAAGTGACTTGCCCAGGGTCACACAGCTAGTAAGTGTTAAGTGTCTGAGGCCGGATTTGAACTCAGGTACTCCTGAATCCAGGGCTGGTGCTCTATTCACTGCGCCATCTAGCTGCCCCACGTGGTTAGATTTTAAGAGTATGTAGAGGGAAGTAATGTATGAGAAGGCTAGGGAGTTAGAAGAGGCCAGGTTGTGGAAAGCTTTAAATGCAAAACAGAAGTTTCTATTTGATCCTAGAGATAATAGGGAGCTACTGGAACTTATTGAGTTATGGGGTGACATGTAGAGACCTGTGCTTTAAGAAAATCACTTTGTTAGCATTATGGAGGTTGGATCAGAGTAGGGAAAGATGAGGTAGGACAGCTACTTAAGAGACAATTGCAGTAGTCCAATTGAGAGACAATGAAGACCTGAACTAAAGTGATTAAAGGGGGCTGTGCTGAGCTACCAGTAAAGTCCATCCCTGCCATCTCGACGACAGAGACCCCAGGCACGCCGCACCAGAGGAACTTAACCCCTGAGCCTCTGAATCAGCTGTAGCACCAGCATCTTCTGGAACTGAGCTTGTGGTTGGGTGAGAGGGCTGAACAGCTGGTTGGGGGGGGGGCGCGAAGTGGAGGTGTGTCAGCAGGACCTAGGGAGGAATTCAGCTGTCCCTTCCCAGTGGGGAACCAGGAAGAAATCCTGAGCGGTGGGAGGCCCAGGTGGGGGAGGGGTGTAGGCTTATAGAAGCTAAGAACCACACCACAGAAAGCTTTGCTGGTTGGTTATAGTAAGTTGGCTTGAGGTTATCTTCGGACCAGAGAACAGGCCAGGTGAGAGAAAAATTTTCCCTCCCTCAAACCAAAACACCTTGGACCCTCTGAAGCTGGGGACAGTAATGTAGCCTAGAAGCAGGGCCCCCCAGTGGGGAGTTAAAAGTGAAAGATAGCAAGATGAGCAAGCAAAGAAAGTTCAAAACTATAGAAAGTTTCTTCAGCAACAAGGAAGATGAAGGTGTACCCTCAGAAGAGGACAACAACCTCAGGGCCCCTACATCCAAAGCTTCCAAGAAAAATATGAACTGGTCTCAGGCTATGGAAGCTCTCAAAAGGGACTTTGAAGAGAAATTAGAAGAGATAAAAGGAAGATTTAGAGAGAGGGAGGAAAGACTGGAAAGAGAAATGAGAGTGATGCAGGAAAGTCATGAGAAGAAAGTCAACAGCTTGAAAAGTCAAATGGAAAAGGAGATAAAAAAGCAGTCTGAAGAAAATAATTGCCTAAGAATTAGGATTGAAAAAATGAAAGCTAGTGACCTTATGAGAAATCAGGACACAGTAAACCAAATCTAATTGAATGAAAAAATAGAGCGTAATGTGAAATATCTCCTTGGAAAAACAGCTGACCTGGAAAATAAATCCAGGAGAGATAATTTGAAAATCATTGAACTACCTGAAAACCAAGACCAAAATAAGAGCTTAGACGACATCTTCCAAGAAATTGCAAGGGAAAATTGCCCTGATATTCTAGAAGCAGAAGGTAAAATAGAAATTGAAAGAATCCACTGATCACCTCCTGAAAGAGATCCCAAAAGGAAAACCTCCAGGAACATTATTATAGCCAAATTCCATTGGTTCCAGGTCAAGGAAAAAAATATTGCAAGCAGCTAGAAAAACGGAATTCAAATACTGTGGAGCTCCAATAAGGATAAAACAAGATCTATCAGTATCTACATTAAAGGACTGGAGGGCATGGAATATGATATCCCAGAGGGCAAAGAAACTGGGACCACAGCCAAGAATCACGTACCCAGCAAAACGGAGTATAATCTTTCAGAGGAAAAAATGGGATTTCAGTGAAAATGAGGACTTTCAGGCATTTGTGATGAAAAGACCTGAACTGAATAGAAAATTTGACTTTCGATTACAAGACCCTGGAGAAGCATAAAAAGGTAAACTGGAAAAAGAAACCATGAGGGACATTAAAAGGTTAAACTGTTTACATATTTACATGAGAAGAACTTTCTCAGTAAGGAATACACAGAAGACACAGGTTTGAACTGAATATGACGGGATGATATCTGTAAAGCATTCATTTTTAGTTTATCCTTCTTCTTTGTGGGGCAAACGGTGGGTTGTTTCATGTCTGGGTCCAGATTTGGGCTCTGGGCCTCCTGGGTCCAGGGCTAGTGCTTTGTACACTGTGCCACCTAGCTAAACCATGATGACATCTTTAAAATAGGGTTGAGGGGAAGGAATAGACTGGGAGAAGGTGAAGGGGAGAGGTGGACTGGGGAGAGGTAGCTCACATGAAGGAAACAAGAAAAAAGCTTATGGAGGGGAAGGGAAGAGGGGGATGGAATAAGGCAGTGAGTGAACCTTATTATCATCAGACTTGGCTCAAAGAGGGAATAATATACATACTCATGTGGGTATGGTAATATATTTTTGCCCTGTGGAAAAGTGGGTGGGGAAGGAGATAAGGGGGGGGGTGGGAGAAGAGGGGAAGGAGGGAAGGGAAGTTTGGGGGAGGGAGCAGTAAAAAGCAAAACACCTTCAAGGAAGGTGAAGATGTTCTGCATAACAGCACATGTATCACATATTCAATTGCTTGATTATATAGGGAGAGTTGAGGAGGGAGGGAGGAAGAAAAATTTAAGAAAACAGAATTAGCTCAAAGACCTTAACCTCATCAGAGTGGGCTCAAGGAGGGAATAGCATACGCAGCCAATTGGGAAGAGTAATCTATTTAACCCTACAGGAAAGTAGGAGGGGAAGAGGATAAGGAGGGAAGGGTGAATAAAGGGGAGGGTAGAGTGGGGGAGGGAGCAGTCAGTAGCAAAATACTTTTGAGGAGGGAATAGGGCAAAATAAGAAAATAGAGTAAATATCATTGGAAAGGAATAGGATGGAGGCAAAGAGTTATGATGATTGACTACAGTGGCAAAAGGTATGGTACCTACTCTGCTGGGCTATTGTGAAGAAAATTCTTTATCAAGTTTAAGGTACTATATAAAAGTAATGATGGACAGGATGCTATCAGAAAAACCTGGATAGACCCACATGAACTGAGGCAGAGAGAAACGTACTGTATACAAAATAACAGCAATAGTGTAAAGATGATCTGCTGGGAAGCACGTGGTTATTTTCAGCAAGGCAATGATCCAATATAACTCTGAAGGACTTATGAAAATTGCAGTACACTTACAGAGAAAGAACTGATGGTATCTGAAAACAGATTGAAACACATTTTTTTTTTGACAACTCCTTAATCTGAAGTTTTTTTTAATTTGTTTTCTCTCACAACCTAGTTAATGTAGAGATGTTTTCCATGACTACTCATGTATAACTTACATTGAATTGCTTGAGTTCTTGGGGTAGGGGGTGGGAAGGGAGGGAGGAAGAGAATTTGGAACGCAAAATTTTAAGAAATTGATGTCAAAATTTGCTTTTACATGTAATTTGGAAAATAAAATTCTAAATAAAAAAAAAGAGAGAAGACTGATGCAAGTCTGTAGGTATAAGGGAAAGAGCCAATTGATAGGGAAAGTTAGAGATTTAGAGTATGGGTGTAAAAGTTAGGGGATGCTATTAGTACAGTCTTCTGGAGAAGGCAGGAGGGAATGGGATCATGGGTGTATATAGAGGGGTTGGCTTTCAGTAGAGGGACTGTCTTTTCAGCAAAGAATGGACTAAAGAATGAAAAAATAGTATAGGAAGATGTCAAGATGTTAAAGAGATAAGAGAGAAAGGAGAACCCAAGGTGAATGGCTTTGATTTTTTTCGGGTAAAATATGGGATGAAATCTTCAGTGGGGGATTAGGGGAGCTATGGGAAACTCTAAGAGATAAGAGATTTAGAATAGCCTCTGGGGTGATTGGGATAGAGAATCGATGGGGAAGGAGTAAAATTCTTTGTGAGTTCAAATCCAGCCTCAGACACTTAACTAGCTGTGTGATTCTGGCCAAATCACTTAACCCTCTTTGCCTCAGTTTCCTCATTTGTAAAATGAGCTGGAGAAGAAAATGGCAAACCACTTCAGTATCTTTGCCAGGAAAACCCCGAATGGGTCATGAATAGTTGGGCATGACTGAAACAACTAAACAACAAAATAGGCAGCTAGGTGGTACAGTGCTGGGCGTGGAGTCAGGAAGACGTGAGTTCAAATCTGTCCTTAGACACTTACTTGCTCTGTGACCCTGAGCAAGTCACTTAACGCTGTTTTCTTATCTGTAAAATGAGCTGGAGAGGAAAATGGCAAACTTCTCCGGTCTCTCTGCCAAGAAAACCCGAAATGGGGTTATGAAGAGTTGGGCACAACTAAAATGACTAAGTAACAACAAAAGACATTTATTGCTGTTGTGAGTGGAGCCAGCCTTTACTGTTTCAGGTATTTCTGCAGTTCTTTTCATCAGTATAAATAGGAAAGGTGGATTCAGGTAGTGAGAGTATTCCAGATTTAGGTTTTATTAAGGTAGGAGTGTTGATAGGACAGGGAGGGAAAGGATTTGAGAACAGAGCTGAATTGGTCATTCGAGGGGTTGATATTTGGAAGGGAAGAGAGGATAGCCAGAGTAGTGATGATCGCTTGGGAAAAGGCAGGGTGGAGGGTGGAGGGTAGAAAGAGATTGGAGGTTGTGATGAGGACAAGGAATAGTTTTTAGAGGAATAAGACATAGGAGGAAATGGAATGACAAGAGATAATTATCAGATAAAAGAACTTCAGAATTCATGATTTGTGGAAATGGAATACTTGTGGAGTTGGCAAGATCAGGGGTCTGATTATACTTGTGTGTAGTTGAAGAATAATAGGATTAGGTCATGGGAGTTGAGTAGGATGAGGAACTGGGATATAAAGAAGTAGAGAGGCAGACAGTGAGCCAGGCCCTGACTTCATTGAGAAGGAAGGAGAATGTCTCTTGAATTTATAAAGCACCCACTATGTGCCAGACATTGTGCTAAATGCTTTACAAATATTATAAGGCAGGTGCTGTTATTTTTTAATTGAGGAAACCGAGGCAGTTAGAGGTCCGGGTCATGCAGCTAGTAATTGTCTTGAGGCCAGATTTCAACTCAGGTCTTCCTGACTCCAGGCCTACCAACTCTCTACTCCATCACCTGTCTATCTCAACTGATGGCAGTAGAAGAAGACTCTGAAGGTGACTATGAGGGGCAATGAGTATTTAGAATCTCCCAGGAAGGTATGAGAGAAAGTAAAACAAGAATGGCTATGTCATCTGGAAGGAGCCTGGTCTCTGTGAGTGCCAGAAAATTGAAGGATTATGAGAGGAAAAGGTCTAAAATGAAGTGCAGTTTGTTATCCATAGAACAGGAGATCTAGAGAGCATAGTGGAAGGGGCAGGCAAATTTAGAAGGGGACATAGTGGGGTAAGTTCAGGTGGATTATTCTTTTTTATTATCTTCATATACTTAGTTAATATACTATTATGTTACAGACACTGTGCTAGGGACTGGATGAGGTAATATATCTAAGTTTTAATTTTTATTTCCTCTAAGTATAATTGTTTTAAGCATTTTTACTCTTAATGTTAAGATTAAATATACACACACTGAGATACATGTGTTTATACATATATACACATATGTATTCTTTTTGAACATTGTGTTTTCTTTTTCTTTTTTTTTTTTTAGTGAGGCAATTGGGGTTAAGTGACTTGCCCAGGGTCACACAGCTAGTAAGTGTTAAGTGTCTGAGACCAGATTTGAACTCAGGTACTCCTGACTCCAGGGCCGGTGCTCTATCCACTGTGCCATCTAGCTGCCCCGAACATTGTGTTTTCATATCCTTTGGCAGTTTATTTATAAGAAATGGCTTTGTGTTAGTTCTCTTTCAGATTTGTATATTTGACTTCTATTATAGATATTTGATGAAAATCCATTTTTTTTGTAATTCAGGTTTTCTTTTATTGTTTCTAATATATGTGTTTATTTGTTACCCCCCTTTATCCATAGCTATAAAAGATGTAACCTTTCATTCTCCTCTAATATTTATGGTGACTTTTTATATTTATATTGTGTTTGTATGGAATTTATTGTGGCATATAACACACCCTTGGCTTAATTGTAGCTAACACTTAGGGAAAATACCCAAAGGACACATCACTCTTTAAAAAAACTTAAATTTTAAATAATAAACATTTTTATTTATAGTTTTGAGTTCCAAATTTACATCACTCTTGAAAATCAAGTCCAGGCAATATGGAGGGAAAAAAAGGGTTCAGGTGGATTAGAATAGGAGGACAGGCATTAGAGTTTATAGTGGGATTTGCTCTTTGGCCATTTAGAAATTTAATATCATAGTAATTGGAAAGAGTAAGAGGGGATGGGAATTTACTAATCATTTGGGGAATGAGCCCATGCAGAGTGCCAGTGAATGGAGATCAGCTTATGAAGGAAGATGAGTAGAATGTGATGCCCTCATGTTATTTTGGCACTACGTGGCTGGATCATACTTTATAGAAACAGTGGTGATGATCTTGACATATTGAATTAAATGACTGTTTTGAATGCTCACTGATATTGCAATAATGAAGTCAGGATGTAAGCTTACTCAAATAATGGCGAATTCCAATTTCTCAAATTTATTTGCCTTTTTAGTGTGGTAGAAGTTTGTGTTTTTTGTGTTTTTTTTTTTTCATTAGAACTTGTGATTTCATTAGTGTAGAGAAAGTCTAATGAAGAAACTTCTGACACTAGTGCAGATAGACTTCCTACTGTATAATTTTAGGGAGTTGCCTGGGCCAATAAGATTAAGTGGATTTGTTCAGGTTCAAAATGGCTTGCCAGTATGTATTAGAGGTGGGAGGATGTCATGTCTTTTTGATTGATTCAAGGTCAACTCTCAATTCACAGATGCCATGCTGTCAGTGTTTATAATTTTATTTAAATAATCAAAAGAATTTGTTGAATTCTGTAATTTTTCTAAAAAGAAATAACACTATTTCCTGATTTCATCATTGTGGATACTCCTTCTGGTGATAAGCTTCTTCAGATTTCCATAAGGCTGGTCTTTGGTTGAAAGATAGATGTTGGTAGGTTAGAGAAAGTTTGTCCTCTGCTGGCACAGCCTTCTAGAATTGCCTCTATACCATGATGGGGATCGTAGAACTTTAGCTGAGTGTGTGTTATAAAGTACTGATCCGTTAATTTTTTTCATGGATTTCTGTACCTTCTACCTTGATATTAGTCTTCATTTAAAAAATATATTTTTTTTATTTTTTAGTGAGGCAATGGGGGTTAAGTGACTTGCCCAGGGTCACACAGCTAGTAAGTATTAAGTGTCTGAGGCCGGATTTGAACTCAGGTACTCCTGACTCCAGGGCCGGTGCTCTATCCACTGTGCCACCTAGCTGCCCCTAGTCTTCATTTTTACACAAATTTTGTCAACCAAAAAAAAAATCCTATTAGTTTTGCTCATATGGTATTCAATTCAGTGGGAATACGCAGTTTCATAGCTATTTGCAGCAATAACAAGTGTTGTTGGGAAGGAAAGCTTTTGCTCATCATTTATTCTTTTTTTTTTTTTTTTGTGAGGCAGATATAGGAACCATGACCTTTCTTTTCTCTTCATGACAGACTTATCAGATGGTGCATGTTTTGAAGTTACTTATGGTACCATGAAGTTAACCCTAAAAGTTTAAAGTCTAATAGGGGAGACTACATATAAACAAATCTATACAAGGCAAGGTATATACTGGACAAATAGGGAATAATTAAAAGAGGGAAAGCTCTGAAATTAAAATGGATTAGGGAAGGCTTCTTGTAAAAGGTAGCATTTTAGTTGAGACTTAAAAGAAGCCAGGAAGGTCAGTGCTCAGCTGAGAAGGAGAGCTTTCCAGGCACGAGGGATAGCCAGAGAAAATGCCCAGAGCTGAGAGCTGGAATGTCTTGTTCATGAAACAGGCAGGAGGCCAGTGTCACTGAATCAGAGCATGTATTGGTAGTAAAGTGTAAGAAGACTAGAAAGGTGGAAAGGGCTAGGTTGAGAAGGACTTTGAATGCCAAACAGATCTTCATTTGCTTCTGGAGGCAATAGAAGCCACATGAGTTGAGAGAGACAATATGAGTTTAATTCGCCTTTTTGATCTTGTTCAAATTACTATTACCAATTAAAATTAGTATAAGTTCAAAACCTTAAAAACTGATAAGAGGGTTAAATAAACAACTTTTAAAGGTTATTTTTATTAGATTTTCATGGGAATCTCAAGTAATAATTTTGTCTGGTTGCTTAAACTTATTTTAAGCCCACTTTATTTTTTTTAATTAAAAAATATTTTATTTTCCCCCAATTACATGTTAAAACAATTTTTAACATGTAATTGGGGGAAAAAAGTTTTGAGTTCTGAATTCTATTCATCCCTTCCCCATCCCCTCCCTGAGATGATAAACAACATGTTAGAGGTTATACACGTGCAGTCGTGTAAAACATTTCTATATTAGTCATTTTGTACAAGACTAGGAAAGGAAGAAAGATAGAAAGTGAAAGTAGTATGCTTCATTTTGTATTCAGACAATATCAGTTCTTTCTCTGGAGGTGGATAGCATTTTTCATCATGAGTCCTTTGGGATTGTCTTAGATCATTGTATTTGCTGAGAATAGCTAAGTTATTCACAGTTCTTCATTGTATATTACTATTACTGTATACATTGTTCTATACAATATCAACTTCCCTAATTTGTGTTTTTATCTGGCACTTCTGGAGAGGAGAAAATATGGTATTAAAGATAAAGAAGAAAGATTTTATTTCTTAAATGTAAATTTATGGCCCCATCACCTTTAATAAGAAGCTTTTATTTGTTTTCTCTTTTTTGTCATTTTATCCCTGAAATGTTGTAAAACAAAAAAAAATTGTGGTTTTGAAAGTTGGTTTCATATTTTAGAATATTGAATCTGAGTTCATAGTTAACTAAAATAAATGCTTTCAAATTATACTAAGTATAATATCAAGCAAAATTTCAAATACCTTATACTTATAACCTTGTAATTTTGTTCAATGAAATCATGACCTCATCAGTGCAAGTATTCCCTTCAGTAATACATATTGCAGCCTATCCATTGTCCCATCCTATGTGATTTTTGTTTGTATCCTTCCATATTACTATAGAAAATCTTAAATGTGTACATTGAGTATGAAAGTTTCTCATATAGAAGAGGGTTAAAAAGAAAGGAAAAATGGGTCATTAGTGCATAAGGGGAGATCATTTCATACAAGATATCATAGTTGTAAAAAGAACATTGTACTCAGATCCAGGAATTCTGTGTTAGTCATAGCTTGGCTATTAACTAGGATTGTCAAATAAGTCATTGTAGCTCTTTTACTTTGGTTGATCACTTATAAAAGGAGGAAATTGGATCAAAAGATCTGTGAAGTTCCTTCTAGCTCTATTCAGTTACCTCACAAGATTTCCTTTAAATTTGAGGAATAATATCATAGAGTATATTATTAAGACATTGGAGGTAAGGGGTGGAAAAAACCTAGTTTCACCTAGTTTGTCCTCCTCATAAGCAATGGAGACATAAAGTATCTTACCCAAGGCCTCACTATAAATTAATGAATGAATTGGGGCTGGAATTCTGGAATGCTGATATACTAATACAGCTATAAATAAATCTAAAAGAAAATGTTTACTTGTTTGCATAGGTAACTACATTATAGTGTCTTCCCATTTGCAATTGTAATTGTTTAATTTTTGGCTCAAATCAATTCATATTAGACATTTATAATCCTCAAAGATCACACACTGAGTTTCCTGTTGGTTGTTCATTCAGTAAATATTTATTGAGCATCTGCTATACATAGCATTATAGGGAGACACAATGACATATTGTATAGTCCCTCACCATAAGGAGCTTATTCTCTGTCATGCGTGTGCTAAGACATCCACGTTGGAATGTTGCAAGTGTGGAAATTTATTTTGATTTGGGGACCCTACCTTTAGGCTGAGATTAGAAAGCCCTTGGGGTCTCTTCTGTGTGGGAGGGGCTGGTGCCCCTCCCCCTCTGCTTCAGCTGTGGGCTGTATAAGACGCCAGGTCAGACAGCTGGGGGGAAAAATCCCCCATCCCCCTCCGACCTGAGCGGAGCTATCCAAGATCCCAGATAGCTTGTGCTGAGGTATGAGCTGCTCGAGCATCCCCCCCCCCCCAACCAGCCGCAGCCCTGGCTAGCAGACTAGCTTGGTCTGTGGGGGTGCAGGAAGCCCCGAGATTTGAGTGGAGAGAAGAAAAAGTATATATAGACCTGGGGGTTAGACTCTGGGGGGTTCGGACAAGGAGGGATGAGAGAGGCAGAGAAGAGGCTCGGACTAGAGACGGGGCTACAAGGACGCAGGAGAAGATGAGAAGGACTAGGAGCAGGGCAAAGGTGGCAGAGAGCAGACTGATGGAGCAGACAGACAGAAGGTCAGTGAGAGAGAAATGCAGGGGTTCAGCGGTGGCAGTAAGGAGAGGAAAGTTAGAAGCAGGGGGATTTACAAAGTGAAAGGGGCTTGGAGTTAGAATAAAGAACCTGAGTGCCCTGAGGCTGGAGGTGGCTAAGGTCCTTATTGTATTCAAGAAGTTCCAAAGAGACACAGTGGAAAGAGACACACCGCAATGCAGTCAGGTTGTGCATTTTATTTTCCTGTATTCTTAATTTTCAATAGTATTTCATAAATAAACTCTGCTTTGATTATTTGGTTAAGAGGCTTCTTAATATTTTGCTTATCAATTTGGGAGCAGTGTGGTGGAACTTTATAAATAGCCCATATTAAATTAACAACAGTCAGATAGCCAAACAGTCAAAAGTCCCCAGATTAGTCACCTCAGTCAGCTTTAGTCCCCCCAAATTAAGCTAGTCATTTAAAAATATTTCTACACAAGGCAGCAATTGTCACAGGGATGCCCTAAAGAAGGGGATAATTAAAAATGATTTGTCAGGGTGTCCTGTAAGGGGAAGTAACTAATTTAGATTACCTCCAAGGTTACCTGTATTCTGTATTTCTGTGTGCCAGATGTAATAGAAGGGCACTTTAGCTATTGTCTACTTTGCCACAAGAGTTCAGAGGGAATGATAATTATGAGGACATATATTTTGGGGAAATTTCAAACAGGAGACTGTCAGAATCCAACTTTTGAAAAAGGCATGACTGAAAGACTCAGAAGTAGCTTAGTATTATTACAGTACTGTAGCACTGTGGTATAAATACATACTCAACAAATCTAGACTTGTCCCAGGACACATAAAACACATGGAAACATAGACACATACATGGAAATCAACCCAGAAACATGAGACCCTTTAGCAATACTCCTTCCCCACACCACAGAAAGGTTCTTCCTGTTTTGTTCTTTTCATCTTTCAGAAACAACTTTTGACACAGGATGAGAGACCAGCCTTTAATATTAGAAAATAAGTGCTATTTCTTATAACTTTTACATACTGTCTATATCACTCTTAGTGTGGGTAGGGAAGGAAGGTCACGGCCTCATCATGGCTATTGCCAGTGATTGCTTCATTCACACCCACACGTCTAAGCTATTTTGCCTCCCTGATAATTATTAGTGATGGAAATTGGGTTTTAGAGGATAGGAAAAAACAATTCAGATAGAGAGGAAGGACAGGGCATAGCATGAACTAAAATTCAGAAGGTAAGTGAATTGGTTGGCTAGCATTGCAATGGGGAACTATTAAGGGCTTTTCCATTAAATACAGGATACAGCAAAGATGCTGCCTTTCCCCTATTATTTGACAAAAGACATATACATTGGAAAAAGAATAGACATTATTCCTATATGAAGCTATTATAACATAGTTTACTTAGAAAAGTCATTGAACCAAGAGTAAAACTTAGTGAGGCAGCTGATAGCTTTAGTAAAGTAGCAGGATATAAAATAAATCCACAAAAATTATCTACATTTCTATGTAGAAATAACAGTCTAGATGAAATTAATAGAGAAATCCTATTCAAAATAACTACAAAATACATAAAATATCTGCAAATTCATTTATCAAAGCATACTCAAGACTTAAAGAAATAGAATTACAAAACTATTCAAAGAAATTAAGAATGACTTAAATAATTGTAAGTCTTTATTATTCATGAATGTTTGTGCATTACCAATAAAATAAAAATTATTAATTCTATCTAAATTGGTTTTCAGATTTAGCGCTATGCTGATTAAAATACAAGAAGTTGTTTTATAAAGCTAGATAAAATAATAGCAGAATTGATTTGGAAGAAGAAAAAGACCGGACTCTCACAGGAAAAACAACAACAACAACAACAACAACAACAGAATGTGGGTAGAATAGTAGTTCTAGACCTTAACTTATATAGTAATCATCAAAATTATTTGGTAACTGGTTAAAAACTAGAAAGCTATTTTAGTGGGCCATTTATAAAATGAGGAAGCAGAACTCAGTTATCCAGTATTCAGTTAAATTTGAGAACACTAAGTACTTGAGAAAGAATCCCTCTTTGACAAGAACTGCTTGGAAATCTGGAAAGCAGTGTGGCAAAAAATTAGTTTAAGACTAACATCTTACACTAAAATAAATTTAAAAAAATGAAAGAAAGCATGGAAATACAGGATGGAGGTATCTTTGATGACTATGACTAGGATGAGAAATCCTAACCAAAAAAGGAATCGAATGTATCACAGACTATTAAAGTAGATCATTTCGTTTATGTTACATTTAAAAACAAAACCAGTGCAGGTAGGATAAAAAGAGAAACTTGGGAAAAACTGTTGTCTCAGAGATCTCTGATGCAGGCAAACTCTGTCTAAAACATAACACATAAATACCGAAAGGCATCTAAACCAATGGTTCTCAAATGAAGAATTATAAACTAGTTAACAACCATATGAAAAAATTTTCTTATTTCTTGTTTTGTTTTGTTTTTGTTCTTTGGTGAGGCAGTTGGGGTTAAGTGACTTGCCCAGGGTCACACAGTTAGTAAGTGTCAAGTGTCTGAGGTTAGATTTGAACTCAGGTCCTCCTGAATCCAGGGCTGGTGCTCTATCCACTGCGCCACCTAGCTGCCCCTCATTTTTCTTTTCTTTTTTCTTTTTTTTTTTGGTAGGGCAATGAGGGTTAAGTGACTTGCCCAAGGTCACACAGCTAGTAAGTGTCAAGTGTCTGAGGCTGGATTTGAACTCAGGTCCTCCTGAATCCAAGGCTAGTACTTTATCCACTGCACCACCTAGCCTCCCCCCCCCCCATATTTCTTTCTTTTTTTTTTGTGAGGCAATTGGGGTTAAGTGACTTGCCCAGGGTCACACAGCTAGTAAGTGTTAAGTGTCTGAGGCTGGATTTGAACTCAGGTGCTCCTGACTCCAGGGCCGGTGCTCTATCCACTGTGCCACCTAGCTGTCCCCCATATTTCTTAATAAGAGAAATGTAAATCAGGTTTCACTTTATATCCAGCAAATTGGCAAAGTTGAAAAAAAAATAGAACTATTCAACTTTAAGAGGGACTACAGAAAGCCAGTCACTAATAAACAGGTTTGGTTGCTGTCCTTCATTCTCAAAGAGGACATCACTATGCCGGGCTAAAGATATAGTGTATCTGACTGTGGCTGAACAGACCAGTATGAGCTCAGAAGGCTCTACCGAAGGTTGGGCACAAATAATCCATTTGAACATTTGGAGCAGAGATGTCTCTAAATTTGTGCATCTCATGTTTCTTTTGAGCTACAGCAATTCTGCTTCACTCATAGAGCACAGTGCCTTTTTGGGGCTTACCATGCTGGCAGTCCTATGCTATTGTCTGTCTCCAGTGTCTCACAAATGATTCCAAAATTCTTCAGAGATACCTTGAGAGTGACCTTGTACTGTTTCTACCCTTTGGTGAAACAACACTACACCATTCTCTATTTTTGAATCTCATGTTCTCTTGAGTTATTGCCAGTTAGACTTTGTCCCAGACTCTAACCTTGGATTACTTCTAACATCACTTCCTTTGCTTCTACTCATGTGCTCCTGAATGGAATTGGAAGAAATGAAACTGTACTGACTTGGCTGCATTATAAATTCATGCTAGTTAATCTCAACTGGGCCCTCACTACAGCAAGGTAGTCCTGATCTACCTCCCTATTTGATTTCCTTTCCTTCACACCACAGCAGCTATTTTCAAACCTTGTCATTTCTCCTCAAACCTCTCACTCTACTTCATTTCCCCATCCTCTCTTCTGAGGATTACTGCCTCACATGTTACTGAAAAATTAGAGGCCAGAAAGAGGTTTGTCTTCTTATATCAAATTCCTCTGACATAATTTCTACCATCTACCCCCTTTGCTTCATTCTCTGAGGGTAAGGTGGTCCTTCTATTTGCCTACAGCCAACTACTCTGTTTACTCTTATTCCCATCTCCCCTTGTCTTCTCTAGCAGATCATCCCCACCATCATCCCCACTCTCATCTTCAATATCTTTCTAACTATTGGATACAAAAGAACACACCCAAGTCTCCCCATTCTTCAAAGTAAAAAACCCTCAGTAGAGTTTGTCATGCCCACAGGTAACTATCATTATATGTCTCTCCTTAGTTAAAATCCTTGAAAAAGCCATCTGCATTGGTGCTTATGTGTCTTCTCTCATTCTCTTAAATTTCCTGTAATCTGGATTCTAACAATTATTCATCTGAAACTGATCTTTTCAAAAGTACCAGTGATTTGGGGGGCGGGGCAATGAGGATTAAGTGACTTGCCCAGGGTCACACAGCTAGTAAGTGTCAAGTGTCTGAGGTTGGACTTGAACTCAGGTCCTCCTGACTCCAGGGCTGGTGCTCTATCCACTGTGCCAACTAGCTGCCCCCTCAATAATTTTTAAAAAGGTAAAGAAGTCCCGAGACCAAAAAAATTGAGAACTAGTGATTTAGACAGCTTTCTATTGCAATGGTTTCACTATTCTTCAGTTCATTCTACAAACAGTTGCTAAGATGATCTTCCTAAAATGAGGATCTAATCATGCTACTTCCTTACTCGGTTAAGAACAATTACTCCTTATTGCTTTTAGTGTAAAATAAAAACTTTTCTGTTGGTCTTTTTAAATCCCTTCACAACCTTGCCCAACCAAATCTTTCTAGCGTTATTGTATAATATTCCACCTTTCTCATTCTGTGATCTAGTTAAACTGGTCTTCCCTCTGTTCCTCACACATGATACTCCATCTCCCATTTCTGTGCCTGTGCACAGGATATCTCTCAAGCTTGTAACTCACACTCTTCCTCCCTCTACTTCAGAATCCCTCATCTCCTTCAAGGTGCAGTGCTAGAACCATCTTCTGAATTTTCTGGATTTTCCTCAAGTACTAGTGTAGTTCCTCCCAAACTACCTTGTATCTAACTTTTATTAATTTATACTTATTATGTTAATTTGTGTTTATTCTCTTGATATTTGTTCTTATATATTTTATATGTACTTGTTCTCTCACTTATTAGAATGTAAACTCCTTGGAAGTACTGATTGCTTCATTCTTTGTCTTTGGATCCCCATCTTCTAGCACAGTGTCTGGCACATAAAGTACCCCCATAATGTTTGCTGATTGATTGAATGGTTGGAACAATTCAGAGCCCCACTGCTTATTAGTGTACCTGTATTCCGTTAGTTTTTCCCACATTCGGTATTGCCATCTTTTGCATCTTTGACAATTTACTGAATGTAAAATAAAACCTCAGTTGTTTTGATATGCATCTCTTATAAATAGTGCTTTGGAGTAATCAGTAGCTTGTAATTTTTATTTTGAGAACTGTTTGACAACTGATTCATTGTATCTTGGTCTTTTTCATTGGTTCCTGAAATATTTTGGTTATTAAACCCATATCAGATTCATAATCTTTTAATAATCAATTTTTGAAACAAATGTTGTAGTCATTATATTGTTTTCTTGGGTCTGTTGATTTCATTCTGAATGTAGTTCTGTAATTCTGTGTAGATTCACACAAATCTTCTCATAGTTTTATGAAGTCTTTTAATAATCCATTACATTAATAAACTATCAGGTTTTTTTTCCAGCCATTCCTTACTTATTGAGAATCCACTTCATTTCCTGTTCTTTGTTACTGCAAACAATGCTACTATAAGTAGTTTACATATACATATACATATCTATGTGAAACACACACACTTTCATTTGTCTCTGATTTCCTTGGGATATATGTCCAGAGAGTACACACAGTAAGACACTCAAAAAAAGAAGACATCTTTTTTTGGTAATTTCATTTTCCTCCCTTTTTCTGGATGACAACTTTATTTTGTCACTTCTTAAGTTTTCTTTTTTTCTCCTTGAATTTTCAAGATTTCTTCTTTTTTGGGGGGTGGGAGGACTCCCCATTTTACCGTGTATCTGTCTTTTTTTATTGTCATGTCATGTTCATTTGAGATAGGATTTCTCAAACTTGTCCAGGTTAGAAGAACAAGAGCCATTCTTGGGCTTTATCTTAATCCTTATTCTTTCTGTTGTTAGACAGATGGGACTTGTATTGAATTAAGTGAGGCAGAATTGTTCAAGGTCACCATGCTCACTGTTCTCTAGAGCCATCTGGGTTCACTGGCAAGATATACATCAGAACAACTGGAGATGGCCCCAGATGTTTGAGGTAATTGGGGTTAAGTGACATGCTAGTAAGTGCCTGAGGTGAGATTTGAACTCAGGTCCTCATGACTCCAAGGCCAGTGCTTTATCTACTGTGCCACCTAATCCTTATTCTAATACTGATTGGTATGGAAGCTTTAACTTGTTCTGAAGAGCTGGAAAAGACCTTGGAGACCAAGAAATTGATCTCCATATTTTATTGATAAAGAAACAAACACAAAAGTTAAGTGACTTACCTTTGTTAGCTAAAATTTAAACTCGTCTGACTACATACACCCAGTTGCTCTATCCTCCTAGCTGCTTTTGAGCCCATTTTAAAACAAAAAGTCAAGCTATTTAATGAGGAAATTTTAAAAATAATGGCTAATTGTTGAAGGCAATGACAATATAGATATCATACATCAAAATTATAGAGTGCATCCAGAACAAAACTCGGGAGCAAATTTTTAGAGCTGAATTTCTAAACCAGTAACATGGGTGATATAATTTTGAGATCTTTCATGATTTATGGTTTGCAGGGATAATGTTTCTGTGTCTTCCTCTCCCCACTCCCCCTTTAAAATTTTTGGAATTTTGCATGTTTCTATGTTTCTACAACAAAAGGAAAAAGGCACATCCCACACAATTATTTAGGCTAAATACCCAACCAAAAGCAGAAAGCATCTGTTGATTTATTTGTTTATTTTGCGGGGCAATGAGGGTTAAGTGACTTGCCCAGGGTCACACAGCTAGTAAGTGTCAAGTGTCTGAGGCTGGATTTGAACTCTGGGCCTCCTGAATCCAGGGTCGGTGCTTTATCCACTGTACCACCTAGCTGCCCCAAGCAGAAAGCATCTGTATCTGCCCTGGAGTTCCTGTACAGTCAGGATATCCTCTCTTCTCCCCTTTTGGGGAGCTTGTCCATCCACATGTCTCCTGATTTGGACAACTACCTTGGCTTCCATATGCCTCCTGAGTACTCCTTAGAGTACTACTGCCCTGGGTAAAAGCTGCCTTTCAAGGGGAAAAGAAGTCTGGGTTTTTACAGAGGCAAATAACCATATCTTGTGATGATCCTTACCTTACAGGGATCTGTACAATCCTCTAAACTTAGAATTCTGCTTTGTGCAAAGCCAGGAACGGGGTGGAGTAGTTAATGAGAGTCGACCCTTTTCTTCAGATCTGAATAATACACAAAACTTTTCTTTCCAGCTGTGCTTCTGACTTTCCAGACTCTAAGCTCCTTCCCCTTCCCTTTCCTTGCTTTTCAACTCCCTTTTTGGTGTTGTCTTACCCCATTAGATTGCTTTTCTTGTATTTGTATCCCCAACTCTTAACATAGACCCTGACACATAGTATAAATATAAAAATAAAATATACTTATGTGATACAAGTATTAAAAATAGTACTTAAAAATACTTGTTACTTTACTTCTACACTGTTTCTCCACCAAATGGCTCCATTGTTCCACCACTGCCACTTGACTCATATCTTTACAATTCTGGCTTGGCCCAAGAATTCTTGAGAATTGGATACTACCATTATCATCAGCCATCTGTGGAGCCATAGGGTTACCTGGAGTTTTCTATATATGGACTTCTCTCTGGGAGCCTGGCTTCTTTCTCTTGACTTTTTAACTTTGTTTCTTTCTGCCCTTGTGTTGCTCCTTTTAAAACCCAAGCCCTAAGGGGGTCATTCAGATTTATAAACCGTCTATCTCCCTTAATTGCCTAGGGCCTGGCGTTCATACCTTATTAAAGAGCCTCTTAATAAGGAAATGTTGTACCCTTTTAAGACTTATTAAGGTGATTTTTGTATTTGAACCAAAGACTCTGTCATTACCAAATTGTCCTCATCCTTGGTCAGGATAGGACTCCAGGCTATACTTGAGTCAACTCATTCTCTATAATAGTAATTCTCAACTTTTAAAAAAATTAGAATTACAACACTACTTATAATAACCACAGTAATGACTTTTACTCCACAAAGCTCTTAATATATAAAATGTGTATTTTATATACATTTTTGTTCTATGATTATTAAAACGAAAATGATAAATGCTTATTGTAAAATAGTCACAAATATTTTGTAGGGCATTCTACAAGAATTTAAGGAAATAATCCAATAAGACTTCATGCTTTTACTGCAAGACTTAAATGTCTTTATTTTGCAAATTTTGTTGTTATAAGTAAGATTTAAAAAATGAAATAAGTTATAACTTAGAAGATGTTTTACATATAATAATCACATATAAACTTAATTTTGATGTTGAACTTTTTTGCCATAGTTGGCTTCACACAAAACAGTCTTACATGTGGTTCCACATCAAGCTTATTAAAATAAGAAGCAAAGATAAATGCTTACTCACACAAATAGCTGGTGGAAAATGGTAGGAGAATTTTACAGTTTCTCTTGACGAGTGATGGAAATTAATTTTAAAAATTTTAGCCACCTAACCACTTGAAGGAAATGAAAAGCTAGTTATGATATAAAATATGTATTTTTCTACTGACTGATGATAAGCACCATATTACATTATAAATGTACTTAAAATTCAGTTACATACATTGCTTAGTTTAATGTGACTAGTGGCACCTGAGCAGTGCTGTCAAAGAACTGCTCAAAGATTGATCAGTGTTGCTAACCATTTCATTTGAAAATCTGCCAGACAGAAGGATAGTAACCTTAGGTAGAGGATAAGTTTGAATTCATAAACAGGCTTAGTACTGCACTGAGAAGCAATGAAAGATTTTCCTCTAAATACTGTTTGTGATGGTTTGTGATGATTTTATGATGACTTGTAATTAATGCATGTGTCCATAGATCATGGTTTTCAAACAGCCTGAAATTTGTACTGTAAGAACTCAAAACATTTGGTAGGATTGTGAATACATGATGACACTGCTGATGAGGTACAATTACCAAAGTAACTGGGGAATGAGGGAGTTACTCTGGTTATAGTGTACAGAATGCAAATGGGGATATGTGCATTTTGAATTTGTTTCTCCTAAATGTCAAATTCTTGTGGTAGTTTAGAAGCAATATGATGACAGGATGAGAAGTTGCATGTTGCACTTAGAAGCAAAGGTTAGAGTTTGATTCGATCACTGCATAAACACCAGAATTTTTTGGCACCCGATCACAATAGTTTCAAATCACTAGAAGCAAACCTATAATGCTTAAGTATGCACATGCTTGTTGTCACAGAGAAGTATATTTGTATGATTGAGCAATTGTTTACTGCTTAAGATACCATTAAAGAATTTTCAGCAGACCATGAAGAGATTTTTGAAGCACTAAATGTTAACTGTTTCTCTACCAGTAAGGGGGAGAGAGAAAATAAGTGAGATGAACCTATTCTTAAGAAACTTATAAAAGGAATACAATTGGAGCTGAGATCAGCATGACCAAATGCCAAGGGTTTTCCTAAACTGCTAAAATGAGGGAGGAGAGACTACAACTAGGGTCAAAGAAATCTGAAAAATTATCAGAGATTAGTATTTATAGTTCTAGGCTAACAAGGAGGAGAATCTAAAAGTAATCGATGAGTATTTTGTAAACGTAAAATGTTAAATTTAACAGAATAAGTGGATATTCTAAATCAGTTTTAGAAATTTTTACAGGATTACCCTGCAGAATAGTTACCAGGATGAGACAGATTCAGAAGAAAGCATATGTGATTACATAACTTAATACAGAGAAAATGTTTGATTAAATGCAGCATTCATTTGGATCTGTCATCTCAGGAGATCCCTCTTTTTAATTATGCAGTTTGGCTTCTGACTTAATCCTTCAACTGAAATGATTCTTTCCAAAGTTACCAGTGATCTCTCTCTCTCTCTCTCTCTCTCTCTCTCTCTCTCTCTCTCTCTCTCTCTCTCTCTCTCTCTCTCTCTCTTTTTTGGAGGCATTTGGGGTTAAGTGACTTGCCCAGGGTCACACAGCTAGTAGGTGTTAAGTGTCTGAGGCTGGATTTGAACTCAGGTCCTCCTGACTCCAGGGCTGGTACTCTATCCACTGCCCACCTAGCTGCCCCACCAATGATCTCTTAATTACCAAATATAATGGCCTTTTCTCAATCCTCATCTTTCTTGACTTCTCTGTAGCCTTTTACACTGTCGATCACTCTCTTCTCCTTGATGTTCTCTTCTTTCCAGATTTTATGTGGCACTACTGTCTTCTGGTTTTTGTACCTATCTGGCTGTACCTTCTCAAGTCTCCTTTGCTGGATCTCCAACCAGGTAATTGTACCAATCCTGGGTATGTCCCAAGGCTTTTTCATGGGCCTTCTTTTCTTTTTTTCCTTTTCTTAGTGATCTCATCAGCACTTGTGGATTCAATGATCATTTCTACAATAATGATTTTCAAATCTTTTCTAGTTCTAACCTCTCTCCTGACCTCTTGTCTTGCATCTCCAACTGCCTATTGGACATTTCAAACTGGAAGTCTTGTAGACATTTTAAGCTTAACATGTCCAAAACTGAACTCCTTCCAAACTTAACCTATTATTTTTGAGGGTACTGTTATCCTCCTAATTCCCCCAGGATTGAAGTATAGGTTTCAGTTTTTGACCCCTCACTCCCTTCCTCCCCCATCCAATTTCTCGCCAAGTCCTGTTGATTTTACTCTCCTAACATCTCTTGAACACCTTCCCTTCTCTTCTGTGACACCGATACTCCAAGATGCAGGTTCTCATCAAATCACTCCTGGACTGTTGTCCAGCAGGTTGGTCTTCCTGCCACAAGTCTCTTCCCTACTCCACATAATCCTCTACTCCTCTACTCAACTGTCAAATTGATCTTCCTTAAAGATAAGGTCTGGCCATGTCATCCCAATATTCAATAAACTGCAATGGCTCCCTGTCACCTCCAGGATCAAATGTAAAATTCTCTGTTATTCAAAGTGATCCAGTAATCCTGGCCTCCTTGCCATTCCTCCAAACAAGATGCTTCATTTTCCTACTCTGGGCATTTTCACTGCCCCTCGTACAGGAAAATGCTCTCCCTCATCAGCTCCACCTACTGGCTTCCCTGCAGTTTCAGCTAAAATCCCTCCTATTGGAAGACTTTTCTGATTCCTTTTAGTTCTAATGCCTTCCTTTTGTTAATTATTTCCAATTTATCCTATTTGTAACTTTTTTCTATATGGTTATTTGCAATCATCTCCCCCATTAGATTGAAAGGTTAGATACTTTGTCTTTGTCAGTACTTAACACAGTACCTAGCACATAGAAGGGGCTTAGTAAATGTTTATCATTTTAAAATAAAATAATTATTTTCTTCATGCTTTTCTCTTTCTGTTGTAGGAAACTGATCAACACTAAAAATCTGTAATTGAAGTTGTTTGTTCTATTCTTCTGCTTTTCTTCTCTTCACCTAGCACAGCACCTTCTTTGGTTCTTCAATTCTTTTTATCTCCCACTTTGAAGTAGGTTATTTTGCTTGTGACCGATCCTTCCTGTCCTCCCATATTCTCTCCTGGCCCTTTCCTTTGCTTTCTTCTGACTGTTTCACTTTTGAGTTATTGTATACCATACCCTGAGTTGTGTGTGTTTGTGTATCTTTGTGTTCGGCCTTTCTTTATTGAGTGAAGTCAGGATATGCTTTCTTCCTCCACACCCTTTCCCCATGTTTGTAAATCCTTCTTGCACACCCCATTTATTTGAAATAGTAAGCTTCTCCCTTCTTTTTCATGTGTTCCTTCCCCCCCACTTTATTTCTTCTTTTCACATAAACAAAACAGAAAAAAATACCCAAACTATATCTACTCCCTTTTTTTTCTTTTACTTTCTCTTTGTGATCTTCGAAGACATTACGATTCTGAAGGAATAACTTGTCTCTCTTTTCTCTCTATGAGAATGTAAGTATTTCTTCATCCACTTGTTCTCAGATGTATTTATTTTTGTAGCCATCTTAATTCTTGTGATTAATGCATGGAGTACTGGCCCTGGAATAAGGAAAATCAGTATTCTGAATCTTGTCTCAGACACTTAATAGCTTTCTGACACTAGTCAGGTCACTTACACTCAGCCTTACTTTCCACATTGGTAGAATAAGGATTACAGTAGTACTTCCTTTCGGAGAATCAAACACAACAGTATAGGAGAGTACTTTGTGAGCTTATATTATTGTTAGTTCTTTACTATATATATATATATATATATAGTTTTGTGGGCAATGGGGGTTAGGTGACTTGTCCAGGATCACACAGCTAGTAAGTGTTAAGTGTTTGAGGCCAGATTAGAACTCAGGTCTTCCTGAATCCAGGGCTGGTGCTTTATCCACTGTGCCACCTAGCTGCCACTATATTTTTAAAATGATATTTTATCCCCCAATTACATATAGAGACAATTGTTAGTGTTCTTTAAAAAAAAATTTGAGCTCTAAATTTTTTCCCCTCTCTCCCCTCCTCTGCCCCTGAGATAGTAAGCAATCTGAGGTATTATACATGTAGAATCATGTAAAGCATATTTCCATATTAGTCATTTAGTAGAAGAAAACTTGAACCCCCCCAAAATAAAGAAAATGAAAACTAGTATGTTTGGGTCTACATTCAGACTCCATCAATTCTTTCTTTGGAGGTAGATAGCGTTTTTCATCATGAGTCCTTAGGGATTGTCTTGGATCATTGTATTTCTCAGAATAGCTAAATGATTCACAGTTGATCATTGTACAGTATTTTTATTACTTTGTATAATCTTGATTCTGCTTGCTTCACTTTGCATCAATTTATGTAATTCTTTCCAGATTTTTCTAAAATCATCCTGCTTGTCATTTCTTATAGCAAAGTAGTATTCCATTATAAGCATATACTGCAACTTATTCAGCCATTCCCCCAATTGATGATCCCCTCAATTTCCAATTCTTTGCCACCATTAAAAGATACAGTGCTACAAATAGATCCTTTCTTCTTTTTTTGAAATCTCTGGGGTACAGACCTAGTAGTGGTATTGCTGGGTCTAAGGGTATGCATGGTTTTATGTCCCTTTGGGCATAGTTCCAAATTGCTTTCCAGAATGGTTGGATCAGTTCACAACTCTACCAACAATGTATTAGTGTCTCAATTTTCCTACATCCTCTCAACATTTATCATCTTCCATTTCTGTCATATTAGTTAATCTGATAGGTGTGAGGTCATACCTCAGAATTGTGTTAATTTGCATTTCTCTGATCATTAGTGATTCAAAGCATTTTTTCATATTATAGATAGCTTTGATTTCTTCATCTGAAAACTTCTTGCTCGAATCCATCAATTGGTGAATGACTTGTATTCTTATAAATTTGACTTGATTTTCTATATATTTGAGAAATGAGGCCTTTATCAGAAATTTTTACAGCAAGTATCTCTGATAAAGGACTCATTTCTCAAATACTGCTATATATTTGTAAAGCATAAAAGGCTATGTAAGAGCTGTTAGATATCATTTACATTATTTCAGTGTTTCTACTCTGGTCTTTTCTTCCAGACTACTTGAAGATCCTCTATTCTATTAAAGGTCTCTGTGGTTCCCTGCCTCCCACCCAAGTAGCTTTAAAGTTGGAAAAGGACCTTAGAGGCCCTTGGGTACAAGCACAAAGGCACAAAGAGATATAATATCACCCAGATAGTAAGTGTCTGGGCCAGGATTTGAGGTATTCTTGATGTCAACTCTGTTTTGTCTTTTTATAGCAAATAATGATGATGATGCCACCAGCACAGATATAGTACTTCAAGGTTTGAAGTGTGTTTTACCTGCATTATCTTTTTGAGCCTCTTCACAACTATTTAAAGAAGATATTACAAGTTGTGTAATCATTGTTTTACAGATGAAGAAACAGATCTTAGAGAGAGGTTGTGACTTACTGTTGGTCACACAAGGTTATTAAGTGTCAGTTCCACAGGGATTCAAAACTCAAATCTTCCTGGCCTCAGGTCCAATACTTTTTATCTACTGGATCATAGTTCTTCTTGAGTATACACTTAGAACTGCTGTTAGCAACAGAATACCCAAGGACCTGACTCTATATGGCAGTTGCTCAGTTTCTGCTTTTCAAGATATAAAGGAGGTTTTAAAAAAGTTTTGGTGAAGATATTTATGTTTCTGTAGAAATTCACTGAAATTTGGAAGAAGTTAATTTTTAGTTCTCTTTTAATAGTACATGTGAAACCCAATGTATGAATTGTTCAGATTTTAAAAAATTTGGGTTTCTGGAAGATAAAGCATTGATGTATGATTATGTGTAATTTTATCTTGATTTTTGTTTTATTACGAAATTTATAATGACCTACAAGAATAAAGATCTCTTTCTTCCATATGTATTGTTGAGATAAAATAGTCTCTAGGAGGTTTTCCATATTTACTGAAATTATCTGTACTAGATTTCAGCATGTTCCATCATCATCTTCATCATGCCCTAGGTTCCTTTTCAATTTCCTTTTCTGTATTGTCTTCTCCTCTCCCCCTTAGATAGCAAACACTTAATAAACATCTAGGGCAGCTAGGTGGTAAAGACTTATCTAAGTTCAAATATGGCCTCAGATACTTAGTAGCTTTGTGACCCTGGGCAAGTCACTTAACCTTGCTTACCACATAAGGTTCCTTATCTGTAAAATGAGCTGTAGAAGGAAATGGCAAACTTACTCTAGTAGCCTTGCTAAGAAAACCCGAAATGGAGTCATGATGAATCATACATGACTGAACAATGATAAATGTTTAATATATCATTGTATTATGAATATGGTGGATAAAGGAGTCTCTGAAGAGCAATGAAATAATTTTTGGTGTATTTAGTTCTGTGGAGAAGTTAGTGTCAGGCCTGGATTTAGGAAGATTCATCTTCCTGAATTAAAATCTAGCTTTAGACATTAGCTGTGTGACTCTGGGCAAGTCCCTTAACCCTGCTTGCCTCAGTTTCCTCATCTGTAAAATGGGCTGGGGAAAGAAATGACAAATTACTCCAGTATCTTTGCCAAGAAAACCCCAAATGGGGTCATGAAGAATCAGACTCAACTGAAAAATGCCTGAATAACAACAATCCAGTTGTGTAAGATCTATTAACCCAACCTTGCAAAAGGCAATAACAAAAAAAGAGTTGATTTATTTTATTACCAGTACAACTCCTGGAGAGAATATTAGCTTGGTTAAACATTTTTGTGATCAGTGAAGTTTTTGGTGTTAACTCAGGTAGAAATTTAATATTATTTAAAAGTAATTGTAGCTCATAGGTTAACTGGAAGGGACTTTAGAAACCATCTAATCCAACTTACTAATTTTATGGATGAGAACTCTGAGCCTCAACGTGATTAAGTGACTTTTACCCAAGGATGATATATAACTTAGACAACAAGCTTCTAGTCTTTTTTTTTTAAAGTTAAATAAAAATTTTAGAAATTACAGAAGCATCTGTATAGGAGATTTATGGGATATTACCTGATCGATTTTGTAAATAGTGCTTGAAGCTAGTTTTTTAGGTGATTATTACATTTGTGCTATGTTAGTCTAATCGGTTAGGTGGTTCAGTGGATAGAGCACTGGGTCTGGAGTCAGAAAGGTCTGAATTCAAATTTGGCCTCAGGCACTTACTAGAGCTGCCTGATCCTAGGTAAGTTATTTAGCATCTATTTGCCATATTCCACTGGAGAAGAAAATGACAAACTGTTCCAGTATCTTTGCAAAGAAAATACCATGGACAGTAGTGGTGTGATGTGGCACAAAGAACCAGGCAGGACTAAACTACTGAACAACAAGAAGAAAGCCTAATTCTTACTATATTTCTTGGAGAATAATTGCATAGTTTTTATTCAAAATAGAATTAATTATAATTCAGACTTTTCAGTAATTGATTTGAATTACTTCTAACAGTTGGTGAGAAGAATTTAATGTAGTTTAATATTTTAGGGGGGTTTTCTGCTTGACTTGTTAGTTTAGATTTTGTAGGAAGCTACTTAAATCTTCATTACGTTTTTAATAATTTCCTTTCTAATTATGAACTTAAATACCAACATTTCCATATGTAGAGAACAAAAGAAATAGATTATACATGAAACTGAACTTATATAAATTGTGTTTTTTCTAAAAAGTTTATGTTAAACTTGTTGTTTTCAGTCATGTCTAACTCTTTGTTGACCCCTTTTGGGGTTTTCTTGGCAAAGGTGCTGCAGTGGTTTGCCGTTTTGTCTAATTTGAACTGAGGTTGTCTTGACTTTAACCAGTGATCGATCTATCCTTTGAGCAACCTAGTTGCTCATTAAATTTCTATAGTTATAAAGTTTATATTTATTTGTAATCTATTTCTTTACATATATAATATATATAATATAGTTATACTTATAAAACTTTCCTACTTGTCTATGCCCTCTTCCGAACTTCCTTCTGCTCTTTTTATTTATGTTTTTTTCTTAATTTTTTTTATATCACTACCTACCAACTCCTTCCTTTCATCAGTTAATAACTCCCCTGACTCCTCTTAAAACATATGAATTCTTAGTATATTTTGTTCATTGTGATAGAACTTTTATGTTTGGAGTCTGACACTTCACTTTTGTCCTATTTCATCTGGTAGAGAGTACATTACCTTTTGTCAAGCCTGTTTCAGAGAAGTGTTTTTGTTGAAAAATTTTAAGCAGGCTACTGAGACCTAAAAAGAATGAAACTCCTGAGTGTAGTCAATTCAACAATTCATTTAAAATATTTTTGATCTTAGATTATCAGGTTTTTAATTTCAAGCCTTTTCTATAAGACAATAATATCATCTTCATCTGTGGATAATATAACCTTATTTTAAACAATTTTTTAAAAAATTAATTTTTTAGCTGAAAGCAAAGGCATTTATTAAATTGGCATCTCAAACAATAAAACATTTTTCATATGAACATAGGATGTATTTTCTCACAAATATACTTAGCATCAAAGAGTTGAGTAGACATATACATACAGCACAGTGGTGTTAGTTATACAAATAGAGAACTGAAATATCTGTCTCTTCTGAGTCTTTGATGACTTTTCTTTTCTTCTGTTTTAGTGGTTATCTCATGCTGTTCCCTTGATTGCAGTAGCTAGAAACCATCCCAGTAAGATTAGGTGTGAAACAGGGATGCCCTCTGTTACCAGTATTATTCAATATTGTATTATTGGAAATCCTAGCAATAGCAATAAGCAAACAAAAAGAAATAGGAGGAATAAGAACAAGGAATGAGATAATAAAACTTTTTCAGAAGATAGGATGATATAATTTGAAAATCCCAAAGATTCAGCTAAAAAGTTAGTTGAAACAAAAATTTTAGCAAAGTAGCAGGATATAAAGTAAATCTAGATAAATCATTGGCCTTCCTATAAATCACAAACAAAACCCTACAAGAAGAGATAGTAAGAGATACCCCATTTAAAATAACTCTGGACTGTATAAAATACCTGGCAGAACAAACTCAGGAACTATATGAAGAAAATCATTAAAAACTTTTTATACAAATAAAATCAGTTAAATAATTGGAGAAATATTAACTGTTCATGGTAGGGAGGACCAATTTAATAAAAATGACAATTTTACCCAAACTACTTTATATATTCAATGACATCCCAATTATCAAAAAAAAATTTTTTTTTTACCAAATTAGAACAAATAATAACAAAATTAATTTGGAAGGACAAAAAGTCAAGGATATCAAAGGAACTAGTGAAAAAAAATGTAAAGGAAGAAGATTTAGCGGTACCAGATCTTAAACTATATTATAAGGCTGTAATTATTAAAACTATCTGTTACTAGGGGTGGCTAGGTGGAACAGTGGATAAAGAACTGGCCCTGGATTCAGGAGGACCTGAGTTCAAATCCAGCCTCAGACACTTGACACTTACTAGCTGTGTGACCCTGGGCAAGTCACTTAACCCCAATTGTCCCGCAAAACAAATAAGCAAACAAACAAAAACAACTGTTACTGACTAAGAAATAGGAAGGTAGGTGAGTAGAACAGATAGACATGCAATTTACAGCATCACATAAATATAGTAACATTGTATTTGACAAGTGTAAAGACTTAAGTTTTTGGGATAAGAATTCATTATTTGGTAAAAATTGTTGGGGGCAGTTGGGTGGCACAGTGGATAAAGCACCAGCCTTGGATTCAGGAATACCTGAGTTCAAATCTGGCCTCAGACACTTGACATTTACTAGCTGTGTGACCCTGGGCAAGTCACTTAACCCCCATTGCCCCACCAAAAAAAAGAAAAAAAAAGAAGAAGAATTAAAAATTGTTGGGAAAACTTGAAAGCAATATGGTAGAAATTAGGCATAGAGCAATATCTTACACCATTTACCAAAATGGATAAATGACCTAGATATAAGGAGATATATTGCAAGAAAATTTGAATAACATGGAATATATTACCTATCAGATTTATGGATAGGTGAACAATTTATGAATAAACAAGAGCTAGAGAGTAGTGTGAGGTGTAAAATGGATACTTTTGATTACATTAAATAAAAAAGTTTTTGCACAAATAAAGCAAATATAGCCAAGATCAGAAGGAAAGCAGAAATTTTGGGGAAAATTTTTTAAGATTCTCAAATAAAGTTCTCATATCTCAAATATGTAAAGAACTTTGTAAAATCTATAAGAATATTAACCATTCCCCAATTGATAAGTAGTCAAAGGATATGTATGAATAGGCAGTTTTTTGATGAAAAAATCAAAATCACTTGTAATGATATGAAAAAAATGTTCTAAATTTTTATTGATTAGAGATATGCAAATTAAAACTAATGACTTTATTTTCTTTGATTTTTGGACACAGGTTCAATAATATTAAATATCTTCTAGTCACTCCCTTTTCTCATATCCACACAGATATTGAAGAACCTAATGTCTAAATATGTGTTTAATATGTATCTGTAAGTGGCCATTGGCCATGTTGCTAACTTGTTTGATTTATTTCTGCAATGCTAAAAAGTTAATAAAATTGAAAATGTAGGAGTTACCCATGTGATGATACAAATTAAAGGCTTCCCAGAAATTCATTTTAGAAATGTTTTTAAAAGATTTTTTGACTTTTAAGTGACATTTTATTTTACAAAACAGATAATTGCAAATGTGAAGCTACTTTATGATCATTACCTAATTGTAATGTTATTTACATACTAAGATCAGGAAACTAGAATAGACAGATAAGTGTACTTTATGTGTTAAATGAAATTGGTCAGGCCTTTTCAGTTTACTGAATGAGCTCTTTTTGTATGACTTTACCATGCCTTGTTTTATGAAGTAAAGCTCTAAGGTCAAGGTTGTTGGACCAAAAATTTGACTTCTTAGAGATATTGATATATTTTAAGGATTCTTTTGTCATTATTGTTATCTTAAAGTTTGTACTTATTTTAGCCATGTTAATAATCAGCTATGGCATAGCTTTTTTTTTTTTTTAAATACATGTAGGTGTATACAGATAGGTGCAGTAACGCTTTTCCCTGCTCTGCTTGTCTGCAGGCAGTGAAGTGAAATCTGCAAGAGTCCTGTTCTCTCAAGGCCTGCATACAGGAAAGAAGCAGGGATAAAGCGTTACATGAGCATTCACTTTCCAGTTCTACGGCAATTTTAAACATTTCAGGTAGGTCAGATTTTTGGTCTGTCAACCTTGACAATGTCCCTGGAAGTTGAAATAATATGTGATGTAATAGAATGTGACTGTGTTAAAATACTTGTATGTAATCACAATTAACTAGGAGTAATAATTATAAATCCCCAAGACATTTGTTCCTTGAATAAATTTTATTCAGCTTTAATGGTGGCAGAAGTAGGTTAACTCAGGACATATTGGAATTTTTTAAAAGTTGAAATGCTTGAGCAAAATTTTAATATGAGTATTAGCCACATGACTTCATTAAATCAAAGAATAGAAAATAGGCCATGTACAGGTTTGTTTACATTATGCTTTGTTTATGTTGATGAAGTTACTAGAATATTTTTTTATTGTTTTTCACTGGAAAATGATTGTGACTTTCATATGTAAAAAGACAATCTGAAAAATCTCATCGGCCTTTCGTATTTACCAAACTGTTGTTAAGTAGTTCTTTTATTTTGCAGGTATATTGGGAAATCTGATTCTGTAACCATCAGTGTGTGGAATCATAAGAAGATCCATAAAAAACAAGGTGCCGGATTTCTTGGTTGTGTCCGACTTCTTTCCAATGCCATCAACCGCCTTAAAGACACTGGTTGTAAGTAAATAAGAGGAGTTTTGCCTTTGTTCATTTTGGGGGAAAGACATTAAAGGTAGAATGAAATTCTGTAAAATAGCGGTAGCTGAAGGCATGCCTGAAGATGAACTTTATTTCATAGCTTACTTAGGCTGGATTGTGTCAGACTCACTCACAAGCCTGATCCACTACTGGGAAAATGGACTGGATTGGCTTTATCCCTTTTTAGGCAGTCTGGTGACCTGCTACTCCTAGGCTGTCACAATGACTCACATGAACAGTGAATAGTTGGTTGCCTATATGTGGCTAAAATTCTAGCTAGTCTGTCTAAAAAAATCTAAAGAGTGGTCGCCAATAAATTAGAAACTTTAGCAAGAGTTTAGACTTTTAAGCATTTATTAGGGAGCATAAGAATTTGGTGAGGAGAGGGAAGAGGCCTAGATGCCTTCTATCTCAGGGAGCCAGCATTTCTAGCTCCACTCCTCACCAGGTCCTGACGAAAGAGAGAGAGCCTCGCCCCTTCTTCCTCCCAGAAGTTTCCTGTGAAAACCAGAAACATCCCATCCACACGCGGGCACACATAGCTCCAAGCTAATTGGCTGGTAGCTTTGATAGTACCCATGAGCAAACGTCACTTCCTGATGCCAAGGAACTGACCTTCCAAGCCACATGGCTTGCGCTCAGACATCTTCTCCTCATGGAGGAGCTTTCCTACAGTAACTCTCCAGCAGGGTGGTGTCACTCCACTTGTCACAAAAGGGACCAAGAACGTGTTTCTTTTACATGAATGAGTGAATGAGTGTGTGTGTGTGTGTGTGCATACACTGGATCATAGTTAGGTTAGCAAAATATTGGTCCATCTCTGAGGGCATAAAAATAGCTATTTTACTAGATTATTCTTTTAAACAATGCCTATCATAATGGGGCTTTAAAATTTTTTTAGCTTAGTATTAGTATTTCCATATCACAAATGCTTTATGGCTTCAGTTTCTTTATCTGTAAAATGAAGGTTGGATTTAAGTCATCTCTGACATCTCTTCTGAGTAGATGTTATGCTTATATTTTATGAGAATTGTTAATTTAATGAATTGATAAAAAAGGAAAGTAATTTGTTTCATGGAAACATTTAAAATGTAGGGAAATTTAAAAATTTGAATACAGTGCACTAAATGATGATACCATTTGGCAAAGTGTGGAAGAATCTTATATAGTATAAATACATGGTTAAAATGAATAGGAATTAAGATTGTGTGAGACAGAAATGCAGAGTGAGTGGGTTCTAGTGTTTGAGGGAAATTAGTATTGTCTGGATAGGGTCTAAAAGGGTGGTGAACAGTGAAAGGAGGAAACTAGGATTCTATAAAGGAAAAATGAACTATTAAGTAGAGATATTTGGTTTTTGCTTTTGTATTATAATTATAATTTTGTATTATAATGGATAGCATGCCATTACTCTCTGTGGATTTTTGTTCTTGGACACTTATCTCCAGTTTTGTAATTAGTTTTTGTGTTTGTTTTAAATAATTTTTATTGATACCTTTTTTTCGCATCAGCATAATTTCTCCCAGTCTCTCTCCCCCGATTCCTCCTAGATAACCATCCCATATAACAAATATTATTATTATTATTTTTTTTTTTGTGGGGGGCAATGGGGGTTCATTGACTTGTCCAAGGTCACACAGCTAGTAAGTGTCAAGTATCTGAGGCCGGATTTGAACTCAGGAACTCCTGAATCCAGGGGCGGTGCTTTATCCACTGCGCCACCTAGCCGCCCCACAAATATTATTTTTTGAAGACAAAAAAGAGAGGAAAAAAATCAGTATAACAGATAATTATATTGAAAAAGTTTGACAATATGTACAGTGTGCAATACTTGTGAACCTCTCACCTCTGCAAAGGGGAAGGATAGGAGTGTCTTCTGATATCTTTTCTTTTGAATTATGCTTATGTATAATTTTACAACATTCACTTTAATTTTTTTTGGTGACTCGTTGTAGTCATTGAGTATATAATTTTTGACTTTGCTTACTTTACTCTCTATGAGTTCATGTAAATCTTTCCATGCTTCTCTGAAGTCATCACATCTGTCATTTCTTATAGCACAGTAATACTGCATTCCTTTCATGTACTACAGTTTGTTTAGCCATCCCCCAATTAATGGGTACATAATGTTTCCAATTCTTTACTATCACAAAAAAAAACCCCACTAAAAAGATTTTATTTTATATGGAGACCTTTTTATTAAGGTTTCTTTGGAGTATAAGCCTAGTAATGGAATCTCTACTGAGAGTATGGATATTTACTTTATTTGCATAATTCCCAGTTGCTTCTCAGAATGGTTCTATTGATTCACCATTTCACCAGCAATGCTCTAATTTTCCGATATCATGAGATATAAAACATCAGAGTTGATTTGTATTTCTCTTATTTATTCATAATTTGGAGTATTCTTTTATATGGTTGTTAATAGTTTGAACTTTTTCTTTTGATAACATATTATTCTTTGACCACTTATCCATTGGGCAATAGTTTTTGGTCTTACATATAATTTATTAATTATTTACATATTGAGCATACCCTTATCAGAGAAATTTGAGACTAACATTTGGGGGGGCAGTCATCTGCTTCCTTTTTTATCTTTGGTGCATCATTTTTGTTTGTGCAAAAACAACAGTTTTATGAAATCAAACTTAACTATTTTGTTTTGTAATTGCTTCTGTTCCTCATTTGATTAAGAATAAATCTCCTTAACATGTACTAGCTGTGTGACCCTGGGCAAGTCACTTAACCCCAATTGCCTCACAAAAACAAAACAAAACAAAACAAAACAAAACAAAACAAGAATAAATCTCCTATCTATAACTCTAAGAGAAATATGATCTGCTTTTCTTCTTTTTTTCAAAGAACTATATTTAATGTTAAGGTCAAGTATATTCATTTAAGGGAGGTGTTGGTCTCAGCCTAATTTTTTTTTTTAAGTTATGCAATTGGGGTTAAGTGACTTGTCCAGGGTCACACAGCTAGTAAGTATTAAGTGTCTGAGGTCGGATTTGAACTCAGGTCCTCCTGACTCCAGGGCTGGTGCTCTATCCACTGCGCCACCTAGCTGCCCCTCAGCCTAATTTTTGCCAAATTACTTTCCAGTTTTCCCAAGCAGTTTATACCAAATAGGGAGTTTTTTCCTAAATAATTTATGTTTTCTATGCTTACATTTTATAGGATTTTGAACATCGGTTTATTGAATTCCATTATTTCTATTTTTCTTTTGATGAGACTGTTCCATTGCTTTACTTTTCTTTTTTTTAAACCAATACCACATGGTTTTGATGATTTTTCTAATTAGTGCAAATAATAAACTCTGTGATGTGGTTACATATATTCAAATTCACACTATTTAAGGTTATAATCATGTAAAATATAGTAATTGGTTCCAGCCCAATGGAAATAAGCAGTATGAACTTTAATAATGTAACTACTTCACAGATTCATTATTTACACTAATCAAGACCTAGCTGTATAGTTTGAGGTCTGGATGTGCTATTAATCCATTAGCCATAACTCTTTTTATCTCCCTCAATACTATGTATCTTTCATTTTCTAAATGAATTCTGCTATTATTTTATTGAGCTCTATAAAATATACTTTTGATAATTTGATTGGTATACCATGAAAAGTATAAATTTTTTTTGGTGGTATTGTCATTTTGGTTATATTGATATGCAGTCCAGCCAAGAGTGCTAAATATTTCCCTCACAATTGAATTGTTCTCTTTCTTTAAGCAGCACTTTAATTGAATCTATACAAATGTTTTGTGGGCTTTCATATTTTTATTACCAAATATTTTGTGATTTTGTATTTATTTAGGTTCTCCTCCTACTTCTCTGATTGCTCATTCAGATTCTTCTTAGCTACACCTTCAGTCATCCTTGTCCTACCTGCTATATGGAGGTATATCTGAGGTGTCAGTTCTGGTCCTTATTATTTCTCTAACTGATTTTATCAACTGCCTTAGGTTCAACTATTACTCTATGCATATGACTCCCAGATGTATATTTTCAGCCCCTTTATCTCTCTTGAACCCCAGTCCTGTCTCTCTTGATGTCCTATAGGCACCCGAAGCATATTGTATCCAAAATAGAACACATTTTTTCTAACTTCCTTGTTCTTCTTGAATCCAGTCAACTATGCTCACAGATTTAGTCATCTTCACCCCACATGCCCAATAAATTTCAAAGCCTCACTGATTCTATCATATCAAGATCCTTTGAGTCTGTACCCTTATCTTCACTCATATAGCCACTACCCTAACTCTCATGTGTGGTATTGCATAGCCTTTATTAATTAGTCTCCTTTCCTTATATCTGTTCCCCTTCCAGTTCATCTTCCATACAGCTAGCAAAGTGATATTCCTAAAACTAATCATATCATTCACCTTCTCAGTAAACTCCTATGACGAATTCTTGACTGTAGGATAAAATACAAATTTCTCTATTTGACTTTTGGTACTCTTTGTAATCTGGCTAAAGCCTTCTTTTCTGTGCTTTCTGTATATCACTGGCCTTTATGAACTCAATGTTCAGCCAATACTATATTTCTTCTCTTCTCCATCCCTGGAATAAACTTCTAATCCTAACCTACCTTCCTTCAATACTCAGTTCACATGCCACTTGTCACAGAGAGCCAATTCTAATTCTCCAGATTGTAGTGCCTCTTTCCAGGAATATCTTTGTACATATTTTATGTTTGTTTTTCTGTATACATTTTCTGTATATGTTTTAAAAACTTAAAGATGTAATATAAGCCTTCAACTCTGGATTTGTACTTTTCTAAGGATTTGTACTTCTCCTGGAAAAGAACCTCTTGCTTTAGAGGCAGTTTTGTAGCTCATGCTATAGGAACTTTCTTTTTTTCAGAAATTTCCACCACATGGCTATGTGGTTCCCTATTCTTGGTTGAAAGTATATGGGCTTGGGGCAGCTAGGTGGCACAGTGGATAGAGTGCTGGCCTTGGATTCAGGAGGACCTGAGTTCAAATCCGGCCTCAGACACTTGACACTTACTAGCTGTGTGACCCTGGGCAAGTCCCTTAACCCCAATTGCCTCACCAAAAAAAAAAAAAAAAGGAAGTATATCGGCTTGCATTACACCTTTGCTGCTGCATCTCTAGGACTATGTCTAGGCATTCATTGTCTGAGAACTCTCAGCATACCACCAATGCCCTGGTTGCTATCATCTCTTAAATATGAGGCCACCTTTTCTGGAGCTGGGGGTGTTGTGATCAGTTGGTCCCTGAGGTGGGATGTGAATGGACAGACTTCCTTTGAGTTACCAAAGTTTACTCATGTGTTTTCTGGTATTTCACTTGTGCCTGATACTCTCTGAATCTATCCAAAAAGGGAAAAGGAGTCTTAATTGTATAATTGACCCCCTTTTTATAGACCCAGCACAAAAGGACGACTACTCAATAGCCAGCCAGTTCATCTTTAATCCACAAAGCAGAAGCCAATCAAAATCACTCCAGTCACTGAGATTTAAATCTCTCATCTTGACTCAGATATAAGTGGATCTAAAAAGTACCAATTGTCATATCCTATATCCTCAATAGGGAAATTCAGTCTTGAGTCCTAAAGTTGCCTTGTAACCTTAGCTGGGAATTCCCAGCTTACTCTTCTGATTATTTAGTATCTTTCTTCCACAAACATCTGTCCTGATATAACCAGGATACACTGAAATCAGAATTGGCAATTGTTTTTGTATGAATAGTGGTGCGATTTGCTTATACTACTACATTTTTCCAGCCTTCTAGTTGGACATGTGTGGTCCAGTTTATTAGTTGAGGGAGAATGGGGGAGGTTCTGTGTGTTGGCTATCATCTTTTCTCAATTTTCATCCTTCTTGACTTACATGCTATGTTAGACACTATTGACTACCTTTTCTTCTTAGATCTTTCTGGGATTTTGTGAACTCCTTTCTCTTCATTTTCCTTCTATATGTCTGACCATTCTTTCTCTTTCTTCTTTGCTAACTTGGTACCCATATCATGTCCCCTAACTTTAGGTGTTTTCTAAGGCGCTATACAAGCTTCTCTTCTCACTGTTCTCTTGGCGACCTCAGGGTAACCAGAGGTTTATAATTATCTGCTCCTTGAAGATGACTCAGACCCATATATCCAGCTCTCTTTTTGCCCTTGAGCTTTAGTCTTGAGTCACCAGCAGTCTATTAGACATTTCAAATTGAAGGTCCTACAGACATCTCAAACCCAACTTGTTAAAAAAAAAACCGATTATTTTCTGCGCCTGTATCAAAGGCACCAACATTATTTCTGTCTCCTAGATTTTGTTTTTTTGTGGGACAGGGCAATGAGGGTTAAGTGACTTGCCCAGGGTCACACAGCTAGTAAGTGTCAAGTGTCTGAGGCCGGATTTGAGCTCGGGTCCTCCTGAATCCAGGACTGGTGCTTTATCCACTGTGCCACCTAGCTGCGCCCCCCCCCCCCAGATTTGTAAATTCAGTCTTATCAACTCCTCACTCTCACTAACCCCACATATACATTCAGTTGCCAAGTCTTCCTTTTTTTTTTTAAACCTTTACAACATCTCTTAAGTGTAACCCCTTCTTTCTACTCACATAACTACCTTTTTAGTTCAGTTTCTAATCATCACTTGTAATATTGAAACATCCTCCTAATTGGGCTACTGTCTTAAGTCTTTACCTTCTGGCCATTGTTTATACAGCTGTAAAAGTGATTTTAGGTGCAGATCTGTCATTCCACTACTCAGTTATCTTGAATATTTTCTTCTTCCCTCTAGAATAAAATATAAGCTCCTCTTTTGATCTTTTAAATTCCTTCAAAACCTGTCCCCAAATCAATGAAAAAAAAAAAAAGGTCTAGCAGTAACAGATCTCAGAATGTATTATAAAGTGATAATTATCAAAACAATCTGGTACTGGCTAAGAAATAGAGAGGTAGATCAGTGGAATGCAATAGTAAATGACTTTAGTAATCTAGTATATGATAAATCAAAGATCCAAGCTTTTGGGACAAAAAGTCATTATTTGACAAAAACTGCTGGGAAAACTGGAAAATACTATGTCAGAAACTAGGTATGGATCAACATCTCACACCATATACTAAAATAAAGTCAAAATGAGTACATGATTTACACAAAGGGTGATACCTTAAGCAAATTAAGAGAGCATGGAATAATTTATCTGTCAGATTTATGGACAGAAGAAGAATTTAGGACCAAAGAAGATATAGAGAGCAAAACAAAATGTAAAGTAGATAATTTTAGTTATGTAAAGTTAAAAAGTTTTTGCACAAACAAAACTAATGTAACTAAGATTATAAGGGAAGCAGAAAACTGGGAAAGAATTTTTGAAACAAGTATGTCTGATAAAGGCCTCATTTCTCAAATATATAGAGAACTAAATCAAATTTATTAAAATACAAGTCATTTCCTGATTGATAAATGGTCAAAGGATATGAACAGGCAGTTTTCAGACTAAGAAATCAAAGCCAGGATAGAACACTGGCCTTGGAGTCGGGAGTACCTGAGTTCAAATCCAGCCTCAGACACTTAACACTTACTAGCTGTGTGACCCTGGGCAAGTCACTTAACCCCAATTGCCTCACTAAAAAAAAAAAAAAAGAAAAGAAATCAAAGCCATCTGTAATCATATGAAAAAATGCTTTAGATTACTATTGATCAGAGAAATGCAAATTAAAACAACTCTGAGGTATCACTTCACACCTATCAGAGTGGCAAATATAACAAAAAGGAAAATATTGGATGTTGGATCGGATGTGGGAAAGCTGGAATGCTAATCCACTGTTGGTGGAGTTGTGAAAAGATCCAACCATTCTGGAGAGCAATTTGGAACTCTGCCCAAAGGGCTATAGAACTCTGCATACCTTTTGTTCCATCACTACCACTGCTAGGTTGATATCCCAAAGACATCCCCCAAAAGAGAAAAAGACCAATTTGCACAAAAATATTTATAGCAGCTCTTTTTTATGGTCAAAGGAATGTCCATCAACTGGGGAATGGCTAAACAAGCATTGGCATATGATGGGGATGGAAAATTATTGTGCTATAAGAAATGACAAGCAGTATGTTTTCAGAAAAGTATAGTGAAGTGAGCAGAATCAAGAGAACATTGTGCACAGGGACAGGAATATTGTTTGATGAAGAAGTGTGAAAGATTTAGCTATTCTCAGCAATACAATGATCCAAGACAATCCCAAAGGACTAATGATGAAGCACACTATCCACCTCCAAAGAAAGAACTGATATTGATTGAACACAGACTGAAGCATGCTATTTTTCACTTTCTTTCATTTTTTCTTTTATTGAAGTTTTTTTAATGGCCATAAATTTATTGTTCTGATGGTTTTAAGAGCAGAAAGAAAGAAAAGGATGTAAAAGGGATACAGTAATGTAGAAAAGAGGGAAATGAAATGGAATGGAATATTTTTCATCATTGGATTTTTTTTCTGTTTAGAATTTTATTTTCCAAATTACATGTAAAAACTCATTTTGACATCAATTTTTTAAAACTTTGTGTTCCAACTTCTCTTCCTCCCTCCCTTCCCCCCCGCCAAGAACTCAAGCAATTCAATATAAGTTATACATAAGTAGTCATGGAAAACATCTCCACATTAGCTAGGTTGTGAGAGAAAACAGATAAAAACAAAACCTCAGATTAAGGAATTGTAAAAAAAAAATGTGTTTCAATCTTTTTTCAGATACCATCATGTTCTTTCTCCATAGATGGATTGAAATTTTCATAAGTCCTTCAGAGTTATATTGGATAATATAACTTGCTGAAAATAACCACGTGCTTCCCAGCAGATTATCTTATACGATTGCTGTTATTTTGTATATAGTACATTTCATTCTGCTTCAGTTCATGTACGTCTTTCCAGGTTTTTCTGATAGCATCCTGTTCATCATAACTTTTATGTAGTACCCTAAACTTGACAAAGAATTTTCTTCACAATAGCCCAGAAAAGTAGGTACCATACCTTTTGCCATTATAGTCAATCATCATAACTATTTCCTTCCACCTTATTCCCTTCCTGCAGTATTTATTCTATATTCTATCTTCTTTTACCCTATTCTCCCTCAAAAGTGTTTTGCTTCTGATGGCCCCCTCCCCAGCTCTGCCCTCCTGTCTTTCACCCTTCCCTCCTTATCCTCTTCCCCTCTTACTTTTCCTGTAGGGTTAAATAGATTACTCCTCCCAATTGGGTGTGTGTGTTATTCCCTCCTTGAGCCCACTCTGATGAGGTTAAGGTCTTTGAGCTATTTCTGTGTTCTGAATTTTTCTTCTTTTCTCCCTCACCAACCCTCCCTATGAAATCAAGCAGTTCAATATAAGTCATACATGTGCAGTTATGCAGAACATTTTCACCTTCCTCGAAAGTGTTCTGCTTTTTACAGCTCCCTCCCCCAATCTGTCCTTCCCTCCTTCCCCTCTTCTTCATAGCCCCCCCCCCATCTCCTTCCCCTCCCACTTTCCCTCAGGGCAAAAATATATTACTATACACACTTGAGTATGTATGTTATTCCCTCTTTGAGTCAGTTCTGATGATAGTAAGTTTCACTCACTGCCTTATTCCTTCCCCCTCTTCCTCTCCCCTCTATAAGCTTTTTTTCTTGTTTCCCTTATGTGAGTTACCTCTCCTCAGTCCACCTTTCCCCTTCACCCTCCCCCAGTCTATTCCTCCTTCCCTTCAATCCTATTTCAAAGGCTTCATCATGGGTTAGCTAGGTGGCACAGTGGACAAAGCACCAGCCTTGGACCCAGGAGACTCAGAGCCCAAATCCACCATCTTGGCTCTGCCCCCAGAAGTGTCAAGTTTTCTTATACAAAATGACTAACATGGCAAAGTTTTACATAATTTTACATGCATAGCCCACATCTGATTGCTTACTGTCTCAGGGAATGGGGAGGGAATGGAGAGAAGGAGGGATAAAATTTGGAACTCAAAATTATACGTAAAAATGTTTATATATTTCTAACTTTACCATATATTACTTCCTCTGTCTGACTCTGAGATCAGCCAAACTAGCCTTCTCTTTGTTCCTCATACACCCTGCTCCATCTCATTTCATTGTTTTTTCATTTTTGGCTGTCAGATGCATTTCCTCTTTAATTTTGCCGCACTGAACCCCTCTCATTCTTTAAGATGTGTCTTGAGCAGCACTGTGTATATGAAGCCCTTCTGGATTTCCTCAATCGTTTGTGCCCTATCATGCTACTTAAAAAAAGACAATAACTTTGTGTTTATCTATATTCTCTCTCTCTCTCTCCATATATATATGTATATATATTTATATATTTGTATCCCCCTTTAAAATTTGAGCTGCTAATGAATAAGGATTATTTCTTATTTCTTGTATTCCTAGCACCTAGAACAACAGTATATAGGTACTTAATACTTTGTTGATAGATGGATTGAACTTTGCTATATTCCAATGTAATTTCATTTTTTTTGTACCTTTGTTTATTTTTGCGAAGCAATCAGGGTTAAATAACTAGTAGATGTCTAGTAAATGTCTAGTGTCTAAAGACCAGATTTGAACTCAGGTCCTTTTCTTGACTCCAGGTACTCCTGACTCCAGGGCTGGTGCTGTATCCACTGTGCTACATAGTTGCCCCTATTACAATGTAATTTCCAAAGATGGACTGGCTTCAGTTATCCCTTATTCTTCTGTGGAGTTTTGCATTTTTTATGTAGTCCTGAACAGGGATTTTGTATATTGTTCTTTCTATTTCATGCTAGGTGATGACAAGCTTTTGCTCTTATGTGTTGTTATTGATTAGCCTTCTGAAGTGTATGTGGTTGCAGATGGTTTTGTGTAAATATTATTTGCTGAGCTTTATGTATACTTCATTGATAACCTCAAATGTATAGATATGGCCAAAATTCAGATATGCAGCTTTGCATTTTCTGATCTCTTCTCTCTCTCTGGTGATCTATTCTCTATGTTGTTATTTTGTCAGAATTGGGGACTCCATCAGAGGTGGTATACTGCATTATCCACATCTATTAAGCCATCTATATGTACCATGTCATTTTATGATATTGTAAAATGTTTTGCCTTTCTTAATCATGAAGAGAGAGTAGTAGCTTAGTAGACTTATTTATTATCGGAACTCCATAACAGCATGATGAATTCCTTCTTTAAATAGTTGGTTACTTTCCAAGCATTTTAGCAACTCACTTTACTTATCTTGATTTTTAGCAATTTAAAATTGCTTATTTAATTGGGTTTTTTGTTTGTTTATTTAAAATAGATCAGAGGTTGGATCTATGCAAGCTTGGGCCAAATGACAATGAAACTGTTAGAGGACAGATAGTAGGTAAGTGTTGAATTTTATATTTGCATGTTTTTTTTTGAAAACAGATTGACTGGGGGGCAGCTAGATGACACAGTGGATAAAGCACCAGCCCTGGATTCAGGAGGACCTGGGTTCAAATTTGGCCTCAGACACTTGACACTTACTAGCTGAGTGAACCTGAGCAAGTCACTTAACCCTCATTGGCCCGCCAAAAAGAGAGAGAGAGAGAGAGAGAGAAGAAAAAAAAACCAGATTGGCTGAAATCATCAGTATCAAATGGCTGATTGTATAAAGTTTTGTCAACTTTGAATTTGTCTTCTTAAGGGTATTGGTATTCTATCTTTTAAGAATTTTGGCAATCCAAACCCAAAAATAACTAAGTGCCATTTAGTTATGAATAATATTTACTGACTAATGTGGTAATGTTTTACATAATCATACATGTATAACCTGTATCTGATTGCTTACTGTCTCAGGGAGTAGGGAGCAGAGGAAGGGAACAAGGGATAAAAATTAGAACCCAAAACTATAAACAAAAATTGTTATTACTTCAAAAATATTTGCAACCTATAAATAACTAATAAATACCTAGTTAAGTGAAAAACTATTGACTCTTCAAAAATATTAAATACTTGCTGTAAGAAATTTGTATAAACAACTATCTTCCGTACATTTGTCAGTTTTTAGGAAGTAGGAAAATGCTGAAATAATCACAGTATGGTAATAAAGACTTATAATAAGCATGGCGCTGTGAATCACATTGATATTATTTTCCTGAAGATTTTAATTCTTAAATTAGTCTTAGCTCTGCAGTAGAAAACCACTTTAACTATTTAACTCGACATTGTATACTATTTCTTTTTTGTTTTTGTTTTTAGACAGTCCATGCCAGCTAGAAATATTAAAATGCAGAACTTGATTATGATTAAGGTCATAGTGGTATGGATCAAAGAAGTGGCTTCTTTCCACAACCACTCATCTACATTTTCATTCTTCTTCCTAGTAAAAGAAAATAGAGTGGAAATTGTTATATATAAGCCACTTGGTATTGAATTACAGTAGATTTAAAAAGTAGGTTAATTCTTAAAGGGAATAGAGAAGAGGAATGTCTTTTTCTATTTTATGTCTAAATGAGCATCTTTGTGAATTGACTCTTTGAAATTTGATATATAATTATTTTTAAATTAAAAAATTAGTATGCTCTAGCAAGTCTCAAAACCATGAGACTTTGAGTGTACTTAAAAAGAAACACAAAAAAAGCTTCATGTTTTATTGATGCTTTTGGTTTTTATACTATGGTAATTTCCTCTATCCATTCTTCTGTATAGAACCCTCCTTTATGCCAAAGAGACATAGATAAGCAAAACAGGCTGAAATAGCAACTATATGTTGCAGCTGTATGTATGTGCAATATTCTATACTCATATTTCCTATCTCTCTCCTGAGGTAAGGGTAGAGTGTTTCCATTATCTATATTTTTGGACCAATGTTGCATTTAATCTATATTCCTTTTAATGTTGTTTTTAAATGGTTATTGTGTATATTGTTCTCCTGGTTGCTTTTTTTCCTTATGCTTACTTTAAAGGAAAGTTTATTGGAACATCATTGTAATGAACATTGTCACTGTTTCTTGTAGATATGTGTTGGCTGAAGAATTTTAATTAGCCAAAAAGTTTTAGTTAATGAACCTTATTATAAGACAGTCTTAATTTATTATACGGATTCATAGCTTGGTTCAAGAAAAAAAAAAACAAAACATTGTAGTCACATTTTGGTGTGGGTACTATCCAAGGATGATCTATGTATTATAACCCATCTAGTAAGATGAACTACAGGCCCAGATCCCAACCCAAAGAAGAAACTTTTATCCCATAAATGACTGAAACTTGGTAGAATGAGGCTCATGACTGGAATATGGTTCTGGAAGGACAAAGAATATTCAAAAAAGCTGGGGTAGGCAAAGGCCAGAGCAGCGGGGGCTGGAGTAAGATAAATATGCATAGGGGCAAAACATGTTGAAGAACAATTAAATGGAGATTGATAGAGGCAGAAAAAGAAGTGAGATTTTCATTGGGATATGCTTCATATAAGGATTCTGGCAAACAGATAAGTCTGGTATGGAGGCCTGAAATACAACTTCATTTTAGAATTTATGATAAAGAAGGAGAGGAAATGTAAGTATAGTCTGACATGTCTGTATTGAGAAAGGGCAGATTTTAAAGTGTTCAGAGAAAGACTAGGTAGAATCGCATGGATTAAAATTCTACCAGAGAAGTTAACACAGGATGGCCAAGAAGCTCTCAAGAATGATATTCTAAAGATAAAAAGGGAATTCTGATAGGTTACAAAAGTAGAATTCTACCAAGAAATTGTTTTGGTGAACTCACAAACCAGTTTAACTTAGTTTTCAAAGATATATCCAGAAAATAAGAAAAAGGCAGATAATTGAGGACTAATATGAAAGTAGTCACAAATAAGGTCAGGGTTGCTAATGTTCATCTGAGGCTAAAAAGGAAAGCTAATAATATCAAAAAGAATTCTTATTTTTAAAATTATATTGAGAAAAAAGGAGAACCAGGGACAGGGTTTGGAAAACCACTACTAAAGGTGAATGGAGGATGATATTAGATTATGGAAAGAAGGCAAAGCTGCTCAGCTTTTATTTTACTTCTGCTTTATTTGTCAAAGAGGGTGAAATAGGAAGGAAAGAACAAAAGCAGGGAGATAGCCAGAGAATACCTTGTAATTAGTTGCCCTTGATGAATTAGTTACCAACTCCTGATAGAGTATATTCTTGACTACTGAAAGAATTAGTAGCTATGATTGCTGATCCACCATTGTTGGTGATCTTTAAAATATCATGGTAATAGGAGAGTTACTGCAAGATTGGAGAAGGGCAAATATCCTGATTTTCCAGAGATGAAGAGAATAGATTCTATAGACTTTAGATTAGTGAGCTTGAATTCAGTTCTGGACAAAATTCTTAATTTATTATTAAAAGGAAGATAGTTACTGAATAGCCCCTCCACAAAGTCCTTTTAGAATGTCTCAAGGTGATGTGGAAGTGACCCTGGATTCTTAAACAATATTCAGGTGGAGCAAAAGCTCTGGCAGGTTCTTCCATCTTGGAAAGGTTTTGAGTATGGTGCTGGCAAAAAGATGGCACCTATTTTCTGAGGACCAACTTAGCTAAATAATGGAGAGGCTTATAAGAAAAATACAAAATACCTTTCAGTCTTGTGGCCTCTTTCTGCTTCTACAGAATACCAGGAAAGGGGGCATTGGGTGCTAAGGATGGTAGTTTTCAAGTCATTTATAAATGGTACTCTAAATGTATTGATTCAGTGATCAATAAATATGTATTGAGAAGAACTGAATTAAATCAATCTTGACATTTATAAATCTAAAAATGAAACCAGAAGGTACTTATAACTTGTATCTGGTTGCTTGAAGTATTTTTTTTCTTTGACTTGGAAGCCCTGGAATTTGGCCAAGACATTCTTTGGAATTTTTATTCTGGAATATTTTATTTCAAGAGGTGACCAGTGGAGTTTTTCTAATTTGACTTTGCTCTTTAGTTCTCATAGATCTGGGCACTTTTTTTTTTTAAATAATAGGAAAATAAACATAGAAGCTGTATTTTATTCAGGGGGAAAAACTGTGCTTCAAAAAGAACATTACAAAAATCTGCACCCCCCCCCCCCAAGGAATAAAGGGAGGAATAGGAATATATTTTTTTCTCTATTTAGAATTTTATTTTCCAAATTATATGTAAAAACAAATTTTGACATCAATTTTAAAAAACTTTGTGTTCCAACTTCTCTTCCTCCTCCCTTCCCACCCCTCACCCCTAAGAACTCAAGCAGTTCAATATAAGTTATACGTGAGTAGTCATAAAAAAATTAGCTAGATTGTGAGAGAAAACAGATAAAAACAAAACTTCAGATTCAGGAACTGTCCAAAAAATATGCTTCAGTCTGTTTTCAGATACCATCAGTTCTTTCTCTGTAAATGGATTGCAATTTTCATAAATCCTTCAGAGTTATATTGGATCATTGCATTGCTGAAAATAACCACGTGCTTCCTAGCACATCATCTTTTTTTTTTTTTTAAAATAAAAATATAATTTAAGTACTTTCTTCAGGAAGCTGCAGAACGACTACTTAGAGCCTGTAAAGTCAATTCTATATATCCTCTGTGCTTCTGTTTTTGCAAAGACCTTAATTAAGTCTAATCTTTCAGCTTCTTGTTCTTTAGCCTCCTAGCAGATCATCTTACATTATTGCTGTTATTTTGTATCTGGGCACTTTTAACTTGTGATTTCTTGAAATATGGTATCCAGTCTTTGGTTGTTCATGGTTTTCAGGGAGTCTGTTGATTCTTAAATGATTTCTCCTTGACTTATTTTCTAGGTCAGTTGTTAGAGGTAGCTATATTCTTTTTTTTTTTTTCCCCTGGGCAATTGGGGTTAAGTGACTTGCCCAGGGTCACACAGCTAGTAAGTGTCAAGTGTCTGAGGCCAGATTTGAACTCAGGTCCTCCTGAATCCAGGGCTGGTGCTCTATCTACTGCACCATCTAGCTGCCCCTATTCTTTCTTTTTAAAATAATTTTTAATTTATATTTTTTGTATTTCATATCACTATTCCATGTTTCTTCCTCTCCCCAGTATATTATTTCTCTAAACAATTTGGTATATTCTCTTGCCTCATATCTCTATTCTCAGTTCCTGATTTGGGACTTTTTGCCCACATGAGGCACTCCCACCCTCCTTACTGAAGTAGGGTTGAATTTATTTGGGCCTTACCTCAATTTCCTACATTCTTGATTCTGACTTCTACTTCCCTTGGTGTCTGTATAATCCCAGAGGTTTCAGATTCCCTGGGTTATCTGTGTTTAAAATACCCACTAACTCTAATCCTGAGGCCCTCTGGGGTTTTTGGAGTATCTCTGGTCAGTGTTGCAAATTTTCAGTGCCCTTGGGGTCTTTTTGGTGAGAGTACAGAGTCTTATCGCCTCCTATAGATTCCTAATGGGAGCACTTCAGTCTTTGTACCCCTGGATATAGAATTCTGTAGATTTTACATGCCTTTGATCAACCAACACCTGCAGGCTATGGGCTTGTTTAGTGTACTGGCTCTGGATTTTGTGGCAAGATCCATTTCCCAGCACTCAGAACCTACTTGCTGTCTTTTTTTGTACAGTCCTTGGCTGTATGGAGACACTAGTATAGGGTTTTTAAAAAAAAAAATTATCATTGATTATTATTCATTCTGGTACTCTTTAGGATTTTTGCTAGATCACACGTATGAGAGTTGGCCTTCTCTGTGTCTCTTAATGTGTCTATTTTAATTATGTCTTTTCCTCTTTTTTTTTTTTTTTTTTTTGGTGAGGCAATTAGGGTTAAGTGACTTACCCAGTGTTACACAGCTAGTAAGTGTCAAGTGTCTGAGGCCGGATTTGAACTCAGGTCCTCCTGAATCCAGGGCCGGTGCTTTATCCACTGCTCTACCTAACTGCCCCTGTTATTCCTTTTCAAGTACAATTATACTCTGGTTTTGTCAACCTGTTAACAATTGTCATCTGCTATTTTAATAGTAAGCCTCCAATCCAGAGACCGAATAGGCACGGGAGGCCAAGTGGACTGCAGTCGTTTATTTGATAATGATTTGCCAGATGGGTAAGCTCACATTTTTGAAAGCACTAAGAAGAATCTAGTATAACATGTATGTTAAGTTAATTTTGTCTCTAAAAGAATGAAATTTAAATCATGGATGATTTTCAACAAGTTATCTTAATCAGTTTCAGCTCATGGGTTTCCTTTTTCTGTGGCCATCCCAATGTTTGGAACATTACTAAAATGTAAAATAGACAATAATCGGGCATACATTTAGGTTTGCATTTAATGGATTTTGGCCCTGTGAAGTCTCACTTAAGAATATGACAAACAGCCGTTTAAAAATATGGTATTTAAAGGAAAAATATACTTAAAATAGATTTATATAAGGTAATACAAAGAAAACATGTTCAATTTGAAAGTAGTGAAAACTGGAGTTTGCTATATGATGTAGAGACTTACATATTCCTTTCATGTTTTGCTACCATTTTGCTAAATTGATGTTTTGATCAACTTGCTAAATTAGATCATCGTCACATAACAATTCTAATTTTACATCTAGGGTACGGTAATTGTTTTTTGGATTCTTTTGATATATGTACTATCACTGGCATTCTCTCTGTATGTGAATTACTTTTTCATCAGCATACCTGCTAAACATTATTTAAATTTTGGTTCTAGTACCTTTGCAAGAAGTCAGTTAAGGATTAAAATACTCAGTTTTCCTTGAGAGAGAATAGTAAGCTCATTCTACTGAATGCTTGTAACTATAGCCAATCGGCATACCTTCATAGACTTACAGGATGTTAAAACTGAAAGAGACCTCAGAGATCATCTGAGTTGACATGTGACAAGTTTAATAAGTGGTGAAAACACCAAGGACAAAAATGCTGACTATTTTATTACTATTAAGAATTGAAGTAGTGGAATAGAAAAAGCCATTTTTAGTCATAAAGACCCACGTTCAAATGCTTACTTTGATACTTACTGACTTTGTGACCTTAGGGAAATCATTTAACCTTTCACTGCACCATGAAACTCTATAATACTATAAATTACAGGAGTTTCCTCATCTAAGTGAAATCATAAATCTGTTCCTATCCCAAGCATTGAAGTGATAGACTCAGATTCTTAAAAGTGGATATCTTCCTGACTTTGCTGCTGTACTGGAAATGTTGTAGTAGTTCTTGGAAATATTAATTGTCTTATTTCTTACTTTGTGAATTTTAGCTGGGAGGAACGGAGAACTGCCTCTGGAAGGATACAGTATTTAAATCATATTACACGAACTACTCAGTGGGAACGGCCAACTCGGTAATTATTTTGGAAATATGTATTAGTCTCTAAGGCTTGTTTCCTCTTCACCCCTTGACATTTATCATTAAGCTTTTACATTTTCCATGTCAACTCATTAAACTTCCTTTCCTACGAGGATCTATCATAAAAAATAGTATTACATAATAACTGAGGAAAATTATTATCAGGAAAGTTGCAAAACAGAATGAAACGCAAAAGACAGTGATTTTAAAAAATAGTCTATAGTATTTGAAGATCAAAATTATTTGTTTACTGACTTCTATTTAATATCATAAACATGAACTATTGTCCTTTTTAAAAAATGTATTTTTTGGGGCAGCTAGGTGGCACAGTAGATAAAGCACCATTCCTTGATTCAGGGGGACCTGAGTTCAAATCTGGCCTCAGGCACTTGACACTTACTAGCTGTGTGACCCTGGGCAAGTCACTTAACCCTCATTGCTCTGCCCCCCCCATATAATATATATCTCTTTCTCTATATATATTTATATATTGTAACTTTTTATATCATCAATATTTCCCCCAGTATTCTTTCCGCATTCTCTGCAGAGAACCATCTCACATAACAAATAATATTTTTAAAAGAAAAACACTAACTACTAAAAAGAAGATTTTAAAACTCCCAGCAAAACAGATTAATACACAGAAAAAGTATGAAAATATGTATACTATACCATACTTGTGGCTCTCCCACCTTTGCAAAGGAGAAGAGGTGTCCTATGTTTCTTCTTTGGAGACATACTTGTTTATTATGGTTTTGCAGCATTCACTTTTGTTTTATGGTTTTTCTTTCCATTTCCATTTTTATTGTTATTGGCTATGTTGTTCTCTTGTCTCTATTTCCTCAACATCAGGTCATGTAAATCTTTTTGTGCTTCTCTGTATTCATCACATTTGTCATTTATTACAGCACAGTAATATTCCATTATACTTATGTACCATAATTTGTATAGCCATTCCTCAAATGATGACCATTTTACTTGGTTTGCAGTTCTTTGCTACCACAAAAAAAATATTGTAAATATTTTGGTGAATGTAGGGACTTTATTCTTATCAGTGGCTTCCTGGGCTTCATAGTGTAGTCTCTGAGTCAAAGGGTATGGATATTTTAGTCAGTAAAATTCCAAATTATTTACACTCATGTCTACCCACAGTATTGTGTCTACTATCTTCCCTCAAATCCTCCAACCTTGACTAACTCTCTTCTTTTGCCTTTTTTGCCAGTTTTCTGGATTTGAAGTGAAAATTCTGGGTTGCTTTGATTTTTATTTCTTGAATTATTAGTAATTTGGAGCATGCGTTTACTTGGTTGTTGGTAGTTTGAAATTTTTCATTTGAGCACTGTTTGTTTATATCCTTTTCTCACTTCTTTATTGGTGAATGTTTTTGGCCTTATACTTTGTGTGTGTGTGTGTGTGTGTGTGTGTGTGTGTGTGTGTGTGTGTGTGTGTGTGTGTGTGTACCTGGATGGAGAGATAGGGATATTTGTCTATACAGTTCCATATCTATCTGGCTGGCTGGCTGGCTGTCTATCCATCCTCTTTTACATGCATTTGCTGTCTTTAGGTTTCAAATTTAATCTTTTTTTAAGAAAGAATACAAATCATTATAATCGGTATCAATCATTTTTATTTTCTAAATATTGTCCAATTGTTACCACGGTAAAATCTTAGCTAAAGATTCTTGTAGAAGTTTTTTTTTTTTTTTCTACCTAAGACTTTTCTTTTTCATGATTTTTTAATAGGCCAGCATGTGAATATTCCAGTCCTGGCAGGCCTCTTAGCTGCTTTGTGGATGAGAACACTCCAATTACTGGAACAAATGGAGCAACATGTGGACAGTCATCAGATCCTAGACTGGCAGAGAGGAAAGTCAGATCACAAAGACACAGAAATTACATGAGCAGGACACACTTACATACTCCTCCTGACCTACCTGAAGGCTATGGTAGGAACTTTTGCAGTGTGAAGGTTGGGAGGGTCAGAAAGAAGAAAGGGAGGTATAGTTCAGTAATTTTTAGAAGACCATTAATCAGAGTGGAAGTATTTTTGCTTAAAAATTCAGATAATTGTGATATCACCTAATTTTAAGTTTTACATGGGTAAAGGACTAGATGGCATCTTTAGTGTAGTTATGTTGGCCTGAAAGAATATTTTCATTCAAACAGGAACATTTTCTTTTTTCTGATATTTTTTCTAAGTTGGTAATAACAAATAGTCTGTCATCTTTTTCATCTGGGGAAAAATTGCTGGATTGTAGCCACCTGTTGAAATAAACAAATAAGGTTACTTATGTAACATCTTTTGGAAGATATTCCCTTTCCTCTTTTCTCTTCAGTTTTTAATAAGGATTTTTACTTCATAGAATATTATAGAGGAGTGCTGTTGGTATATGCTATAATTGAAAATCATGGTCATGAGTATTGAAGCAATTTGAGTTATTTTTATATTTAAAATTTTCTGAAATATATTTTTAGGAGTAGTTTCTTAGGGACATCTCTAATTAAAATATTTACTAGCTAATAGTCATCCAGTATCTTGTTAAAGTTAATCCTGGTGTTGAAATTTTAGCGTTTTATAAGAGTTTGTTAACAAGATTAGAAGACCCTCAAGCAAAAGCCAGTTTATCAATAATCCAATTCTTTCTTTTATAAAAATAATTGTTTAAGCTATTATTATTAATGTAAGACAAATACTCTATTTTTTTGGTCTGGCAAAAGACAGATTAACTTTGTTTTTTGTTTTTGGTGAGGCAATTGGGGTTAAGTGACTTGCCCAGGGTCATACAGCTAGTAAGTGTCAAGTGTCTGAGGTCAGATTTGAACTCAGGTCCTCCTGAATCCAGGGCCAGTGCTCTATCCACTGTGCCACCTAGCTGCCCCGGATTAACTTTGACAGTATTGATTTTTGTTATATTATAATCCATTACTGACCCTAAAGTCAGCTGTATGCATTATACTTTTTGGTACTTTAAATACAGACAAAAGTGAAACAGGGATGGCTGGAGGAGGCGGGGTATGTAAGTAAATGTCAGTTCAGAAATCCATACAAAGTAATGATGAGGACAAAGGTAGTGCCAACTCTAGGGATGATGAAAGCACTTGTGTAACAGGTTCATGGGATCATAGCTTTAGAGCTGAAAGGGATCTTGGTATCCTTAAAGTACATTGATTTCACAGATGAGCATTTAAGTGATTTAACAAGGATAACACAATCAGTGTGTATCTTAATCTGAATTTGAACCCACATCTTCTTTATCTTCCTGCCTCTCAGTCTAGTACTCTAGAATATCACAGACATTCATAGTTAGAATTACAAAAACACTTCCCCACCTCCCACCCCCAACATAAATGGGTTATTTATCTCTAATTTTGGACTACTTGTGCTATTATTTTTTTATCTAGGAATAATTTCAAATCATGTGTATTGATCAAACATAATTCCTTCAAAAATATAATTTGTTTTCTAGTCATTAAGTAAAGATACCTTTTAAGTGATAAAGATCCGGTCTACAAACATCTATTCCGTGTATCTTTTAGTATAAGTGGGCATTTTTTATTCTCACCCACTTGACAGTACCTTCCATACTCTTCCGTAGACTTCAAGTAAGTTGTGCCAGGTCAGGTCTGCCACCTGGCGGTTAATAAAAGAAATTGCCCTATCTACTGTCTTGCTTCCTTGCTTTCCTTTAAGGATTGTGCTCAGGCCATTTTGCCTTCTTTTTTTGCCTTTCTTTGCTTCCACCCTAAGGGACTTTCCCACATATATGCAAACATTGTTTCTTAGCCCTTTTTTTGGTTCTCCTTCTAATTCTTGTAAAATTTTGCTTTTATCCTGTCCCTGCATTATGTGAGCCAAAAACAACCCTAATCATTCCCAAGTATTGATACTACTATACCTCTGTCAAGTAAAAGGAAAGACATGAATGAATTGCTTAGTAAAATAAAAACTTAAAGCATTGATACTAGAAATCTCTAGAAACAGTGCTCCAATACTTTTCCAATCAATCTCTTATCTTAAAGCACTAGTAATTAAGTAAAAGTACTTTTTTAGTTAATTTTAGGAATTTTCTTTTGTTTTCTTCTTCAATCAACAATATTTAATTAAGAGTATTTTATAAAAATTCATTGCAAAAGTGTTGTATTTATTTCTTTTGTAGGCTTTTTGAGGGTTAACTTGGGAATTTAAGCACATTATAAAACATTTTTATATAGAATAATGTTTTCTTCCAAATCACTTTTTGTAACAAACCATTTATTATTTGAAAACTTCTTGTATTTGTTTAATATCTTATTAGTATCTAAAGATATGTTTTTAATGTCTGCCTTATGGTTTTTGTTTTATTATTGGTATTTCTTGATTTGTAGAGCAGAGAACAACACAGCAAGGTCAAGTCTATTTTCTACATACTCAGACTGGTGTGAGCACATGGCATGATCCAAGAGTACCCAGGTCAGAAAATAATTGAAATATTTGTTATTCCATTTTACTTAGGACTCTCTTGAAGTTGCTATTTAATCTATAGTCTTTTACTTGTTAAAAAAATTTTAGTGGTACTTTTTGTTTTTATCACTGTTACATCAGAATTACTTTATATTCTGAATATATTATGCTACCTTGCCCATCAAAGCATCCCTTATAACATAGAATTAAAAAAAAAGAGAAAAAACAGCAGTTCAGCAATACCAACTATCAGTCACAACTTTCCATTTTGTCTTTGTTTTTTTCCTCCTCCTATGTTTTATGTAGTCGCTGTGTTTACTGTTTTTTTTTTGTCTTGGAATATTTCTCTCAACATCAGTTCATATAAGTTCCCATTCCTCTCAGAGTGCTTTATATTACTCTTTTCTTATTGTGTGGTAATATTCTGTTACATTTATGAAAGAAAAATTTGTTTAACCAATCCTCAGTTGAGGGATATTTACTTTGTTTCTAGTTCTTGGCTGCAACAATAATTACTATTATGAATATTTCCTCATACATATATATGTGTATATGTGTGTGTGTGTGTGTGTGTGTATATGTATATATATATACACATACATATATAGATAGATAGAGACATATATAGAGGTCTATATATGTCTATATATATACATATAGGTCTATATATACATATATATAGGATTTTTAAAATTTCTTTGTGAATTTTCTAGATGGAAGGTAAACTTTTGAAATTGTTTTGATTTGCATTCGTATTATTACTTGTGATTTGGGAAAATATTTTGAAGATTTGCTAATAGGTTACATGCAGTTCTTTTGAGAATTTTTTCTATCATTTAGCCACTTGTAATCAGAATGGCTCTTGGTCTTACATATTTGTGTCAAGTCCTCAGAGTGAAATAATTTATATTTTTAGAGAAAGAAAAAGCCCTGTTATTAGGGTGGGAGTTTTGTTTGATTTAGCTATCTTGTGTATATTCAATCTACCAACAATCCCACTAATTTGTGATATTGGAGTTTTTAAATTTGAAGAGAAATTTAGAGATGATTTCTTAATGCTTTAAATGCTGAAAGACAAAAGAGTTCTGTTTCTTCCTCCTGAATGTTTAAAATAAATAAAAACAAAAAAAAGAACAAGAAAAAGATCTGACATAAAATTGAAACAAAATTTAATCTGTAGCTATGTAAACTAGTATTTGATGATGAAAAATGAAAAATAAGCAACAGAAATTATATTGACCCTGATTATAATATTTTTGGGGGCGGGGCAATGCAGGTTAAGTGACTTGCCCAGGGTCACACAGCTAGTAAGTGTCAAGTGTCTGAAGTCAAATTTGAACTCAGGTCCTCCTGAATCCAGGGCCAGTGCTTTATCCACTGCACCACTTAGCTGCCCCTGATTATAATTTTTTTTTTGTAGGGCAATGAGGGTTAAGTGACTTGCCCAAGGTCACACAGCTAGTAAGTGTCAAGTGTCTGAGGCTGTATTTGAACTCAGGTCCTCCTGAATCCAAGGCCAGTGCTTTATCCACTGTGCCACCTAGCCGCCCCCCTATAATATTTTTATACAGAGATTAACCAATATAAATTAGTTGGATACAATAAGAGGACCTCCCCGCCAATGTACCCGAGTCAACAAATTTTTTGAGTTATTCACCAAGCAAAGAGATGTTGGCTAAAATTAACACCAGTTTAGAATATAAACTTGTTTATCTAGCAAGTTAATGAATGCCCATGGTCTCTAAGTATGAAAATGGAAAGTGAACAACAAACAGAAAAAAAGTAGAAAACCTATACAAAGATTATTAAACATATTATAAGTTTTTCACTATCAAGAACAGTAGTGCTCTTTCATTTAGACCCAGAATATCATAGTCTCCCATGTGTTTATGGGGAAGGTAGAAAGTATATTAAAAAGAACAAAGATGGCAGGGGACCAGGTAGATTTGACCAAGTGCTGAGATGACATTCATGGTTGAGGTATCCCAATTAAGAAAATGTTAAGAGATTGACATGTAGGGTAGCCAAAAATGAGGAAAATACCAAAGAGGCTAGAAAAACATTCAGACCTATAAATAAGGAGCTTATATTTTAATGGAGGAGACAGAAAAGTAAGCCAGATTAAATAAGCCACATATAAAAGACTGAGGAGTCGATGGAAGGTGAGAAAATGGAAGCAACAAGTGTTCATAGTATATTCTAGGTTTTTGATTGAGAAAAAGGAGAGATTTAAGGTAGCTTGATAAGATAGCTTGAGGTAATTATAGGGCTTAAGTATTGGGGACACTTGGATATGTTTGAAAGGTAGGAAGGAGAGGGTGAAGATTAGAGATAATGAGGAAATAATTGAGGTTGCTTTTTGCTGGAGAAGATAGGAGATGAGATCAAAGGCACATGTTGACAGGTTGGAGTTGGCAAGAAGTGCCACCTCATTGTCAGAGACTGGAAGAAAGGAAGAGGAAGTGGAGGGTGATTGATGTAAAGGGTTTTAAAATGAAGAAAAGGGGAGAAGAGGGACCTTTTCTTGAATAACCTCAGTTTTCTCACTAAAATAAGATGTGGTTATTCAGCTGAGAGGGGCAGTATAGAAGTCAGTGTGGTAGTTCTAAGGAAGAAATAAGTCTTGGAGTATTTCTGTGTGGAATAAGATAGTGAATCAGGAAGAAAAGAGCCCAGAAAGTTCCATAACATGGTAAATTTGAGATATTGCCAGGACATCTAGTTTGAAATGTCTAATAGGCAATCGGTGATGCAGTATCGAAGCTAGCAGGTAAAACTGTGGGATGAGTCATCTTCCTAGAGACAATAAACTCTTGGGAGTTGATGAGGTCACGAAGAAAAAAGGTGTATTGAGAGAACAGTACAGGGTCTAGTACAGAGCCTTGGGGAACACTCACAGTCCAAGAGTATTATCTGGATGGCAAATCAGCAACAGACATTGAGAAAGAACAATTGGGTAGGAAGAGAATTAGGAGAAAGCAGTGTTGTGAAAGCCCGGAGATGAGATAGTATCTAGGAGGGAGAGGGTGACCAAAGTATCACTTAAGCTTTTTATAAAAATTAAAATCAATAAAGATTGTGACAAGAGTATCATTGGTAGCTGTGTGTTCTTTTTTCCTTGGTAGATTGGCAAGAATGCTGCATTTGAAATCAGAGACCTGACTGGGTTCAAATCCTAGGTGTGTTACTTATTACTTGGTATCCTTGGGCAAGTCCCTTCCAACTGTGATCTTATGTCAGAACTACCAGAATTGATGAATGTGATAAAGAACTATAAACCTGAATTTCTGTATCTGTAAATTGGGAATGCTGTTATTTGCCCTTCCTACTTCAGAATTTGTTTTTAAGGCTTGAATGAAATCATTAATGTAAAACACTTTCTAACTATAAAATGCTATTGTGTAAGCTGTTATTTAAAGCTTAATGCTTTATGAATAAAAGTTGCTTTCAATTCATTTTATTTTAAGAATGAATGGGGTCAGGGCAGCTAGGTGGCACAGTGGATAAAGCACTGACCCTGGATTCAGGAGGACCTGCGTTCAAATCTGGCCTGAGACACTTGACAATTACTAGCTGTGACAAGTCACTTAACCCTCATTGCCCCCCTTCCCCCCCTCCCCCCCAAAGAATGAATGAATGGTTTCTCAGTCAGTACATATACTTTGGACAGTCACTAAGGGTAGACAATGAATCAAGCTCTGAATTGAATTGCATTTATATAGCCCAGCACTATGCTAAACACTTTTACAAACATTATCTCATTTGATCCTCATAATTACCCTGTGAGGCACATGCCATTATTCTTTCCATTTTGCATTTGAGGAAATTGAGACAAGAAGATCAAGTGACACTTACCTGGAAGTACTCAGTAAGTGTCTGAGGTCTTCCTGACTCCAGGCCCAGTGGTCTATCAGCTGATCCACTTGCTTCTTTCATGGGCATGGTTTCATTTACAAAATTGCTCACTGCATTTAGTGATTACTAAGCATCTCCTTGAAGCAAAACACCATCCTTTTAATACTAATATTTATTCCAGTGATGTTATTTGGGAAATAATCAAAATTCTGTATTACTCAAAAGACAGTGGAAACACGCCTGCTGGCTATAAGCTGCTGCATATAACAAACTTTGTGCTTGATGTATAAAATATCTTATCATGTAAATGATGTGTGACTATAAAAGGGTTTGGACCAATGAGATGACAAGAATGAACAATCACAGATCACAGAAACAGAATTTAGAGTTGAAAAGGACTTCAGTAGCCATCTACTCAAGCACCCCAAAAGTGGCCATCCAGTCTCTGCTTGAAGACCTCCAATGACAGGGACACCACCACATGCTAGGGCAGCTCATTCCACCTTAGAGTTCAGCTCTAATTTTTAGAACTTTTCCTCTGGTGAAATAATCAAGCAAAATTTGCATTTTAGCAATTTCTACCCTTTGAACCTCGTTTTACCCTGGGGGAAATAAAAGAACAAGTCCAATCTTGCTTCCAAAGACATAACTTGAGTATATGAACATAGCTGTGTTTCCTAAGAACCCTTTCCACCTTTTGGTCTTTTCTCCATGCTAAACACCCCTAGTTTCTTCAACCATTTCTCTTATGACATGTATTTCAAGGCTGTTGACCATTCTGGTTGCCCTCCTAGATGTGATCTGACCAAGGTAGTTTACAGAAGGACTATCACCTTCTCCCCCCCCCCCCCCCCGCTCGCCCCCCTGCCCCTGCACTCCCTACCCCCCATTGAAAGTTGTATTCGTCTTTTAGAACCATATAAAATCTTATTACTTTTTTGAGTGATTTATTGGACTCACTGAAACCTCTAGATTTTTTTCCAATCTACTATGTAATCATGCTCTTTCTATCCTATATTTCTTAAGTTTTCTACTCAAGTATATGACTTTACATTTATCCTTATTTAATTTTATCTTAATAAATTCAGCCCAGTGCTTTATTTAACCTGTTAGGATCTTTCTATATCCTGACTCTATCATTCAGTATGTTAGCTATTCTTCCTAGTTTTATGCTTTTTGCAAATTTGATGAACATTCTACCTATGCCTTTATATAAGTTATTGATAACATAAATGTTATGTGACTGGGCAGCAACAGATCCTTGGGATTTTCTACTGAAGACCTCTTTCTAAGCTGACATTGTTCCATTATTGACTACTGTTTGAGTGTGGATATTCAATGAATTGCAGATCCATCTAATTTTATTTTTATGTAGTTACATATGTCTTTCTTTTCTGTGAGAAATGATTCATTTGGACCTCTACTCTACTTCAATAAGTATTATTAATCAGTTTGATATTTTACATAAATTATATAGGGATACTTAGATAAGATAGTTTCTTATAATGGGACTTAGACTTTAATGTAATGTTCACTACTTATTTACCAGTTATGAAACTCACTTGCCCAACTACAAGAATGAGATATCCATCCTATTTTGCTCAAATTCCATGTCTAAACCCAACATGCATGGGATTCTTTGATGCCTAGGAAAGTTTCCCAACTTATTTTTGTACCTCTGAACCCATTTTTTCTTGACCAACATGAGCAGGTGACCATCTTATGAGCACTTAGTCATGGAGATGCCTCATGCTTCATCCAACCTGTGACAGTCCCTCCCCCACCCCCCCGCTGATATGTCGTTTTTGGCCCTCAAAAGCAAGGTCTATCAACCAATGAGATACTGTATTTTACCATGCTTTTTTTTTTTTTTTTGCATATTTGGGTATCAAACCCTATAAAAATAACACTGGGGACCGAGGGTCATCTCAGATCATCAGGAAATCTGAAGTCCACTTCACTAGAGGGGACCATGGACCCTTTAATAAAATGCCCTTGGCTCAGAGCTCTGCCTTAGTGGTTTTTCTTGCAGATTGGGAAATTGTAACACCCCACACACACACACACACATTTTCACAAAAACAGTATGTCATACTTTATCAGATACTTTCCTAAAAATCTAAATTATATTTGCAGCATTATCCTGATATACAAGTTTAATAATCTTGTAAAAATGATTTTGACATGAGTCTTTTAAAAAATTTTATTTAATATTTAATTTTTCCTCTAATTTCCTGTAAAAACATGTAATTTAAAAAAATTTGAATTCCAAATTCTCTCTCATTCCCCTTCATCCCATTGAGAAGATAAGCAGTTTGATACAGGCTATAAATGTGCAGTCATACAAAACGTATTTCCATATTAGTCATGTTGTAAAAGAAAACACAGACAAAAAAATAAACCCCAAGAAAAATAAAGAATTTTTAAAAAGTCTACTTTGATCTACGTTCAGACTGCATCAGTTTTTTCTTTGGAGATAGGTAGCATTTTCCATCATGAATCTTTTGGGATTATCTTGCATCATTGTATTGCTAAGAATAGGTAAGTCATTCATCTTTGATCATCATACATCAAACTATACTATTGCTGTCACTATGTACATTATTCTCTTAGGATCTTTTGAGAGCATCTTGTTTGTCATTTCTTATAGCAAGCATAATAGCATTTCATAACAATCATATACCAAAACTCACTCAGCCATTCCCCAATTTCATGGGCTTCACCATAATTTCATATCTTTGACACCACTAAAACAGCTGCTATAAAATTTTTGTATATATAAGTCCTTGTCTTTTTTGTTTTTCTTCTCTTTGGGGTACAGACCTAGTAATGGTATTGTTGGATCAAAGGGTATGCACAGTTTGATAGCCCTTTGGTTATGGTTCCAAATTGTTCTTCAGAATGGTTGAATCAGTGTCTGTTTTCCCTCATCCCCTCAAACATTTATTATTTTCCTTTTCTGCCATATTAGCCAATTTGATAGGTGTGGGATGTACCTGAGAGCTTTAGTTTGTATTTCTCAAATCCATAGTGGTTTAGAATTTTTTCATATGGCTAGAAAACTTTTGATTTCTTTGTCTCAAAACTGCTTATTCATATCCTTTGACCATTTATCAATTGGGGAATGACCTGTATTTTTATAAATTTGACTCAGTTCTCTATACATTTGAGAAATGAGGCCTTTATCTGAGAAACTTGCTGTAAAATTTTTTCTCAGTTATGATTACTATTGTCCTTCATCTTATTTCTCCCCGTTTTTCCTACTCTCTCTCTCCCTCCTTTCACTCTGTCCATCCTCAAAAGTATTTTGCTTCTGACTGCTGCCTTCCCTTCTATCGTCTTTACCCTTCCCTAAGCCCCTTCTCTTATCTCTTTCCCCTCCTACTTGGCTATAGGGTAAGATAGATTTCTATACCCAACTGAGTGTATGTGTAACTTCATCTTTGAGCCAGTTTTGATGAGAATAAGGTTTGTGTGCACTCCCTTCCCCCATCTTCCCCTCCACTGTAAAACCTCTTTTGTGCCTCTTTTATGTGAGATTATTAACCCTGTTCTACCTCTCCCTTTTCCCTTTTCCCAGTGCATTTCTCTTTCTCATCCCCCCCCCTTTTTTTTTTTAAGATAATTAGTCCATCATATTCAACTCACACTTGTGTCTTGTGTCTGTATTTTCCTAACTGCCCTAGTAATGAGAAAAGTTTTTAGGAGTTACAAGTATCATCTTCTCATGCAGGAATGTAAATAGTTTAACCTCATTAAGTTTCTTTCTTGTTTACCTTTTTGTGCTTCTCTTGAATCTTGTATTTGAAAGTCAAATTTTGTATTCAACTCTGGTCTTTTCATTAGGAATTCTTGAAAGTCCTCTATTTCATTGAATCTCCATTTTTCCCTCTGAAGGATTATACTCACTTTTGCTGAGTAGGTGATTCTTGGTTGTAATTATAGCTTCTTTGCCCTCTAGAATGTCATATTCCATGCCCTCTGATGCTTTAATGTAGAATCTGGTAAATCTTGTGTTATCCTGACTGTGGCTCCACAATATTTAAATTGTTTCTCTCTGGCTGCTTGTAATATTTTCTTTTTGTCTTGGGAGCTCTGAAAATTTGGCTATAATATTTCTAGTAGTTTTCATTTGGGAATCTCTTTCTGGGAGTAATCAGTGGATTCTTTCAATCTCTATTCTACCCTCTGAATCTAGAATTTTAGGGCAGTTTTCTTTGAAATTTCTTGAAAGTATAGGCTCTTTTTAAAATCATGGCTTTCAGGTAGTCCAGTAATTCTTAAATTATCTCTCCTTGAACTGTTGTGTTTTTTTTTTCAAGTCAATTGTTTTTTCAAAGAAACAGTTCATATTTTCTTCTTTTTTTTTTCACTTTTTAAATTGTTTTATTGTTTCTTGATATTTCATGGAGTCATTAGCTTCCACTTACCCACTTTTAATTTTTAAGGAATTATTTTCTTCACTAAGCTTTTGTACCTTCTTTTCCATTTTTCCAGTTCTACTTTTTAAGGAGTTGTTTTCATCAGTCAATTTTTGTATATCTTTTTTCATTTGGCCAGTTCTGCTTTTTATGGCATTCTTCTCTTCATTGGACTTTTGTGCCTCTTTTACCAATCGGCCTATTCTGTTTTTTAAAGTGTTGGGTTTTTTGTTTGTTTGTTTTTTTAGTGAGGCAGTTGGAATTAAGTGACTTACCCAGGGTCACACAGCTAGTAAATGTTAAGTGTTTGAGGCCATATTTGAACTTGGGTCCTCCTGATAAAGTGTTATTTTTTTGTGCCTCCTTTACCAAGCTTTTGACTCCTTTTTTGTGATTTTTTTTGCATCACCATCATTTTTCTTCCTAGTTTCCCCCTGAATTTTCTTATTTGATTTTTTAATTCCTTTTTGAGCTCTTCCAGGCATTCTTTTTTGGGTCTAAAACTAATTTACCTTTTCCCTTGAGGTTTCCTTCACCAGCCACAGTTTATTTTGAGCTTTTTCACTCAAAGCATTTTTTTTTTTTGGTGAGGCAATTGGGGTTAAGTGACTTGCCCAGGGTCACACAGCCAGTAAGTGTTAAGTGTCTGAGGCTGGATTTGAACTCAGGTCCTCCTGACTCCAGGGCCAGTGCTCTATCCACTGCGCCATCTAGCTGCTCCCACACTCATAGCATTTTATAAGATATTGTCATGTTCTTGCATTCAGCTTCTATTACCACCCTTTGCTTCTAGCTTTTGCACATATCTTTTTTAAAAAAATCTGAAACATTACCTTGGTCTTTTCCCCAAACTCCCATTTTTTTTCTTTCTCAAAGTTGTTTCTCTTTGTGTTTTCCAAATTACCTTCTTAAGTTTTCTATCTCTTCTAGGCTGTAGAATCTTTTTGGGGGGTGGGGGGAAGTGAGGGTCAAATGACTTGCCCAGGGTCACACAGCTAGTGTCAACGTGTCAGAGGCTGATTCTGAACTCAGGTCCTCCTGAATCCAGGGTTGGTGCTGTTAAGGGCTAAAATTCTAGCTAGTCTGTCTAAAATATCTAATGAGTGGTCGCCAATAAATTATACGCTTTAGCAAGAGTTAGGCTTTTAGGCATTTATTAAGGAGAATAAGAATTTGGTAAAGAGAGAGAAAGGCATAGATTCCTATCTATTAAAGGGAGAGCACATTTCTAGCTCCGCTCTCCACCAGAGTCCAAAGGAAAGAGCGCGAGACTGAGCACCAGTCTCTTCCTTCCTCCTCCCACTAGCCCGCGTCACTTCCTGACGCCAAAGAAAAGACTCCTGGTCTTGCCCTCAAAGACCTTCGCTTCATGGGCAGAACTCTTCTACAATAAGCCTCCAGCAGGTGGCGTCATTCCAATCGTTACAGTCCCCCCTGTTGTTCCTCAAGAAACAAAATATTTCCTTGACGGAACAGTAAAAACAATATAATAACTATTGCTAACTAATAATATGTGAACAACAATATAGAAAAGGAAGAGAGGAAAGTTTTGTCCAGAGGGGTGATTTTTTTTTTTGTGTCCTCATGAACCGACACTTTGACATTAGTCTTGCAAAGGGAGGGCCTCTGCAGAGAATACATGTTACAGATGGTGTATATTATAACAGAAAGAGAAAAAAACAACAAAAACAACAAATCAAAACTGTTCATTTAAAGTCTCTGAAAGTCTTTTCTTAGATGTCCTCTAGGTGTAGTCGTGGAGTGGAAGTCTTTTCAGGGGTTGAGGTGTGGATGCTGGTAATCAGCCAGGAAAACTTCCTACAAAATTGAGCTTAACACAACTTTAAAATAGCTTTGTCAATAATAAAATCAAACAATGAAAGTTCTCAAAAACATGTCTAAGGGAATACAGAATCTTAGTTGTTAACACGTGAAACATACAATAAAACAAAAATTGAACCATTCTTTAAAATTATATTATTATTATAGTACCCCCTTATGGAGAGTAATTGAGAAGACAATTGCTGCGATATTAATTTTTAAAAATAATTTTTATCTTTGTTTCATCACTTTTTGCATCATCTGCCTAATTATCCTCATGCCATTATGAGAAATTAGAAAATCTAATATAATTGGTAACAGGTGTCAAGGCCAAATTCAACACTGTTATTTATCATGACACCTGAGATAATTATGGGGGTTACCATAAAAGAACAGAGAAATTATGGGATATGAGCATTCCCACACTTGAGCAATATGTACTGTCCATGCAGTATGCCAGGCTTAAAATAGGTGGATGGAATATATGTCCATGCCACCGAACATATTGGAGGAAACTGAGTCAGACTTAATCAGATGCATGGGATTGAGATGTCCATGGCATCAGGCATATAGGAGGGAGCATAGAAGCCAGGTGTAGAAGTGAGATGGGTGGGATGAATACTTCCAGCCATCTGTACAATATTGTGGGGAAAAAATAAAATAAAATATTAAACCAAGAGAATCCAACCTCAACATTAGTCAAAAGCCGTTCCCTAGGCCATACCTTGACTTCATGCATGTCTCCCCTCATGTGACAGTTCAGTGTCTGCTCTTGCATGTATTCCTCTTGTGATTGGATGGCATCTTGGCCAATTGGCATCTGATAACTCAGAATAAAGGCAATTAATGTCTTAAATGATAAGTTCCCATAATCCAAGTCTCATATGGATTTTTAAATTGAGGATAATAAATGATTGCAAAAAATGTGAATACATCTTGACTCAGAATATAATATATAATTATGCAACAATTTCAGTGCTTTATCCACTGTGCTACCTAGCTGCCCCTTGGACTGTAGAATCTTAATCCACATACTATTACATATCTTACTCTGAACTTTAATTACTTTTCTCTGAAATTTTTGAAGTATGATTTCAAAAAGTCTTGGGTGAACATAAGACTATATACCTAGTTTTTGTCTCCTCTATCACAAACTTTAGGAGAAAGTGATCACTTTCCTTTGGAGTTCCTATCACTTCCATCTCTAGCATCCCATTTACTCTTTGTGAAGAATGAGGTCCCAAAGAGAAATTCCCCTTAATGAAGTTATCTTAAAGGCAAGTTGAGAAATTATAGTTGGTTTGCTTTTGGGGAGAGAGAGGGGGGAGAGAGAAGGGCGGGGGAAGAGAGAGAGAGAACAAGAACATGACAGTAGATGTCTTCTATCATTATATCATGCCTCTGTGCCAAGCTTGTGATCAGTTTTCCTGAACTCTTTCTGTCCTAGTGATTTGTTAATTATCCTGTGAAAAACTTATATTTCTTCCTCTAGTGAAAAATAGGCTGGGTACAACATTGATACCCACTTATTGTCAGAACATTTAGAGGATTTTTGGAAGGACAACTCTAGTGCACAGGATGAGAAGTGTTTACCATTGGACAGAATATCCCACATGGATGCAATCATGGATTCATTTAATTATATGAATGAATGGGCAAGGTGCTTCTAAATTTGAAAACAGATAACTTAAAAACCATGTTCAGTTAAATATTGATAATTTCATTGTATTGAATATTATTTCCCCTGATTTAGATTACAACTCCTCTAGCTCTTAGATTGTCTTTTTTGTTTACTTTTAAAATAAATTAATATTTTATATTTATATGGAATTTTAATGTGCAAAAAACTCTTTACATATATTATCTGGTTTGATCTGCACAATACCTACAAATATTTACTGAATAATTTTAGTAGTATATTAAAATTAGCTTGATTGAACTTTTTTTCCTTTTTCTGGTTATATCTTTTGTTAATTTTAAAATGTGAATGACAAATGTACTGAAATAAAATTCTTTATGTATTCTAATTCTGACATTGCTCCTCCAATAAGTTGTCCAGTTGCATGTATATTAATATTCAATTGACATTCATGCTCTATCAAAATATACCATAGTAAAAGGTTGTCATATGCCTCATGAATTTTTGTTAGTTAATTTTCACAAGTATATCTGCATTTTTATTTATTTCTAATTTTGGGGTTTAAGGGCTTTTGGAGAGTTTGTGTTTTCTAATCAGTTTAAAAAATTTTAAATTAACTGAAATAGCTATAATTACTTCTATGCACTTTACAAGGTAGTGAAAATATAAACAAAAGTATTTTCCAATTCTTTAGTATTAATATTTATAAAGTAGTTTTTTTCTGTTTAAAGTAGTATAGAATTGCAACTTGTGTTAGCACATGTTGCAGTAGTTTTATGTTAATTTAACATAAATTTATTTATTTAATTTGTTAATTTAACAATATTATGCTAATCTTGTAGAGATGGAGATATACTAAGACAGAATATTGTATACTTTGATGATGATATTTTGTATTAGATACTATGTGTAATTGTTTTCATTGTCATAAGGGAGTTTAAACATTTTCTGTGATATAAAGACAAGTCATAAGTAACATTTAAAAAGCATTAGAGCCTCATGAAATTATTAAAAATGAGGATTATATGGGAAGAGCTTTTCTTGAGACATTTATAGAGTATTCCTTGTTTTATGTTTGACCCCAGGCAATTAAAAATTCCAGTTAAATATATGGAGTTTTTGAAACAATATATTCTTTCAGATTTCATGTAATTGTTTTGCTTTGTTTATACTTGGCTCAGCAGGCACAACATTGAGGTATTTTTCATTTATATTTGTTTTTGCAGAGATCTTAGCAACATCAATTGTGAAGAGCTTGGTCCACTGCCTCCTGGATGGGAAATCAGAAATACAGCAACAGGCAGAGTTTATTTTGTTGACCATAACAACAGAACAACACAGTTTACAGATCCTCGGCTATCAGCTAACTTGCATTTAGTTTTAAAGTAAGTTTCAGAAGCGAAGCAGTTAGTGTGGTTTAAATTCCACATCTGAGAAGAATTGAGTGGGTGATTTTGTGATTGTGTAGCTTAACTTACTTCTTTTATCTTTGAAAGTTTAATAAAGTGTAGTTGTATAAATATGTGATAATTTTAAACTCAATATTTAAATATAATTTTTTCCACCCATCTACAATGAATTGTTCCCTTTAATGTTATAGAAGGGTGCTACCCTGTCTGTCATCTCTTAGTGAGAGATGAGTAGGTAACCCAAGTAAATATGGGCTAGTTTATTTGTGTTTCTGTTAATGTAATTTGTTGATCCTCTAAGTCTTTGTTGTCTCCTTTTGCTTACTATTTCTCACCCTCATTTATTTATTTAAGCTATTCATAGAAACATAGAATCTCTGAGGTTTAAAGAGATTAAATTGGTCAACTAGGACAGGCTTCTACTTTTTTTAGTTTTTTTAGTTGGAAGCTCTACTTGAGAAAGATACAGGAAAGTTTAAACTCCCACTAATCACCATGAAGAAAGGAGGTATAAGGTACTTCCTGTATCCATTAACTTCCATTTATGTGTTGTCTTCTTCAACATAAGCTTCTTGAGGGGTGGTACTATCTTTCTTTCTGTGTGAATTTGTATCCCCAGCACTTAATAAATACTTACTGACTTGACCTTACATGTGGGGTGGTTGAGGATGATTTTGAGGTGATATTGCATTCTATAGAAATGGAGAGGTCTAGAAGAGGAGTAGATTAGTTTGAGTTGCTTATGGGTCATCCCATTTATAATTTCCTGAAGGTAGTTGGAAGACTGAGGCTAGCACTGGATATATAGATCCAGGAGTCATCTGCATAGAGATGATCATTAAATTCATGTTAACTGATGAGGTCACTAAAAGAGTATAGGAAGAAAAGAGAAAAGGAACTAGGATAGAGCCTTGGTGTAGAGGATGATATGGATAATGAGTCAGCAAAGATGAGAGTGGTCAGGCAGGTTGGAAGGGAAGCAAGAGAGAGTATTATCACAAAAACCCAGAGAAGAGAATATTCAGGAAGGTAATATGATTAACAAATGCTGTTGAGAAGTCAGGAAGGATAGGGATTAAAAAAGGCCTTGGATGTAATATTTAAGAGCTCATTGGTAACTTTGGAGAGGGTGATTTCAGTTGAATGATAAGGTTGGAAACTAGATTGCACAGGGCTTAGAGTGAGGAAGAGGATAGAAAATAGAGAAGGTTTTATCTAGGAGTTTGGCTGTGAAAGGTAGGAGAAGATAAAAATTTAGGGCAGGGGTTCTTTTTTTTTAAATCATAAAAATATTTCATTTTCAAGTTATATGTAGAGATAGTTTTCAACATTTGTTTTTATAAGATTTCTAGTTCCAAATTTTTCTCCCTCTTCCCTCCCCAAGATAGCAAGCAATCTGATATAGGTTATATATGTACACTCATATTAAACATATTTCTGCATTAGTCATGTTGTAAAAGAAGAATCAAAATAAAAGGGAAAAACCTCAAAAAAAGTAGAAACAGTATGGTTCAATCTGCATTCAGAATCCATGGTTCTTTTTTCTGGATGTGGAAAACTTTTTCCATCATGAGTTCTTTGGAATTATCTTGGATCATTGGATTGCTGAGAAAAGTTAAGTCTGTCACTCATACAATATTGTTAATACTGTGTACAAAAAAAAAAAAGAACAGAAAAAAGGGGGCAGCTAGATGTCGCAGTGGATAGAGCACCGGCCCTGGAGTCAGGAGTACCTGATTTCAAAGCCGGCCTCAGACACTTAACACTTACTAGCTGTGTGACCCTGGGCAAGTCACTTAACCCCAATTGCCTCACTAAAAAAAAAAATACTGTGTACAATGTTCTCCTGGTTCTACTCATTTCACTCCGCATCAATTCATGTAAGTCTTTCCAGATTTTTCAGAAATCTGCCTGCTTAACATTTCTTAAAGCACAGTGGTATTCTATTACATTCATATACTACAACTTGTTCAGCCATTCCCGAATTGATGGGCATCCCCTCAATTTCCAGTTCTTTGCCACCAGAAAAAGAGCAGCTATAAATATTTTTGTACATGTGGGTCCCTTTCCTTTTTTTTAATGATCTCTTTGGGATATAGACCTACTAGTGGTATTTCTGGGTCAAAGGGTATGCACAGTTTTATATCCCTTTGGGCATAGTTCCAAATTGCTCTCCAACAATGCATTAGTGTTACAATTTTTCCACAGCTTCTCTAACATTTATTATTTTAGGGCAGGGGTTCTTAACCTGGGGTCTGAGAACTTTTAAAAATTATTATTTTGATGACTATTTCAGTGTTATTGATTTTCTTTATAATTTTATGCATTTAAGAATATTATTCTGAGAGGAATTCACCAGGTTGCCAAATGGGTTCATGACATAAAAATGATTAAAAATCTAAGGGATAGTAGAATCAACTGAAGGTTTTTTGTTTTGTTTTATTTTTAAAGTATTGGAGAAACTTGGGTCTGTTTGCAGGCAGCAGGAAAAGAGCTTGTAGATGGGAGAATGAAGAGGAGAAGGAGGGGTGATTGTGTGGGCAGTCTTCTGGAGAGCATGGGAGGGGTGTGAACAAGAATACTTCTAAAGGAGCTGTCATTGGCAAGGAAAAAGGTCATAGCTTTATTAGAATTATATTAAATTTAACACAGTAGTATGAATGGATGCTGTCTGTAAGGTGGCTAAGATTCTAGCTAGGCTGTCTAAAAATCTTTTGTTTGTTTTGTTTTTTTGGGTTTTTTTAGTGAGGCAGTTGGGGTTAAGTGACTTGCCCAGGGTCACACAGCTAGTAAGTGTTAAGTGTCTGAGGCCAGATTTGAACTCAGGTACTCCTGACTCCAGGGCTGGTGCTCTATCCACTGCACCACCTAGCTGCCCCCGTCCAAAAATCTAATGAGTGGTTGCCAATAAATTAGAAGCTTTAGCAAGAGTTTAGATTTTTAAGCATTTATTAAGGAGCATAAGAATTTGGTGAGGAGAGAGAAAGAGGCCAAGGTGCCTACATCTATCTATCTCAAGGGAGCCAGCATTTCTGCCCCCTCCATACGGGGTCCTGGCGAAAGAGAAAGACCCTTCTTCATCCCACAAGCCTCCTGTGAAAAACTGGAAACATCTTGTCTACCCACACACAGCTCCAAACTAATTGGCTGGTAGCTTTGATCAACAGTACCTACGAGCAAATGTCACTTCCTGACTCCAAGGAACTGACCTTCCAAGGCATATGGCTTGTTCTCAGACTCCTTCTCCTTATGGTGGAGCTTTCCTACAGTATCTCTCCAGCAGGGGGCGTCACTCTAATTTTCACAGTCCCCCCTGTGCTTCAAGTGAAGAAACATGGTTTCCTCACATGAAGCAATAACATTACAGATGCTTATGACTAACTAAGTAAAGGGAATGAAAAGAGAGAAAAAGAAATTGAATGATGCATTGACAAAAGTTAAAGGGGGCACTCCCCTATTAGCAGGTGGACATCACAAACAGAAAAAAAAACCTAAAGGGGGCATTCCCCTTTAGTAAGTGGACATTATAAACAGTGTATACAGTGTGGAAAAAGAAAACAGGGAAATGTCCATTTAAGTCTTTGGAAGTCTTTTTTTTTTTTTAATTTTATTTATTTGTTTTGTGTGAGGCAGTTGGGGTTAAGTGTATTGGCTAGGATCACACAGCTAGTAAGTGTCAAGTGTCTGAGGCTGGATTTGAACTCAGGTACTCCTGAATCGAGGGCCGATGCTTTATCCACTGCCCCTGGAGGTCTTTTCTCAGATGATTTTGGGATGTCCTCTGGGTGTAGTTGTGGAATAGAAGTCTTTTTAGGGGTTGATGTGTGGATAATGGTAATTAGCCAGGAAAATTTCCTACAAAATTGAGCTTAACACAACTTTAAAATAGCTTTGTCAATAATCAAATCAAGCAATGAGAGTTCTCAAAAACATGTCTAAGGGAATTCAGAATCTTAGTTATTACACATAAAACATATAATATGAATAAAAAAATTTGAAACATTCTCCAAAACTTAATATTACTACAAGCATCAACACTGATTATCTTGGTTCCCTTGTTCCCTTCTGTGTATTTTTTTTTTTTTGCGGGGCAATGGGGGTTAAGTGACTTGCCCAGGGTCACACAGCTAGTAAGTGTCAAGTGAGATCAGATTTGAACTCAGATCCTCCTGAATCCAGGGCTGGTTCTTTATCCACTGTGCCACCTAGCTGCCCCCAAAGTACTCAATTTTTAAGAGAGAAGTTATGTTTTATCCAGATATATTGTGTAAAGCCTAATTTTTAGATGGTATTGAGTTTTCTATTGAGATATTGGTAGCATTTTTGGATAGGCATTCAATAAGGAAATTTTCATCATTTGCCAATCATATTTAAAACTGGTGAAAGTATAGATTCTTAACAAATTAGGATCTTTTTTGTCAGGCTAATTGTAAATTTTTAAAATCTTGGTAAGTTATTTGATTAAAATCTTTATATATGAGTGAGCAATGACCTAAAGTACTGCAACTGAAATCATGCTTAATTATAAAATATTTCATGATAAAAATAACTCTTTTTGTACTCTTCAGTGTAAACTTTGTGCAGTGCTTCTGTGACTGAGTTACTGAGAATGTTCATGTTTATTCTAGCCGTCAGAACCAGTTGAAAGGCCAGCAGCAGCAGCAGGTGGTACCCTTGTACCCTGATGAGGCAGAAGGTCTGACAGTTCCAAGGTATAAGCGAGATCTGGTACAGAAGCTAAAAATTTTGCGGCAGGAACTTTCTCAGCAGCAACCTCAAGCTGGCCACTGTCGCATTGAAGTCTCCAGAGAGGAAATTTTTGAGGTAAACTGAATGAAGAGTGAGCTTTTAAAATGTAGAAAAACTAAAGGAGAATTTCCCCCCTGCTCCCATTCCATTGGCCATTAGAATTCCTTCTGTTTTATAAGGATAGATTACTGTTTATTTTAAAGTAGGGAAAAGTATAATGGAACCAATTTCACCAGTATTTTGAATGTTTTCAAATATTTATTAGTTTCTTGTCCACATGTGAGTAATCTGAGTTCAACTTAAGTTATCTGTATATTTGTTTAGAGCTAAGTGCTTAAAAGATAGAAAGACCTGTTATACCTGAATATTATGTACTTCTAAGGAGCAAGAAATTTTAAAAGGAAAATTCTGTTAACATTTTAAATTGTTTGTTTAATAATCTTTATATGATTACATTAAAGACAACATCAGATAGAGGGAATATAAAGTCTCCTTCCAGTTTTATGACATTGATGGTTTTCATTAACTACCAGATATACCTATATTTACAATGTTTTCTCTCTCTCTCTCTCTTTCTCTCTCAATATAACTATATTTATGGTGCTCACTTTCTTTCTCTTCCCCCTCTCTTCCCCTCCTGTCTCTCTTTTTTTATATGTATGTGTATGTGTGTGTGTGTGTGTGTGTGTAGATATATATATATATATATCTGTATATGATGACCAATGTCACTTCAAATTGCCATTGCTATCAAATTTGGGGACTGGTAGAATGGTCTGGTTTATTTTTGAGAAGGTACCTTGTCCTTGTTCAGAAAAGTTTTTTGAGGGAGAAATCTTAAGTGGTAAAAGACCTACCTTGAAGTAATAGCTCCCTTTAGAATTTCAAGACTGTTTCGTTTGTTTGGGGATGGAGGAAGTTGGTGCTGATTATCACCTCAAAACTGGATTTGGGTGGATTATATGAACATATAGCAGAATTCTCTTCTGTTCTTTTGGCATTCAGACTAATCTTTCTGGATATATTTCTGTATCAGTAAATGAGGAGGTTGGAACAGATTATCCTAAAGTGTCTTCCAACTCTAACATCTTGGAATGCTGCCTATATAATAATTCTATGCATTCTCTTAAAGAACTCAGTTATTATTACTTAATGCACATACAAGTGCACTTAGTATGAACTATTGTCTCTACACACTATACATAATATAGTATGTGCCTTTGAATCACATGCCATAGGGAAAGCTTAGATTAGGAAAGGTTCTTGAAGTAATTTCTCTCTGCATTCAATTTTTTTTTTTTATGATTAGAAAAAAGAAAACCATGTATTTTCCTCATTTCTCCAAATTAGAAGCCACGGTAAATTGCTCTGTTTTCTAAGAAACTTGAATATTTCCCCTTTAAATAGTGATTGACAATTAGCTCAAATAATTTATTATGGTGATCAATAGAATATAATTTTTAATAGCTCTTGGTTATAATAAAAGTGAAATTATTTCAGGAATCATACAGACAAGTCATGAAAATGAGACCAAAAGATCTGTGGAAACGATTAATGATAAAATTTCGTGGAGAAGAAGGCCTTGATTATGGAGGGGTTGCAAGGTGAGGAATTCATTGTTGGTGTTCAGTTGTTTTAGTTGTGTCCAACTCTTTATGATCCCATTTGGGGTTTTCTTGGTAAAGATATTGGAGTGGTTTGCCATTTCCTTCTCCAGCTCATTTTACAGATGAGGAAACAGGCAACAGGATTAAATGACTTGCCTAGGGTCACACAACTAGTCTGAGGCTGGATTTGAACTCAGATCTTTCTGACTCCAGGCCTTACATTCTATCCATTGCCTGGGGACAGCCTGTTATTTAATAACAGCAGAATGTTAACATCTATGGATATAATTTTATGGTATTTTGATACCATAGCTTTTAATTTTATAGTTTGATATTCTAAAAATTAATTTATATCAGAAAGTATATGTTATGACACTTAATGTATGGTACAGAAAGACCCCTACTGGATGTACTATGAGGGTACTTGGATTTCAATCTTGGGTTCTGTCACTAACGAGCTATGTCAGCTTGAGGAAATTATTCATCTCTTTGGGCCCCAGTGTTCTCATTTATAAAATTAGGAAATTAAACTACTTATTTACCAAGATTCTATGTCCTATGCCTAAACAAATGATGCTTTCTCTCAACCTTGAGGTCTTTTCCTCTGTTGACTTTAACCAGCCCCTCTATATTCTTTCTCTTTCTCTCCCATCCCCATCTCTTACCCCAATTTAAATATGAATCTATCCTCACTAAGAATCTGCTCCAGAAATAAGTTATGTTAAACACTAATTATTTTTATAGGTTTTTCATATTTCATAGATGAAGGAGACATGGGGGACATAACTCCAGACCACTCTTTCATGTGGTTTTCATTATGCTCTGATAGGCCCATATCCCGTAGCTGTTAGCCCATGGAGTTTCTGGAGCTGTTACTGTTGGTCCTTTCCTGCCTGGAGATTGTTTCTTGATAGAACCATCATAGTTTCGCATGTATTCTTGGATTCTGCTTACTCCTTGGCTTGCAAATCGATGGTTTCTATAAGCTGTTGATTTGTAGGTGAAGCTAATTTGAGCAGAGTGCACATAGTATTCCAAAGTTTCTTGGTTTGCCAATAATAGTGAGGCTTCTTGGTGAATCTTAATCACCTAAGGTTGCATCCTTCATTTTGAAAGGAACAATCTTTTTACAAGCAGGGGCAGGACAAATAAAATGGGGTGTACTTGTATTGCTTTTTCTAGACTGCATGCAATAGACTTTATTGTATGTGTTATTTTATTTATGTACTTTGTTCATTGTAATAGAAATCTATGGTTCTACTCTGTGAAATGCAATTGGATATTTTGAAAACCAAAGAAAACATTGGGGTGCTTGGAATTTATTTTTAAAATAAAACAAAACCACCACCAAAAATAAAATAGGAAAACCATACTTGTAAAATTTGCTTTTCTCCAAAATATTGTCATATAGTCTATAATTATAATCTGAAAATAATATTGTTACATGCTTTGGTTTTGTGTTTTTGAACTAAATATGAGCCAATTTTTCTTAAGCCTCTTAAAGTCATTCATTTAGGGTCAGTGAGTGACAAAGCCAGAATCACAATTCAGGTATATTGACTCTTGGTTATTTCTATTATGCCATTTTGAGGAGTATTCCATTTTGATGTGTGGGAAAGTTTTGCAAAAATACAAAGTAGTATATGTATATGGTGATGGTACTTCTTAAAATTGATAGAACATTTGCTTTTAAGATGTGATTAGGTAGATTACCAAATGTTATGTTATACACATATGCACACGCGCACGCGTGCGCACGCACACACACACACACTAATTTAACTCACACCGTTTGTTCTGTGTTGAAAATGGAAAAACAAGTGCTTTCTGTGAATCATGTAGTATAAACCCATGCTATACTTGGTAGGAGTGATGAAAGTTATGAGGAAAAGTATGAAATGTTCCGAATGAGATTGATACTTTCCTTTAAATTTATCTGTCCTTCATTGCAGAATTGTTTAGCAATGGAAACTTAGTAGTTGAAAGTAGTCAGTACAGTCAGAATTCTGGGCTGTGACACTAAATAAATGTATCCTCTTTTCAGGTGCACAATCTAGTTGTTTAGTTTCAGTTTTCCCAGCTATAAAATGAGGATAAAAAGAGCACCTCTCTCACAGGATTGTTATGTGGATCGAATGAGATAATATTTGCAAAGTGCTTAGCACAGTCCTGGGCATATAGTAGGTGCTATATAAATATTGTTATTGTTGTCATTATGATTATTATATTCTGAAATACCAATTTGGGGAAAACTTCCCAGAAGTAATGAAAATGAAATAATACTTTAAATTCAAGAAATTTATCACACATGGTAGGCTGTTTTAACAATCTGACCTGGGGCAGCTAGGTGGTGCAGTGGATAAAGCACCAGCCCTGGAGTCAGGAAGACCTGAGTTTAAATCCAGCCTCAGACACTTGACACAATGACCCTGGGCAAGTCACTTAACCCCAATTGCTTCACACACAAAAACAAAAAAAATCCCCCCAAAACCCCCCAACAAATAAAACTCTGACCTTATTATATCATTTGCAGCTTCATTTTATTATATTCCATTTGTATTTCCACAGCTAACAGTGTGTTTGTATTCACTCTTTAAAAGGGGTTTGTTTATTAGACAATTAATTTATGTGTTGGCTCTTTAGGGAATGGCTGTATCTCTTGTCTCATGAAATGTTGAATCCATATTATGGCCTCTTCCAGTACTCAAGAGATGACATCTATACGTTGCAAATCAATCCAGATTCTGCAGTTAATCCGGTATGATGATGTGAATTTGATGACCCAAAATGCTTTTATATAGAAGTCCCTTGGCCCATATATAAACTTCACTTGTTTAACAGAACGTGATTTTCCAGCAAAATTATATATAACGCAAAGTTAGCTGCCAGTTCTGTAAAAGACCAGGGTGTTATAGGAAGAATTTTTCAGCATTTCTGAATTTTGATTCCAAAACTCAAGCTATAGCTCTCCCATCAATCTCTGTAGTTCTTTGGGCCATGGAAATTTCCTCTTTCCTGCATGTTCCCTGATGTCACATTTCTACCTTCTGTAATTTAATTTTCTTCTTTCACTTGTCATGTTATTTACATTTTATAATAAAATTTGGCTACAATATCATTCTAGTGGGTATTGTTATATGTTTACAGTATCAAGGAGAAGGGGTGATTGACAGACAGTAGAGAAGTCAAGAAGGATAAAAATTGAGGAAAAGCCATTGGATTTGGCAATTAGGAGATCACTGGTAACTTCAGAGAGAGTAGTTCCAGTTGAATGATGAAATCAGAAGCTAGACAGTAAAGATTTGAGAAGAAAGGAAGTGGAGGCTTCAATTTTAAACAACCTTCTCAAGGAGTTTAGCCCAAAAGGGAGGAAAATTTGGGATGATAGCCAGCAGGGCAGACAGTACAATACCTACCACATAGCAGGCACTTAATAAATGCTTGTGGACTTGAGGTGGAATTGAGTCCTAGGGGGTTATAGGAATACCCTCAATTTTAAGAGGATTATTTAAATAGATTCCATAGCTGTCCTTCAAGTTGTGACAAACAACTAGAAGGGGTAGTAGGTTAATGGTTCAAGATTGATATTTAGGATGGAAGAGCAATTGGATCCTTTGGAGAAGAGCTCTTCTGAAAGTTGCCCAACAGCAGTGTGTGGGTATCTTCAGATTTTGTTTATGGGCAGGAATTTGGGGAAGGTGGGGCAAAGGTGTAAAATGGTTTTAGGATAAAGGATAGTAGTATTTCTAAAGAATAGAGTGGAAGGCAAGAGATGGGAAGTGAATGGGAGAGAAAAAGCCTAGTGGTGAGGTAGAGGAAGGTTGCCTGAGTATAAACATAAGCTGCAAAAACTTAAAAACATTGTTGTACTCTTCTGAAAGAGGACTTCTGGGTTTTCTAGCATTTTGGAATGTATTTATAGAATTTAAAATACATAGAATTATTTGTCCAAGCAACTTTCAGAAGAGCTCTTCTCCAAAGGATTTAAAGTACATTTGTCCAAATCCATTTCTGATCTAAAATTAAAATTCAGATAAATTATATCTTTATTGGCAGCTGACTACTTGCATTGTTGGAAGATAGAACAGAAATTTGAAAACTATTTTCTTGTAAAATTGTTATTTTTTTAAAATCATGTTTGGTGACATTTGTTCCTTAAATATAAACTTTTAAATTTCAGGAACACTTATCATATTTCCACTTTGTTGGACGGATAATGGGGATGGCTGTATTTCATGGTCATTACATTGATGGTGGTTTCACGTTGCCTTTTTATAAACAATTGCTTGGAAAGTCAATTAATTTGGATGACATGGAGTTGGTTGATCCAGATCTTCATAACAGCTTAGTCTGGATACTGTATGTATTGACCCTAAATTGTTTACTATGGCAGAAATTTAAGTTCGTAAAATTGATACTGGTCATGAGTAGAATTAGATTGGATTTAAAAGAATAAAATAGGTAGTTTTGTTATTGCTTTCACCAAAGTATATTAATGAACTGATAGCTGATAAGGAACTCATAGGGATGACTGAATGAATTAGTCTCACTTTGAAAGAAGTTGTTAATAAGTTTAGTAAAATACCCTAACACACTCCTATATTTTGTGCAATGAACATTTCTCATTCTGCATATTCAAGGTGTCTGTGGGTGCCACTGATAATAGTTAAAAAAATTTTTTTTTTAATTTCAGGAAGATTCTAGCTTGTTGCATTGCTTTGTTTATTTGAAATGCCTTTCTATTCTGACCTAAAAATGTCCAGATTTTTTTTTCTAAATGCAGAGTAGGGTAATCTTTTTTTAAAGCTAATTTAATTTAATAGACAAGCACCTCTGAAATATTTCCACTTGCAAAATCCTTTAAATGTTATTTTTAGTGTATATTATGTAATCAAGTTGTTTTATTGAACAATCTAAAAATATGTATTTATGAAGATTAGTTTTCTTTATAATTGGTCTGCCTAAGAACTATTTGAGATAGTAGCAAAATTAGTAGATTGCAATATTAGTAATTTAAATAACTCAAATGATTTATTTATCATGAAAGAGAATTCTGATTCAAGAACATATATCTCTTCTTTGGTTTTTGTCAGTCTAGGCTGTTTGTACATCTAGGGTATATGCATTTCAGATTTTATATGCTTGTTTGTGTTTTTTTTTCCCCCCTTTCTAGTGAGAATGATATTACAGGTGTCTTGGATCATACCTTTTGTGTGGAACACAACGCTTATGGTGAAATTATTCAACATGAACTTAAACCAAATGGTAAAAGCATCTCAGTTACAGAAGACAATAAAAAAGAATATGTCAGGTGAATACTTTTTTGTTCTTCAGGCAGTATTGTCTGGTTACTTTGGTTTTTTTTGAAAACTGCTTATTTGGCAGAGAAATACAACATTGATCTGAGCTTTAATATAAAAACACTTGTGCTGTTTTAGTGGTGCTAGCTATAGTTCATGAATTATTAAATTTCTTGTGTAAGTGCAAGAAATATTTTTCAGAACTTTAGAAAATATTAAGTGAGAGTTGGAGAGAATTTTGGGATAAGTCCTTGATTAATGTGAGTTTGAATCTAATTAAGACCTCACAGAATTGAAAGGGACTTCATCAACCTGAACCTGAAAAAGAATCCTCTCCTTAGTATACACAATACAAATGGTTATCCATAGACTTGCAGTGAAGGGGAACCTATTAACTTCTGAGGCAGCTCATTCCACTTTTGCATAGTTCTAATTTCCTTATAGTCAGCCTAAATTTAAGGCATTGCAACTTTCACTTATTGCTTCAAGGACTGTAAACCCCTGACTATACTGTAAGTTCTATGAGGGTATCACCAGCAAAAGCTCACACAGAGTTGGTACTGAATAAATGCTTGCAAATTGAATATGAAACTCTGTTCTCTCTCTCCCTCTCCCTCTCCTCTCTCCTCTCTCCTCTCTCCTCTCTCCTCTCTCTCATATATATTTATTTTTCTTTCAAATCAATCTTTCCTTAGTCTAGGATTTTTAAAACAGCTGTTTCAAGCATTAAGTATTTATTAATCACTTCTTGTGTGCCAGGTACTCTACAGGTGCTAGAGATAGCTACCCTTGAGTATAGTTAGGGAGCAACAAGTGCATATATAAATATTTGAAATAGAGACAAAATAATTTTGTGGTAAAGGTACACTAGTTGCTGGGGCGTGAGGAAAGGCTTCATGTAGAAGGTAGTGCTTGAACTGAGCCTTGAAGGAAGCTAAGGATTCTAATATAATGAAGTGAGGAAGTAGTGCATTCCAGGCATAAAAGATAGTCAACAAGCACTTAATGTGTATCAAGAACTGCGATAAGCACAAAGGGATAAAAAGAAAGTTAAAAAACAGTTCCTGATCTCAAGGATACTACATTCTAATTACAAAGAATATAAGATATATATCAGGGATCAGGGGTTCTTAAATTTTTTGGCACTCTGGTGAAATCTGTGGGACCTTCTCAGAATAATGTTTTTGAATGTATAAGAGAAAATACAAAGGATCATAAAGGAAAGCAATTATATGGAAATGTAGTTATCAAAATATTTTAAAAACAAGTTCATATAATCCAGATTGAGAATCCCTGGTGTAGTTGGAAGGTAATCTTGGAGCCAGGTAGGGGAGAGAGGGAAAGGGGTTTGGTAATGGGAAAGGCCTCCTGCAGAAGGTGATATTTGAGCTAGATCTTGAAGGAAGCCAGGGAACTTAGCAGTGAGAGGTGGAGAAGGAGAATGTAGCGGGAGTGGAGAACTAGCTAGTGCTAATGTGCAGAATAATAGATGCCTGTGTGAGAAGAATAGTAAGTAGGACTGTGGAAGGGAATATAGTATAAGAAGACTGAAAAGGTAGGAAGAGGGGTCACATTGTGAATGACTAAATATCAAGCAGAAGATTTTATATCTGATCCTGAAACAGGAAACAGTGGAGTTTATTGAGTGAGGACTTAAGTGGTAAAACCTGTGCTTTACAGAAATCACTAAGATGAATTAGAATCAGGAGAGTCTTGAGGTTGGGAAACCAATTAGGAGACCATTTCAATAATCCAGGCAAGAGGGCAGCTAGATGGCACAGTGGATAGGATAGAGCACCGGCCCTGGAGTCAGGAGAACCTGAGTTCAAATCCGACCTCAGACACTTAACACTTACTAGCTGTGTGACCCTGGGCAAGTCACTTAACCCCAATTGCCTCACTTAAAAAAAAAAAATCCAGGCAAGAGATCATGAGGACTTGAATTAAGGTCGTGAGAAAAGCATAGATGCAAGAGATGTAAGGTGAAGGAGATTGAGGAGTCAAGAATAATGCAGAAGTTACAAATTTGGGAGATGGGAAGGAATTTGGAAGAGGTTATGGAGTGGGGTGGAAGAAAATAAGATCTGTTGTGGATATGTTGAATTCCTTCTCATCTCCTCCCACCCTTGTGTGTTTCACCGATAAGGAAACGGAGGCCCAGAGAAGTTAAGTGGCTTGCCCAGGGTCACAAAGGAAATAAGTTAGGAGTTTGAAAATAACAGAAACTTAACCCTCCTGAAAGTTTTGAATGGACTGTGTATGAGAAAAGTCGTGGCTAGATGAGCAGGCATACTACATTGATGTGCAAAGCTTTGTGTAACAAATTCTGCTTGGTTAAAACTTTATTTAAAAGGGAGGGCTAAACAAGGGGAATGATTTTCAGCAACTTTTAATAACAATTATTTTTCTGATTTTGACTTTAATATTTCAGGGTTTTGCCAGATTTAAAGACTTCCCAAAGTAGTTTAGAAAAGCAAACTGTTGGGATCCATCTACCTAAGATGGCTGCTTGGACAGAGACAAATAGCCCTATCCCACCAGGACCTCAGAATTGTACTACATCAGATAATGATACAGAAAACCAGTGAAAGACTATAGGAAACGATTTCTTCTGTATCAGCATTGTACAAAAAGTCAATCAGAAAGCCCCATGGACAGTAGGAAAGGAGACCTACCATTGAAGTCAATACCTATCACTCAAAAAGCCTCCCAGAAATTAGGCAGAGACACATATAACCTTTAAGACTCTCTGTCCTTAGGCAGCAAGCATGGCCATGCTAGGGAATTCAAGGACCTGTAACATGGATTTTTGAGGTCTTTGATAGAAGTAGCAACTAGTTCAATGTGGCTCTGGTTGTTGTAGCACTCAGGGAAATCCCAGTTCTGTTGGCTTATGAGTTTCCTAGCACTCTGTCTTGAAATACCATAGAAGTCTCTGAATAGACAGCATTTTGAATCTCAAAGATTCAGGGTATGCTGTATAACAACTCAGATGTCATTATTATTATTATTATTATTATTATTATTACTATTGGTGAGGCAGTTGTGGTTAAGTGACTTGCCCAGGGTCACAGAGCTAGTAAGTGTCAAGGATCTGAAGCCCGATTTGAACTCAGGTCCTCCTGACTCTAGGGCCAGTGCTCTATCCACTGTACCACCTAGCTGCCCCACAGGTGACCTAATTAGACCAAGCAGAGATAACTACCTGACCCCAAAGAGCAGGAGGAAGGTAGAGCCTGGGCAATGTCACAAAATCCTATTCAGAAATTAAGGCTGGAGAAATGAATAAACACAAGATCCAAACCATTATAAAGAAGAACAACATATGTAGAGATACCTAAAAATCCAACCTTAAAGTGCTATAACAATTGCAAGCAGAGAATGAAAGGGAAAAATGGGTTTTCCACAAGTCCTATATGAAGACCCAGAAGAAATAAAACGAGATTAAAAAATGATTTTTAAAAAAGCTTTAGAAGTAAGAATTTGTAGATTTAGTTTAGAATCAATAGTGGTAAACTTTGCCCAAGTCATAGACTCCCTAAAAATTAGAATAGACCTAATCAAAGATTCCATGAATCAGCTAGAAAATATTACAGTAAAATCAAAGGATTTTTTAAAATGGAAGGATATATAAGATATCTGCCTGGGAAACCTGGAAAATAAGTCAAGGGGAGATAATTTAAGAAACATCAAACTCCCTGAAAACCATAATAATAAAATCTGGAGATTTTTGTGGTGGTAAAGAATTGGAAATTGAAACGATGTCCTTTAAATTAGGGAATGCTGAACAAGTGGTATATGATTGTGATTGAATACCATATGCTATAAGAAATGACAAGCAGGAGCACCAGCTCTGGAGTCAGGAGGACCTGAGTTCAAATCCGGCCTCAGGCACTTGACACTTACTAGCTGTGTGACCCTGGGCAAGTCACTTAAACCCAATTGCTTTACACCCCCCCCCCAAAAAAAAAAAAAAAGAAAAAGAAAAAAAGGAAATGACAAGCAGAATGGTCTCAGAAAAATCTGGGAAGACTTCCATGAATTGATGCAAAGTGAAATGAGCATAACCAGGAGAACACTACACATAACAGTAATATTGTATGATGGTCAACTGTGAATGACTTAGCTATTCTTAGCAAACTAATATCCAAGACAATTCTGAAGGACTTAGAATGAAAAATGTTGTACATATGCAGAGAAAGAACTGATGCAGATTGAAGCATTTTTTCACTTTCCTTTTTATTTATTTATTTTTAAATAAATAAAAGTATTTTATTATTTTCCAGTTACATATAAGGATAGTTTTCAACATTTGTTTTCACAGGATTTTTAGTTCAAATTTTTTTCTCCTACCCTTCTTTTCCTCCCTCCTTCCCAAGATGGAAAGCAGTCTGAGATAGGTTGTATGTGTACAATCACATTAAACATATTTCTACATTAGTCATCTTGTGAAAGAAGAATCAGAGCACAAGGGAAAAACCTCAAAAAAGAAGGAAAAAACCCCAGGCCAAAAGTAGAAACAGTATGGTTCAATCTGCATTCATAATCCACAATTCTTCTTTCTGGATGTTGAGAACATTTTCTATCATAAGTTCTTTCAAACTGTTTTGGATTGTTGCACTGCTGAGAAGAGCCAAGTCTATCCCCCATTGTTCATCACACAATGTTGCTATTACTGTGTACAGTGTTCTCCTGGTTCTGCTCCTGTCAGTCAGCATCAGTTCATGTAAGTCCTTCCAGGTTTCTCTGAACTCCTCCTGCTCATCATTTCTTACAGCACACAATAGTATTCCATTACATTCATATACCACAACTTGTTTAGCCATTCCCCTATTGATGGGCATTCCCTCGATTTCCAATTCTTTGCCACCACAAAGAGAGCTGCTATAAATATTTTTGTACATGTGAGTCCTTTTCCCTCTTCTATGATCTCTTTGGGATACAGACCTAGCAGTGGTACCACTGGGTCAAAGGGTATGAACAGTCCCATAGCCCTTTGGACATAGTTCCAAATTGCTCTCCAGAATGGTTGGATCAGTTCACAGCTCCTCCAACAATGCATCAGTGTTACAATTTTTCCACAGGTTCTCCAACATTCATTATTTTCCTTTTTTGTCATATTATCCAATCTGATAGGTGTGAGGTGGTACCTCAGAGTTGTTTTTATTTACATTTTTCCGATCTCACTTTCTTTTTTTTTAATAATAAACATTTTTATTCATAGTTTTGAGTTCCAAATTTTATCCCTCCTTCCCTCTTCCCCTCCCTCAAGGTGGTAAGCAATCAGATATGGATTATACATGTGCAATTATATAAAACATTACCATATTAGTTATTTTGTACAAGAAAACTTGAATAAAAGAAAAAAGAATGCAAGAAAGTGAAAAATAGCATGCCTGTCTGTGTTCAGTCAATATCAGTTCTTTTTCTTTGGAGGTTGATAGTATGCTTCATTAGTCCTTTGGTATTGTCTTAGCTCATTGTATTGTTGAGAATCGTTTAAGTCTTTCACAGTTCTTCATCAAACAATATTGCTGTCTCTGTACAATGTTCTCTTGGTTCTGCTCACTTCACTATGCATTAGTTCATACAAGTCTTTCCAGGCCTTTCTCAAATCATCGTGCTTGTCATTTCTTATAACACAATAATATTCCCTCACCATCATATGCTACAGCTTGTTTAGCCATTCCCCAATTGATGGGCATTCCTTTGATTTCCAATTCTTAGCCACCACAAAACAGAACAGTCATAAATATTTTTGTCCAAATAGGTCTTTTTCTCTTTTAGGGGATGTCTTTGGGATATAAACCTAGCAGTAGTATTCCTGGATTAAAGGGTATGCACAGTTCTATAGCCCTTTGGACACAGTTCCCAATTGCTTTCCAGAGTGGTTGGCTCTTTTCACAACTCTACCAACATTCACTTTCTTTTTAAAAAATTTTTTGCAACTTGGCTAATATAGAAATATGTTTTACATAATTTCAGATGTATAATTTATATCACCTTTTTTGCCTTCTCAATGAGCAGGGGAGGGATGAGAGGGATGAAGAGAATTCAGAACTCAAAAATTTATTAAAAATGTCAAACATTCAAAAAATTTAGATGAAAAACTAGTAAGAGAAAGAAAGAAAAAAGGAAAATCTAGAGCTGAGTAGGAACTTTGAAATGTAAGCAAGAGTCAGTAGAAACAGAAATGTTGACTTTTTTGAACAGTTGGAAGGGGCTATGAGATGATAAAGTGCTAATCTACTAGGTGTAGAAAAAACAAGTGGGGTAGCAATAATGATGCCCCCTAAAAAAAGAAAATAACTGGCCCATTGAAATATTTTTTAAATGCATAGAAAACAGCAGAAATTCAGAAAGAAACCCAGAGAAGCAAGACAGTTTTGAACATAACATGTTAGCTTTTTTAAAAAGCAAAAGTGGTCACCAAAAACAAAAAGCAAGTGGTATGAAAACAGATGCACAGCTTCATGTGTAGTCCTTTTTTTGTATTCTACTTAATATGTAGAAGTGCTTATTTTTTATGGTGGTTGTGAAGTTCGGACTACATCTATCTATCTATCTATCTATCTGTATATATACACAGACACACACAAATTACTACCTACTACTTCTCCCCCTCACAAAATAGAAGCCCTCTCTTGTACGAAATAGGATATTGTCAAGTAAAACAAATCAATATGTTGATGACATCTGAGACCTAAAGTCTCTGCAGTGCTAGTTTGTAAAGATTATTTAACTTATTGTATGTGTATCTTTAGTACCCAACACAGAGTAGGTAATTAATAAGTAACTATTTGTTGATTGATGATCTCTGCCAAGAGGTGAGTATATTTTATTATCAATCTTCCAAAGTCTTAATTGGATTGTTCTTATTGAAAAAGAAACATTGTTCCAAGCTTTTGGAACAAAAACTTATTATTTGAGAAAAACTGCTAGGAAAATTGGAAAATAATATGGCAGAAACTTGGTATAGACCAACATTTCATACCATATACCAAAATAAGGTCAAAATAGATAACATGATTTACACATAGAGGATGATACCTTAAGCAAATTAAGAGAGCATGGAATTGTTTATCTGTCAGATTATGGTTAGAGGAAAAATTTAGGACCAAAGAAGATATAGAAAGCAAAACAAATGTAAAACAGATAATTTTGATTATATAAAATTAAAAGTTTTTTGCACAAACAAAACTAATGTAACCAAGATTACAAAGGAAGCAGAAAACTGGGGAATGGCTGAACAAATTGTGGTATGTGCTTATGAGGGAATAATATTGTGGTATAAGAAATGATGAGCAGGATGCTCTCAGAAAATCCTTTAAGACCTACATGAGCTGATACAAAGTGATATGTACTGTGTACAAAGTAACAGCAATATTTTAAGATGATCAGCTGTGAAGGACTTATGACGAAAAATGTTGTCCATCTCCAGAGAGAACTGGTGGTGTCTGAATACAGATCATTTACATTTTTTTTCTTGAGGGTTTTTTTGGTCTGTTTTCTTTCATTACATGGCTAATATGGAAATGTTTTGCATGACTACACATGAATAACATTGAATTGCTTGCCTTCTCAAAGAGGGGGTATGGGAAGGGAGGGAGAGAATTTGGAACACAAAGTTTTTTAAATGGATGTAAGGAATTGTTATTGCATATAATTGGGGGGAAATAAAATGCTAAAAAAAGAAATAAAAGAAATCAAGCAACCTTATATCTTTAAGTGAGAACATTTAAAATGGGATAAAAAAAATTAGTTTGGAATGAGAACTTTAATTCTTTTTGTCCGTTGGCCATCTTTTAGCCCCACCCCCTGCCAGCCTGTGTTTTTGTCTGATTATTCAAATACTCACTTCTCTGTCATTTCAATTTCTTCACAGTTTGGCTTCAACCTACCTTTCCAGCTTTATGATACTTTGCTCTCCTTCACACATATTTCAGTCTGGCTGAACTGGCCTCCTTATCTCCACACATGGAATAACCGTGTCCTGTTTTGTCCTGCCGCCTGCCTGGGGTGCCTGGAATATGGTCCTTTATCTCTGCTCTTATACTCCTCAGCTTTCTCCAAATCTCTTTCCAGGTGCCGCCTGCTCTTGGAGGCCACTCTCGATTTCTCTGTGCCTGTACCAGCCACCCCCTATCCCAGTCATGCCCTCCTCATAGCCCACATTGTTACATCTTATGTGCCCCTAGAGTCTAGCACAATGCCTGGCACATGAAGAGGATTGATTTTGTAATGTTTGTTTTGTTGTATTAGATAGATATTTGGAAACTTTAACTTTGACAAAGTTACAGGTTATTCCAGTAATGTTATTGAATATTTGGTTTCTTTATTTCGATATATATGAATCATTCAATCATAAAAGATTCCTGTACCATTATTATAGGCTTTATGTAAACTGGAGATTTTTGCGAGGAATTGAAGCTCAGTTTCTGGCTCTGCAGAAGGGATTTAATGAAGTAATACCACAACCTTTGCTGAAGACATTTGATGAAAAAGAACTAGAGGTCAGTGTGCTAATATGTTGTGTTATCAAGTGTAATTTGAGACAAAGTAAGTATACTAGGTGGACTTTTGTTATCCTGGGTGTAGTCTCTGTTAGTTTCACCATTGCAGCCACTCCACCCTCCTCTCCCCTCCGCCCAACACATACAGAGTTCAAAATATTGAGATTTTAAATCATGGAATTTAGAATTGGAAAGAAATTATAATGATCGTTGAGGGCAACCCTACCTTTTTACAAATGAGAAAACTCAAGCTTAGGGAGGTGGCAGTCTAAATTGTAGAACCAGCATTTGAATCTAGATCCTATGAGTCCAGCTCCAGTCTTTCTTCCATTTCACCATGCTGTTGCTTATTATTACAGCACAGCCCCAGGTTATTATCCATTTTAGTGAGAATTCAAGGAAACATGAATAATTTTGAATGGTCCTTCATTGACCATCTTCCCATTGAAAAGTACAGTGGGTTAGAATTATAAGGAAGAACTGGAAGTAAAGGATAGATTTTTCTGTATAAACTGAATGGTGATAACAGAGTACGGATAGTAGAATGTCCATGGATATTTGGGAATTTTCACTATGGGTAGTTTGTATTGTCCCCAAATTGAAAAATTTTCCACCCTTCATTCAGTTTTACATTCAAATGAGTAGCGAATTTAATGGTGCAATTGCTACTAATCTAATAAGTACGTGGTAGGGCTTGGGGATGGGGAGAAAGTTTCTGCGTACCCTGGAACTGTTTTTGCTTTGCTTTTTATTCCCATTGTTTGGCTCAGCACCTTGCAAAAATGATAAATAATTATTGATTCCATACATGCTTTACATAATAATTCTCATTTTGAAAGTACTTTAAGGTTTACAAAGTGCTTTCCTCACAGGAATCTTGCATTGTTTGTGTATATGTATAGTTGAGCATATATGCATTTATGCACCAACACACAGATGCATTTGGTGGACTCTACTGTTATCTACTCAAGTATCACATTCAGTAGATCCTACACCAAGAGGATCTTAATCTATGTTATTTCATTTGTAACCCAGTTGTATAGCAAGGATCTCTGATTTATCATTCAAAAATGGATAAACTGAAATGACAACATTAAGAGATAGTTCTGGAAAAAAAATAGACTCAGAAATTCTTTTTATGGGATTTTTGTCCTTTACCTCTCCCCTTATTCTTTTTTACATCAGATTTCATTAGATGATGTTAATTACTTAAGATTTTTAGGTTTGCTAGGTTGTTCCTGTAGCAATGAAGGGTGACTATTCTAGAAGATTTTGTCTTCCTCAGAATTGTGTTGCATGTAGTCACTACCATATATTTTAGCAACTGTTGTGCTCAGATTGTTTCTTATGTGTTGTTTTTAGCTTCCTAATTAGTTTATACAATTGAAACTATGGTCCATCAGTACAAGGACCAACCACATGCTCTTAACAGTGCTGGTCATTAAACACTACTTAGTTTAATTAATTAATTAAATTAAATTTATGTTACCTAATATTGTCTTGTTAGCTTTTAAGCATTTTACTTTGGTATTAGGGGAATTTATTGAATATCTGCTATCTTAGAATTAAATCATTACACTTATGTTGTAGTTCCATTTTTCTTACTATGTCTACTTGCAAGTTGCTTCACCTCTTTAGGCTCAGTTTCCCTAAATGCAAAATGAGAAGATTAGATTATTTTTAAGGCGCCTTCCTGCTCTGACCTTGTCTGACTTATTATAGAGCTTCCAGATGTGTCTCTTTTAGCCTTTCCTATCCACCAAAACAAATACTGCAAAATTTTCTAATATAGAATATTATTAGAAGTTTTCATTATAACCATTGCCTGTCTATTTTGTGAACAGCTCATCATCTGTGGGCTAGGAAAGATTGATGTTAGTGACTGGAAGGTAAATACGCGGTTGAAACACTGTACCCCAGACAGCAATATTGTAAAATGGTTCTGGAAAGCTGTCGAATTTTTTGATGAAGAAAGGAGAGCACGATTACTTCAGTTTGTGACAGGATCTTCCAGAGTGCCTTTGCAGGGATTTAAAGCTTTACAAGGTGAGGCACCCCTGACAATAACTTGAAAGCATTTTCATGGATGTGCAAACTTTGCAGATGAATTGATATTATGAGTAGGGATTCTCTTCCCTCATAGTGTTCTTTGTCAATTGATCAATAGTTTTCATATCACCTTGCTTATCTTGGTTTCTTCAAATACCCCCCTACCCCTTAATTTACTTGCCAGTATACTGGGAAAATTATTCTTTGATTTTTCTAGCTATAAGTACTATCTACAGAGCTTTTTTTCAGCTACTTCTTAGATTATGTTTATGCAGGAGGAAATAAAACAGAAATAACATTTGGTATCCATGTACCTTTATGGATTGTGTATCTGTGCTGCAGTTCATGTTATAAATGAATCTAGATCTATATTTTCTCTTGTACTGTCTACTTGCTCATATTAAATGGCATAAATGCTTACATTGACCTAATTCATTAGTTCTCTTTGTAATTATTGCCTTCTTGAATTTCTAACAACTATCTGAAACCAAAATTTGTACAATTTTTCTTGCATTGGTTAATTTGTTACAGGGTTTGGGGTTTTGTTTTTGTTTGTGGGTTGGGGATTATTTTGGGGGGCTATCAAAGGTTTATTTTGGGTAGAATATAAAAGTTAGTGGGTTTCCAATCACATATTTTCTTCAGAAATGTTTTTTTTTTGGGGGGGGGGGCGACTTGCCCAGGGTCACACAGCTAGTAAGTGTCTGAGACTGGATTTCAACTCAGGTCCTTCTGAATTCAGGGCTGGTGCTTTATTCATTGCGACACCTAGCTGATCCTCAGAAATGTTTTACTAGAAAAGGATGCTTAGATGTATATGGTATAGATCTTTTTTCCCCAGAGTTTATTATCTACTTTCAAATACCATATTGCTTCCTTTTGACCGTTATGAGGTTGTGGAGAGTTACAGCATTCTCTTTCTGGTGGACCATGCCTATAATGATTTCATTCTAAGACTAGTTATTGGTTTAATGTATTTCCTGTGACTTTTTCACTTTTATTTAATTTACAGGTGCTGCAGGCCCAAGACTATTTACAATACACCAGATTGATGCTAGCACTAATAACCTACCGAAAGCTCACACGTGGTGGGTTTTTTTTTCTTCAATTTAATGTATAAAAATAGAGAATGAAACAGAATTTTTTTTCCTTTAACATTGTCACATTTGGACTGAATTGATTGAGAAAGGATTTCTATACAACCATTACCAGCAGACAGGCTTTAAATGTCTTGCTCCCCCCCCCCCCCCCCCGAGTTCTAGTGAAAGTTTCAGTCTTCCTTCAACATTTTCATAATTAGATTGTATTGAGATAGAACTAAAAGCCAACTCCTTAGGAGGAAAGGAACTTTTAAAAATCTTGCTCTTGTCAGTAGGTTACAATTTATAGTAATTCAACATCTCAAAGATAGGTACAAAGAAATCATAAGTGATCATCCATTGAGTATAATTTCTATTTTGGAGGAGTATTGATTTAATTTTCTGTCTTTGTATTATAAGACCTAAACAAAAAATGCATAAGAAACTTAGTCTAGAGTTTGAACTTTGTAAACAAATACTTTTAGTAACAGTGTATACATTTATATAATCATCTTATTTACTTGTTCACAGCTTCAATCGAATAGACATTCCACCCTATGAAAGTTATGAGAAGCTTTATGAGAAGCTGCTAACAGCCATTGAAGAAACATGTGGATTTGCTGTGGAATGACAAATGTTGCCAACTTCTTGGAACTCCATTTATATATGCTTGATTGATAGCCCGCCCCCTCTCCTCCCCCCCCCCCCATTTCCAACCAAGATTCAAGAAATGCTTGAAATACAGGAACACCTTTCCCCTCTTCTACTCTAGGACACCATGAAGGGGAAGGGTGGTTTTGGAATTTCCTTTCTGAGAAAAAAAAATGGCCTTTGCCATGAGGCCACTCCGCTGCTATTTAAAACTATTATCTTGAACCCACAGAATGCTGACTTTTCCTATGTTTTCAAAGTCTGGCAGTATTCTACCCTTAAAGACTACTATTATTTTTATAAAAGGTAATCTATTTTGTTTACCTATCAGAATTTGCCTTTCTAAAAACATCAAGACACAATTTCAGCAGTCGGTACAAGTAACATTTCAGCTTCACAGAACACATACCAAACAGCTACTATAAATACTCTTTTTAAAAAGAAAAATAAAGTTATTTTTGGATTGCTCTAATTTTGGATAAATTTGGCTAAAAGAATCATTAACCTTTTAAGCAAGCCACTTACATATTTAATTACATTTTCTTATAGTAAAGCATTATATTCTGCATTGTATATTGAATATAATTGTTCACTAGGTGGGTCTTTTAAAATACTTTTTCAAGCATGAATTTCCAGGAAAACAATTATACTATTTTGGTTTTTATTTATATCACTTGTCAGATTTTTAATGCAACTACTGTTTTAGTGATTTTATCATTGGACACAATACTTTGTGTTCATGGTGTCCCTGTTTTTTAAGAAACTTTTTTAAAGGACTTTTATAATGAGTCACCTTTATCAAGTATTTTGGATTTGCATTTCATCTTAAATGAAAATGCTGCATTTTTTAACTCCTAAAAGCATGTTGATGGTATATGTTCAGTCTTATTTTTAGATATACTGTTTTTAAGAACCAAAGTTCCTTATGTCAAAGTGCATCTAGTTGGTTATGTATTAATTGATGTATCAAGAATTCTATCAGGTAAACCATATTTAACCTTTGTTTAGCTGCTTATGAAATGGAGGTCTACTCAAATTGTGACAAAGGGAAAATTAGTTCTAAAGGTAACTTTTAGTTCTGCTTTTACATAACAACATAGTAGGCAAGGTGTTTGTATTGAAAGTGAGGTCAAGAAAGCTTACTACCAAGGTTCCCTAGGATGAAAAAGGTGAGTAAATATATGCATAAATGTAGAAACATACATAGGGAAAGTAGGGGAAAATTTACTGTAAATTAAGAAGTTAATTTTGGAAGCAAGTTGGTAATTCTAGTGGCCAGTACTGGGTACAGAAAATTGGCATCTGTTGTGAAGTATACAGACTTGATTTGTTAGGTGTTTGGCATACTTCTTGAGACCCCACCCCCATCCCGCCCCTCTCAGCCAGCAGGAAGCAGTAGAAATATTGGTGTAAAGAATTAGAAAAATATGAAATCATGGGTGTGTTTCTTCCTTCAGTCATAAGAAATACTTAAACAGTAGTAATTTTTGATGAATCAAAATTAGTTGTATTTTTTTGGTAAATGGATATGCTGTCTTGTAATATAGTGTCAAAATTCTATTCTGCCAAATTTGACTGCCACTGTAAGTAATCTAGTTACAGTTATTAATTTCTCAAAGGTAAGATCACTACATGGCCTAATAGTTAATACTTTGTGAAGCAGTATTATTAATGAGATTATATTTTTCCACTGTTAATGGACATACTACATTTGAACTTGAGATGTGCAGAAATGACATTTCTATACTCTTGATTAACTAATAGTTTTAAGTTTCACAGTAAACATAAACATTTCTATATTAGGCACTAGTGTAGTTTTCATTTGTACACAGTCTTTAGAAAATCTTACAAAACTAAGGAATGGTTCTGGAAACCAGAAGTATCAGGGAATGCAGTACAGTAACAGTGAAACGTTTCTAGGAATTATTTTAATGTATAAAATGGAGCAGGAATATACCATCACTTTTGAATGCCTTTTTTGCCCTTAATAATAAGGACTTCTTGAATAGAGCTTTAAGACAAATCACCCTACAGTACCAGTCAAAGGTATGCATACATACATACATACTTTTTTGTAATTCACAGGAATATATTGACCCCATCAGATTTCAGTTTCAGAATCACGTCAGCTGGTTCTTTCAAATAGGTGCTAAAGAAAGAAAGAAAAAAAACCCTTCATGTTTTATTGAACTTTGGACCCCATGAGTAATGTGAATATTTATATCCATGTGTCGCTCTTAGTGAGTTTTCCTTTTATCCATTCTTTATTTGCATTAAACTTCAGAAATGTCATTATATTTTCATTCTTTTCATTATGAAGCAATGATTATCTTGTAGCTCTCTTATAGTAGATATGAATTTCAGAGGATTATATTTCTTGATGTAAAGAATTTTGTAACAATGCTGTGTACAGTGTAAATTCAAAAACAAAAAAATTTTTTGCACATAGTTTCAGTTGCCCTAGATTGATTTATTTTTACCAAATGTTCTTGTTGTTGTTGTTTACTACAGTCCAGAACACACAAGGCTCCTGTTGAAATCCCTATTTTAAAATTTATAAATCATTTTTGTTTTACAACACTAAATCCATTTTGAACATCTGTTATGTTTAAACTGACATTGATGGAAGAGATTTTTGCTTCTTCATCAAAGTGTGTGCTTCTTTCATCCTTTATGCTTATTTTAGCAGCTCTCTCTGCTTCAAACTAAACTGCATCATAAAGCAATCAAATACCATTTTTAATACTTTAAATACTATATTAGGACGATGACTCTACCAAATGCTAAGTTTTGTTTTGTCTCTAGGTGTAATTAGTTTAATTGGTGTAATATTATCCTCTCCTCTAAACTGACTTTTTAAAGGTTTATCATTTCCATCGTATTTATTAAAGAGTGTTTTAGCATTGATATTCTTTGTATTTTCACCAAGCTGTTACATGAGCTTTATCAATAACATCTGTATAAATGGTTTAATTTTTTTAAAACTCTGTATGTGCCCATGCAGAACTTGAGTAATAAATTGTATGCTGTTTGCACCATCACAGCATCAGTGGTATTAAAAAAAAATTGTGTTTTCAGTACATTGAGACTTTTTAAAAAGCTTTGTCCTAATTTCATAATTTACCTTTTGTGTACACTTCCAAACATGTGATCCATAAAGTGAGGGTAGGAGGGAGAATGCAAATACTTTTTTATTTCTAAGTATCTTTTAGAATGTTTATATTCTATGGTCCTGCGCAATTTAGTTTGGATGCCAATGACAGTGAATAGTGTATTCCATGGATTACACCAAGTTCCAGTTGTCTTATATTTGAACATATTGGTAGAATATGGGGTCATATTTTCGGGAAATCTGTGTTTCAGTGAACTTTGGAGCTAGCTTGTTTTGAATTACTTTATGAAAGATAACCACTTTAGCTGCCTGAGCTAACATAACACTCTGGACAATTTTAATAGGACAACTTAAAGTAAAATATGTTGAACTTTATTCAGTATTCAAAGTAATTGATTATCTGAATTCATTCACAGGTTATAGAAGTATTCTTTTTTCTGAAGTGTTTTAAATATGTAGTTCATTGATTTAGTATTTTGTCTTTTTTTTTTTAATTTTTAAATTTTTTTTTTTTATTTTAGCAGGGCAATGGGGGTTAAGTGACTTGCCCAGGGTCACACAGCTAGTAAGTGTCTGGGCCAGATTTGAACTCAGGTACTCCTGAATCCAGGGCCGGTGCTTTATCCACTGTGCCACCTAGCTGCCCCCTATTTTGTCTCTTTTTAATCAGAAAAGTATAGTTGTAATGGGGTGGGGTTTTTTGGTAATGATTTGACCTGAAGATCATGTATGTAGAAAAGTGATAAGACAATGGCAGCCAGGAATTAAAAGTTGCAATGTTTTTTGAGATAAAAAAACACTGCTTAGATAATTTTCAATAATGCAGATAACATATCCATACTTATCCATCTTGTATGACTCTCATCTATGTCCTCTCCAAAATTTATCATACAGGGTCTATCCAACTTGCTAGATACTGCCCTTGCTTTCAGAATGATACTGGATCGCAGTTCTTTGTGACTGGAAAGACCATGGTGTCCTTGACAGAATTAGGGAAGTTTGAAAGCGGGGAGCTTTAATAAGTTCTTTTTAAAATTTGTTGAATTTGAAATGTTTATGGGACATCCAATTTGAGATGTCTGAAAGACATGGTGATAACTTAGGGAAGACTTGGAGTGAAACATTATAGATCTACCTGCATAGATGAATATGGGCTTGAATGGGAGAATGGAACTTGATGAAATAACTATAATTAGGCAACAAAAAGAAAAGATAGAATGTTGGGGGCTACCAATGGTTAATGTATATAATCTGGATGAAGAACCAGCCAAGGAGCCTGAGAAGCAGTGATCAGACAAGTCTCAGGAATGTCACCAAAAATCAAAAAGGAGAGAGTCTCCTGAAGGATGTGATCAGCAGTATCAGATGCTTTAGAGAGGAAGCTTTCAACAAGGATGAAAATTGAGAAAAGACCATTAGATTTTGCAATTAAAAGCACTGGTAATTTTGGAGAGAACAGTTTTAGTTGATTGCTAAGGTCAGAATACAGATTTCAGAAAGTTTAGAAGAGAGTGAGAGAAGAAGAAGTAGACTAAGGAGTTTTAACAGAGGAAGGGATGGTAGGATCAAATGAGGGATTTTTTGGGGGGAGGGGTCTTTTAATATTTTATTTTTTCCCAACTACATATAAAAACATTATACATATAAAAACATAATATTGTTTAAAAAATTTTTTGAGCTTTAAATTCTCTCCCCTTCCCCCCCATTGAGAAGGCAAACAATTCTATGTAGGTCATACATGTATAATCATATAAAACATATTGCTATGTTAATCATGTGAAAGAAAACACAGAAGAAAAAACCCCAAGAAGAATAAAGTAAAGAAAAAGAATACTTTGAATCCATTCAGACTCCATCAGTTCTTTCTCTGGATATGGATAGCATTTTTCATTATAAGTCCTTTAGAATCATCTTAAATCATTATATTGCTGAGAATGGCTGTCATTCACATTTTATCATACAATATTGCAGTTACTGTATACAATGTTTTGTCAGTTCTGCTCACTTTATTTTGCATCAGTTCATCAGTTTTTCATCAGTCTTTGCAGGTTTATCAGAGCATCCTGTTTGTCATTTTAAAAAAATGCTTAATTTATTTAGACTTTTCCCCAAGTTACATGTAGAAAACATTTTTTTCACATTGATGTTTTAAAACTTTGTGTTCCAAATTTTCTTCCTCCCTCCCCACCCCTCCCTAAGAAATCAAGCAATTCAATATAAGTTATGCATGTGCAGTCATGCAGAATATATCCACATTAGTCAGGTTGTGAAAGAAAATAGACAAAATAACTTTAGAAAGAGGAACTAACAAAAAAAAATTATACTTCAATCTGTATTAAGATGCCATCAGTTCTTTCACTGTAGATGGATTGCATTTTTTATAAGTCTTTCTGATAGCATCCTGCTCATCATTTCTTTCACAGTTACTGTGGCTAACTGTATTATCCTCCATCCTATTCCCTCCCCTTGATATTTACTCTATTTTCTATCTTCTTTCACCCTACCCCTCCTCAAAAGTGTTTTGCTTTTTACTGCCTGCTCCCCCAATCTGTCCTCCTTTCCTTCACCTCTTCCCCTTTATTCCCTTCCCCTCCCACTTTCCCTACAGGGCAAGATACATTACTATGCCCACTTGAGCATGTATGTTATTCCGTCTTTGAACCAATTGTGATGAGAGTAAGGCTCACGCACTCCCCTGCTCCTTCCCCATCTTCCTCTCCACTCCATAAGCTTTTTCTTGTTTCTTTTATGTGAGCTACTTTACCTGATTCTACCTCTCCCTTTCTCTTTCTTCCAGTGCATCCCTCTTACCCCTTAACTTTATTTTAAAAATGTCATCGTGGGGCAGCTAGGTGACACAGTGAACAAAGCACCAGCCCTAGATCCAGGAGGCCCTGAACCCAAATCAGGCCCCAGACATAAGCCACCCCACCCTGCCCCACCAAAAATAAAAAATGAACAAAGTTTTGTTCGCTAAATAAAGTGATTTCATCTAGTTCCATTTCTCCCAGGTCAAGGAGAAAATATTGCAAGCAGCCAGAAAGAAACAATTTTAAGTACTGTGGAGCCACAGTCAGGATAACACAAGATCTAGCAGCTTCTACATTAAAGGATTGGAAGGCAAAGGAACTGGGGTTACAACCAAGAATCACCAACCCAGCAAAACTCAGTATAATCTTTCAGGGGGAAAAATGAGACTTCAATGAAAAAGAGGACTTTCAGGCATTCGTGATGAAAAGACCTGAACTGAGTAGAAAATTAGATTTTTAAATAAAAGACTGAGTGAAGCATAAAAAGGTAAATAGGGAAAAAAAATCATAAAGGATATTAAAAGGTTAAACTATTTACATTCCTACATGGAAAGAAGATACTTGTAACTCATAAGAACTTTCTCAGCATTAGGACAATTGAAAGGAATATACTTAGAGGGCACAGGTGTAAATTGAATATGAAAGGATGATATCTGTAAAGCATTTATTTTTTGTTCATCTTTTTTGTGTGTGTGTGGGTGCGGGGGCAGGCAGGGTTGGGGTAAAGTAGCTCACTGCACTCCTCTCTCACCCCGGTATGGCAGACCTTCCCTGTCTCCCTTTTAAGCCATCTTTGGTTGGAAAAATGATCTCACTTTATTCTTTTGTGGGTTCTGCTGCTCCAAATATTGTCTTATGGCATTTTTTTGAAGGTATGTGGATGGATCATGTCAGGAGCTCTGAAAGTTACAGCCTTTACTCTGCCATCTCAGCTCTACCCCCTGCTTGTCATTTCTTATAGCATAGTAGTAAGCCACTGCAATAATATACCACAACTTGTTCAGCCATTCCCCATTTTATGAACATCCCCATTTGAGGGACTTTTAAAGATGGAGGAGACATAAGCATATCTGAAGGCAGCAGGGAAGGAGACAGTAGATAGGGTGAGATTGAAACTGATAGGGGAATGATGGTAGCAATCCGCTGGAGAAGATGGGACAGTGTCAGAAGTGAATACAGAGGGATTGGTCTTGGCAAGGAAAAGGATCTCATCAGAAACTGGAGTGAAGGAGGTGAATGCAGGAAGACGTCTTAGTGATGTGAGATGAAAGGGAGCCTTTGGTGAAATATGATGGGTGGATCCTCAGCTAAGAATGTGAGATTTAAGGAAAGATGATTTGGACAGTCTCTATTCGGAGTGATTTAGTGAATGAATTAGGGAAGGGAATGATTTGCCTTACTGTGTGGTAAAAGCCCCTTGAGATTAGATTATATGCATTTATAGTGGACCAAGTCAGTATGGGTATATGATTTCTTAGGAACTATATATCTTGGGGGCAGCTAGGTGATGCAGTGGATAAAGCACTGGCCCTGGATTCAGGAGAACCTGAATTCAAATACAGCCTCAAACACTTGACACTTATAGCTGTGTGACCCTGGGCAAGTCACTTAACCCTCATTGCCCTGCCAAAAAAAAAGAGAAAAAAGAACTATGCATCTTTTCCCACCTTTGTTTCGAAGTTACCACATATCAGTGTATGGTGATTTTATTTGAACAACCTTATCACTAAAAGAATTTCTGTACTACTTTGTCTCTAGCAACTAATGTTGCAGGACGCAACTATTTTCATGATAGTCTTTTAGGATTGCAATATATGATGACCAGTTGCTCCATGAAATATGTTTTTGGGGGTACTTTTTTGGGAATTAGGAAAAAAAGCCACTCTGCCAACTCCTTTCCTTGCCTCTTCAAGGAGTACCTATGAACTTTCCTTCCATTCAGCTGCAATTTCCTTATTATTAAGATGATCATCTTGAAATGCCTGAGATGAAAATTCTCAATCGCCTTAAAAAAGACATGCTAGAAAAGATCCAAGTTTAGGGTCTGGTAGATTTTTACGATTATAGATTGATTGTGTCTAACTGGTCCCAGATCAGATTAATGCTTTATGTCCTATCTGGCTATTCACCTTGCTGGCCATCTACACTTCTGTCCTGTTTCTCCCTAGCTGGAACGGCCCCTCTGAGCTGAACTGCTTAAAAAATGCCTTCTTAACCCTGGCTAAGCTATTTTGATTGGTGAGAATTCTAACTTAACTAGCCCACTCTGTCTAGCCAGGATCTGGGATAGGCTAACCACCAGCTTTTCACAGCTTTTTTCTCCCACCCAGTCCGCTCCTCTTTTCTCAGTCTTAGGGATTAGCTTTCCCTTAAAGGAGATCAACCTGTCTTCTAGAATTGATTGATTGGCCTCAATTTCCTGGTAACCTAAAAGCATAAAAAAATCCCAGGCAGCCACTAGCAGACTTGGGCCTCTCAGACTTGGATTTCTGAAGACAACCTTGTTGCCACCATGTCCTGCACTATAATCTGTCAGGATGACCCGATGCACTTCATATGGAGACAAGGAAAGAGGAGAGGTGTCTGTCTAGAGTGAGTGCTACCGTATCCTAGTTGCATATCCTTGCTATGTTAGGGCAAAGAAAACCTTTTGTTAACTGTTCAGTGATTCACTGAGTGCCTTATTTTGAACCAGTGTCAAACTGGAACTAAGTGCTAGCATTAGGGCTATCTCCAACATTTGGTGTAATTGCCCAGCTTGGGTTGAGATGATCATTTATATTTTGAGTTGAGTGAAGAGCCCTGCAAATATGGGGGGAGAGGGATGATTGATGGATACCACATAGCCCATTGTCACAAGAGCCCTCCAGATCACATTTGAACAATTCTATCTATGGAACAGGGACCAGATCCCCACTCAGGTGGAAGGATATGCTCAATGGATGCAAGAGGGGGCTGTCACATGTAACGTAAGTTGGACTGCAGGTATAATAAGACTGAAAGTAAACAGCATTATTCAGCAATTAAAGCATAAGCTTTCAGGAAGAGCCATGCAATGAAAGCTGAGGGACAGCTAAAATACAAAAGAAAAAGTTCCCTCCTGGTGAGGCAAGCACTGAGGGGGACCCCAGCCAGGTACCTTTGTTGTGATCTGACCCAAAGATAACAATTCCTGCTAACATCAGAGCTGTCAAACTGGAGGGCAGGCTGGACTTGCTTGGCAGAGAGATTGGGAAATTCCCACCAGAAAAGCCCCACAGGCTTCTCATCACTGCCCCCAGAAGAGTAACTCCTTGAGTGAGCCACCTAGAAACTTGATGAGTGACAGGAACAATGGCTCTTGAGGCAATGGTCTAATGGAATCAGTGCTAAGCAGTCTTTCACAACTAATTGGCAAGGCTGAGGGAGTTCTCTGAGAATAGTTTTACAGTCAACCAAATTTATTAGAGCATCTACATTGGGAAGGGCAGAGGATAGATCACTGGGCCTGGAGTCAGGAAGATTCATCTTCCTGAGTTCAAATCTAACCTCAGATACTTACTAGTTGGGTGACCCTGGGCATATTAATTTAGCCTTGTTTGCCTCCATTTCCTCATCTGTAAAGCGAGCTGGATAAGGAAATGGCAAACCACTCCAGTATCTCCGCCAAGAAAACCCCAACTTAGGTCACGAAGAGTTGGATACAACTGAAAACACGACTGAACACCACCACACTGGCCTTGTAAAGATGGATCTCCTATTCATCTAGTACCCTGATGGGGATCCGCACTGGAGAGCATGAAGTTCCACAAGGAAGTGCATTTGCATGGATTTATGCTTCCTCAATTCCCTCCTTCCAAGGCCTGCAACACCTTAAGCTGAATCTGTCTCCAGAGCTGTGGGATCCTGCTTTCTGCTAGAAGTTCAGCTGAATGACTTCAGATATTAGCAATGAGTCTCCCTCCCCACACAACCATATAAGTGTAGGCTAAACAACTGGTGAAATTTGAGCTGGAGGTTACAACAATTGTGGCTTGGGCAAATACTGCTCTCAGTGGGAAAGCAACTGATGGCTAGTCCATGGAAGTGCTAGTAAAACCGTAGAGGAAAAACAACAACAAAAAAGAAAACAAACAAACTGTACAGGGCCAGGCCCTAAGGTCCTTCACCCATCTCTAAGGTACACTCTATAACCCTTTTTGCACCATCCAGGGGAAGTTACAGAGAGCAAGATACTGAGTAGGTAGCAGTACAGAGAGAACCTCAGTATCAACTCCTACTTCAGGTTGCATGTAAGAGGCTTATTATGACCAACCATTTTGGAGAACAATTTGTAACTATGCCCAAAGGATTATAAAAACGTTGTCCCCAGCAACATTGCTGAGATCTATTCCCCATGGGAGATCCGAGAAAAGAAGAGCAATATGTACAAAATGTTTATAGAAGCAAAGAATTGGAAACCAGATATCCATTAATTGGGGAATACCTGAACAAGCAGTGGTATTTGAATGTGACAGTATTCTATTATACTTGAAGAAACAAAGGGGAGAATTTCAGAAAAACCTGGGAAGACTTGTATAAACTGATATAAAAAGAAGTAGGCAGAACCAGGGTAAAACATACACAGTAAAAGCGGTATTACAATAATCAACTTTGACTTAGCAACTCTGATTAATACAACAATCTACAAAAATTTCTAGGGATTCATGATAAAAATGCTGTCTACTTCTAGACAGAGAACTGATGGACTGTAGTATTTTTTTTCCTTTTTCTCCTTTCCTCCCCCAATCATGGCTATTGTGGAAATGTTTTGCATGACTTCATATGTATAATGAGTATTGTCTATCTTGCCTTCTCATTGGGTACGGAAGAGAATGTGAAACTGAAAATAAAAATAAACAAATTGGCCTTTTCCCATCTTTCCAGTCTTCTTACACTTTATGATCCAATTATACTAGCCTACTTGCTGTTTCTTAAACATGACATTCAGATGTCTCAACTTTGCAACTTTTTCCTGATCGTAACTTCATGGTCTAGAATGCTTTCCCTCTTCACCTCTGCTTCTTAATTTCCCTTAAGACTTGGCTGAAGGCCCAACCTTCTGCCAGAAGCTTTTCTGGATGCTTTCGATTTCCCCTTTCCCACTAATTTGTGCTTTATAAATGCTTGTAGACTAACAAACTCAAGGCCTTTATACCATCTTGGTTCTCTTCCTCTGGGCACTTTCTATTTTATCAATGTTCTTCCTAAAATGTGGTGACCATAATATTTCATAATGGTCTGACTAGGGTAGAATTACAACAGTACTATCAGTCCCTTACTCCTGAATGCTGAGTGTGAGTTAAAAAATTTAAATTACCTAGAGACTGCTTAACTGAGTTGACTCTTTACTGTCATATTGTTTATTTGGAATATTCCTCCTATCCAAATTGTACCCATTCTACAAGACTACCTCTTTCATTAGTAGGCTGTCTTTTTAAGATCTTAATGATCTTTCCTTTGAATTCATAGGACATTAATTATAAAAGGAGTGCTGAGCTTTTTTTTGTGTGTGTGAGGCAGTTGGGGTTAAGTGACTTGCCCAGGGTCACACAGCTAGTAAGTGTTAAGTGTCTGAGGCCGGATTTGAACTCAGGTCCTCCTGACTCCAGGGCCGGTGTTCTATCCAATGCGCCACCTAGCTGCCCCTGTAATTTAGTCTTACAGAGTTGCCTTGAGTACTGGTATGCTAAGTGACTTGCCTAGAGTCACTTGTGTGGCCCTTGCAGGACTTGATCCTAGGTCTTCTTGGCTCCAAGAGTGGCTCTGTTTACTAATGTCGTCCTGCTTCTTGAGTAGTTATCTCCTAGGGCTAAGAATATAGGTGCTTAAGTAAAACTTTGATGGTTTCACAGCAATCTGTGTTGAAGCAACTGCTTTTATATAAATTGTTGTACGTTAGGAGTAAAGAGGCTTTAAGGAGCATTTAAAAATGTTTTATTAGAAATGTCTAGAAGATTAAACCAATTACATTCAGTGTTTAATTAAGGTTGTTTAAAAGTTGATTACCTATGAATTTGTAATCTTTGTTTCAATCATTCTCATCATTCAGCAGGCTCAGGTTCAACACAAACACACACATTATTTTTTTCAAGTAAAATAAAAACCTGTTTTTATAGTTGGCTCTTTAATTCAAAAGAAATGGCCCCTGCTGTACTGAAATGAAGCTATCTGAAGCCGAGCTTTAAGGCGCTCAGCTTCCACTTCCCGAAAGAAGAGGTCATCATCATTTTTAATTATCATGGTCTGCAACTGTTGAATTTCTTGCTCCATCTTGGATCTCAATTCCCTTTTCATTTTATGTAATGTCTGAAAGAGAATTCAAATCATGGTGTTTCAGGTACATCTGCTTTCATCCAAACCATCTGCATCATTAGATACACTGGCAAAGGAGGGCAAAGAATGCAAAGAAACCCAGATGGTTTGCTACTTACTAACAGTTGTTTGTCCTTCATTCTGGAAGAGGACCATGACATCAGGGTGATGTCATGACCTGCAGTGAACTAGATTTAAGTGAGGGAGGGCTGTGCAAGGTCACCACCTGACTCTCTCCTCCAAAGCCATCTGGGTCCAGTGGCAAGGAAGACTGGAGATGGCCCTGGGTGTTTAAGGCAATTGGGGTTAAGTGACTTGCTAGAGTCGCACAGCTATTAAATGTCAAGGTGGGTTTTGGACTCAGGTCCTCCCAACTTCAGGGCCAGTGCTCTATCCACTGAACCACCACCTAGCTGCCCCATTTATGAACAGTAAGAACAATAGATAGGGTTAAAACATGACTTTAAATGGGATATGTGAATATGGACTATTTCCTCCATTCCACTTTAGCATGGATAATGGTCTCATTTTCACTCCTTTACAGCAAAGTGTGTATAACTTAGCTTGTTAATTACCTTTGTTTGGGCTTTCTCTCTCATTTGGATTTCTTGACGTTCCTGTGATACAGCTTCTGCCAGCATTGCAAACTGTTTAGAAGGAAGAAACAGCCTGTATTTAATCATCCTCACACTTGAGATTCATTGGTTGCTATTTTAGAAGGAACTGTTTCAGGTTGTGGTCAAGTACTGTCTCATAAGAGGGTTATAGTATATTGTGCTATTTGCAAAGCACTTAACAGTGATGGTACCTGGTCTTTATAATAGTTCTCCAATGATTGCAGTTCATTCTCATGCAGTCTCTTTTGTTCTTCCCGCCTGTCTTTAGCGTAGTTTCTCAGTTCTTGCAATCTTAGCTTTTGAATTTCCAAACCTTCTCTGAAAAGGTTCTTAAATATCTGTAAAGATAAATTTATTAAGAAAAGAATTTAATTTGAAAATAACAGTAATACCTAACATTAATATAGCACTTTACATATACTAGTCTCATTTTATCCATACGACAACCCTGTGAGTAGATACTATTATTATTTTCCTTTTAGAGATGAAGAGTGACTTGTAATCAGGGTTACATAGCTATTGTGTTTCTAAGTTAGGATTTGAACTTGTTCCTCCTAACTCACCAAGCTGCTATTTATAAAGTACTATCTTCCACAGTTCCCACTATGACCATCTTTACAAGTAGCCACTCTTGCAGGGAAGATCTTGTGAAATGCAGATCAGAAAGAATGCCAATTTAATTCTAAGTACATTTCTTGGGAACACAGGCTAAGTTAGCAGGTTATTTGGCAAATGATTGCACATAGGCTCACTCATCTCCCATTTAGCAGTGTGAAAAAACGATTTTTACATATTAACCAAAGAGCAGCATCTTTCTGCTTAAGAATAACTCATTTTTTTTGGGAGGGTGGGGGGCAATGAGGGTTAAGTGACTTGCCCAGGATCACACAGCTAGTATCAAGTGTCTGAGGCCGGATTTGAACTCAGGTCCTCCTGAATCCAGGGCTGATGCTTTATCCACTGTGTCACCTAGTTGCCCCCTTAAGAATAACTCTTAGCTGGTTGGCTGATCATGAAAACTACAAATTCGTTTAAAGAAAGTTGCAGAACTTTTTGTGATAACAAAGAACTGCAAACAAAGTAGATGCCCAAATTGTGGCATATGAATGTAATGGAATATCACTGGCTGTAAGAAATGATTAATGTGATAAATATAAAAGCATGGAGAAATATACTATATACTGATTCAGGAGAAGTGAACAGAGCCAAGAAAATGATATACACAATAACTACAACAATGTAAACAGAAAGAACCACCATATGCCCAAAACAATCAGAAATGAGTATTGCAAAAATATAAGGAACAAACAAGGATGGCTTAAAAGAGGAGATATGAGAAGGTACCTCACCTCATTCCTTTGCAGAGGTGGGAGGTCTATAAGTATTGCACACTGCACATTTTCTCAGACTTTCCCAATGCTTAGTTGTGCTGATTTTTTTTTGGGGGGGGGGGTCTCAAAAAATACTATTTGTTACATGGGATAGCTCTCTGGCAGGGGGAAAGGAGTAAGGAATATGGTGGAAAACTGGTGATATTTAAAAAAACCCATGAAATACAGTAATAAAAACTTAATTTTAAAAAAAGATGGAAACGAGCTAATTAGAGCTGACTATACTTACAGGATTAGATGAGACGGAGTGCCAATTTAGATGATAAAAAGACATGAATATTAGCTATTAATGTTAGTGGAACTTTGACATTTATAATGCCCTTCACATGTTTTACAAACAACTCTGTGAAGGGGACACTTGTTATTATCCTCATTTTACAGGTGAGGAAGCTGTTACCCAGGTAGGAATGTGCAAGGTGGAATTCAAATCCATGTCTTTCCTGACTTCAAGGCCAGTGTTCACTATGGTTATGTTTGAAAACTACCATGCTGCCTCTTATAACTAAGATCATTGTTCATGGCTAATAAGAACTATAGGATATTACCAGAACTTTGTAAAATATAGTGTATCTGTCTTTACAATACAGGTGATTTTCTCTTTTCATCATGTAGGTGACAAGAGAAAAACCCCGCTAAAGCATTTAGAAGATATGGGGATTTCTAGCTAGAAGTAATCTTAGATCAGCTGATACAACTCCCTCACTTTACAGATGAGGAGAGCAAAGACCAGAAAGGTAATATCACTTAAATCTGTTGTCAGCCAAGTATTAAAGCTAGTATTTTAACCCAGGTCCTCTTACTTTAAATCTAGTACTGTTTACTATACCACACTGCTAGCCCAGCTCATTTGATGGCTAAAAGGTGCTAGAATCCTGAAGAAGTGGCTCTTGCTATTACAATAAGCTTTGAAATCTTTGGACAGTCATAATGAACTATTTCTAAACTAATAAAGTCAAACTGAAATCTCAATTCTCTCTTTGTGATCTTTTACCTTTTAACTACCTATAAAGTACACAATATTTATACTCCAAATAAACTGTGAAATAGTAATAGTCAACTGGGGATTGTAAGATAACACTACAGAGGAAAAAAAAATTGAAAGGTAGATTTTTGAGCAAAGCTGGGCAGTGAAATAGCCTGATCTTCATTCAGCTTTAGAGGTATACTCTTAAAGTATACCAAGTACTTTGGTGTTCTTATTTTATGAGTAAGTTTCTATGAATGGAAGGTTAACAATGACTTACCTGGATTTTCTACACACACACATATTTATATCACTGGGCATAAACAGAGTGTCTTCCAAAAGGTAGAGTCAAACAGTAGCCTTCCTTCAACTAATATATCATTGTAGATTAAGAATTTTTTTGAGAATTAAAGTAGTGTTTTATTTACCACTTCTTCACGTGTCCGTGCTCTTATCATTTTTGCATGTAATTGAACTCTGTAGTCCTCATAGTATTTTTTGGCTCGAATGATTTGCTGTCGTCTCTCTTTTATCTTCATCTGAGCTGACTTCTGCCTACACACTCGTTCCTTAAAATCTTGCTAAGGAGAAAAAAAAATCATAGGGTTACTTTTTGGGGGAGGTTCCAAAATTTCCAAACATTTCCTACTTTCTGCTACTTTTCTTCTACTTTGTATTGTATCTATATGTTTATCTTTAACCTGATAATCATTTGAGAGATGCTATTTCACTAAATCTTAGAGTCCAACCAACGTTTCTTCCAACTTTTCACTCAATACAGAAATCACTGTTCTCAATGAAAAGAATTCATCCATAACCACTGTTCTGGTTTTGGTCTACTCTAATCATTTAAATTCTTCCATATACTAAATTGAAAACTGCTTATCTATAACTTCTGCCCCTCATGCCTTATCTTCTCTAGGCTAAGCAACTCATGTGCCTTTTATTTTTGCTCTTACGAAATGGTTTTCAGACCCTGTACCATCCTGGCTGCACTCCTCTCAACATGGCACTCAAATGGGTTGATGTGTTTTCTGAAATGTCAACACTGAGAAATGATAACAATATTTCATCTGACCAGCAAGGGGTGACTATATTCTGGCCACTACACCTTACTATAAGATTGTTTCTACAACTCAAGAGCAGGCTTAGCCCATATTTCACAAACTTAATCCAAATTCTTTTCTGAAATTAGGATACGTACCAACTTTGACTTGATATATCAAACTATATTACTTTTTTTTTTTTTTGCAGGGCAATGGGGGTTAAGTGACTTGCCCAGGGTCAGGTCACACAGCTAGTAAGTGTCAAGTGTCTGAGGTCGGATTGGAACTCAGGTACTCCTGAATCCAGGGTGGGTGCTTTATCCACTGAGCCACCTAGCTGCCCAACTATATTCCTTTTTAAATGTTAATAAATCCCTTGTTCAACAACCTAGATTTTTGCTAGACTTATAGGTCTATACTTTTGAGACCCCACCAGTTCCTTTTTTGCAAATAGGGATAATTCTGCTTGTCTCCTGTTTTCTGGCACCTCTCTTAGTTGACATGATTTCTTAGTAATGGCCATCACAGTTTTCATCTTTAAGTTCTATTTTAATATCCTGGAAATAATCTGTGCCTAGAACTATGGATTCCCCTTTAAGCAACTAAATGCCTTTATACTATTTCTATACCAATCTCAGGTTTGAGTTCCCTCTCCACCAGGATTACCCTAACATTTCCAGTATGAAGAGATTCTTCCTTGCTAAAAAAGATGGAAGCAAAATAGGTGTTGAAGAGCTCTACCTTCTGCAGTCTGTTACCCTTGTACTATTTAGTAACAACCAACATTTATATAGCACTGAAAAGGTCTGTATATATGTTACCATATTACCCTCATTTTACAGCTGAGGGAACTGAGGCAGACAGAGGTCAGGTTAAATGATTTGCCCAGGATTTCATAGCTAGCAAATGTCTGTGTAAGGATTCAAACTAAGGTACTCCTTCCTACCTTGAAATTCAGCATTCTTACCCACTGTGCCATCTAACTTCCTAGCTACTCTAAATTGTGACTAATCTCTAGATGTGGACAGGACTTAGGAACCATATGTTTCTTCTGTTTTGCTTAAGCCTCTCTCTTCTAGTAGCATGAGGGGATAGAGGTAAGGGATGGGAAGAATAATGTAATTTGCTTTGTAACAGTTCCACAAATTATGACAATAAATCTGTATCCATGTATAGCAGATACAAATAAGCAGAATGTCTAATGCATTCTTTTACAAACAACATGCCCTGGCAAGTGAATATTTCCCCCTAACTTACCAGTCTCTTATTATGCTCATGTTCTTTCTTAACAATGTCAGAAAGGAGATCATGTCTTCTTAATGCTTCTTCAATCTAGAAATTAAATGGAAATAAAGAAATGGATTTTAACCTCAGTACATGCTCTCCTCAGGCTATTTTGTAGAATTTATTGCCTGCATTACTTGGCCTTTTAGTTTAAAAAAGAAAAACCTTTATGCTTGAAACTCACTTTGAACTGGAATTTCTTCTTTGATTGTTCCACTCCAGATGTCACCTTTCTCAGTTGTTCAGTTTGAAAGAGCTGTTGTTTCCACATTTTCCCTAGTGTTTGGCCAGAAATATGAAGGTATGGAAACTCTTCCAGAAGCATGGGCAAAAGATTGTCATCCTTTATTTTCACTGAAATATGAAGACAAATGCGATGGGAGCATGAAGTCTGGCACAGTGAATAACATTTTCTAACTGCTGTAATCCCCACTTCCATTTTAGTGATGTCTCTTGTAGGTTAAGGCACATCACTTTATTAGTATCTGCTTCACCCCTAACGTTACCTTGTCCCTATTAGTGACAGCTGGATTGTTGTGGTAGAGGCTGTTTTCAGCTCCCCCCTCATTTTTGGAGCTACACAAAGAAGCACGGGCACTAACTAAGAATTCCTAAGTCTACCCTATTTTATAACTATGGGAATAAAACCCGAGCTTTAACTCTTTGGAACAAAGAGTATTCTGGCTACCCCTATGGCAGGCAGTTTTCCCTGTCATTGGAAGTTGAAACAGAGGCAGAAGCTCCTGGTAGAATCCTGGCCAGGGAAACTGGCAGATTGCTTGGGGGTTTCCTTCTTGCTTCGCTAGTTTTCTAGAACCCAAGTGTGGTCTAGGGTAAACAAAAGTATCTGAGTCCAAATTCAGAGAGATAACAGAGCAATGAGTCATGGTCTTGGTCCCAGTTTATCAGGATTCCTGCTCTATCATTTAAGAATATTCCCTCCCACTACGTAATTCAACATATGAATGATAAAAAGAGGGGAAAAAAATCTTCAGCTGACTGCTATGCTGGTTTCACTCTTGAACTTGTGGGGTTTCCTGTACACTTTCAAAGGATGCAAGTTTTCAACAAATACAAGTTTACGGTCCTTACATGGAACTCCTTTCTTTGTCTTTGTGATGCTCCCTCTTGGAATCCACTGGCTGCGTTTGAGATTCCAAGGTACAGTTTTTTTAGAATAAACTTTCATCGGCTGATAAGTTCTTGGAGGTCTCTGATGGATATTTTCTTTGTATTCCTGTTCCTTAGAAGCAAATAGAAAACAGGTATGATGGGACAGGGTAACTTTTAAGTAGACAGAGAATTAACATATGGTACTTTTTTTGCATAATATTAAACCCTACCAATCAGTCCCTACAAAATGGGCTCCCCTCAGATAACTAATAGTAGTTTTGAAATATTTGGTGAGGCTACAATATAATGGAAATAATGACACTTACATAGCACATTAACATTTACAAAATGCTTTCCCCATTATAATACTGTTGCATGGGTTCTGCCAGTTATCTTTAGTCCCATTTTACAGGCCTAGCTCATGATCACACAGCCATTAAGTATTAAAACCTTCCCAATGACCACTGGGAAGAATAAAGTCTTTTAACTGGCAAAGTTCAAGAAGAATAGGGACTATACCAATCTTCTATCCGTGTCTTAGTAGCTCAGGCAGAATAGGTGTGTTAGAAGAAAAATCTTTTCCCTAAAGAGCTAGTAATTAATCTATTCTTGGAAATGATTTTTTCTTCTCTTTTCAAAACCCATTTGTTCTTGTCAGTGTTAAGTCACACTGACAAAATATTTTTGTGCCTTACATAGTGCTTTTCCCACCACAACTCTGTGTTGTGCAGGAGACTTAGAAAGATTAAATGACTTATCAAGGATTGTACAACCATAAATGGAAAAGCCAAGACCTAAACTCAGGTCTTCTGAGACTCCAATTCCAATGTTTCTTTTGTTGCACTATACAGCCTGGTCCAATGTATGCTCATATTATAGTCAAATTATCCCAACTGAAAATCAGCCTACTGTTACTTCCTGGTCTTCATTCGGGATCAGAAGTCCACTTCCTTCTTGAATTTCACTTCTATGCAACTGCTTTTCAAATGCATCAGCTAACACCTAGAGAAAAAGTGAAGATCCCAAGATCTTAGACATGCTAGTCAACTTAATTAAAAAAAAAAGGGTTAGGGGGCAGCTAGATGGCGCAGTGGATAGAGCACTGGCCCTGGAGTCAGGAGTACCTGAGTTCAAATCCAGCCTCAGACACTTAACATTTACTAGCCGTGTGACCCTGGGCAAGTCACTTAACCCCAATTGCCTCACTAAAAAAAAAAAAAGGGGGGGGTTGAGAGGGTTTATTCAATACTAATGAGACCCTATGCAAACAAGCAGCTTTCCATATTCTCAATATGTATCCCTCCAGGGGAGACAGTCTGATACTGTATCTGATCCTTTTGTGGCATTTTACACTGTTGACTTTATTAATACCTTCATTCATGATACTGTTATACTGTGTACAATGTTCTCTGGTTCCATTCACTTCACTGAGCATCAATCCACCCAAGTCTTTCCAGATTTTTCTGATATCTTCCTGCTCATCATTTCTTATAGCACAATGGTATTTCATTACATTCACATACCACAGCTGGTTCAGCCATTCCCTAACTGATGGGCATTCCCTCAATTTCTAATTCTTTACCTTCATCCATGGTAGGAGAATGCAGTGGTTCTCTTATTTCTCTGATCATTCTTCTGTCTTCCCTTTGAGCTCCTCAACCTATCCACTGCCCCTCAAATATGAGTGTATTTCAAGGCTTTTTTCTTTTATTCTCTCCCTAGGTAATCTAAATTTAATCCCAACTCTGCAATTGGCTCAAATCTTTTTCTACCTCAAACAAAATACACTGGAGAAATATGAAACAAAAGTGATTGCTGGTTCTGGAGGTGGGAGAGGGTGTGTGTGTGTGTGTGTGTGTGTGTGTGTGTGTGTTGGGAGGAGGGTAATCAGAGAAAGCTTCATGGAGAAAATAGCATTTAAAATGCATTTTAAGGGATGACAAGGAATTTAACAGGTAAAAGGAGCAAAGAAGAGTCCAAGAAAAGATGACAGCCTTAAAAAACACACAAAGAAAAGGGCATGACCTTTTTTTCCCTTTTTAAAAACACTCATTTTTTTTTTTTAAAGTTTTGAGTTCCAAATTCTATTTTTCCCTCCTTCTTTGAGATGGTAAGCAATCTGATACATGTTATATATACACAATCATGTAAAACGTTTCCATATTGGTCTGTTCTGTATAAGAAAACTGGAAGGAAGGAAGAATGAATATGTTAGTCTCTATTCAGATGACATCAGTTCTTTCTCTGGAGGTGGATAGTATTTTTTATCATGAGTCCTTTGGGATTGTTTGGTGTGGTAAAAATTATTTGTGGTAAAGATACAACTCAACATCTGACACAGGCCCCTGCCCAGAGACTCTACCCAGCGAAGCTTCATAGACATTTGGCTCTTGCTGGTTCATGGAGACATTGGAGAAGCTAAGTCAGTCCCATCCATCTGCGATGCTGTTGAAGTTTCGCTGGGTAGAGTTTCCGGGCAGGAGCCTGTATCAGATGTTGAGTTATATCTTTACCACAAATAATTTTTACCACATTGGGATCACTGGATTGCTGAGAATAGCACATTCACAGTTGTTACTGCTGTTACTGTATATAACGTTCTCCTGGTTGTGCTTATTTTACTTTGTATTAGTTCATGTTTTTTGAGATTTTTCTGGTCATCCTGCTCATCATTTCTCAAAGCACAATAATATTCCATCACAATCATATATCACAACTTGTTCAGCCATTCCCTAACTGATGGGCATCCCCACAATTTCCAATTCTTAGCCACCACAAAAAGAGCTGCTATAAATATTTTTGTACAAATAGTTTCTCCCCCAGCCTCAACTTTTTTTGGGTATCCCTTTGGCATATAGACCTAGGACTGGTATTGCTTGGTCAGAGGTTATGCATAGTTCAATAGCTATGGTTGGATCAGTTCACAATTCCACCAATTGTACATTAGTGTTCTAGTTTTCCCACATCCCCATCAACATTAATCATTTTCCTTTTCTGTCATATTAGCCAATCTGATGGGTATGAGGGGGTACCTCAGAGTAATTTTAATTTGTATTTCTCTAATCAATATTGATTTAGAGCATTTTTATAAGACTATAGATAGCTTTGATTTCTTCTGCCTATTCATATCCTTTGACCTTTCATCAATTGGGGAATGACTTATAGTCTTATAAATTTGACTTAGTTTTCTATATATTTGAGAAACAAGGACTTTATCAGAGATACTTGTTTTTCCTGTTTTCCTCCTAATTTTGGTTGCATTAGTTTTGTTTCTGTAAAAACTTAATTTTTATTTATTTGGGTTTTTTTTTGGGTTTTGGGCAATGAGGGTTAAGTGACTTGCCCAGGGTCACATAGCTAGTAAGTGTCAAGTGTCTGAGGCCAGATTTGAACTCAGGTCCTCCTGAATCCAGAGCCAGTGCTTTATCCACTGCGCCACCTAGCTGCCCCAAAACTTAATTTTATATAATCAAAATTATCCATTTTATGTTTTGTAATACTCTCAATATCTGTTTTGGTCCTAAATTCTTCCCTTGTCCATAAATCTGACAGGTAAACTATTACATGCCCTCATAATTTGCTTATGGTATCACCCTACAGATCATGGGTACAAAACATGTGGCCATTTTGACCTTATCTTTTTTTTTTAATTAACAAAGTATTTTTTTTTCCGTTACATGTAAAGATAGTTCTCAACCTTTGTTTATACAAGCTTTACAATTTCAGATTTTTCTCCCTCCCTCCACTCCTTCCCCCCTGACTTTATCTTGATACAGTGTGAGATGTTGGTCTATACCCAGTTTCTTTCATACTGTTTTCCACTTTTCCCCAGCAGTTTTTGTCCCAAAAGCTTGGATCTTTGGGTTTATCAAACACTAAATCACTATGGTAATTTACTATAATGTACTGTGTACCTAGTCTATTCCACTGATCCCACCACTTTATTTCTTAGCCAGTACCAGATCGTTTTAATTATTACTGCTTTATAATATAGTTTGAGATCAGGTATGGCTAGGGGCATGGTCTTTTCTAAATTATTATCCTTCTTGATCTTTCAGCAGGCATTTAACACTACTGCTCACCCTCTCAGGTTAAACTGTCTCTATGTAAAAAAATCCTAGACCTATCTTTGTCTCTCCCTTGAGATCTAGCCTACCCCATATCATCAGCAGCCTACTAGACATCTCCAACTCAACTTGTTCAAAACAATTCATTACTCTTTTCACCCATGTTAATCCCTTCTTCCTAACTGCCCTATTCCTTTCACTGGTACCATCATCCTTCCAGTTAACCAGACCTGTAACTTTCAAGTTTTCCTCAATTCATTCTCTTTCACCCCACATATCCAATCTGTTGCCAAATCTAATCAAATTTACTTCCACAACATTTATTTTATCTTTCTCCTCTCTGCTGAAGAAACTAGTCACCTATTTTTCAATTCAGGAGATTAACCTCTCTGTAGCATTTGACGCCTTCCAAATGGTCTGCTTCCAATATTTTTCCCAATCACACTAACTTGTACCCCATTCATCAGTTAATTTTTTGATACATTATCTTTCTCCTTTTCTGTTTTTCTTTATTGGTTCTTTGTTCTCTTCCCACTTCCTAACTGGAAGCATCGCCAAAGTTCAGTTCTTTTTTTACTTTTTCCTCTGGAAAGTATTTACTTATGTCACATATATTATGTTGATGACTTTCAAACCTATGTCTACCCTGACCTTTTATTTAAGCTGCAGTTTTTTGTTGTTTTTGTTTTTTGCAGGGCAATGAGGGTTAAGTGACTTGCCTGGGGTCACACAGCTATTGTCAAGTGTCTGAGGCCAGATTTGAACTCAGGTCCTCTTGAATCCAGGGCCAGTGCTTTATCTACTGCGCCACCTAGCTGCCCTGTAAGTTTCAGTCTTTTAAAGAACTCTATCTTAATACTTTGTGCAAAACCTAAACTCATCAGTCTAAGCTCATCCAAGTTCTCATTTCCACCACTTTTCTAGTTACCAAAATTAGAAACCTTGGCATCATCTTTGGATAATGGAATTAAAGGGATGAGTCAATCCTATCAATGACTGTCCATTTTTCTTTCCAAACCAGAACTCTCCCTTTCTTCCTTTACTTCTATTAACCTAGTCCAGATTCCTCTAATCATCTCCCAAATATATTGCTACTAAAAAGAATGCTCTACCTTATCTGCCCAACCTGTGTCTTACCAAATCTTAGAACATGTTATATGCAAGGTCAGAATACTAATCTTCCTCAAATACCTCTTTCATTATGTCACTTCTCTCAAGAACTTTTAATAGTACAGCATCATTTAACTTTCCTATTCTATCACAAAGTCCCAAATATCCTCTCCACACCTCCACAAATTACTTATTTTACTTTGAAATGCAAATACAGTGGGGGTTCAATCAAACTATTCATTTTTGCATTTACCTATGTTTGCCATCTTTTGTATGGTGTAGGATGTTATTTTTTAAAAATTACCCTAACACACTGTTCTTCCTTAGTTCTGTATCTTTGCCAATTCTGTTCATGTCCAATCTCTGTCGAAATATGTTTTCCTCACTCCAAAATGGATTTATTCTTTCTTTGTTAGACTATAAGACCTAACTTTGTATCTCCCTCAGGACCTCATACAGTGTGTGAACAAAGACATAATAAATGTGTGAACTGAACAGAAATTAAAGACCTAGTTTAAGTTATATTTCATTCATGAAACTTTCCTGATATTCTAATCCAAAAAACGATCTCTTTCTGATCTCTCATAGACAGTATTGTATGGGCTCCACACATTTGTAATCTATTATATTATGTCATGTATTATTTTCTAATTGTTTCATGTGTATAAGTGTTAACTTCCCAAAGGATTATTAAGTTCTATGAATGCAAGTGTTATGCCAAGTACTTATTTTTTTATTACTTAACGGTGCTGCGCATACAGAAGGCACTTAATAACTTAACAAAGTTGTATAATACCTTTAAGTATAAAGTACAAGTATAAAGAAGTCAGGTGTAAAATATATAAAGTAAAGATACCAACCAGAACTTCTTCTCTAATACCAAAATGTGTGGCTATCATTTACCTTTGCTCGGAACCGTCGCAGATCTGATTCATTCTGTATTTGTCTTTGTAATTTCCCCACTTGGAACTGTCTGCCATTCTTAATTAGCCCTGTAAGTGATAAAGAAACATGACCTAAACTTTTTCTTCAAGGATGGAGGAAGCAATTGGGGTATATATGGTTTCCTACTATGACCAAGAATTGTGATAATATAGATATGTACAATAAGCTCCTATAACCATGTAGAATAAGCTCTTATAACCAGAAATGTCATTAGAATGCCAAGCCATCTGTTTCAAGGAAAGTAAAAAATGGATTAATAAATTGGACCCTAATCTTCTATTATATACTCAGTTTACACTTGTTTACATAGTTCCTAACGTATGAAGAACTCTGACCTCAGTGTAGAAGGCAAAAGAGAAAAATAAAAATGGGCACTAGGATTTCCAGAAGTTTCTTATCTGGTTAAGGAGGAAAAACATACCCTTAGAAAGATCTGACATTTTCAAAAATTGACCATGTATTAGGACACAAAAACATCATAGTCAAATGTAGAAAGGCAGAAATAGTAAATGCATCCTTCTCAGAAAGATCTGAACACTTGAAAAATAACATTTATATCATTGGCTTTTGTCAGTTTCCTATAGGATGCTTTTCAAAGCCTTTACTTCTGCTCATTTGTGCATTTATTTATTCACTAGCAAGCCATCCTGTGGTGAAAGTGTGGAATAGCAAAGTATTTTTTAAAAGGAACCCTCAAATCTATATACAGTGGAACTGGGTTACCAAAATGATTTTTAATGCATGGTACATGGAAATGGGAAGAAAAGATCTTAGTTTATTTTTCCCTTAAAAGAGACTAGGGGGGGGGGGGCAGCTAGATGGCGCAGTGGATAGAGCACCGGCCCTGGATTCAGGAATACCTGAGTTCAAATCCGACCTCAGACACTTAACACTTACTAGCTGTGTGACCCTGGGCAAGTCACTTAACCCCAATTGCCTCACCAAAAAAAAGAGACTAGGAAGGCAAAAAATGACATCAATTAAATACTTAATGTGATCTCATGTAACATCAGTGTGTACTTTTGTACATATTTTATATGACTCAGATTATAATTTTATTATTTTAAATAATTACAAGGTTTTTGTCCATTGTTTGCTTTCTCAACATCTGTGTGTGTGTTTGATGTCTGTCCTTAAGCAGAGGATATACTTCCTAATTACTGTTCCTATGGGGAAAATCCATTTTATGATTGTCTACTTTTTGTTTCTGAAATTGGAATGCCAGTATACATTCAATTGAGGAATATGGTAAAAAGGAATGATAAGAATAAATTAAGGGGGAAGCTAGATGGCACAGTGGTTAAAGCGCTGGCCCTGGATTCAGGAGTACCTGAGTTCAAATCTAGCCTCAGACACTTAACACTTACTAGCTGTGTGACCCTGGGCAAGTCACTTAAACCCCATTGCCCCGCCAAAAAAAAAAAAAAAGTTAATACAAGAAGACTAAGTTGAATCAGCTTTTGAAAGTGAAAGGCAAAAATCAGCCAAGAGGAAGAAAGAAGGCAGTGTAGGCAAGGTAAAGAACATACATTGGGTATGAAATCTGTAATAAACAAACAGATTATCTCATAAGACTGGTACACTACTTTCATATGAAAGAGGAATAAAACTAGGAGAAAATATAATGAAGAAATTAGATGTGAACAGTATGGAACCATTTCAAATTTGATGAAAATCATTGAAGATTGGACAATACTGTCATTCCAGAACTTAGCTGGCAAGAATGATTACCTGGGGGAGACTTCTTTAGTTGTTCGTTGATACTGTCACTGTTCTGAAAAGATACATCACCATCTCTAATCTCTTCTTGGTCTTTAGTCTTTGAGCTCAGGGCATTTCTTAACATCTAATGAAAGAATTCTTTTTTAGTATCTTTAATTCAACATTATTAAAACAGAAATGAAAAAAGTTGGAATAAACAGAAGTAAATCTTTATAAAGTTTTTAGTAAATGACACGGATATTTAGGAAATAAAAACAAGTATAAAATATTCACAGGTTCAATCAACAACCATTTACTACATGCTTACTATCTTCCAGACATTGTAGCAGGCCCTAAGGATACAAAGATAAAAGTAAAAGTCTTTTTCTTAAAGGAGTTTACATTTTAATGGGGGAAGACAAGATGCACATGTCAGTATATACAAAACACATAGATACAAGATAGGAATGTGGAAGACACTAGCAGCCAGAGGGACCAGGAAAAGCCTTATGTAGAAGATGGTGCTTAACTGAATCATGAAAGCAACCAAGGCTTCTAAAAGGAAGCAATGAGGTGGAAGTGCATTCCAGGAATAGGTAAAGGTGAGCAAAAGCACAAAAACAGTAGAATGCATTTCAGGTACACAAAAAATCCTAATTTGGCCAGATTGTAGAGCAGAGAAAGTAAAGTATTATGTATTTGGGGCTGGAAAGGTAGGATTGGGCTAGGATTTGAAGTGCTTTAAATGCCAAACAGAAGTTTATATTTGATTTCAGAGGTAACAAGAAGCACTGGAGTTCCTTAAGGAAGGAAGGTGGCAGGGCAGATTTGTGCTTTAGGAAAATGACTTTGTTGGCTGTGAGGGTGATGAATTGGAGAGAAGGTAACCTTGAGGCTAGAACACCAATTAGAAAACTGTTGCAATAGTCCATGCAAGAGGGGATGAGAGTCCAAACTAGGGTTGTGGCTGTATGGGTAGAGAGAAGACTATGAAAAAAATGCTGTGGAGATAGGAACTGTAAGAGTTGCCAAATGACTGGCTATAAGGGGTTAATAAGAATAAAGAATCAAGGATGACATCAAGGTTAATGAATCAAAGTATCTGAAAGTTTGGGTGGTACACTTGACAAAAAAAGGGAAAATTACAGAAGAGGGGTGGATTTTGGGGGAAGTCCTGCTTTGGACAAGTTGTGATGCCTACAGGATTCCCATTTTGAAATATCCAATAGGCAGTTGGTGATAGAAGACTCGAGATCTTGAGAAACCAGGATCAGATACACAGATCTGGGAATCAGTGTCATAGAAATAATTAAACCCATGGGGGCTGATCAAGTCACCAAATGACATAAGCACAGAGAAAAAAAAAATAGAAAAGGGCCTAGGACAGAGGTTTGGTGTATACTCAGTTGGGGGGGGGGGGAGAATGAATGATGATCCAGTAAAGCTGACTGAGAAATAACTGGCCAAAGTGGCTTATGTATATTTAATTTTTAAATTAGGGCAATTTGAACATCTTCTTTCAATGAAATCAGACTAACAATAGACCATTCTATTGTACAAATATATGTATGAATGAGTACTCTGTGTTGTTCTAGTACATTATTTAGGTTTGAGGGGAACTGAGAGGGTACTCATAGGGGTCTATTTGAGGATATTCCAAGTTTTGATTTAAATGTTTACTGCTAGTCATTTATTGTCTATATAGAGCATATTTTTTAAAAAGTTTAATCTATACCAACATTTACCATGCCATATGAGAGAACAGATGAAGTAATTTTTAGGTGTGTCATATTCTTTTTTAATAGTTTAGCTCATAAAGAGCACTTTCACAATTGATAATTAGGACAAAATTTGTTTCTTAAAGTCATGGCTCCTAGCCTAAAATCTGCATTTAAAACCAAACTGAAATGCTCATTAAAAAAAATTAAGATAGAATTTTATTGAATTTTAATTTTTATGTCAATTTCATTTCCCAATTTATCCCTCCCTCTTTTTTTCCAGAAAGCCATGCCCCAAAACAAAGAATCTAAAAGAGGGAAACATTTAGCAACATAAACACATATCAAAAAAATCTGTTACAGCTGCAACATTCCATTCCTATGGGCCCTGACCTCTGTAAAAGAAGTTAAAGAGGTATCCTCTATATATTCTTTGAAGACTAGCTTTATCATAATAAAATCAGTTTGTAGCTTTGATTGCTTTCTTGTTTGCATTGTTCTAGTCAGTGAGTCAACAGCATTAATTAAGAACCTACTAAGTATCAAGTGGGTGCTAAACACTAGGGATACTTAAAAAAACCCACCCCCAAAACAAAAAGACAAAAACCAAACAAAATAACAATCTCTGCTCTCAAGGAGTTCACAAGTCTAACAGGGGAGAGAACATGTAGGTAACATGTGCAAACAGTCCTAATTTCATTACTCTGATGCAAGATTCCATTTTTTTTCTTTTTTGGTGAGGCAATTGGGGTTAAGTGACTTGCCCAAGGTCACAGAGCTAGTAAGTGTCAAGTGTCTGAGGCCAAATTTGAACTCAGGTCCTCCTGACTCCAGGGCCGGTGCTCTATCCACTGTGCCACCTAGCTGCCCACAAGATTCCATTTTTAATGTTGGAGTTGGGAGAGAAATCCCTTCCCCAGCCTTGAGACCAAAAACCTGAAATGCTCATTTAAATGGTAGTCTGTGTACCGAGGACAAAAGACTTACTAAATCTAGCTCATCAAGTTGGTGAGAAAGTTTCTCTGACATTGAGTGCAATTCTTGCTCAGTCAACCTATGACTTGGTCCTTGGTGCAGAGGTAGCTCATCAGGGGCTAGATCACAGCTTTCTGATCTGTTATAAAATATAATCAAAATGGTTAAGTGATGTCACTTAAGTGACGCACTTACAGCACTTCAACAGGTAACTATCAGAATTTTTAAGGTGGCATATTGCTTTAAAAGGCTTAATTCAGTTAATATTTCCTTGATTCTTCAAGTCCAGAGGCCCCTCCATTAATAAATGTACAAACCCTCAGAAAAGACATTACCTTATTCTTTTGAGAAGCCTTTGCATCCCAGGGCTGTATAAGTAAGACTGGGACGTTGACAGCTTAGTTTCTTCAGACAAGTGAGAAGTTGGGGAAAGCTTATCAGCACTATTGAGGCACTAATAGAAATAGAAGTAGTTAACTGAAAAATTGCAGATACACAGATACTATTCTTAAGAACTTAAAGGTGTTATCTTTTGCAGTGTTCTCCTCCTAGTGGGAGGTAAAGAATCATACATAGCAAATCAAGTCTCTTCACACTACTACCTTGAGAGATTTTTTAAAAGCCATTTTAGCAAAATTTATAGAAATTAACTACATTTCCAAACATTCAACTACCTTCACGCTGCAGCTCTGATCCTGTGTGTTCGTTGTTTCAGGTGTCAATGTATCTCCAACTGGACATAAAATGACAAATATTGTATAAGATTTATGATGCTCAACTATGAGATCGGATTGATAGTATTTTATCTAATCACAGATTTTCTGATTCAATAGCGTTTATATTTACAGGCCTTTGATAATTAAAAGGCAAATTAAAAATTAACAGGCAAATGTGTCAATCGAATTGCATTTCCTCCCTCCCCATGGCTATCAGACAGTAAAACAGCTAACTTTAAACGTCACATCCCCATGTTGTAAACTGCTTAGGAAAGGTAACCAAATGAAATAAGGAAAAAAAATTTTTTGAAGTTACAAACATTTTTACAAAATGAAGAAACTGCACAGCACTATCCTTGAGGTTTCCTCTTTCTGTCTATACTCTTAATTGTTCCTAAGGCTTCAATGATTACCTTTATGCAGGTGATTCTCAAATCTTTTATCTTTAGCCCTGAATTATTCCAATTACTCTACTCCTAAATTTCCACATGCCTGCTAGTTATCTTCATTCTGGATGTCCTGACAGAAACTCAAACTCAGTATGCCATAAACTGAATTCATCTTCCCCTAAAATCTGCCTCATCTTTCCCACATCCCTACATGTATTAGCGGTATTTAAACATACTCTCAGTACCAATGCTCAAAGCCTCAGTGTCATCTTTGATGATGACTTCCTCCCTCCACATTTTAATTAGTGGACAAGTCCTACCTTTATAGTCTCTCAAATTTATTCAAGACCTCTGTTGTTAGATTTTCCTACCTACTCTTCCTTTCTTTAGTCTCTCTGTTCTCCAACCCATCACCACACAGCTGCCAAAATCATTATCCTAATGTCTAGTTCTGGGATCTTTTAGTGGCTCCCCATTGCCTGTAAAATAATATGCAAAGTTCTTAATTTTGTAAGATGAGACCCTCCAAAACAATCTAGCTCCAACTTACCCCTCCAGGCTTATTACACTCTGTTCTCTTTCATGCATTCTATATTCCAACTAAAATGGACTACTTTATTTTGTAATCTTCATTCTGCCATCTTCTGCCTCCATAGTTTAGTGTAGGGCATCTTTCCTTTATGCCTAGGACTTCCTTCTTCCACATTTCCCCTTAGTGAAATCCTCTTTGTCTTCCAGGTTTATCTCAGGTCCCATATCTTCCAAGGAAGTCTTTCTTTGTTCTCCTTGTGAAAGTGATTTTTCCTCTCAAATGTTCTTAAAGCATTGTACAGATTATTCCTATTCATGTTCTACCCCATATAATACTTATATGTGTACGTTTTATCCTTTATTGGACTGTAAGCAAAGGACAGTGCATATTGGTTTTTCGACCTATGTAAACCTGGCTCCAAAGAGTGATTTACTTTATAAACTTTCATTGAAAACAATGAGGCAAAGCCAAAAATATAAGTTTTTCCATAATCAATTTCTAATGAAAAAGGAATTTTGAGAGCTCTGGTTCTTACCTGATGTGAAATAGGACTCTGAACCATGAATCCGTTCTGAAAATGGATCAAATGACCCTGTAAACTGAAGGTCGAAGAAGAAATTAAGACCAAGACCAACATTTCAGAAAAAGATCAGTGAAGGTTCAATCTCAATAGACTATCTTAAATATTCACATACTTTTTTTTAGTCAATTAAAAGAAAAGGCAGCTTTCTTACTTACCATAGGTCTTTCATGCTTTTCATCATCATTTAAGGCTGAGGGATACTGACTTGAATGAAAGTATTCTCTTCCTATTGGGCAGGGTGCTGGAGGCTCAAGAGGATGGTATGGTGGCTGCAAAGGAATAGCTGAACGAATGGGCTCACCCAATTTCTTAGCATTTGGAGTCAGACTCTTGGAAGAGACGTCTGTAGACTCAACAGATGCAGCTAATTCTTAAGAAAATCATTGAAAAATGGTTCATATATATCAACTACCTGAACAAAGCATTGGTGAAGGAAGGACCAGTATACATGTACAAAAGAAAACACAGTCAAAAGAATGTATAAAGTGATTTTAACATAACTAATATATGTGACACAAAAATACAACATAGGGCACTGATTAATTAATGAATATGAATATTTTCAAGTAATTGTACTTAAATTTAATAACTGTTTGAAAATTACCACTCGAAATAACATCAAATTAGAAGATAAAAATACAATTCTATACAACATATGATTCCATACCATGCAGTCCACTGAAGGGGGAACTGAGGCTGAAATTAGAACTAAAATTAAGAACAAGTATTTACAAGAAGTATTGGGTATGTGAAACCAAGGGAAAATATTAGGTTAGACTTTTAGAAAACCTCTGTACTGTTTTTCAAACACATGAGCCTGAATTAGGAAGGCAATCAGTTATCACAGTCTGAACTTAAGGACTTAATATTGATAAAGCTAAAATTCTAGCTAAGCTATCTAAAATATCTAATAAGTGGTCGCCAATAAATTGTAAGCTTTAGCAAGAGTTAGGCTTTTAAGCATTTATTAAGGAGAATAAGAATTTGGTAAAGAGAAAGAGAGAGAAAGGCCTACATTCATCTGTCTATTAAAGGGAGAGCGCATTTCTAGCTCCACTCTCCGCCAGAGTCCCCAGGAAAAGCGCCCGAGTCAGAGCGCCAGGCTCCCCCCTTCTTCCTCCCACCAGCAAATGTCACTTCCTGACGCCAAAGAAAAGACGCATGGTCTTGCCCTCAGAGACGTTCACCTCATGGCACAGCTTTTCTACAGTAAGTCTCCAGCAGGTGGCATCATTCCAATCGTTACAATATGTCTACTCACTATTATCTGCCATGTAATTAGAGTAACATGAGGTAGAGTTCACAAAATCTTCCTCAGCCTTGGTTCCTTGGAAGGTTGAATCCTTTTCATTCTGTGATTCTTCAACTCCTAGAATGATTAATTACAAACATGTAAGTTTATAATTCTTAAGAGATTCTGTCATCAAAGTAGAAACCAAGAGCTGCTTTCTATATGAGAGGGAAAGAACCTTAAATGAAGAACATTTTCAGGAGGTTGTCTGTCAGCTTGGTTTAATAATTTCAGTATACTTACATGGCAAAATAAGTTTGCAAGGTTGGCTTTGCCAGGCAGTATGGCAGTTTAGAAAGCTAGGAATAATACAAATATCATACCTAAACAGACAGGTTTTTTTTTTTTTTTTGGTGAGGCAATCGGGGTTAAGTGACTTGCCCAGGGTCACACAGCTAGTAAGTGTTAAGTGTCTAAGGCCGGATTTGAACTCAGGTCCTCCTGACTCCAGGGCCAGTGCTCTATCCACTGTGCCACCTAGCTGCCCCTAAACAGACAGTTTTATACAAAGAAAACTAATGAACTGACTTTCATATCTTATTGACCTTCATTAAAGATTGTTTCACTAAGACATTATGGGCTTTTAGAAGTTGTTACTATTATATACATCCCTGGTCCAGGCCACAATCATAGTTAATCTTCAACAGTTACTGATTCCTAAAAATGTACTGCCTGTCAAAATTTTATTTCTGTGAATCTGGATAATAAAGTTATCTGAGTTTTCAAATAGCCATCTGAAACAGTAACAGGTCAGCCCATAAGACTCTCTTCCTTTTCAAAACCTTTATCTTATAACTTTCTAACAAACTCTTCATTTCCACTGCTGCTCCTTAAATCTGCTCTCCAAATGAAATGTAGTTATGATAATGCTTCTGTATATAACTCATGTAAAAATCTTACTCTAAAATCTCATCTTAAAAAATAAACATTTCTTTGGGAGTCACACATGCTTTGAAGCACTCTGCATTTTTAACTGCTCTTTCGGGGTTAATTTACAGGCATGTGTGTTTATTTGCACTGTTTCCTTAATACAAAAGTAACTTTTTACTATCAGTGACTTAGAATCAAGGAATCATGTACCTGGGAGGGTATAATACTAGACACTAAGACTCAAAATTTTAACCCATAGTGTCTCATCTCTTATTTGATCTAGGTCTCTAAGGAATGAAGTGAGGGGGCAACACAGAGGCTAATCTATATGTCATTCCAACCTGAAAAGCATCACCATACAGTGGAAAGAGCATAGTTTGAAGCCCTACCCCGTTACTTATTGCCCATATGGCAACTATGACAAGTCACTAATCTAAATAAGGGGGTTGGACCAGATGACCTCTGACCCCAGCTCAAATAGTCTATGACCATATGACATTAGAACTACCTCCTCTTTTTCCTAAACAGAAGGTGAAGGTGAGGTGTCTGGCCTCAGGTGATCCAGCTAGTCAGTGTTAGAAATGGGACTAGAACCTAATGTTCTTTTCATATTATAGTGTTGGTTTTCTACTCTGTCCCTCTAGTTTTACTTTATGGTACATAAGAATGTGGAAAATCAATAAATGTGGCTGGCCAAGCCACATTTTTTCTTCCAAATGAAAAATAAGGTTTCATTCATTTCAGCAGGCAACATTTAAATTTGCTGGTTTAATAGTGATTGGATTAGTCCTGCTTCCTTAGTGAACAATTTATGTTGCTTCTCTCATGGAACTACATTATCAGATAGACGCAGAAATTTCAACCATTATGACTTATCTATTTGTATTTCAACATCCTTCTAAGATACATGATTTCATCAGTGTGAACACTCTAATGTCTAATGAAGTTCCTAATACCTTTACACCTTAACAGACAATCTTTTGGAGCTACTGTGACTAAAACAATTCCTTACCTTATGGCCAATTTGCTTTCTAAGAACTTAGCTAGGAAAATCCTCAAGAAGACAGATTTATGGTGGGCAGCTGGATGTCAACTCAAATCCTTTCAACCTTTTTAGAATCTGTGAGAGCTTGTGCTCCACTGGCAGGTGTTAACAATCCAGAGTTTACTCCATGTAATGATGGGACAACAGAATAGGGTTTTGTCTATTTTTTTGTTTTGTGGTGGGTAATGAAGGTTAAGTGACTTGCCCAGGGTCTAAGTGTCAAGTCTTTGAGGCCAGATTTGAACTCAGGTCCTCCTGAATCCAGGGCCGGTGCTCTATCTACTGCACCACCTAGCTGCCCCCAGAATAGGGTTTTATATTTTAATATTGCCAATTTCAAACCTATATTATCTAACTTGATTCCTCAAAAATTAAGTGAAGCATTACAGAGAAAGAAACAGGCTCAGAGAATAAAGTCAATTGTCTGTGTTGGTAAATTAAACCAGGTCTTCAAACATTCCATCCAGGATGCCATGTTAACTCTTAAATAAAGAGCATTCTTTGAAATCTTTTCTTGGAGTTTAAACACTCAACTGTACCTTATGTTTTTCTTCAACTATTTATAGTTTAGGGTCTCTCGTGCAAAATCATTACGTATTTTTGTGTGTGTGTGAGGCAATTGGGGTTAAGTGACTTGCCCAGGGTCACACAGCTAATAAGTGTTAAGTGTCTGAGGCCAGATTTGAACGCAGGTACTCCTGACTCCAGGGCTGGTGCTCCATCCACTGCGCCATCTAGCTGCCCCTTTATTTTTCATAGTAAATACGTGCAAATCCTAACTTCTTCTATAGAACAAATATTCCTAGAGGGCAGGGATTATTTCATTTTTTTTGCCTCTGCAGCTCCAGAGCACAATGGCTGGACCACAGTAGATACTTAAAATGCTTGGTGACTGACTGGACGTGTTCATTTTAGGAAATTCTGTGCAGAAAATGTGTTTGGAAGTTGATCCATTTAAAACCATTCTGGGGGATAGGGAAGGAAATGGCATTTAGATTATTGAGAATAAAAATAACTCATTTAAATGGTGCTTTACGGTTCCATAGTAGTTTATATAAATTCCTTGGTCCTGGTGACTTGCCTAAGATCACAAAGAAATGCTAGAAATCAAACCCAGGTTTTCTCAGTTTACTTCTCTTTCCACTACTTCACATTTAACTTCTTAATGTATCTTAAAGGTATTAAATTAATTTAGTTAGCAATTTTGTTTAAAACAGTCAACTTTAATTTCATTCCTATAAATAAGCAAAGTATTTCTCACCACTTTATAACTAGGCTGTAGTTTACATGTGATTTTATTATTTAAAGTTTTGATTACTCACCATTTTTCCTTAAAGAAAATGTGTGAGCTGTATCCCCAAGTCTAATCAATTCACCAGTGGACTCTGATCCATCTATGTCCCAAGATGGAACAAAAAGCTCAGAAGATTGGGAAGACCTGAAAAAGTTTCTTAATTAGTTATACTTAGTCACTGCCCATCCAAACCACAAGAGTGTTTCCAAGTTAGGATTCCTATATTACCTAGTTATATAAAGTATGACAATAATAGGATTGGTGGCCACCAATCTTTGCCATTTTGCACTTCACTCTTCTGCTGCTTCTCCTCTGCTGAATAAAGAGACTTATTTGTCACCTTTATCCTCTGGTTCAACAGTTTCCAATAATTTTCAAACAAAGACAATAGCACAACTATAATCATAGAATTAGAATTTTCAAAGTGCCTTGCACTAAATACACATTTATTGAACTGAATTTAAACTGGAGGGAAACTTAAGGAACATTCAATCCAAGCTTCTCATTTTATAGAGGTGTAAACTCAAGACCAAAGCAGTAAAATAACTTGCTCAAGGTAATGCACCTAGATAGTGACAATTTGGATTTCATTTTATAGCCATAGCCTTTAAGTTATGGTTCCCCAAAATATCTATGTCTAAAAATCAGAACTTGTATTTAAAGCATGAGGAACTGTGAAGCATTTGAGAACCAATCAGTATTTAAGAAAAATGATACATAAGTCAGGAAGATTTTAAATTACTTATAAAAATTTTACAAAATTTTGAAGCATGGTAAATAAACGTATCCAGTTTAAGTTAATTACTGTCATTCTGGCATTCTGTGTTAAACAGCTGTACCAAATAAAAGGAAAAGTGCAACTTGTTTTATTAAGTAAACAAAGGCAATGCCTACCTCCCAAATGATGTCATTGCCTGCACTGGTCTGGTCTCTTTAATCTTTTCTTCCAATTCTTCTGGAAGTATACCCTGAATTGATGCTTTAGCTACTCGGTCAGTTTCAACTATTTAAAATACATTAAAAAAACAACAAACAAACCTAAGTAAATATTATCAGATTTGCTACACTGTAGAAAGATATAAACTATGAGACTATTTATTACACCACCTATACACATTCCCTCCAAGGATGTACATAGTTAGTAATCCTTCCCATGGCTAAATACATAGTTTAATGAATTGCTATGGACAGAAAACAAATTGTCCTGTGGCTAACCCTCTGATGAAACCCTCTAAAGCCAGTTTTGGTTATCATCTTGAATTAAGAGTATTGCAGGGGCGGCTAGGTGGCGCATTGGATAAAGCACCGGCCCTGGATTCAGGAGTTCCTGAGTTCAAATCCGGCCTCAGACACTTGACACTTATTAGCTGTGTGACCCTGGGCAAGTCACTTAACCCCATTGCCCCATGTAAAAAAAAAAAAAAAAGAGTCAACTAAGAGTATTGCAGCAATGTTCACCATTGACAGAAAAGGCAATACAGAACCATAGGAAATTCACTTAAATTTTCTAGAGCAATTTTAAGCTGAAATACTGAAGGATCACAAGCAGCAAATAAAACCACTAAATAAGATGACTAGAAACTGTTATGTATTTTGTTAGTTTTGAGAAGTCATTTAAGAAAATTTATAAGGTATAAGGATTCAAATGTCAATTGTAAGGATAGGCTAGAGGTGTTTCAAGTATTCAGGACAAGTTCGAAGTAGTACCATCAAGTTAGAAAATCACAAAAGGAACATTATAGATCAATAGTCCAAACCTCTTATTTTACATCCATAGCAGACATTCAATTCAAAACCAAACCAAACTTTCAATTTAAAAACTCACCTCTTTCCTGAGAGGATGTCTCACTATATTCTGTAAGGTATTCCAGCAATCCATCAAATATTTCTAAGAGATTTTTAATAGACTCCTTATTTCCTCTTATAATATTTTCTCCTAAATACAAAATAAAATATTTTAAAATATCTTGATTAATGTAAAATACATATATTCTTGAAATGGGCATGCTTGCATAAAAAGACTCAAGGATCAGGGATCCTAAACTAGTCTAGTAGAAACCTGGGTATTGGATTGTTATTATGTAAGAAACAACAAAACAAAACCCTTTAATGCTCTATCATGTAATCATTTAGTTACTTAAAGAGTAGGGATGGGTTTTTTTGTCTCTGTATTCCTAATGCTTAATAGTACTTGGCAAATATTAAGTGCTATGTAAATACTTGCTGACTGACATTTATTAGTATTACCTTTCAAAAAATTGTTTTTTAAATTAATTTTATATTAATATACTACTCCCACCTTCCTCTCTGAGGGCTGTTATAACAAAGAGAGGGGAAAAAACAGTTCGGTAAAACTAACATATCAACCAAGTCTGATATTATATGCAGTGTTTCATACCCTCAGCTCCCCACCTTAGCAAAGAAGAGGGGAGTGCATTTACATTTTTTCTTTGGCACCAAGCTTGATCATTATAATTTCTCAGAATTCATTTTCAATTTATGTTGCTGGGTTGTTGTTTTTTTTTATTTATGCAGTTACAATCATGTATATAGCTTTTCTGATTTTGCTTACTTCACTGCATCAGTTCATATAAGTTTTCTCATGCTTGTTTTCTTCATATTCACCTTTTTTTATTACATTTATATACATGGTTAGCCAACATTCCTTTTATTTTTAAGAAAACAACAGGCTGTAATAGCACATCCTCTAGTCATATTTTTAATAAGATAAAATGTATTTAAGTGAGTTTTTATTAGAGGAAGACAATCTACATGAATTTACAGGTCCCTACCTGCATGCAGATGCTACTCTGTTCAGGAGAAATTTGTTGGGCTAGAGCCTGGCGTAGTTGATCAACTGTCGAACTTGGAATAAAGAAGACCTGGGTTCAAGTGCTGCTTCTGACACTTACTAACTGTGTGACAATGGAAAAAATCACTTAACTTCTCTGAGCTCCATTTCCTCATCTGTAAAATGGGGATAATAATACTTATAGTACCTATCTCATAGGGAACTGGTGTGGATCACATGAGTTAATGTATGTAAAACCATGTTGTATATATTTACCATATAAATATTATTGGGATATGAAAATTATGATTTCATATGCTTATTTCTTCATGCATGTTTAATTGTCCATACCTTTTGCTAATCAAGTGGACAGAAATATGCAAGAAACTGGAGGGGGAACTCTCTTAGGAGCTATCAAAATTGATTCTTACAGAATCTTAAGAGCATTAACAATTCAATTCACAAAATGAACTTAATATCCTATGAAAAATATATCCTTTATGTGTAAAGACCCTTTCTATTTTCTTATCTCAGTACTGGCAGTAGTACAAAACAACGTGAAGAGAAGCAATGGCGAAAGTTTTCATTTTGAGAGAATTCACTTATTTACTCATAATTAAAATGAATAATAAAGCTCCATTTAGTACCACTCATGGATTAAATAGGTTTTTTGTTTTAAAGAACATCAAATAATGGTTATTATATATATCTGGAGCAAAAATGTCGTGCTTAGAATAACTTCTGGCACCAAAGTTTTAAAAAATGTGGAGTAAAAAAGCTGAATACTCAATAAAACAGAAATTGTATAGTATTCATTTCCTATAAGGGTACATAACTATAAGTAACTCTTGGGTGTTTCTGATTTTCAGGGTGGGGAGAACAGTTTAGCTGCCCAGCATCCCATACTGTGAACTGTAATTCCACTCTGAATTCAGTTTCCATTAATTTCTGGTCCCAATTTCCTCATTTGAAAGAGGCAGATGCTAGCCCTAATTGTACCTAATAGAATTGTGACATTAAAACTATCATACTACCATATTCTATACTCTGACCTCTTCTGGCTGGCATTCATGGTTCTCCATGACTTATATAACTTCCCACTATTGGAAAACCGGATGGATTAGACAGACCTACTTTTTGCTCCTGGACACACCATGAACTTTTCATCTTCTTAGCTTGGCTCACACTATCTCCTAAGCCTAGAATTCCCTCCTTCCCTCTTCTCTAGTTGAATTTCTATACTGAATGCCCCTTCTATGAAGTGTTCCTACTTCACTCCCCTAATCCCCTTATTAAGAATCATCACCCTTTGACTCTTACACAACCTTTATTTTTCACCTCCTAAGTGCATTTATATAGTAATTAGTATACATAGTTATCTGCCTTAGTGTCTTATTTCCTTGCAAGTCTGTAACATCAAACAGGGCAGGAAGTGTGTCTTTTCAACTACCTCTGATTCCTAACAAGGAGCAAAACACCAATTGCTTAATATTTGAATGAATATAAACAAAATGAAAATAAATGAACAAATTAATTTACTAGTCCCATCCCCTCATTTTTATCAATAAGGAAACCAGCCCAGAGAAGTTAAGTGACTTGATGAGAAAATTATGGCTTAAAGATGATTGATTGCTTGGGAAAGTATTTGATTAAAAGTATTAACTATGGAGTCAGAAGAGACATAGGTTCAAATTCAGCTGTCATGTTTTACTGTGTATGATCATGGACAAATAGTCACTTCTAGTCTTTAAGTCTCAATTTCTTTATCTGTATAATGATGGCCACAATACTTAGTTTATTATTACAGGGTTGTTGTGAGGATCAAATGAGAATGTATGTAAATCAGTTTGCAACTACATTCATTTCACCTAATCAGCACCTAATTTAGTGCCTGTCACAGAGCATGTGATAAGTATTTGTTGACTCTACTTGAAGGCTATTAATTACAAGGGGGTTAACTCAGGAAACCTAGGTCTTTTGACTATAAACCCAGTGTTCTTTATTCTTTAGCTTTTAAGCAATTTTTATCTGCTCAATTAAATGACACCTAGGGCCCAAAGATACAAATTAATTCCCTCAGGAAAAATATAATTGTTTGAATTCAGTTTGAGATAGTTTGTGTTACTAACCTGTTATATGGGACAAGCTGACTTGCAAGTAATCCAAGGCCAGTGAATCAATAATTGCTTGTACGTTGTGTGCATGATCTTCTTGGTTTTTAGGGTTCGTTATGAGGTCTGTGAAGGGAGGGGAAATAACATTGTTTTATAACTGTGAAATACCAAATTCAGAGAATGTTGATTAATCTAGGTTTGGGGTGATGGGGGTCTAGTTTAGGGGTGTGGCAGCATAAATGGAGGAGAGGAAGAGGACCATTAAATCTCTCATCAATGATAACTCATTGTACATAGGCAGTAAGTTATGTTAAAGATGACTTAAGGAAACACTGGGAAAGGCACACTGATATTGCCTTAGAGAACTCAAATTTTTGAAAGACAATTAGACTTCAAAGGGTAGAAAAACCCCCCAGCTCCCTTAGTAAATATGCTTTTCTCTTAAACTCAAATCAAATTCAAAGCTTTAAATGCTGACTGGATCTCATACAATTTCAGTGCCATTTTAAATATATCTATTCAGCAGAGTTATTCAATGCATGCAAAATTATTTAGAATATCATTGTTGTTCCATCATGGCTGACTCTTCATGGACCCGGACACCAGTGGGCCATAGCATGCCAAACCCTTCTATGCTCCACTATCTTTTGAAGTCTGTCCAAGTTCATGTTCATTGTTTCCATGTCACTATCTGTCTCATCCTTTAGCATCCCCTTTTCCTTTTGCCTTCAATCCCCAAATCAGGTTCTTTTCCAGTGAGTCCTGTTTTCTCAATAGTGGCCAAGGTATTTAAACTAAGCTTTGGAACATCATAGGATCATACATGGATTTAGAACTGGAAAAGCCCTGTTTGTCACCAGGGCATTACAGCAAGAATGTAACATTTCAGTTGAAATAGGAAGTAGCACTCTTTTTTGTAACTGAAAAAAGCCTAAACTGCAGTGAAAGCCCCAGGAGATAAAATATAGAAAATAAACTGTCCTCAAGTACAGGTGTTCTTACCTGGTACTACTTCTCCCAAGATAGAATGATAAAGAGTAATAAACACATTTGCATCACACTCTGAAAGAGACTGTATCCTCAGGCAAATGTGACATTTCAAAAGAAGGTTATTGGCAATTGCTACCCACTCTGGAAAAAAGGATGTAAAAAAATGTTAGTGAGTTAGAAAAAAGTAAATCTAAAAAAAATCAGGTATAGAGCTCTATTTAAGTAGATAAGAAATTGAAGAAAAAATTGTGTTTAAATGTATTTACAAGTATAAGGAAAAGCCATACTGTGAATGTTATTCTATAAATAACAGGTCTGATTACAAATTCCTAAAAGACTTAGCTTTAGTTTTATTACTATTTTAAGTGAATTATACGAATTTACTCACTTCAGAGATATTGATTTTACTACTAGAATAGAAATAACAATAAAAAAGTAAGCAGTATTACATTTCTAAGATTGTGCATGGGAGTCCAGATGTTAAATTATAACATCTTCATTATAAACTATATATAGTTCATGATGTAAAAATAATGGAACACCAGGAACTTTGAGATGGTGAGATTGAGTGTCAAAATAGTTTTCATTTTCCTAATATGAACATAATATTTCATTAGTTTCTCCACAAATACCACCTTCTACATGAAGGACCTTCCAGTTTCCAAGAAGCTACTAGCATACCTTGTATTTATTTTGTATATAGTTAGGTACATGTTGTTTCTCCCCATAATCTCCTTGGGGGGGGGGGAAGGGTTATTTCATTTTTGTCTTTGTTTCCCCAAGGTTTATAACTATCATAGAAAAACAATTCTCTATCATTCTTCTGTCACTGTAGACATAACAAGTAGGACTCACTTCCCTCTGTCAAGCTTCCTAAGCTACTACAATCTAGGACTGCTGGGCACAAAGTCGCTATCTGCCCCTGGACAGGAACAACTCAGCCAATGTACAAAGCTAGTCATTCTAGGGGACAGACAGCGATTGCTTAATTTTTTTTTTCCTTTTTACTGAACTTCGTCCAGTTTATCCTGTCTCATCTCCTTTGTACACAGTTCTCTGTATATAGTCTTCCCCATTAGACTGTTAGCTCCTTCCGGGCAGGGAATAGGTTGCCTTTGTTTGTACTCCCAGGCCTTAGGGGGTAGTTGCTGGCATATAGCAGGCTCGACGACTTGAATTTGACAAACCTCAACATGAACATGTCCCTATACAAATCAGAACAGAATCCATTAGGTAAAGTTTTAAAAGAAAAAGTATCTATCAAGTTTAAACTGGCAGTTCCAACACTGCTCGGACCCAGACGATAACGTGGATAAGAAGAATTAAGAAAAGGAAGACCAGGGATCTAACTTGATGAGGTTTTCACCAACAGTGTGCGGATCGGAAAACTGTTTTGCTGAGGTTCCTTCAACACAAAAACAGGTCCTCCTAGATTCAGCACAAGTCCAAGCGTGAGAAGAGAGCAGTGGCAAAAAACCAGACCCGGAGAAGAGTTATGTTAGAAAACCAAGGTCTCCTCCCTCCTCTACAGCCCTAAGGAGCCCGTTGTGTGCTCCCCAGACCCCATCCCCACCTCCAGGGTCTCTCCCTCTCGGACTGGCCGGTCGCCTCCTTAGGGAAAGGAGAACCCAAGTAACGGAGCCATCCTGTAAAAGCCATCCGTAGAACACGCCTCTCAGGGAGGTCGGGGTCCCCCAGAACGACTTCTGCAGCTCGGCTGGAGGTGAGAGGTGTGAGCTCAAAGCGCTTTACACATCTGAAGCCATCGGCCAGAACTGTAAGCCAGCATCGGGGAAGGGGAGGGGCGGCGGTCCCGCGCAATCGCGTTGTGCACACAACACTCTCCACTTCCCACCCCCCCCACCCCCCGTGGGTGTCGGCTCCAGCGGGGAGACTCACCAGCCTCCTCCCGGGCCTCCATGTCCGCGAGAGCTGTACACCGGCGGGGCTCGAGGGGAATAGTGTCCTGAAGGGACCGTTGCGGGAAAGGAGTGTGACGGGGGAGGAGGACGCGGGGCGCGGGGGGGGGGGGGTAAGGAGGGAGGGCGAGGAGAAACCGTAAGGTACCTGGGGGAGGCAAAGGAGGGACGTTAAAACGGCTTCTCGCCGCTGATTGGCCGTCTGGCCGCACTTCCTGTCGCCGCACGCGGCCAGGCAGCGGTTTAGGGGCTACAACTCCCCGCGGGATTGTTCCCGCTTCGGGTTTCTGAGGCCGGCCGGTCGGTCGGTTTGACAGACCCAGTGGCCGACCTAGTATAACCAGTCAATCTGGGGAAGCTATCCGGAGACTTCCGGTGAGCTCTACGTTTTTCGTGTCCCTCCGCCTAAGTGAGTGGATAAATAGTGCGGTTGCCGGCCCAGTGGGTTGGGGTTACGCTCACGTGATAGGAGGAGCCGCCTCCTCCTCTTCTTCCTCCTCCGTGACTGCATACTGGGGCCCTTAGAGTCGCAAACGTCTAGCCAAGGGTGTAGTGGCATTAATGCTTTACGACTTGCCTTAACCTAGGAAAACAGGAGTGGGGCAAATATTCCTGAACTAGTAAAATGTAAGGGAGTTCCCTGAGAGAAGGAGCGAAGCAAAGGGAAACAATCGCGGGTGGGCCTCTAAGAGTTAATAACGAGTTGAGGTGGGGGAGGGGTGCTGGGCTGGGAACTAGAAGCTAGAACATGGCTGCGCTCCGAACGCCTGCGGGTGTTGTTGCCTTGGCGTCTTCCCCCCTCCCCCTCCTCGAAGGGGGTGGGGCGATGAGGTCATAGAGCGGTTCCCATCGCGCTTTGCGGCGGAGGAGGCGGTCCAGGTATAAAACCGGCTGCCGGGAGCCCTCTGGCTCCTCATTCATTTCCACCGGCTTGGGTTCGTCTTGTTTCAGCTGCAGCCTCCGTCTCAGCCACCGCCCCCGCACGGCCTCGCGACCGCCGAAGCCACCTTTCCCCCTTCCCCCGCGACTTCCCGCTTCTCCTCGGTTGCTTCCCTCCAACCGCAACCATTGACGCCATGTCTGGATACTCGAGTGACAGAGATCGCGGCCGGGATCGAGGGTGAGTACGGACATTTGTCAACCGCGACCGAGAAGAGGTGGGGTGGGGGTGGGGTCCAGAGGAAGTGGGCAGGAGCCCTGTCGACGACAGGAGGCCTCGGGCGCCATCGGCCCGCGTCTTGGGGCCCCCCTTTTAAAAAACCAATGTCGAAGAGACGTAAGAGTTTGTTTTGATGGCACTTATTTTCACGTCTGGGTCGTGATTAGGTGGGTACAGGCCAGAGATGGGGAGACGAAGGGAGCGCGACGTCAGGCGGTGGCGAGCGCGGCGCCCCCGAGCCGGCAGGGCCTGGCCGCGGAATGTCTGTGACATTTGGGGAGCCCCAGAAGGGTCCCCTAAAGATCCCAGTTTGGGGAGGTTTTGAAGCGGTTCGGGCAGCCGAGCGGGGCCGGAGGGCGGGGGGCAGCCGGTCTCCCCCATGTGGTGGAGCCGCCGAGACAAAATGCCGGCCCCGGACATGGCGGCGGCGCCTTTGTTACCCCACCCGGCGGAGGAGCTCAAAATGGCAGCTTTGAGAAAATGTGGCGCAGAGTGAAATGCTAGACAAAGGGGGAAGCGCCGCCCAAGCGGGAACGCGGCCCGGCGGACTCCGCCCGGGGCCGCGACTCCTCCCCTGGTACCCGGCGCGGCCCCTCCCTCCTTCCTCGGCCTTATGTAACCGCGGTTACCTTCCTCTTGAGCCCACCCACCGGGGTGCATAATGAGGCTCCCGGGGGACCTCCCCTTGTTTTGTAGCGAGCTGTCAGAGCTCGGGGCCGTTCTGTTATCTGCCTTCCGCCCGGAAACGTTTGATTCGAAGGAAAAACCTTGTTTAAATAATGCGAGTTGTTTGTCTTTTATCTACCTTTTTGAAGTCTGGGTCTTCTTCCTACCCTTCTGGTTATTGCTTTCGCTCTTGGAAAAAATGAATGCTACCAGCTCTTGACTGTTTTGTGACTAGGGATTTTGTCAGAATCTGGCCCGACAAGTCCGATAGCTCTTACCAGGCAAGATTCTAGTTTACTGACCGAAAAACCTGGAAACAAATGATGTTATTACTAATTCGACATGCCCACGGGAAAATAGTAAAATTGAAATTGCTATTAGTGAAAACTGAAGGTACGACTGACTGGCATAGGAATAATCCAAAAGGTGTTGAAAAAAGTCGTTCCAGTCTTTGACTTTAGAAATACAATTAGCATAAGTGAATATTATTGAAACTTGTCCTTTTGTGCTCTAAGTTAAACGGTTACACTTTTGAGGCCTAGACTATGAATCTTTTCTTCTAGGTTTGGGGCCCCTAGGTTTGGAGGAAGTAGAGGAGGACCTCTGTCTGGAAAGAAATTTGGAAACCCTGGGGAGAAACTCATTAAAAAGAAATGGAATCTCGAAGAACTGCCCAAATTTGAGAAGAATTTCTATCAGGAACATCCTGATTTGGCTAGACGCACAGCAGTACGTACTTTAAATGCTTTAATTTTGTTGTTAGAATCGATTTTCTGACAGCAGTGTTGATTGAATTACTAAGCACTAGTAAAGATGACCAATTGTATAAATAACAGCAAGATAAGATTTTTTTTTAACTAAGCAGCAGACTTGAAAACTGCTCCTTAGATAGTCATGAAAGCTGTTACTGGATTTAATCAAGCTTTGGCTTGGTTTATGGAATAAATATGTTTTTATTAGAAGGCAATGAATTGCAGTTAATTGGGGGAGAGGGCATTTGTTTTTAAAAATTAGTTTAAAGGTTTCAGTTTGAGGAATTTGCCAGCTGTAAAAATTATAGGAAATAATTTTGTGGGTACATTTTTACATGACTGAGTTTTACATTGCAGCAAGAGGTTGAAACATATCGAAGAAGCAAAGAAATTACAGTACGAGGTCACAACTGCCCAAAACCAATTCTAAATTTCTATGAAGCAAATTTTCCTGGTAAGTATTCATTTGGGTTACATTTTCTGGAATCACTTTATGCTTATTAATTTCCTTAACCTAGTGTTATTTTAATTACAGCAAATGTTATGGATGTAATTGCAAGGCAGAACTTTACTGAACCTACTGCTATCCAAGCCCAAGGATGGCCTGTTGCTCTAAGTGGGTTGGATATGGTTGGAGTAGCACAGACTGGATCAGGGAAAACACTGTCTGTAAGTTTGACTGATTTTTTGAGTGCTCTACAAAAACATCTGTAAATTTCAAAGTTTGTATACCCTGCAATATTTGTTTGGGTTTGTAGGGAAGATCGTATGTTATTCAAGTTAGTAGAAGTATAATGAAATTTAAATTAGCTTTGTTTAGGTTATAATAACTTTTTTTCTACCTTAATTAGTATTTGCTGCCTGCCATTGTCCACATAAATCATCAGCCATTCCTAGAGAGAGGCGATGGGCCTATTGTAAGTATACATTTTCTATTAATTTCTCTACAGAGTTATGTAAATGATTCATGAGTTAAATTGTATGATTTTTTAATTTTTCACAAAACTTAAAGAATCCAACAGGTGTTTTTACATGTTGGGTAGAATGCATAATCGAGATTCATGTTGGTTTATGGGACAAGTTTTAGATGATTCTAGTAGCAAATTATAGCTAAATGTTCTTTCTGATTATCTTCTGACCTGCTGAAAACTTTCTCATGACTTTGATAAATTAATTCTAGGTTAGTGTCAGGCTATATGTGCTAACAGCTGTTTTTCCTCCCTAGTGTTTGGTGCTGGCGCCAACTCGTGAACTGGCCCAACAGGTACAACAAGTAGCTGCTGAATACAGTAGAGCATGTCGTCTAAAATCCACTTGCATCTATGGTGGTGCTCCAAAGGGACCACAAATAAGGGACTTGGAAAGAGGTTTGTAGCAGTCCTTTACTCTACCACAGAAGGTTTTGATGTGAATTGTATTGGTACCTTAATTCTTTCTCTTCATACTCTCTCTCCATCATTTTGATCAGGTGTAGAAATTTGCATTGCAACACCTGGAAGACTGATAGACTTTTTAGAGTGTGGGAAAACTAATTTGAGAAGAACTACTTACCTTGTGCTTGATGAAGCAGACAGAATGCTGGACATGGGCTTTGAGCCTCAAATCAGAAAGATTGTTGATCAGATAAGAGTAAGTTGCTTAAGTTTGTTGTTCAAAAATAAACTACACTTAAAAATTTATGGGTAATTTTTTAAATGTTCGATAGACAAGCCCATATATATGTCTTTTCTTTTAGCCTGACAGACAAACCCTAATGTGGAGTGCAACTTGGCCAAAAGAAGTGAGGCAGCTTGCTGAAGACTTTTTGAAAGATTATATTCACATCAACATTGGTGCTCTGGAACTGAGTGCAAATCACAATATTCTTCAGATTGTGGATGTGTGTCATGATGTAGAAAAGGATGAGAAGTAAGTTTTCATAAAGCCTTGTGCTTTTTTGAATCTGACCTAAATCAAAAAACCTAAAGACTGGGTCTGTAACATAGTATAAAGTATAACTAGGTATTTTCTCTATTCACATTTTCTTAAGAACAAATCTTAACGTACTGAGTAGCCTTCAAAGGTTGATTTATCTGTTAAAATGTAAAAATTGTTCTTGTATAACTTTTCTCTAGACTTATTCGATTGATGGAGGAGATCATGAGCGAAAAGGAAAATAAAACTATTGTTTTTGTGGAAACCAAAAGAAGATGTGATGAACTTACCAGAAAAATGAGGAGAGATGGGTATGTGTCAAGATATGATGGTAGCTTTTTTTTGTACTGGGCTTTGTGTTTGTGTTAATGCTGCAAAACTAGAGGGTTGGAAATTTGAATTATGATAACTTGACTAAGTTCAAATTATTTTTAGTTTTTTGTGAACACCCAGTGTTTCAATCATAAAGAGGACACATTGACTGACATGGAAATTGCTCTTAATTAACTTTTCATGGTTTATTTGAAACACTTTGGGGATAGTACATTGGAATACCTAACAGATTCCCCAACTCTAATTTTGGATTAAGAAAGTCTTACTTTTGTCATGATTGATTACCTGTGTAATTCCTACAGATCTTAGTTCATAAGCAATTGAGGAAGGTGTGATTAAACCAAGGTCTTTAAAAATATAATCTTGAAATCAAATACAAGAATTCTGTTAATAGCTAAGATTTCTTTCCCACTCATGAATTCATGTGCTATGTACAGTTTATAAAGCTTGAGCAGAATGTGAACCAATTTGAATTCATCTCTATTCTGCCTTTATTTTTTAATTAGGTGGCCTGCAATGGGTATCCATGGTGACAAGAGTCAACAGGAGCGAGACTGGGTTCTAAATGGTTTGTATATATTTGCTCTTACAGCTTTTAAAAACTTTAACCTGTTGTCAGTTTTGTTCAGTGACTCATATTTGTTTTATTCTCTTGATAGAATTCAAACATGGAAAAGCTCCTATCCTGATTGCCACAGATGTTGCATCTAGAGGGCTAGGTTAGTAGAAACACTTCATGGCTTGGTTCTCCAGAAACAAAACCAACAACAACCATTATTTTTTTTTAAAGAAAGTTTATTGCTTTCTTTAACCTCTGCATTTTTCTAAGTTTTTTTTTCACATAAAGGTGCAGTCTTTGTGGCAAGGCCTAGGCATGACAATCGGAGGACTCGAGGGGGATGGAGGACTAGTGATCGGCTGGCTGCTTCCAGTCGAATAGAGAGGTGAAAAGCTGAAAGCATTGTGTGCCAGTAATCTTCAAAAGGCAGAACATACCACCTTAACTACTACACCATAAACTGTTCTCTCAGGGGGAAAAAATGGAAGTTATTCACAGTTCACTCTGCCGTGGTATTTCTTCTGTCCCATGCTTTGCATGATTGCCATGGTACAGCGCTGTTTTGTACAAACTGTTTACTGTGATCTGTGGGTCTTTGAGTTTCAGTGACTTTGCTGAAATGTTGAAGAAATATTTCCAAACTTCAATGTTCATTGAAATTTTTGTTCCTTTGAAAAGGAGAGAGCAGCTTTAAAAGGTTACTAGCCTTGTACAAATTGGTGAGTACTGGCACATGAGAATCTAGAGAAGGAACAACTTCTCACACTTAGTCAGTGGGAAAGGAAAACAGTGCTTTGAAAGTTCCTCCCTCACCTACACAGTAGTCGTCATGTCGAGACCTGCCAGAGAGAGACACATTCTCAAGTGAATCCTGGCTTCTTGGAAGCGCTTGCCTAGACGAGACACAGTGCATAAAAACTTGATGGCTTTTGGGGGACAGGTATGTTTTTCTTGCAGCTGCGGTTGTAAGGTCTTGGCAAGACAAGCAGTGAGGCCCGAATTTTGAACTTCTGATGAGTGTGTAATACGAAGGACCGTGTACATTTTTGCTTAAAGGTCCTCAAATGAACACATGAAGAGGTTGCTGTGAACTTTAGTGGCCCTACTGCGCAGAAGCATTCAGATGTCACTTGATGATCTGTAAGGGGACTTGCTGAGTTGGGAATGAACTAGTGAATATGAATGCACATTCCTTGTGGTAGGTTTATCACTGGGTGGGTGGCAAGATTTAATAGAGAGGGAGTGTGCATTTAAATTTTTTTACCTCACTGGTATTCCTCCAGAAGTGGATAATCATTTTAACAATATTCTTTTCAGCCCATACCTTCTTGGGAATACAATTGTCTAACTTTTTATTTTTGGTCTGGCTGTTGTGGTGTGCAAAACTTCCTATGTTGCTTTTTTGCCACACTGCAACACTTTACAGATGTGGAAGATGTGAAATTTGTCATCAATTATGACTACCCTAACTCTTCAGAGGATTATATCCACCGAATTGGACGTACTGCCCGTAGTACCAAAACAGGCACAGCATATACTTTCTTTACACCTAATAACATAAAACAAGTAAGCGACCTCATCTCTGTGCTTCGGGAGGCTAATCAAGCAATCAATCCTAAATTGCTTCAGTTAATTGAAGACAGAGGTTCAGGTATGTTCATTTTTGGAGTTATCACTTGTTATAATACATAGAAATTTTGTCTCAAGACTCTTGTCATTTGCCTGTAAGTAATAAATGCTGGGGATTTTTGAGGGATGAGTGACAACTGACAGATGAGAGTAGAGGTGGGAGAGAGCATTTATTACTTAAGTCTAAAGTAAAATTTTTGACTGGTAAGAGTGGAGAGAAACTGAATTCCCTATTTGCTGTCTTTGCTTGCTTAGTGTTGTTTTGCAACATCAAGCTCCAAAGAGACTCATTTTTTGACAAACTTCAGGTGTTGTTTTTTTTTCTCATCCCACAGGTCGTTCCAGGGGTAGAGGAGGCATGAAGGATGATCGACGTGACAGATATTCTGCGGGCAAAAGGGGTGGATTTAATACCTTTAGGGACAGGGAAAATTATGACAGAGGTTATTCTAGTCTGCTTAAGAGAGATTTTGGGGCAAAAACCCAGAATGGTGTCTACAGTGCTGCAAGTTACACCAATGGGAGCTTTGGAAGTAATTTTGTGTCTGCTGGTATACAGACTAGTTTTAGGACTGGTAATCCAACAGGGACTTACCAGAATGGTTATGACAGTACACAGCAATATGGAAATAATGTCCCAAATATGCACAATGGCATGAACCAACAGGCATATGCATATCCTGCTACTGCAGCTGCACCTATGATAGGTTATCCAATGCCAACAGGATATTCTCAATAAGACTTTAGAAGTATATGTAAATGTCTCAGTTTTTCATAATTGCTCTTTATATTGTGTGTTATCAGACAAGATAGTTATTTAAGAAACATGGGAGATGCAGAAATGACTGCAGTGCAGCAGTAATTATGGTGCACTTTTTCGCTATTTAAGTTGGATATTTCTCTACATTCCTGAAACAATTTTTAGGTTTTTTTTTGTACTAGAAAATGCAGGCAGTGTTTTCACTAAAGTAAATGTACAGTGATTTGAAATACAGTAAATGAAGGCAATGCATGGCCTTCCAATAAAGATATTTGAAGACTGATTTTGAAATGGAAATTGTTTACTTCACAGTTGTACAACTTCAGTTAAATGGAAAATATCATAGATGCTTTTCTGTATCAAATGCTAGTAAAAAGCCTAAACTGGTCTTGCATTTCAACCTACAGTGTTGGTTGTTGGGATTAATTATGCATACATCCGGTTTACAATCTTCCCTACCCCCTTAAAATTTATCCTTCCTTCCTGCCCATTCCCTACCCCATTAAGGCTCACTAATTTTGAAAGAAATGAAATGAAATGAGTAGTGGAAAAAGCTTCATTATCAGGTGAAATAATGGACATTTATATACAGTGCTTTCAAGTTTACAGAAGCACTTTTCCTCAAAAAACCCAATGTATATTATTGGTAGCATTGCTCCCATTCCCCCCCCCCCAAAGCAAAATTTTAAGTTCACACAGCTAAATCCCAAATCTTTTGATGCAAAAGTGAGACTAGGGTTAAAATTATTTTCCTTGTGCTAATGCATGCGATGCCTTGTAGCATGTAAAATAAAAATTGCAAAAAAAATATTGTGCTTTTTGGAACAAGAAGTACTTATTCTTTGGACTAAATGTTTGGCCTGAGTGTTACCTTATAGCTAAATGTAAATTTCACTGGGCCTAACCTTGTAAAATGGTTGTCAAAAACCATATTCTTTTTTTCAAAAAGGGTAAATTTGGCTTTTTACTGTCACTTTTTAACTAGCAGAATTCCCATTGAAGGGCTGCATTTTTATTTCCAGTAGCCTCACCATAGAGGATCAGTATCTTTTATTTATAATTTTTTTTTAATGCTAGGTATATTTGAGGTACAGATCCAACTAGAATAGCAGTTATCAGTGAATCATTGACATTCTGGAATGTATTAGTTGCCAATTTGAGGGTTGAAGTCAAGAAATACTCAAGCTTCTTGCATGAAACCTTGAGGCAAAAGGAAATTTCCCTTCGAAAGACTCAATCAGGAGTGTAGTGGGAAATCTAATATTAGGCATAGATGGTATAGTAAAATGTTAGGGTGCAGATTAAGTTATAAATTTCTGTATTTCCTGGAACAGACTATTTTCTATCTTGGCCTAAATTCAATAGAGGTTTGTTTATATTGTAAGCTCAAGAAATCCATCAGTAACTTGAATAAGATTTTTATTACCAATTACTTTTAACTTTCTAGTTTCCCATTGTTTCAGAGCTACCTCTTACTCATACAACATTTCTATCAAATATTTAACCTGTTATTTCCCACAGACTAATGAAACTTTGTGCTTTCTACTTGTGAAGTGCTTAAATATAAAGGAATAAATGCATTTATTTCCTCCAGAGACAATTTTGTATTTTTATGAGACCTTTTTTTAAGGTTGAGTCCTCTGGTTACAAGTGTCTTTTATGAATACACATGGGTGGTGGTTCTGTGTATTTGTTTATGTGCATAAGAGGTAGATAATGTTTTTGATGGGGGGGGGGACTTGAAAATGGGCTTTTTTAGTACAAAACCTGAAGGGTAGACCCATTACACATTTTTTTAAATTAAGGGATTTCAGTGTTAGTGGGGATGAATATAGAACCAATAAAGTGAGGTTAGCTGTTAACCCCAAACTGTAACATTTGAAGTGGAACATTTGAGTTTATTTGAAAAAAAATAAAGATGGGCTTTGTTACCTAATGAATTTTCCCATCACAAGGAGATAGGTTTAAGTAAGGTTAGCTAAGGGATTCTTGGAAGTGATAATTTGAGCAATAGTGTCCTTCCATAATACTTTGGAAAAGCCTTAGGCCCTGCTTGAAATGGTGAATGCTCTGTTGACCTTTTCTCATTACCCAGGAAAAAATGATTAAATACTCATGAGATTTAACACAAGCCACTACATTCGAACTCATGCTGCCTTGCCAGGTACCTTGCATGTACCTTGCACCCTGTAGGTGTGTGGCTTTTTCCATCACCCTACTTTGGTGTGCCCCATTCCCCTGTTTCCTTCCTTTAACTCTACACTGAACTCAAATGTAATTGCATTGCTTAGAAGTTCATTCCCTGTGACCCTGGTTTTCAAAGCCTGTAATTGTGGTCCATCCTATCCTATTAATATATTCTCACTTTTAGACTAAATACAGTGCTAATACTGATTTTGTTCCCTTAAGTTGTTCTAGCTCCCCTCCCAGCCAAATTTCATTGAATTTTGTCCTTTTAAGGACGCTTTCATATCCTCATTTTCTTCTGAAAAGGCTGCCCTAACTGCTACAGGACCCGAAGATTGTAAATTTCCAAGAAAATAGGGAACACTTTTTGTATCATTTCCCATACCTTCCACAATATTTTTAATGGCCATCCCAGCAAGAAGGCATTATTCTTGCCTTTACTTCCACAGCACTTATGTCTCAAGGCACTTAGTGTCGGTATGCATGCTTTTCCTTCATTTGTAAGTTAATGGAGGACAAAAGACCAGGTTTTGTACAGTACAGTATCTTACATAAATCCTTTTGCAAAGCAAAAATGGCCCGATAAATTTTGTTTAACGCTTTTGGTTGACTGCAAAATTTTAGAGCAGCCACGAGTTAAGGTACATTTTTTGCTTTTGTTTTTTTTTTTTTTTGGCGGGGCAATGAGGGTTAAGTGACTTGCCCAGGGTCACACAGTGTCAAGTGTCTGAGGTCAAATTTGAACTCAGTTCCTCCTGGATTCGGGGCCGGTGCTTTATCCACTGCACCACCTACCTGCCCGAGATACATTAAAACAAACCTGTCTGGGTATACCTCATACCAGGTTTAAAAAACCCCACCGAATTATGCTTTCATTTTGGTTTGTTAATCTAATGCAGCAGTTTAAGGTTACCTGGGAGATAGGTTGCTAGGAAGTGTCGGGAGCGGCAAATTAGCCCCCCTGGAGAGCTCACGTCCATTTTTCAAGGTCCCTGGGGTGGCTATAACCTGACATTCCTAGGCGTTTTAATGTTTCAAAGGATGACTACATTTTTATGCTTAATATTTTCATGTATCGTACTTAGTATTTGAGAATTACAGTTTGCATTTTTGGTTAAAAATTTTTTTAATCGAAGCCATTTCTGGGCCTGTGCAGGAACATGAAGAGCCGGTGGGTGAAGTCGAGATAGGAGTAGCGGAAGTGGGCAACAACGCCGGGGGTGGGGCGGAAGGAGGGAGAAGGATTGAGATTGTGAAACCTCGCTGTATAGATAGCGTGCGGTGGGGAGCGGTGGAGGGGGGAACATTTGCGGGCGGGGCCGAGGGCGGAGCAGCCAAAGGTGGAACTGCTTGGGTGGAGTTCGGCCCCAGAGAATCTGGTGCTTGGAAAGACAAACATCGCGCTACTTCGGACTAGGCGGCCAGGAAGCCAAGGGTGCGCTACGCGAGGATACGTGACTTGGCCTCCTTGAGTTGAGACTTAGGGCTACTGATCTCGTGCTCGCATGACTTCCGGCGCGCCTGCGCACCCTTGACTCCCGGATGGTTATGGCGGTTTATTGAAGTAAAGGTTTTTAGAGTGAAATGGCTTCGGCTACCGTGTCTGGGGTGTCCCGCAGGACTTGGGGTTCCTCGCAGTCCAGAATTTGGACTCCCCTAGAGGCGAGTGGATGGGCAAGGCAGAGGAAGAGGAGACGACAGCAGAGGACCTACGTGAAACCTCCCGACGGCGGCGAAGACCACCCGCCCTCCCCCGAGCCCGAGGCCGAGTGGAGCGAGGCCCTTTTGGACATCTGTCAGAGAAGACATTTCCTGGCGGGGACCCAGCAGCCGCTCGGGAGGGACTGCCTGCGGAGCGGCCACCACCCCGGCTTCGGCCCCCTTGGCGTGGGGCTCAGGAAGAACCTGGCCTCGCAGTGGTGGTCCTGGGTAGCGGCGTTCAGGGAGCATATCTTCCCGCTGGACACCCCCCACCAGGAGCTGGGGCCTATCGAGCCAGGGCGCCGGGCCTTCTGCTTAGCCCCTGCCGACGCTCTCCGGGCAGTCTTGCAGGACGATGCCCTAAGTAAGGAACAGCTAGTGACCTCTCTGGAGAGCATGTTACAAACGTCTGGGACACTGCGGGAGAACCTCCATCACGGTATGCTCGTCGTTTTCATGGTTGGAAGTAGAGCTCTCAGGAAAACACCCAAGCTAGTCTTGCTTGGCTTAAAAAGGAAAAAAATCACAGTAGCCCCTTTGTATTTCTGAGCGCCGCTGGCAAGAGCACCGGTTAAGTTGTCAGTTTTTGTGTCAATATCCTCTGCCATATTCTTTCCAGTTCACTTACAGTATAAGAATCACAATTTTTTAAAAGCCCTTTTATTGAGGTCTTCTGTTTTTCAAAGCCTTCAGTTCCCCCTTCCCAGAAAGCCAACCCCTCACCCCCAAGGACGTCCATGTAAAAGAATTTCTCGCAATGAAAACTGTACCGTGGGTTTCAATAGATTCAGTTTATAAAGACGTGGGGAAAAAGATTCAGGCAGTACTTTGTTACCCAAATATTTTGTGAAAAGTTTACCCCAATTTTCTGAAATACTAATGGAGGCAAAATTGTAGTAACGGAGGAAGACAAAACATATATAAAAGGAAGCTGAAAGGGAGGTGAGGGCAGGGATCAGAGAAGGTACTCAATACAGGTGAAAAATGAAATATTTGGAGTCGAGCTCCCTCCTTAAATGGAAGTTCATTGTTCCCTCTTCCAATTGGAGGGACTGAGAAAGCTGTTGAGGTGTGAAGTACCAAAGGTAATGTTTGCCGGCTGATGAGATTTTGATAAGATCTTGCGGCCTGATGAGTTTTTCCCAATAAAGAGCTTCCTGGAGTAGAGTGGAGAAGTCAGAGGTGCTCAAATAGTGTAGCAATGTGAGAAGAAGGAAATTTTAATTATACTTCAAAATAAAAGTGTTTTCCTAAATTAAAAAGCCAAGCAGCATCATTTCTAGGTTTCTGTGAAGTTCTTTTTAACAGTCAGTAAAATATTAAACAGAACCAAGTTTTTAAAGGGGAGCTTTTCTTTTGCACTTGGTAGCATTTGCAATAACATTGCAAAGATGGAGCAGACATTTCAGGCTCTGTTGTCATCGGAGGTCAGGAAGCATGGATAGAGTACTATATTTGATGTTAGATTTCAAATACGTCACCATAGGCATGTCACAAACTCTCTGAGCCTCACTTTTCTCATCTGTAAAATGGCACTACCTACACTTACTTCCATGGATTGTTATGAGGTTCAAGTGAGATGTTGTGTGTAAAGCACTTTACACACATTATAGTGCTAGCTATCTAAATGTCGGTTTTTACTATGACCCAGTATTAGTAGGATTTGTAATGCTTTAGGAAATCTATAATGACTCTGTTTTTACTGAGTTTAAATCACTGCTAACTAATCTGACATTAATTTTAATGATATCCTAATTGGTTGGGAATATTTTTATGCCTCATCCAAAAAAAAAGTGATCAGAGAAGTGATTCTGAATTGGATTGTCAACCTTAAGTGAAATCCTCTAAATTGATCTATTGATTTACATCATAGTTTAAATTTATTTAGATTTAAAATGTTTTGGCAATTATTAAATAAAATGGAAGCGACTAATTAAGTGAAATACTGAACCAATAATTAGTTCTTTTTATCATAAAAGTATTTTATTATTTTCTAGTTACATGTATAGTTTTCAACATTTGTTTTTATAAGATTTCTAGTTCCAAAATTTTTTCCCTACCTCCCCTCCCCCTCCCCGTGACAGCAAGCAATCTGATATACATTTAATGTGATTGTAAATATAAAACCTATTTCTGCATTAGTTATGTTGTGAAAGAAGAATTAGAACAAAAGGGAAAAACCTCAAAAAACAAAAAACAAAAACAAAATAGAAACAGTTCAATCTGCATCTAGATTCCACAGTTCTTTTTTCTGGATTTGGAGAGCATTTTCCATCCCAATAATTAGTTCTTTTATTTATTTATTTATTTAATAATTAGTTCTTAATGATGCTTTGTCATCATTGCTACTACTTGTATTGTGCTAAAATCAGAATAATAGGGACTTATATAGATTTGTAAGGCAGGTTAAGCTATGGAATGTAAATTTATAAAGATGATTGGCTTATATTTCGACAGGTGCTTTGAAACACTATGTTAATTGCTTGGATCTGGTAAACAAAAGGCTGCCTTATGGTCTTGCTCAAATTGGAGTATGTTTTCAAGATGTTCCTGATATTGGGTATACATACGATGGCATTAAAAGGTATAAATTCAGCTAAGCATTTATTAATGGGTATGCAAAGATAAATAAGGTGCTGTCCCCCTTAACCTTCAGCAAGCTTACTGTCAGGGAGAAATGACGTTTAAAGAAATCGAATACAAAGTAGAATGTTACAAGTACATAAGAAAGATACAGATAAAATATTGAGAGTTCAGAGATGGGGAGAGCAACTGGGACGACTTCATAGAAGAGGACGCATTTGACATGGGTGGCAAAAGATAAGCAGGATCGGGGGCAGCTAGGAGCACTGGCCCTGGATTCTGGAGGACCTGAGTTCAAATCTGGCCTTAGACACTTGACACTTATTAGCTGTGTGACCTGGGACAAGTCACTTAACCCTCATTGCCCCACCAAAAAAAAAAGATAAGCAGGATTTCAGGAGGTAGCTATTAGGAAGAGCTGCTTTGTTGAATTGCTTGAAACAGGAGGCAGAACAGTGGGTGTGCCAAGGACCATGAGTAGCCCCCAAAAGCTTCTTAAGCTGTGGGTTGTGACCCCATATGGGGTTGAGTCACTGAATGTGGGGGTCTTGAAAAATTTGGCAACAGTAAATGGTTATGTATATATATATATATAGATATACACACACCCGGGGTTGAGTAAACATTTCTTGAATGAAAAGGGATCATGAGTGGAAAAAGTTTAAGAAGCCCTGGACTAGAGCATAAGATTATTTGGAGCTGAGAGTAATGTGAAGTGAAGCTGAAAAAGTAGGTGGACACCAGCATTTTTGGATTGGTGATCGACTTTTTGAAAACAAATAATTATGGTTTAGCTCCCTGATTTTAAAGGCATTCCTGACCTTTCTGTTTTTAAAGAATAGGTGAAAGAACCATGTCTTCCCTGGTATGGTTTACCCCTGCAAGAACAGCAGGCCAGTGGCTTGATTTCTGGTTGAGACATCGACTTCTGTGGTGGAGAAAGGTATTTTAAAAAAATTTTTATCCCCCCCCCCCATTACATTTAAAAACGATTTATAACATTCTTCTTTTTTTCTTCAAGTTTTGAGTTCCAAATTCTATCCCACTCTCCCTCCTCTTCCTTCTCCCTGAGACCATAAGCAATCTTATATAGTTTATACATGTTCAATCATTTAAAACATTTCATTTTAGTCATTTTGTGGAAGATTTTTGAAAAGAAAGAAAAACAGTATGTGTCAGTCTGTTTACAGACAATATCAGTTCTTTCTGTGTGGGTGGATAGTTTTTCATCATGAGTCCTTTGAGATTGTCTTGGATCATGGTATTGCCAAGAATAGCTAAGTTGTTCACAGTTCATAGTACAATATTGCTGTTACTATGTGCAATGTTTTCCTGGTTCTGCTTATTTCACTTTGTATCAGTTCATGTCTTTCCAGGTTTTTCTGAAATCATCCTACTTGTCATTTCTATTAGCACAGTAATATTTTCTTACTATCATATACCACAGCTTCTTCAGCTGTTCACCAATTGATGGGCATCCCTATGATTTCCAATTCTTAGCTACCATAAAAAGAACTGCTATACATGTTTTTGCACAAATATGTGCTTCTCCCCACCCCCCTTTTTTTTGGATCTCTTTGGGATACAGACCTAGCAATGGTATTGCTGGATCAAAGGGTATGCACAGTTTTATAACCTTTTGGGCATAGTTCCATATTGCTCTTCAGAATGGTTAGATCAGTTCACAACTCCAGTAGTGCATCAGTGTCCAAGTTTTCACACATTTTCTCCAATATTTGTTTGCCTTTTTTGTCATATTAGCCATTCTGATAGGTGTGAGATGGTGGGAGATAGGTATTTTGGTAGACACATTGAATTAAAAATTAAAAAAAAATTAAATGGAGGCAGCATAATAGAGAGAGATGGACTTGTGTTCAAGAGAAATATAGGAAGTACCCATCAATTGAGGAATGGCTAAACAAGCTGTGTTATATGATTGTGATGGAATATTATTGTAGTACAAAAAATGACAAGAAGGATGATTTCAGAAAGGCCTGGAAAGACTTATATAAACTGATGTGAAGTGAAGTGAAGTGAGCAGAATCAAGAGAACATTGTGTGTAGTGACAGCAATATTGTTTGATGAAGAATTGTGAATGACTTAACAAAGGACTAATGATGAAGCATACTATCCACCTCTAAAGAAAGAACTGATTTTGATTGAACACAGACTGAAGTGTGCTATTTTTCACTTTTTCATTTTGATTCATTTTCTTTTACAAAATGACTAATATGGTAACATTTTACATATTTGCACATGTATAATCCACATCTGATTGCTTACTCTCTCAGGGAGGGGAGAAAGGGAAGGAGGCATAGAATTTGGAACTCAACACTTTAAATAAAAATGTTTATTATTATTATTAATATTAAATTTAGCAACAAACATTTTATTTTCCAGTTACACATAAGGGTAGTTTTCAACATTCATTTTCATAAGATTTAGAGTTCCAAATTTTTCTCCCACCCTCCCTTTCCTCCCCCGCTCCACAAGATCGAAATCAGGTTATGTATGTACAATTCACAAGTGTTCTTTTTATCAGTTCTTTCTATAGGGGTGCATAGTAAGCTTCCTCATTAGTTCCTTGGGATTGTCTTGGATCATTGCACTACTGAGAGTAGTTAAGTCATTCACAATTGCTCATTGAACAATACTGCTGTCACTACGCACAATGTCCTCCCAGCTCTGCTCACTTCACTATACATCAATGTTCATTAGTCTTTCCAGGTTTTTCTGAGATCATCCTGTTTGTCATTTCCTGTAGCACAAGACCATTCCACTACAATTATATAACACAGCTTTTTCCATCATTCCTCATTTGATGGACATTCCCTTGATTCTCAATTCTTAGTGTCCACCAAGAGTTGCTATAAATATTTTTTGTACAATTTTTTCCCCTTTTCTCTTTTTCTATTATTATTAAAAAAGAGAGAGACATAGGTTCAGATCCTCAAATCACAGATAACCTTCATGTATCTATGTATAAAAACTATTCTGGCATGTCCAAATTTATGAAATTTAAATAATAACATGAACAAATTTATTTGGATATTGCTTGCAGTTTAATAATTTGTGTAACATGTTGAATTCAACATTTGATATTTTCCTATAAAGCCTATTTCAAATGTTGATTTTTTTTCTTAATGGTGATATCATACCAGCTAATGTAGATTAAAAACCATTACAATGAACATCATACAATGAAGAATTCTTCATAAAAGTTTTTTCTATAGCAATAATACTTAGTGATCATCAGAAGCTTTCAATTATCTTCCTATTACATACAGAATAGCATTTAAAGTATAAACTTCCTAATCTGTCTGCAGAGAAGTCAAGAAGGATGAGGAATGAGTAAAAGGCCATTAGATTTGCCAATTAAGAGCTCATTAGTTATTTTGGAAAGAGCAGTTTTAGTTGAATTTTAAGAGTTCATGAACATGAAAATAGAACACTTGTAGGTGATAGAAAGATAAAAAGTATGAATATCTTTGTGTTTAGATGAGGTAGAATGGAGGAGTAGGTCATGGGAATTAAGTAGATTGAAGAACTAGGAAGTTAAGTATATCGGAAGGCGCATCAGTATGTATGATGATGTAAGAAGGCATGATTTGGAGTGGAGAGAGCCTGTGAGCCCTGCAATGAACTCATTGAGGAAGGAAGGAAAATAATAGGGACTCTAATAGATAATAGTCACTAGACTCTGTATTGCGTGGTAGGTTTAGATAACAAGAACCTCAAAGGAGTAGAAGTTGCTAAATAATTGTGATAGAGTTTAGAAGTAGTAATGAAGAGCAAGGAGTATCCCAACTTCCCTACCATGACCA